>NC_056616.1:16117770-16736080 GCF_018340385.1 Cyprinus carpio
TTTGTTCTTACTCTGATGCCCTTTCACATGGTTTCATTAAGCGGCGTCTCTTGGTAATTAGAAACTGGCTGTAACACCCAGATGACAACACAGCTCAAACAAGAGGTTTCCCATGGCTTTACCTGATGCACCACAAGATTCAAGGAATATACAGCAGAGGGAAGCACCTGTGGAACTTGATACTCTCATTATAGATGCCGATATAATATTTGGACTGACCAGTCATTATCTGAAGAGAAAACAGAAGGTAATAGCTCCGTGTCTGTTCGCATGCTTTGTTTACTTCATATAGCTGTTAAATATAGTACGTTTAAGCCTAGATGCTTAGCTTATCTGTCAAATAGAAAAAAAAGTGCAAAAAGATCAAGAACATTTCAGCACCACGAACAGCTCCTTCGAAAAGACCCATTAATGGTTGTGTCTACTGTAACCACAGCAAATCCCACAAAGTGTTTGCACAAAGTGTTTCATATCATGTTTTAGATCTCACAGAGACCTGCGTGGCGCGTCTAACAGTAAAGTGCGTATAACCACAATAAAAGCAAATGCTATCACAATGCAGTCTAAAATGCACCCAAAAATTTCTAACATATCAATTCACACATTTTTGAAGAGTAAAATATTTTTATACAAGCTCCACCAATGAATAAACTTAATAATGGGCTTTTTAATGCAAATGCAATTGCAGATTGTGGTCATGTGGTGGCGCTATAAGAATAGAAAATGGCTGACTGCACCTCTTTCGACTGCACTGAAAAACACTCCCTTTCTTTGTCTCGCACAGTACTTTATTAGCATGTCTATTTTACATTGTGTTCCTATAATACTATACAAAAATAAATAGTGACAAAAAGTAAAAAAAAAAACAAAAACAAAAAAAAAAAAAAAAACATATATATATATATATATATATATAGTTTATATATATATGTTTTTTTTATTTATTTTTTTACTTTTTGTCACTATTTATTTTTGTATAGATAGTGTCGCTGGTGTCTCCGCCTCTCTCTCTCTCTCTCTCTCTCTCAAAAGACTTGTATGAGTTACTGTCATGTCTCACAACACATAGGCCTATACAGTAACTTCACCGGTTCAAAATATTTTATTCAATTAACACCGCAGTGCATTGTAATAAGCCTATAAAGTGCCAGTCACGTGAATAAAATGATAAGTGTAATAATAGAATATAAAATAACTATTCTGAGCCTTTTTACATGTTGTCCTGTCTTGGCGTGACTTTCCTCCTTTTCCCTGGGTGCTCCGGTTTCCACCACAATCCAAAGCAGCAGATGTGAATTGGACACAATTAACTGTCCGCAGGTATAAGATTTATACGTTTCTGACAGAAAAATGAGGAATAGGATTTGAGTTTTTCGAAATATTTCACTCAGCTATGGAATCCATGGTAGTAAATCAAAAAGTGCGCCTCGATACGTCTGCATACTGTACGTCTATTCTGCCAACATCACCGTACTGTCAATGAAAACAGGTTACATTTCTCCCCTGTTCACAAGAGAACGATGCGCCTTCAGTGTGAATCAGAGTCAGGAGCGCGCTGTGTGAGCAGTGATTCTGCTCCGCCCCTCAGCGAACCAATATCAGTCTAACTTTGAGAGCTGATTTAAATTCATTTATCGTCAACATGGGATCGAGAAGCACAACAATTCGCAAGACTGGAAAAACTAAACTTTAGACGCATGCATAGAGTTTACCATCTATGAAATCAAATGGATAATTTGAGAATCTCGCAGTGAGTCGGAGCACATCAGATCAGACTGACACGCGGGGACATTTTAAAACAGAAAACATGCGCTCTCATTATTGGGTTCAAGGTGCAGGACGCAGCCCAGATTTCAGAAGTTTCACGGTGAGATATATTACGATTAAAGTTTTAAAATATATATTTTTATGCTATTATTAACTTAAATACTTACCATTTGATAAATTGAAGCACATATTGATTAATGGATAGTGGATTATCCTACTGGAAAAGTTGGTTTGGTGGTCTTAACTGGTCTGTAAGCCTGGTCAGTTGGTCTAGCTGGTTTTCAAAGGCTTTCAGCTGGTCAGGATGGGAGAATACTGTAGCTAGACTGATAGCTAGAGAAAAGCTAGATTGGAAGATCAGCTTAGCAAGGCTTGGAAATCATCTTAAATGTGCCCCCCCCCCACCCCTTTAGCAGTACATTGTTATTTTTTGGAGGATCATATAATGAGAGTCTAAAAGTAAAGTTTTTTGTCATCAACAGTATACATTTTTCCAGCAGCCACTTTTCATTCACCTCTCAGTTTGAATTATTTTATGCCCTTCTCTCACTTAGTCATTGAAGTATCAGCAAGCAGTGAATCAGTGCAGAGTCCAGCACTCAATCCTAGGAAAAGGTTTCATTCTGCAGAGGAAGTGCAATGCGGCAGCCGGCCAAACCCGGAGGGTGCCGGTTCAGTGTCCGTAACAGAGTTAAATTATTCTGAGAACAAGGACGGGAGGGAAAGCCTGTGTCAGCGATGTCAAATCATTGCGAAGCAACTGAACAGGCAGGCGCGCGCGGAGCTGGCCGAGCCAGGAACTCTGAAGGTTTGTACATTCAACTAAACCATTAAATCAATTCATCTCAGGGCCTGTTACACCATGAAGACAGTGACTGCGGTTTAGAAATAATAATTTTCATCTTTGAAGACTAAACTCTAATTAAAAGCAGTAAAAGTAAATTTCTAACAATACCCATTACATAATAGCCTAATAAAGAATTTAGGAGAGTTCAAAAACCTTAAAAGGCGTAATTCATTAAAAATGATAATTCAATCTTTTTCTCACACTCATGTTGTTCCACACCTGTCTCGCCTTTTTTTCTTCATGGAACACAAAAGATAATGTTTGGCATATTGGCAGTCTCAGTCTCTAATCAATTTTATTATATGGAGAAAAAAATATTTAAATGTTAAGATTCAAAGTAGTGGGTGACAAAGACTGTCATTATGCCTATATTATGCCTATATTATGCCTATATATATATATCATGGTTTCCACAAAAATATTCAAGTAATATTAAAGTGTGATGATAATAATAAATGTTTACTGAGCAGCAGACTTCTGAAGGGTGACACTGAAGGCTGTCAGCTTTGCTATCACAGGAAAATATGACTTTTTTAAGATATATTAAGATAGAAACAGTTACTTTAAATTGTAATAATATGTCACTATTGTTTTTACTCTATTTTTGATCAAAGAACTGTAGCCTTGGTTAACATAAAATACTTCTTACTGACCTCAAGAAGTCCACAAACATCTAAAATTTACAATCCGCATAATAATTTGATACAGTGTGAGTTCAAAACACCATTTGACATGAACACTTTTGGACACTTCACTGTCGTTAAGGATAATGCCTATTCTATGAAGTTGAAATGCCAGTATTTTCACTTGTCTGCCTCTTCAGCCCACCATGCATCTAAAATACCTATATATGCTACTTCTTTTTGACACTTCCACCAAGGTCTATCCCTGTCCACAATGATTATTTTAGATGATAGTGAGATGTATTGCAGATAAAACACATTTCAATGACCAGTAGAACCGTCCAACTCAGCAGGATTTTATGGTCCCATTAATCATGAGCGATGACACATTTTGAGTGGCTATATTCAAGAGAAGAATTGCTGAGATGAATGTAAGCAGTCATGCCTATCATTTGTGATGAGTGCTCTGATGTTATTAGCTGTCCTGGCAGTGTATAAAAAGAAGGTTGCGGCCCACCTTAGTGTTTCACTCAAGAATCAGCTCAAACTAAACTGCAACTAAGTTTATAGTATGTTTATGGCAGAAGCATAACTCCAGTCCCTTTATACTTACAAAAGCTTATATACTTGTATAAAGATATTTTTTCATCTTAATTTAACAGTTTAGCCTCTGACTCATTAAACATTGTCATTGACTTAAAGTTATTTGGAGCTGGCCCACTTGTTTCCTTTGTTATTGCTTGTATTTATTATGCAGTGACATCATTGTTTGTGAGTGTTAATATTGTCTTGTGTACAGTAGCACTTGGTAGTTATTGTTCTTAGCAACAATGCATGTAAAGGGAAGTGTTGAAGTGATACCATCTCAAAGGGAAATAAAAGCCACCTAACTTTTACCACTCAATGAAAGTGTGATCCTGTTGGCTTGGTAATGCATTTCCTCAAATGACCAGAGGCTGTGCATTCCTTCACGTTGACTGGGATTATAAAGAGTTGGACCTGACCGTAACCTCCTGTTTTGAAGTTTTGTCTTTCAAACTGACCCAGCCACAGGAATAAAGAGTTCATAGCAGGCCAACACATTTTCAGATACTTATACATTCTTAAAAATAAAGCTCCCAAAGGTTTTTGCAGTGATGCTGTAGTAGAAGAAACATTTTGGGTTCCCCAAACAATCTTTTAGTGTACAACCCTTTTTTTTAATAATCTAAACAACCATTTTCCACTGTAAAGAACCTTTTGCCATCAATGAACCTTTATTTTTTAGAATTTTTGTAATCATTTTCTCTTGCTTCTTTATGATGGGTAGGATTCATTAAATAAAAACATAATTAATTAATAATAAAGACCATATTTAGCTAACACTTTAAGGCAGTACCATAATGCAGCAGTGCTGGGCTATAAAGCTACATTGTCTGGTTCAGTCACACACCTTTTGATAACAACATATTTCAAGGTTTATTTTGGGGATAGTTGTACATTTCACTCACTTGTTTTGGGAAAGTCCAGTTCTGCTAGTTGGCTAACAAAAATGTGGTTTCCAGTCCCTCCCTTATGCACTGGGACATAACAATTCAATCCCAATACTGTAGATCATCCAGTCTGAGGCCATTTTAGAGGTATTTATTAAAGGGATGGTTCACCCAAATATCAAAATTCTGTCATTATTTAGTCATGCTGTTTAGTCAAGTTGTTCCAAACCTGTATGACTTTCTTCCTTCTGTTGAGCACAAAATAAGATATTTTGACAAATGTCGGTAACTAAACAGCCGACAGTAGCCATTGACTTACATGGAGCATAATACATAGTAATTTTTTCCATACCCTGGAAGTCTTTTGCTCAACAGAGAAAATAAACTCATACAAGTAAATGGTGGCTGAATTTTGATTTTTGGGTAAATTTTCCCTTGGAGAACATTTATTGGTTTGGTCAATCATTTTGCACATTAGAAATGTGCAGCCTGACAATTAAAGATGAATTTCAGACAAGTGACTAGAACTGTGAAAGGTATATTTTGCATTTCAACTATTGATTTCAGCATAGCAAAATATAACAAACATGGTTTGATTCATTTTTATGAAGGATTCACTCTTTAACGCATGGACAGAATAAATAGTTGCTTTCTTAGACTCTAATTACAAGCCTGGAGATAAGATGTGGTAAAGCTGTAAAATGTGCAAGGACATTTGTGACCCTGGACCACAAAACCAGTCTTAAGTCGCTGGGGTATATTTTTAGCAATAGCCAAAGAAACATTGTATGGGTCAAAATGATAAATTTTTCTTTTATGCCAAAAATCATTAGGAAATTGAATAAAGATCATGTTCCATGAAGATATTTTGTAAATTTCCAACCGTAAATATATCAAAACTTAATGATTTTAAGAACTTCATTTGGACAACTTCAAAGGCGATTTTCTCAGTATTTTGATTTTTTTACACCCTCAGATTCCTGATTTTCAAATAGTTGTATCTTGGCTAAATATTGTCCTATCCTAGCAAATACATCAATGGAAAGCTTATTTATTCAGCTTTCAGATGATGTATAAATCTCAGTTTCGTAAAACTGACACTTTAGACTGGTTTTGTGGTCCAGGGTCACATTTTCTTCTCAGCCGTCTCAGACAGAGTTAAATTATTTGTGAGCTCAGACAATCAAGTCTGGGTCCAGACATTCAGATTAAGCTGTAAGATACCCCTGAAAAGGCTGAGCATTCAACAAAAGCAAGATGAAAGAATCCCAAGCCACTTTTAGCACACAATGATTCTGTCAATACCAGACTCCATAAGTTTGCCTCATGGAGTCGTATCTCACAGAAAGAGTTTAAATTAAAAAGTATAATGGCAAACTAAATCCATTCTGACTCGTCAATGAAAAACAAATTGGACTGTAGAATGGAGAGATTTATCTCAATTTCAGATCATTATGATCAAATAACAGTGGGTCACCCCATGAATTAAAAACAAATCCTTGTGTAGCAGATCTGCAGAAGGAAGATTAACTTAACAGAGTAATCATATGGCATTTTTTTACACAGCCAATTATATATAACTATTATGCTTTAGAGACTTGATATTTGGGTTGACATATAGTAAGCATTTTCAAAAGGTCTGAAAGCCATTGTAAATGGTATTACAATTTTTATTGTTAAGTGAAATGATCATACAACCTAGCAAAAGCAAATTACTCCAGGACATCACAATATAGTATTTGACGTGACATGGCTTAAAGCCACATTATGATCTCTGCAAAGGCATGTGATATTAAATATTTATTGGAAAGACTAACAATAGCATTATTTAGTCAGCTGTGTGGTTTTCGTTTTGGCACAATACTTCACTTTTGAGTATATGTTGGGGTTTTTATCACTACAGACATGCAACTCTGAAAAGCTGCAAAACTAATGACTTGTTTTCACACTTTAACCTTTTTGCCCAGCATTCTGCAAAGGTATTCTTACTTATATTCCTGCTATTCTAAATGATAGTTCTGTTTTACATGTAATGTTATGCTTTTGTTTTCTCAATTTACAGTCATCATCCACTTCAGTGATTTTCTTTAACCAGTCCCGAGGCATGTTGGGACATTTCTGAGTGCTGGCCCTTTGAAAATTCCCTAAAATGCCAGAATAAAGAACTTAAAGGCTCCCAGCATGTTTTGCTGGTATAATCACCCTTGAACCCCTGAATCTGTGAGCTTTAGATGAAACATTAAGCATCTGACTGCCCCCATGTGTTCAACACTAGTATAAACTGGGGAACATCCAGCTCTGAAAATATTTACTGAAGGTATTGAGATGACTACTTACCAAGCAGTGCATTCTAGGTAAAAAGGATGATTACTACTATCAGCCAGGACCATCCTATGGAGAATCACCTGACCGTAAATTCATGGAAAAGTCTCAGAAGAGGCCGGCTGTGGTCTCACTGGAGGGGGTGAAGCAATCTCAAAGAAATAAACTGGGATGGAATGGTGTGCTGGTCCATGTGATGAAAATTTAAACCTGTACATGTCCCTGCTGTCTCAGCAGTCAGTCTGCCAGGCATGACTGCATTTTATAGGGAAAAGCAAGTGGGGTACTTTCCCAAGGGGATTATGGCTTCCTTTTTTACAGGTCTATATAGCAAGGGTCTCTCCCTCCCTCTATGAGATTATTCTTCCAGTCGTCTTGTCCTTAGCTTGCTAGCACGTGACCTTTTGCCACTGCAAGCACTCTTTTTAGTTTTCCCTGACTGCGATACATTGTGGAGGGCAAAAGGCTAAGGCTGAGGTGGTTCCTGAGGATCACACTCTTCCCTTCTGAGTATCCTTTTGCACAAGGTGTGCGACAGTTTCAAAAATCATCTGTGCACTTGATGTAATCTACTGTGCAGTCAAAGCCTCGTTTATCTCCATCACTGAGGCGGTTCATTATTTAGGTCCATTTCCTTCCTGTTATTTCTCCTTCCAAAGTCTGGACATGGAAAGAGTGTGATTTACTGTAGTGAATAGGTAATCTTCAGAGCGTTCGTGGCCAGATGACATATCATCACTGTGCTCTTCTCTGTCACTCTCCCCCTTCCATCCTGTGCTGATTATGTCATGCCCCGAGGGGTCACAACTTGTCCATCACAGATCAATCCATTACACTGATGGGACCTGGTTGTCATAGCAACCTGTTTGAAGGATGGAAGGAGAATCACAAGGCTTTCTTGCATTTCCTAATGCTTAGTCATTCATCCATCCTCATCTGTCTGTGTGTGTCCACTTATTGAATGAACCAAAATATTTCACTTTTTATAGCATATTAAGAGGTTTTTCTTAAAAAAAATAGTCAATGAAAAAAAACAACAAAAAAAACAACAAAAAAAAACAAAAAAAAAAAATTATAAAAAAAAAAAAAATCATTCATTAAAAAAAAAAAAAATGTTTTTAAGTTTAATGTTTTAAGTCTACTATGCTCAGCAAGGCTGCATTTATTTGATCAAAATTACAGAAAAATAATAATATTGTCACATTGTATTAAAATTTAAAATAACTGTTTTATAATTTGTATTGAATAAGTAAAATGGAATTACCCTATCCTTCAGAGTCAAGTGAAACCATTTTAATATGCTGATTTGCTGCTCAAGAAACTTTTCTAATTTTTATCAATGTTGAAAAACAGTTGTGCTGCTTAATATTTATGTGGAATGCAAATTAAACAATATATTAAAAATATACTAACAATAATATGCTCCTGGCATATATGATAATTTGATCTCTTTTTAAAAATCATACAGAACAAAATTAATCATATAATCACATTTCATTGCAAAACATAATTGTGTTAACAAAAACTATAATAGAATATTTACAGTTACTATAATACATTTTACATACATTATAATACATATAATTATAATACAAACCTTTTTATTTTTCAACATTTTAACTTTGCATGTCCATTAATCACATTAATGAAATGTTAGCATATCTGGCCACCATGGCACTTTTGTATGCTACTGTGGAGTTTTGTCTCCGGTGAGTCCAAACTAATGAGAGTGACCTTTGATTCTCTCTGGAGTCTCAAAGGCCGGGTGAGTCGTTCTGCAGGTAAAGAGCAGCTGCACTCCTACATCTGAGCACAGAGCTCAGATCAATGCTGCATTTGCATTAATCACTCCATAGTGCTCATTCACAGCTAACACGTGATGACTGATGAATGTGTGAGTGGGAACATGTGTGAGGAGTGGGTTATGAAGCATCCGGGCTGTGGAACCAAGCCAGGAGCTAATCAGGGTATTGCACTACATACGGAGACCCTACAAATCAGCACCTGTGTTAATGGGAGAAACACCAGCATGGAAAACTCCATAGTATTCCACCAACAGTTGTCATTCTAGTTCCCCACAGGGGAAAAAAAAAAGATCACATACCCAGCACATCTGGCATGAAGAGGCAAAGGGATCATGAGCAGGCCCAGATTGAATGTGCAGCTCTCTTTCAGATTTGAACTGATATTTGGATATTGTGAAATTCAGAAGAACAGATTTAAACATGACAAAATGTGCTAAACATACTACAATAACAGTAATACACTCTTATTGGTTGCTGAAAGTATAATCAGATTAGTCAAAATAATGAATAAATCAAAACACAAATTGCAAAGAATGCTTAAAGATTTTTGGTGGTTCTCAACCAGTGAGCCTTAGTGAACTTCTAAGTTCATTCTTTTGATCGTTTGAAGATTGTTTAAAATAATTTAAAATATGACAAAATTAGCATTGAAATGAGCCCCAAAACTAAAAAGTCAATATATTTCTTATTTAAAACCACGCCCTTAATAATAATTTTTTTTCCCTTTCCTTTTCACAATCCAGGAAAAACTTAAATATAAAAACCTAATTTTTTCTGCAGCATTTTCAAATGTCTCCGTTTTTGAGGGTCGAAAATGACAGAGTAGTGTAAACGATAGGCGTAACCGTAGCAAAAGTTATGCGTTTTAAAATGGGAATTACGCAAGGATCCTATTTGTGGACTTCAGTTTGGCCTACAATACCATCATGCCTGACCTTCTCTCAGACAAATTGACACATCTCTCTCTTTGCCAGCCTCCATCTGTCAGTAGATCACCAGCTTCCTGAAAGACAGGCAGCAGCTAGTGAGGCTGGGCAAACTCACAACCAGGACTATCACCATCAGCACTGGTGCCCCTCATGGTTGTGTTCTCTCCCCACTGCTCTTCTTCCTCTACATGAATGACTGCACATCAAAGGACCCCTCTGTCAAGCTCCTGAAGTTTGCAGATGACACTACAGTCATTGTCTCATCAAGGATGGAGACAAGTCTGCTTAAAGACAGGAGGTTAAAGAGCTGGCTGTCTGTTGCAGTCACAACAACCTGGAGCTCAGCACGCTCAAAACAGTGAAGATGATCATGGACTTCAGGAGAAATCCCCCAGCACTCCCCCCACTCACCATCATGAACAGCACATTGACTGCAGTAGAGTCATTCAGATTCCTGGGCACCACCATCTCTCAGGACCTGAAGTCGGACACTCACATCGACTTCATTGTGAAAAAGGCTCAGCAGAGGTTGTACTTTCTTCGCCAGCTGAAAAAAAAAAAAAAAAAAAAAAAAAAAAAACAACACGGTGACAAATCCAACTTAAGAAAGACAGTTGAAGGAAGTGTTGTAGAGTTTTGCCATTGCTTCCTTCAGAGTCATTAACCTGAGGCAATGGGGGTCTGACAGTGTGGTGGGCCGGATCAGCTCAAGTATATGGGATCGGTAAGCTGATAGAAGCACACTGGAACAGATTGAATAACAGGCTAAGTGAGCTGTGAAACAGATCAATGCAGTGGTTTGGTAGCCGTAATTCAGTTCTGTCCCTGAACCTGCACCTCAATCAACTTTTATCATCTGGCACTGAGATAAGTGCATCATATAAGTCACAATGAAAGCTCAAGTCACACACAAAAAAGGCTTCTCTTCATTGACAAATATCCTAAAATCTTAGCACAAAGCAGGTAGTAGCTTAGACACTTTATCTGTTAAAGGATGCTCAAGAGAACGTTTCGGTTCTGCACCGCCACAGTTTTATGCACCAGTTTGCCAAAGAGGCCCCATACGCCTTGTCAAAGCTGGAATATTTAAGTTCACACTGGCTTTATAACTCTCACCACACTCATTTTCAGTAGCCACCGGAGCAATAAAGCTGCAGGGTTACGGCTCTCTCCTCATGAGTTCTGGATGCCAGTGCTGTAGCAGAGGAGGGTTACAAGCGGTCCAGTGAAGCAAATACAAGACAAGTCATTACAAGCTTCCTGGTGTTATTTCGGCTACTTTGAACTTGTGATTACTGCTGTGGGTGCGTTAACTCGTCTTTGATTAAGTCCCTTCCATCGGTCGTTTGTCCTTGTTGTCACTTCATGCAACAAGGTTGTCTCTGTCTCACTTTCAACCTCCTTATCTCCTTTCAGCCACAGCCTGCCTGGCGGTCACATTTTCAGATTAGTTGTCATTAGAGATGGCTCAAAGATTAGAATGTGAGATTTTGGTGTTTTGGGAGACACACTGCAGCTGTGTTTTGGAGATAGCTGTGTTCTCACACCTGAGACTGAGTTTAAGCTTAGAGTACAAAGTCTGAATGTCATCAAAAGGAAGCTGTCTGGAATAATTAAAAAGTTTTATAGACTTCATACTTTTTCTGTTAGAGGAAAACGTCATGCATTGAGAATCTGGTGTATTGATTTCCAGATTAATATCTTGTAAATAATGTGCACACCCCCTTTTTAGTATTTAAAAACACACAGAGGCTGAAAGTGGGACCCAAGAGGTGTGTTCTGTGGTGATCAACAGTTGGTCAAATAAAATGTATACATTTCATTGCAATGCATTAGATGCAGAATATCAAAACAAGCAACATTTGCAAAGAAAAAAGAACTAATCAGCAATTTCTTTTAACCAGCATCTGGTTTTGAAGTGATTTTAATGAATTTTAAAGTTTACACAGGTGTCTTAGCAAAGTGTTTTAATCAAGTGTCCAAATTCATTTTTTACAGATTTCAGTTTCAACAGTTTAATCCCACACTCTAATCCAATTGTGCTACAGTACATTTCTTTAAAATACCTGCCACTTACAGTAGATTGATATTTTGTTATATAATGCAACAACACTCTTATGTTTGCTTAAATACTTTTTTAGGACACTGTATACATTCCAAAAAATAAAAATACATAAATAAATAAATAAATAAATTACTGTGTAATCAGAAATACAAAGAACTTTACAATGACCTCATGATAATAAGCTCCAAAAAAAAATTGGGATGTTAGCCCACATAACATATAACATAACACAACATAACATAACATAACATAACATAACATAACATAACATAACATAACATAACATAACATAACATAACATAACATAATTTTGCTATTAATTGTAATAATCCAGTGAGATCTTTGTTTTGCACAAGGGTGTCTGACAGCAGGCAGTTCTCAACACAGAGATCTGATCTCATCATCATCCAGTCTGTCTGGAATGACATGAAAAAATAGAACAAACTGTGACAGTCTAAATCCAGAAGAACTGGCAACGTCTCCAAGATGCTTCAAGAGACCTACCTGCAAAGCTACCTGAAAACTATGCGCAAGTGTACCTAGGGCAAAAGCTGCTTTAAACGCTAAGGATGGTCACACCAAATGTGAATTTAATTTAGTTAAAGGAAGTTCATTGATAAATAAAATCTATTTATGACATTATTTTTGACAGCATCCTCATTTTACAGCATTTTTACACAAATGCCTAACATTTTTAAAAGTACTGTAGCTTTGCAGGTAGGTTTCTTGAAACATCTTGGTTTCTTTACATCAAGGTTTCTTGAGACATTGCCACAGTTTCCTACTGACACACTACAGCAAATTCTTTAATTCTATTGCAAATACTTTAAATTGTGTAATAAAATTCCAATTCACTGAAAAAGTCATGAGGCCTTTAAATACTTCCTTGGACATTGGGAGGCCCTGGAGTGAAAAAAGGTTGAGAACCACCGCTTTAGGTATCGTGTTGTTAATAAACAATGCATTGCAAATAATAAATTCAAATTTTTAAAACTTTACAATGACCTCTAAGTTAATGAGCTCATAAAACAACATTTTGAGCTCCTGTTGTTATCAACAAAGGGTTTCCTCTAGTTCTGTGGCAGTCAGTCTTTTTGACTCAAAAGACCCCCCATTGTCCAACACAATATCTGAAGGCCCCTGCCCCTTTATTAAGTGTTTAAAAATGTAATGAATTATGATTCACTTTGGGAATCACGTAGTTTCAAGAATGGCCCTAAAAGTTATTTAGGGGGAAAAATACACAGAATTTCGTGATTTTGTTCTATACTATTTTTTGCACAATACTATTTTAGTAATTTAAATAACTTTAAAAAGTCATCCTTTGGCCCCCTTTACTGAGGTCCCCTAGTGGGCCTCGGCCCTTGGTGGACAACCACACACTGGTCTAATTGTGTCTCTAATGTTGAGTCTCAGGACTTCCTGTGAATATTTCCAATTGCCATTCTTAGAAAGGGTGCATATAGAGGTCAATCCCACTTTCCTGTGGTTGACTATTTCACCACTTATCTTTTACTGCACCTGCAAGAATATCTTTTAATGTATAAATGCAGCTTGCAGCCTGTCGGTTTTATTTGACTGGACCTAGTGTGACATTTACATTCAGCATATAAAATAAATGAATGCCTGAAGTTTATTATCTCATTGACATTTCTAAAACAGTTTTCTTCTGTATGTGCAATGTTTTATTGGTGGTCTGCTGCAGGTGCATAAAGTAATTTCTAATACTTACTTATTTGGTGATAAGAAGTCAATGTTCTTGAAAACAGACATATTTGAATGTACGTCCAACAAAATGCACACAGATGAGGATACTTAGCTGGTGGCCTGGTGAAAAAACAGAGGCAACATGTGAGAGGACACAGAATCAGTGCTTCAAAAAGGAAAAAAAATAGTAAGGCATAACTGTTTTTTTTTAAAAAGGTGTTGCCATCACTGTACATTCCCTGTAAAAACAGGAAACTACAAGGCGGACACAGGGAGGAGTGGAACTGTTCATTTGATCTCTGTTGACTGGAGGCCTGGCATGTTCAGCTTTGACCTTCTTGGCTCAAAAACAAGTTCATAAAAGATGAAACCTGTGGTGAGGTACCTAAAATAGGAACTTTGACTGCACTGTGACATGGAACATTGAATCGTATCTACCGCTGTTGTGGAAAACTTAGGTTACCCATCCACCTCATTTTCTGGCATGGGCCAGAGCAGATCTGGATTTTGATGCTCGCTCACTATGTATCAGACAATCTATGTGTCTGCCGTGATAACATTTCTGAAGAAAACAGATTTTTTCCCAACACTGTGAGGCCCTGTTTGCAAACACTTATGTAAAAATTGAAATGAGAATAAAGTGTTGCTTCTGTTAATTTTGACCATTCCTATCAGTAAGTACTGTATTTCCAATCAAAATAAATATATCAGAAATATTTCTAAAGTGCACGCAAGTGTCACAACTAAGGATTCTTCTGGGAGCAAAAATCACTTGTTGATCACTCAGAATATGTACAGTATGTTTGGCACATGACTGATGGAAACAAAAGCAGTTTAATAATGCCTCTTCAAAATGAATGAAAATATTTTGGATCATAGGGAAATTGGAGCATGCATATCACCTATTCTCAGTGGCAAAAACAGATTAGCTATAAAACCAAGCAGAAGCACTAAATGTAGAAGTCTGGATTGATTTAGTAACATGCAGTTGAAAAAATATCCATCAAAGAGTGACTTGCAATATTCATTTGCCAATTATCTTTGTGACTATACAGATATGTCATCATTCTAGAGCAATGTGACATAAAAATAATAAGTTCTACATTACAGACAGTACATTCTGGCAGTCAAATATTGTTTGTTCTGCTCTGTGTGGGTTAGAAGCCTTTCACTTAGAAGGAAGCCAGGTCAACATTTCCTTTTTACCTGCATCAAAAGATGTCTTTTTGACCAAAAACACACTTAAAACTACCACAGATAAAAATCTTTTCCCCACATTCATCCCTGCTAGGTTTCAAAAGAGTTATCTGCCATTTTACTTTATCTGCTTGTCCCTAACACAGTAAACTGCTCTTGTGACCAGCAGATACAAACAGTTAGAAACAGGCATATGGGAATAATATTTATGGATAATTAAGGATAATATTTATGTTTAAAGTATGAAATTATTTTAGCACCATCTGAAAAATTCATTTATTCTATTCATCTATTATGACTCATTCCACTGAATGATTGTATTAATCATCTGGCTAATTGTCTTGGCTGATATGCATCAGTGGGACACTAATTATTCTTATGAGAGTGCTACATTTTTCAATACGGGATGACATACTTGCTCCATAATCACTGCCGGAAGGATTGTGTGTAATGTTAATTAAGCCCTCTAAAGTCGCTTTATTTGACCACAGAGCTGAACCAAGGCGAAACATATCTTTCTATCTCAATTTCAGTTTGTTTGAAACAATCAAAGTGGCACCAATGGCTTCTGTTTTTTTAAAAACCAGCTTGTAGATTTGATTTAATCTTTCTTGCATTCTTATTTTACCTAACTATATATCCACCAGCGCATTATGCAATAACCTACACAGAGGCAGCAATGCTTTGAACGCATCAGTGATGTATGTGTAGGTCATTTCAGTTACGTAACTGTCTCATTAAAGTGACAGGGAACTCGGCTTTGATACGGATGACTTGAATGCAAGAGAAACCCAGGATAAACAAAGTCTTTGCTAAGTCACTGTGGTGGGAGAGTGGCTGGGGTATTTTTTTGTTTTTACATTTTTTTATTCATGCTTCATCCCTCGATTCTTTCCAGAAGTAAATCCCCACTCTGGTATTCTGTCACACACAGTCCAACAATGTACAGTGAACTTTTTATGACCTTTCTCAAAAAAAGTTGCGGGCATATTATTACCTTCCCCTTCTTAACGAACTTAACTTGCCACACAAGTAATTTATAAACACTGCAGTAATTTTCTTAATATTGTCAGGAAAGCATTTGTGAGTGACAATATAATACTAATTAAGAAAAATCTTTGGCATAAATTCTACCCACTAGGGAGACTATAAATGCTACCAAATTACTCAAGTAGAGTTCTGTAATTTTGTCTGTCTGGCATAACCTGTTTGTTACAAAATCTCGTACGAAATTAGTCCTCCTAAAATGTAAATTAGACAACAAGGTTCGTGTAAATGTTTGGGAGGTCATAAAAAAGTGAATTTCTATAGACGGTCACTTGAACATGTAAATCGGCCCACCCCACCATGTAATCAAATGCTGTCATATCTTGACGCTTGCTTATGAATAATGGGAGCTTATTGGATGAGATGTTATCATAAGTGGGCATAATTGCTCATTTAAGTGCCATCATTACCAGTTTCTCCCTTGCATTCTCATAGTCAATTATGCCTGTTCCGTTAAAGAAAGGTTATCTTTGTAATCATTGGTGCGGCGTTAATGACCAATTCAGCGACTGATGACTGGCGGGAAAAGAAGCAATTTTTTTATAAACTGCTTTCACTGTCACAAGGGGAAAAACTGTACTCTGAAGAAATAATAAAAGGGGCCATGATGAGAATCCTGATTAGGAAGGCTTTTGAAATTATAAAAGTTACTGCAAGACAGCTGCATGATTTGGAGAACAGAAGTAAAGCTATTGTTTTAACTCTATAACATTCAGGAATGGACTGTGGGTTTGTGGAGCAAAATCAGTTTCTGGGGGCCATAAATGGACGTAGCAACAGATCTTTTGTGATGTACCATGGGATAGTAAAAATACCAATCAAATCAGAATCGTACGTCAGTATGTAGTAGTACTGTAGGTCATCCGAGTATTTTGCATACTATTTATAAGTACTGTGAATTCGAACATACTTATTTTGTTGGCATTCTGCTTTTTGTGCCTGCTGTGCAGTGGGAAATATGTGATTTGGATGCAGCCATAGACACTATAAACTTGACCGGAAGGGCAGAGCAGGTTTGCTGTGATTATTCAAGAGTCAAGAGCGGCCTTTAGAGGCAGAGTCAATAGATGCCTCGTGTGTTTGTTTTGAACGGGGAGTGTCTGAGCGCTGCACAGAACAGGAACAGTGTATATCGTAAACCACCATAACATGTTTCATCTAATTTGTCAAAAGTAATTAATTTGTTGCTAAATAGTACAGAAAGAACAGAGTTCTGTTTGCCGACAGGGCTGAGAGGACGTTAATGTTAGTAGCAGGCTCAAGTGGATTAAGAGTTATGACACAAAAATAACAAAGTCTGACCAAATTTGGAGATGTAGGATGGTTACCATTCTAATTGGATGGGTCATGTCCAGCTGGTCATTTCATGCCTTCGTATCCAGCGACGGATATAAGTTACTGTAAATGATAGGTTCATGCAAACTCATCAGGCCACTTTGTTTCATCTTTAAGTGAACTTGAGTTTATTGATTTAAACAAACTGATTTTTTTTGGCATGCTTTATTGAACGCTACACATCCGATGTGTGAATCTAGTGAGTTGTGCTAGCCGTGATGCAACAATTATGGCACTGTGTTTCTTGTCCGGTGTGACTATCATATTTTGTTATTTTGATTAGATAATAATAAAGTGTTCTCAAATGGAAGCAAATGAGGTGTCAGAGTATGCATATAATATTCATATGTATGTAATTTCAATGCTATGGACTTTGTGTAATATTTAAATGTTTTGTCATTACAGTAAAATAAACTATATATTATGCAGGATTACTAGGCCTATATCATGCATCCAGGTGATCAAAGGTGATTTATTCTAGGAGAGATTCTTTGAAGACTGTCATACATGAGACTAAATAATTTATTACATTTATGAGATGCTTTCATGTGTCACAGAAAAGAGTGTTAAGGCAAATTTTGTAGGAAAGGAAAATAATCTCACAAGGCTCAGTTATGTTTTTTATATTAATAATACACTGACAATATGACACTGAAGACTGGAGGAATGGCTTCTGAAAATTCAGTTTTGACATCACAGGAATAAATAACATTTTAAAATTTATTCAAATAGAAAACAGTTCTTTTAAATTTGTAATAATTTTTCAATATTTCTTGGTGAGCATAAGAGACTTTTTTAAGAAACATAAAAGGTGCTGTATGTAGGATTGACACCGAGTGGTTTATTGCAGTCCAAATTCAAAATACTGGAGAGGGTTTTTTCACCTGGCCCCTCCTCCACAGACTTGACGCACACGCAGGTTGCCAGATTGACTAAACCAACAGGAACGAGTGCACTTGACGATGAATTAAATGAAATATGCTGTGTTTTCCGCCAACTGGCAACCCGGGGTGTCGAAATACAATTGGGTATACTGGCAGTGGGCGGGTTTCACAATCCAAAACAAATACCGACATTCCGGCCTGGAATGCACATTTTCAAAGGAGAATTACTAACTAACTGTAGCATTGTTTTGGAGATAAACAAGTATGTTAACTTAGCATGTTTCTTAAATATCTGCAAATATATTATGGTATTTTTATGCTTTAGTAGAGTCAAAATCTCACATACAGCACCTTTAAAGGAGTAGTTCACCCAAAAATAAAAATTTGCTGAAATTTTACTTACCCACTAGGAGAAATTTAGCATTACACAAACCAGTGGATCCTCTTAAGTGAGTTGGTGCCATTAGAATGAGAGGATTAACAACGGATACTTCTGCCGTATACACATAAACTGACAGTCACCACTGATAAGCTACTACTAAATATTGTAGAAACTTAATTTTCTGTAAAGTTGCTTTGCAATGATTTGTATCGTAAAAAGCGCTATACAAATAAACTTGAATTGAATTGAATTGAATAAATAACATCACAACAATCGACATGCCTCCAGCAGATCGATTAATGTCATGTGAAGTGAAAAGCCGAATGTTTGTAATAATATTATAATCTATAATAAATCCATATAAAATCCATAATAAAGCTTCATCCAGTGAAAAAGTCAGTCCCTTTTAGGTGTAAACAGTGCATGATCAGTTCATATTTCTCTCCTGATTGAGAAAAGATGACTTTTTCACTGGAGAAAGCAATATCATGGATGGAGTACTTGAATTTTAGCTGGAAGCAACAGTTTAAAGTTAAAAACATCTTAATGATAAATTTGTTTCTTACAAGCACACAAGATGTAAATTGATAGTCTGGAGTCGTGTGGATAACTTGTGGATTATTGTGATGTTTTTATCAGCTGTTCCAATAAAGACACTAACTCATCTTCATCTTGGATGGCCTGAGGGTGAGTAAAATGCATTTGTTTGAAGACAATTTGCATGGCATTTTAAATATCTTCTTACCTATTCTTGTCTTTAATGTCTTAAGCATCTTATCATTTTAAAGTTTACATCATCAGTACTTGTTGGCATTTCTGAAATAAGCTGCTCATTCCTAGTCTTCTGAAAGGATATCCAGTCTCCCCATGACCTCCAGCACACAAAGCAGTCTGTCTGTTGCTATGCTTATGAGAATGAATTGCAATTGTTTGTGTGAAGTGATTTACAACACTGCTCTGCGAGTAAGTAGAATTGTTTCTGAGTTGAGTCAGTTGTGGTCTGACTGCATACCAGAAGCCTTGGTTAGAGGGTTACCAGAACGTGAAGTGATCAAGTGACAGGACCAGTCAAGTTTTATCAGCCAGCATTTTCGGATTGTTTGGGAAAAGCAGGTAATTCATTTTTTTGATGTAGAAAAATCCAAAAAACTTGCATTAGGATTGCATTGTGGATAAAAGTATAAAAATCTGTTGGTCTTGAGATCATTCAGTAACTGATAAACAGTTTAGATTTTACAAACGTCTGTTGTGGCGAGGCTGTTGAATTTCTCCAACTTTAATTTCCAGCTGTTTGAAGTGTGGCAGGTGCCTTTAATGACACATTATTTTGATAAATGTATTTCAGCATGTACAGTATAATATATATATGTGAAAGCTAATATAAATTATAAATAATATAAATACATATATGTGAAAATGAAAGCTTGATGTGTTGCACTGGTGGTTGTTTTTATATAAATGTGCATGTTGTGGAATAGATAAGTGAGAAATCTGCTCTTTTTGTTAAGAATGTGACAGTGTCCGAAAGCCTAAAAATGCTGAAAGGTTAGAAGACCACAAGACATGTCCAAATCCAATGTTCGTATGTCCTCCTGTGTGCTAAGATGCCTTTATCTGGTTGGCTTTTGAAGGGAGCATAGATAGATTCACTGTTTACTGTATGATGACCCACAATTCTGTGCATGGGCCTTGGCGGTTGGTCAAAATTTACAAATAAATGTCAGTTTATTCTTTCAAATATAATTTAAACATGCTTTAGATATAACTCTTTAATTGATTTGTGGGATTCTTATTTCTGACTGTTTAATCAACTTTCAAAGCTGCTGTAAAATGCAGCTAAAAGAATGCCTGTGATTGCTGTTTGTGTAATTTATTTTGGTGTTTTATTTTTGTATAGGTACACATTTTAAACACTTCACAAGTGTTCTTTTCCATTCTATTGTGCCTCACAGATTTAAAACGTGTTTAAGGACGTTCTGCATGCAGCTCATATTATGTGTTCAGAACTTTTTGTAATATGTATCTTCTCAAACATCTTATGTTCTGTCATTCACTTTTACTGTGCACACTGGATTTCACCCAACCTTTGAGACAGTCCTTACTTATTCGTGCCTGTCTTCCTTCCATTTCCTGTTACTCTCCTCTTTTTCCTTCAATACCTCCATCATCTGTCTGTTACCTAACGGAACAGAAAATTGCAATTCACCAGCAATTTTCCCCTCTGTGGAGCATGGATGAAGTGTTCGAAGGAAGGCCTCAATTCTCTCTTTGCCTTATATCTAGAACTGCATCATAGTCGACAGCCTCCGTGATCCTATCTTTTATTTATTTGTGTCAGTATGTCACACTCCTCTTTGTTTAATCTACTCATTTTTTAAATTCATTTTTGTGGACAGAGATAGATAGTCCATCACTGCTAATACCTTTCTGATTTATCAGAGGTGTAGTTATAGATCCTACAATTTACATCCATTTCACTCTGCCCATTGTGCCTTTTAGGGTCATTGTTGGTGGAGGGGTGCAAATCTGTATTGTTGTTTTCATCCAAAAGTGTGTCTGCTCATCCTCACCCCTTTGTCCCATCTATCAGAATGCAGTGGCTACTGCGAACACATGTGGGGTGGAACTCAGAGGGCATGGGCTCATAGGAAGCCATTGACTCGTGAATAACCTCTATGTGTTTGCCTAGGAAGACACCAGAAGCCACAGACACAATAAAGGATGCAGACGGCAGCCTGGCTTTAAATCTCTATACAAAGGAAGGTCCTCTCCAATAGCGCTGTGGTGTGACTAGCACTTAACAAGTGCAGCTTGTGTCTGTTGAGTGGGTGGATGGACTAACACACGCCATGTTTGTGCTTGCATTTGTGTCATCTGGTTATTTTGCATTCTGCAGCTGTCATTTTGCATTTTTACGATTCGCAGTGTTTAAATGTACATGCATAAAGGCTGCTGAGGACACATGTTGACTGAACTGCTCCAAAAGCAATTTATGACTAGATTCTTCATGTTTCTAATAACATTTACATTTAATCATTTAGCAGACGCATTTATCCAAAGCAAATTACAAATGAGAACAATAGAAGCAATCAGACCAACGAGAGAACAACAACAGTATACAAGTGCCATGGCAAGTCTCAGTTAGTCTAGCACAGAACATGTAGATATGTTTCTTTTCTTTTTTTTTCCAAGAATAGGAAAGACAAGAAAAGTGCTAGTATTAGTTGGTCAAGTGCTGGGGAAAAATGCAGAATAAAATCATAAACAGAAAATACAAACATCCAAAATCTAATTCTTAAAGTATGTGAGCTGACTCTGAATTCTGATTGGATGAGCATCTTTCAAAGCAGCTGTAAAATGAAGATAAACGCACACCTGTAATCACACAGTGTGTATGAATACAGGGAGTTGGTATGAATGAACTATATTACTTGGTGGAAGAATAGTTTTACTTTATTTTTTAATTTAATTGTATTTAATTTTACTTATTATTTTAGTCTTACTGCAATTCATTTTTCCATTCTTATTACTTTATTTTAACATCTTTGAGTCAGATTTGAACTATTCTGTTCAGTTCCAACTAATTCATATTCAGTGTCGATAGCTCTATCAGTATCATTTTCTGTATTCTCGGTCTTGAACATATTATCAGTTTTCTAGGCTATATCCCCTATAGCACTCCCTTGTAAAGATGTTAGTCAAGTCTGCTTAAATTAATAAATGTAAAGTCTTATGCCCACAGGCAGCTCTAACAGGTTGGAGGGGCTGTCTGCATGCAGACTGAAGCTGAAGCAGATTGCAGGCATCTGGCATGCCAATGTTGTACTGTTTCCCCCCTTAGTGAGTGAACCTGCTGTAGAAGTCCTCCAGTCCCAGACAAAAGCACTCAATCATGGTATAGTGTTGTGCTGAGGTCGGGGCTTTGGCCCCTGACCTTCATTTCACTCCTGCAAAATATACACTTGGGGTGTAGGCAGCATAAGTTTATTGCAATCCTTAAATCAAGCTACACACAATGTTGCAATGCATGGAGCGAAAGCTTTGAGTTTGTGTTTTTTAAAAGGAGCAGCTGTTAGTAGTGACATTTATATGCCCAAGTTCACTAAAAGTTTACCATAATTTATATTTGGTAATATTTTTATAGTGGCCCCAAAAAGTATTTGGACTACCAACTGATTTCAAAGTGATTTTTGAGGATATTCAGTTTCACACAGAAGAGTAACCACAGGTGAATTTCATCACATTAACTATAAACATCACATTAACTATAAATTAGTTAGTTATCAAATTCAATGAATTTCAGCATTTATATATTAGCTTTAGTGTCCAGTTCAATTTTAGGACCACTGCAGTGTTATTTTTTCTCATGAAACATTTCATTTACATAGCTCAGAGGATGTTAAATGCTGGTAATTATAAAATATGCCAACACGTGGCCTGTGTTGCCGCCTCTGGTTATTACTCGTATCATACTGTGTTGCATATGATTGACAAGCTAATCAACTATAAATTAAGCCCAGCTTTTGCTTTGTGAATGGAGAATATTTATGCACAAGCTCTGAAAATATAATCAGTCTGTTAATTTAACCAGAATGTGTGAACAAAATGCAAAACCAAGACGTTTTCAGCAGCTGTGCTGTAAAAACTTGTCATGTTTCTGACTTTCCTTACAGGACCCGTGCTTTGCAGCCTTCCTTCTTGACAAGCTCCAGACTGTGGAATGGCCTCCGAGGGGCTGCGGTGCCCAGAGCAGCTGTGAAGTGTGTGGAACCCCCCTTCACTACCTGAGGCGCCTGGCACTCCACTCTGCCCTGGGGCTGGCGTTCGACGACATGCCTGACCTGCAGCCCGGACCCCTTTCTGGCCTGCTGCCACCACGTGTGGCATCTCACAGTTCCATCTCACCCTCTGCTTCCTGGGAATGGCCCACACAGTGTTCTCCAGTTTCTAGCAGTCAAAAACTCACCGGGCATCCATGTGGTCCACAGTCCAGGGAGAAAACACAGGAAATGGGTTGGAATCAAGATGGAGCAGCGAGAGTGGGTGGCAAACGAACCTGTTTGGCCACTGTCACTCCACTTCCTCTACATGCACAACACTACCTGGAAGGAGTATGGTGTGTGACAAGCACCTCAGAACATTTTCGCTCATTGGTAAGAAAGAGTTGCTATTCTAAAGCTATATATGTTATACAATCTGAATATTCTACTTTTGAAGTTAAAAAATATTTACTGTGAAATTGCTGATTGGAAAGCATCTTTCTTAGTAAGTATTTCAACCTCTTTATGATCAATAGTGTAGAAATTATCAGAAAAGTGGGAGGGACACAAAAGAGGTAGGTTCATGAATATTAATTATGCATCAGTGTAATTAATATTTAATAGACCCACTAGTCAAACATTTGGCAGGAACTGCCTGAAAAAAAAAAAAACCATTGTACGTAAAGAAATGTTAAAAACAAATATATAAAAATTTAAAATGTATATATAAACTGTTTTGGGTTGGCATGGTTCTTTATGTTTTTGAAAGAAGTCCACAAGCACACAGAAAAGTACACGTTGTGACTTGTGATAATTTTAATAGGCTTCAAATTAAAGGCTGAATTTATTTGTGCAAAATATAAAATACTCTGAAATATTATTACAATTTAAAATAGCTTTTGTTCTATTTTCATATATATTTTTTTAAATGTAATGTATTCCTGAGATGAAAATGCTGAATTCTCAGCAGCTATTAACCCAGTCTTCAGTGTCAAATGATCCTTCAAGGCTCATTTAAGGCTTCTTTGATAACTAGTAGGTTAAAAAAAAACTGTAGAAATCTTTTGTAGCATTATAAAAGCATTTACTGTAACTTTTGATCAATTTAATAAATCCTTTGTGAATAAAAGTAATAATAAATTTGTAAAAAATTACTGACCCCAATCTTTTAAATGGTTTTGTTGATTTATACATTTATTTTTTATTGCTACTTTCCCAAATTTTCAATGTTCAAGTGATCAATTGGCTATACAGTATATCCAAATCTGAGTAGTACAAACTCAACTCCTATAAAAAGTTTACAGAGAATGTCTCTGATGGTCCTTGGTCCAATTTGGACACCAAGGCCACTTGTGTGGGCTGTGTCTGCTGAGGGCCTTTTGGGCCACAAAGCACATCATGGTTGCATTGCATATATACAAGTCTTTGTGATTATGGCCTAGTGATTTGGTTTATGGTTTTACCTTGAGCAGAATTATTTATTAGCTTTCATAAAGGAGTCCCTCATCGCGGGGTTTATGTGACTATATTTATGCCATTATAGAGCTCATGTCCAGTTCAGGGCCGAGGATCAGGCTGTTATGACAGGACTCAAGAACCCTGCTGAGAGAATAAGATATAAGCTTTTTGATAATGTCTGTCTCAATCAGAGGGTAGTGTTCTGGCTTAAGGTGACTTAATCAAACAGAATGGTTTAAAGGTAAACAAAATGTATTATAGATGTTTTTCAAATATTAGATACCTTGTTAGAAGTTGCTTCAAGGTTATCATGGACATCTAGATTGATTTTGCATGCTGTGAAAATGTGTGTGGCACATCAGGAATTCAAAAAGGACAAAATTCCACAACCACAGATGAAAGTCCTCATTAAAGCCCAAAAGAAACAGTAACGATTTGAATATTTCACCTTTGATATGTTTGTGTGCTGAGTGACTTAGCATAAGCCAGACATTATTATCAGGTAGATTAGCCGCTGCTTGTCTCGTATTGGCCTTCTCGGTTCTACTTGACCTTCCCGTCAGCAGATTGAGCATTAAGTCATCTTGATATGGAATGCAATTTGATAGGCATTTGGATGGCTCGCGGTGACCCCATTGTCACAGATGAGCCATTTGTCATGGCCATGGCTGATGCTAGAGAGACAAATAAGATTAAAAAAACATAAAAACTTTTTTTGTATTTACATGTATATATTTGTATTTACATGTATATATTTTATTCATATAATTTATATTATGAATAAATATATTTAATATATAAAGATAACATATTTTACTTATGGGTGTGTATTTATGCATATATGCATAATAAGTATACACAGTACACATACATATACTATGTGAACAAAAACTTTTACTTTGAATGCGTTTAATCGCGATTGATTGTTTGACAGCACTAGTTAATATTCACATAAATTATTTACATAGATGATTTACTAAAGCAAGTTATACTAAGCAGCATGTGGGGGAATTCCCATAATCCTGTGTAATTTTTTTTTATATATTATTATTATTTTATTTCTATATATATATATATATATTATTATATATATATTATATAAGTACAACAATCAATAATAGTATATAGGGTGTATTATTATATATATATTTGGGTATAGTGTATATATGGTATGTTGTCTGTATTATTATTATTATTTTATTTTATATTATTGCTTATTAAGTCTACAATAGTCTGTAGGTGTTTTATTTCAATTTATTCCATTTTATTTGGTAATTTAGTGTAAAATTGTCTGTAGTCTTTATATTTTATATTATATTATATTATATTTCTATTTTATTTTACTATTTAGTGTGAAATAGTCTGGTGTCTGTAGTTATTTTATTTTATTATTCAGTGTGCAAGTGAGTTGTCTGTAGTCAATATAGTGGTTATGTTAACAGTCTGAACATTTTTCCTGGATCCTGGATATAAAATACTGTGTCAAAAATAGAAAAAAAGGAAGAAATATAAATCAGTGTGTAAAATATTGTTGGTAAGTATAACATGAAATTCTTGATGAAAGATGGGCTCACTGCCATCACGTGTGTTGGAATGAATGACTTGTTATTTTTTCCGATGTCAACGATTTTGCATTTGGTAGTCCTCCTGTAACACCTCTGCATAATACAGAATATTGTATTAAATAAAAGCTGACTGGCCCTGTGTCAAAGAAGCACAATGGATGCTGTCTTCCTCCTCATCTCACAGGGTATGAAAAGCAATTAGACCTTGAAAGTCACAGCACATCCAAACCACACAGAAACACAAGGCTGTTGGTACCCTGGAGAACGTTTCCACCCTTGAAGACAAAGACATTGCGCTATGAATTTCAATAGAGCCACATTGACAAAGTGTTTTGTCCTTCTTTTAATTCATAAAGGTGTTTTTTTTTTCATGTTTTGTTTTGTATACTTCAGCATTGTGCAGACCATAGCCTATAAGACACCTTTAGCAGACTGCAAAGCTGCATCAAGAAAGCAGAAGTGGAAATTATCTTTCATCCATACATCCCACTTAGTAAAATATCACCTTGGAGGCAGCTAGAAGCATCCAGCTTGTGTTTTTCTGTAGTGTAGGACAGGCCTCATCAGCTTGTCCTCAGGCCTAAGTGCCACCCGCAGCCCACTAATGGGCCTCCTCTGGCAGCCGGGCTCTTTTAAGGCCTTGAGGAGCGCCGCACAAGCTTTATTTGAATGTGTGGAGGGAGCCAAAAGTGCAAATTGTCAACAGATGGGACTGCAGTCTCACCTGGGGTGAAAAAATGGCACCTGACGTCCATCTGGGATGGTTGTCTGCTAGACTGCACATGCTGCCCTGCTTTAACTTGGCAGTGGTCTCATTCTGTGAAGGACGTTAAGGGCCTTTTCTGCAACATTCAAAAACAGCAGACTGAATTTAACAATATAATTTCCTTTTCTGTGCTGTCTTGGAGTGGAGAATCACTCATTACTTACAGTGATTTTTTAATAGAATGATGTAAAGTTATATTTGAGTTGGTAACAGGGTTTAAGGGTTTATAAATTGTTTTTGTGGCCAGCGGATTGCTGTTGTCTGACAACATTTAATATAAGCTGATAATTAATAATGTTTCAGAGGGGCTGCTCTCTCCTGTCACCACTTGTGCAAGTGAATGCTCTATAAATGTCAAAGTTAAAGTCCAATGTGACCTCTTTGCTGTCACTGAGCTCCATCTGCTGCTGGGTTTTATTGGAACACAGCTGTGCCCATCTAACACACTCTTGTGAGCCTTAGTGCGTGTGTGTGTGTGTGTGAGAGAGAGAGAGAGAGAGAGAGAGAGAGAGAGAGCACAATGCTGAACTATGAAATGAAAAGCTCTGTATTGAAATGTTGACTACAGGGAAAGGTCATTATGCAATTTACCTTAATTTGACAAACTCAAATGGAATGTCATGGCTATTATAAAGATAGCAAATTTGTTTGATGGATGAGCCCTCGTTTTTCCACTGGCTGATGTATCTGAACTTAACACTGTAAAAGTGATTCTTAATGTGAGTGAATAATGCTGAAATAACCAAAGAATCACTTTAATTGACTATTCTGTTTTTTTCTTTTCTTTCTTATTTACTTGTTTGAAGTTTCAACATCTTTCAGGAACAAGCAATCAAAACATGCATTTAAACACAGCTCTTCCATTACAATATAAGTCGAAGAACCAACATTAAAAGTTTGTTTAATTGATTCATTTTTGGACTTCGAATACGCCTACATTTTAAACAGTTGTAATGTGGTTCAGTCCTATTTGCCTTCTTCCCGGAATACATTGGCGAACTATCAAACAATACATATTATTTATTAATGACTCAGTGGTTAATATGTATTGTATTTTTTGCTTTTTACCAGTTTACATGTTGTTTTTTGGTCACATTTAGCAACTTACATTGTGATGTTAGGATGAGTTTGTTCATTTGCTAAAAATGAACACAGCCTGTCCATTCTGATCTCAAATCGTCCCTCTTTCGGCATCCTTCTGCGCTCTAATTGTGGACCCTGACATGAGGCTGTAATTACGGCTGAAGTGAAGGGAGGTAGATTAGCACACAGCCATGGTGGGTGTTTGAGACGAGTCTCTCTGGAGCAGAAGACCCTGCACGTGTGTGCTAGAGATTTTTCTGTGCTCGTTATCTCTACATCAAGCTGTCAGCGGATCACAGCTATTCCACTTTTCCCAGATTCTGTTGTACTCATGCCTTCTCATTTCCCCTCTATCCTTGTGCATTCATGAGTACATGTGTGTATGCGTGTGCTGTCATGTACTACTTGCTCTCTTTTCTTTTAGGTGGAAAATAATTAAAACTTACATTACGAACACATGTACACACTGAGGATGCAAAGATGAAGTTATTTTAAGATGTAGAGATAGCTGCAGCTGTTCGTTCCAGGGCCATCATGTGCCTATTTTTTTATTTGAGGGGACAACAGTGAGCGTCCTGGCTTACTTGGTGCCCTAGACGAAATAACACATGAACAAAGAGGTTATTTAGAAATGTATTGGTTTATTGTGAAAGGCCAAGATTTGTTAGACTGGTGCTGTAGTTTTAAATTCAGCACGCCTGGGAAGTGGAACTCTTGTTTTGTTGTTGCTGTGTTTTTTAATTGTACACTGTAAAAATGTTTGTAATTTAAAAAAGTGCTAAAGTAAAAATCTGTCCTTTGTAAACTGTAAATTATGTCTTACCATACATATTATGGTCAAAAATTAAATGGTAACATCACATTATAAGTACTTTTACTGTAAAATAATGTCAAATGTATGGTTTCTGCAAGTAAAAACGGTAATTTACAGTGAAAAACAGTAATAGGACATTCCCTGAGTGTCTCTGGATGATGATATGATTTATATTTAACATAAATGATATTGTATAGTTAGATTGTTAAGTTTTACATTTTCTGTTATCTGTTACTGTTCATTTCATTATGTTTTATTGACAGGACAGGCCTCTCATTGTGTTTCTTTCTATTCTACCACCTGTATTATATTGTTTATTTGTACATTTAAAGGTAAAAAGCAGATTTTGGTAGTTTGTGTATAACTTTATATCATTTGATGAAATTTATATTACAGGTATATTAACTTTATTTCATTTAATGAAATATAGAGTCATGCATAGCAAAAAATACAAATGCCAATATGCCACACTTTAAAACATGAAATTGTCTTTTTTTTTCTTGCTGTGAATTTCTGACACCCGAAGTTGTGACTTTTTTTAAAAGATAAATTTAACAAAGATTAGCTTTGACAGTTTCTTAACTCCGTGTTTAAAGTCATATCTGTTTCAAGCAACTTGAATGTGGGTAGATAATGACTCTTTCATTGTGCTTTACTTTGCTGTTGAATTGCAGAAGGTGCAACTTATGCAATATTTATTGAAGCTGTGTTACAAAAGCACTGGGCTTAGAAGTCTGAAGGGGCTTGAATGGGCATTACGCTTTTTTTGGTCCCTGTACCGTTAGGAAGACTCATTTCTCACTGTGTGAAAGCTCTGCTCTAATATAACAAATAGCAGGTGCATTTGATCTGGACCTTCTTATTAAACTCCTCAAGGACAGTTCCTGGAGTGCCTCTCTCAAGAGTACAGATTTCTAGTTTTTTTTAGACAGTATGTGATCTTTGCTAGGTTTCCATCAGCCAATAGCCTAACATGACTGCATTTATATGAAAAAGATACCCATAAGGTGTAGATGATAGGTGTTATAGCAGTTATAAAGAGAAAATGGTTTTGCCATATTTATCATTACCACTGAGAAATGGCTTCCTGTTTAGTTCATGGGCTGCTTGGCTGAATTCACATTACTTCTGCACGTTTCTTTTTGACACCAGTATCCCACAGGATTTCATTACTTTATAGCAGGCTGTGCTTGTGGTATTATGGAATGTGTTTGTAATCCTGTTAGTCAAAGACTGAGCATAGTAAAAAAGCTGTAAGACACACTCTTCAGTAACCTACTCTCCTCCAGACACAATCGTGTCATGAGCAAAGACACATTTAATCAACATGGTGGCCAAAGGATTATAGGTAAAAAAATTTTGTCATTAGATTCATTACCATTTCATCACTCTTCTACAGTGAAGGATTAATCCTGTGGTTTGCTTTGTTTTGTAACAAAACTATTTAGGATAGATAGTGGATATGGATATATATCTAAGAATATAAGGATATATGTATCTAAGAACTAATACTATATTCCATAAGTTCTCTGAAAGTTAACTTTAAGTTAAAATAGACAGAAAAATTGTCAAAGTTTTCTTGAGGAGCCAATTTAATCCTTAGATGATTACTGCTGTCTTCTCCATAATGCCATCCAGCTTATGTTATTCCCCCAGTCCTCAGTTATGATGATTCATTTGCTTCGATCACAACTTCTATACATTTATAATTCATTGCATATATTTTCTACACACTTTTTCTGGTCATACTTAAAGTCACAATTCTGTCATCATTTACTCACCCATGTTATCCCAAACCTATAATCTGCTTCTGTGTTTTTTGTCCACACAGTGAAAGTCAGTGTAGTTTTCAAACTCGATGATTTTTACTGAATAGACAAAAACAGTTGAATCATTCTTCAAACTATCTTCAATGTTTTCCATAGAAGAAAGTAAGTCATACAGGTTTGGAACGACATGATGGTAAATGATTTTAATTTTTGGGTGAATTATCGCTTTAAGGAAACATTTGGAAACACTGTTTGTTCTTCTGTGATTTATTTCCCAACAGAGTCCAACTATAGAGAAGGACAGTTTGGCAACTATAGCCTCCAGGTTCAGTCAGACCAGTGCTGTACCTTTGGTTTCTCCATCAGGACATAAGCCAAGTCACCATGACCAGCCAGCCATCCCAGCAGCACCCCAAACCAGCACAGCAGCCTCATTCTTCCTCAGGTAAGCCTAAAAGCCGGTTGGAGATCTGTTTTACACAGTGCACAGTCATCAATTCAACTAATCGTGCTCCGTGGATTCCAGTTTCAATGTCGTGGTCCCTTAGCACCTCCTCAGGCCCTCACTCCCAAGGACCCAGAATCCTCCAGTGCCTCTGGCAGTCACGTCACGGCAATACTTTCTTGGTGCCCATGGAGACTGCAGCAATGTTGAAGGCAGTTCAGCCTAATGTGTTGAAATGTCATCGATCAATGCTCAGGCTTAGCAGTCAGAGAGAGTGCAAAATCCAAATGGCAGAGGTCTCAGAGCTGGATTGGCCATGTATCCACAGGGATAATTGTTAATCGCTATGTAACAGACCAATTGTTTGCCAAAATTGTTCTTGAGGATTGATGTTTTAGTGTAACATGTATCTAGTACATGTATGTATGTATTATTTAGTGTAACTAAAATACATTCGATCTATGCACATACAATTAACTAAATATATAAAAAACTTAATAAAATAAACATTTATTATAAAAAAATTTAATTTACATTTTTTAATCTTACTTTAATTGAAGCAAAAAAAAATATTTCATGGTAATGAGATAAATGTACTCATGTAGTTATTTTTGCTTAAAATGTAGTTATTTTAGCTTTTCAGAATCTTTGATACCATAGAAATTTCATAAATCTTGTCACCAGTGTTAATATCACAAAAAACAAAAACGAGTACTATCCTAAATAAAAGAGAAAAAAAGCTCACCAAAGACAAGTAAACAGACAGTGATTAAACAAGAATAAAAAACGAATTACATGAAATAGGACAAGTATATATAAACAAATAATGTGTATATATACATAATATATATATATATATATATGTGTATATATACTGTATATATATATATATATATATATATATATATATATATATAAATGAAATGCTACATTGTATAAAGTAATGAAATGTATAAAAACGCTGCATTTTCTTCACTTTGTAAATCAAATGCATATTTCTTCTTATTTAAGTTACAAAAGTGATTTAGTCAAGATCAGTGAGTTTTTCTCTCTTTTGTTATTTGATTAACAAGGATGACAGACAGCAAGAATATTAGACTGCTGTCACTTTAAGAGCTGCCCAGATTACAAGTGTTTTCTTTGTCAGCTGTTTGCTTTCACTTAAGAGCTAAATTACTGTGTTTACGAGGAATTCTGACACATACAAGTGTGTGTATTTAACTGTTCAAGGCCTATAAAGCGGCAAAAAGAACTGAGCACCATCTTCATTTGCGCGCCTGTCTAACACCACTCAGAAATGGTGTCTGAGACAACACGCACATATAGCGAAATGAGTTCTCTTTGGCTGCTGATTTCAACGGCTTAAAATTACTTGTTTTTAAACTGCAATGCTTGAAACGTGCAAATGATAAGTTTTCGTGATCACGTCACACAGCAACATCACCTGAGCATGTAACCGTGATAGAGACGATAGTCGGGTTGACACATTTCTACCAGTTAATCGTGTCTACCCGAATACCGCCTATTCTTTTTCATTACGTTTTTGAAAAAAAAAAAAAAAAGTCAAAATCCTAAAAATTTTGTTTATTAGCAGGTTTAAATTGAATTTTGAATCCCATATTTCTAATATGCTCTCATACTTTTGGTTCCCACTAATGTACTGATCAAAAACTGAGGCAGGTTCTCAGGTGCACAGGGGAGGATGAAAAAGATACAGATATAAAGAATTCTGTCTCTCTATTTGTCATCATTATTTTGGTCAACAAAAAGACAAAGCAACAATCAACAACAGTGGCTCACCTAATAAACACAGGCAGGAGTTTGTGTCTGTGACCGAATGTCTGGGAATAGAATGAGATGCTCAGAAGTGCGAGACACTAATTGCTGTGTGACACTGCATACAATTAGCCTATTGACAGCAGCGCTCCTCATCTCTATCTCACCACCTTCAGTACCACCCTCTGTAAATGACTGACAGACATCACCCTAGGGGGTTTGCCTTGGCCATTATGTTCCCTTAAAAAAAGTTATAAAGAGGCAGTGGGTTAGTCATGCCATTGATTTTAGACATTGATCACTGTATGACCTGTGCTTCTGTGTGCATCATTAGGTATTACCGCTAATCTTTTTCCATTTGAGTTGACCCGAATCTAGTGAATTAGTATGCACTGTCAGCTAAAGCACATCTGTCTTTTTGAGGCCCAGTGCACACAGTGGTTGATAAATAAGGTGGGTCATAAGGGAAGCTTTTGGCAGTGATTTCTGTGTACACCCAGTCAGTCCAAAATCCTGCGAATGAAAGAATGTGCTATTATGTAAATGAGGCACGACTGACAAATAGACATTTTGAATATTGCTTAGACTGCCTGTGGCAAAATATCCATATTCATGGCAAAATGTTTTCATGCTTTCCTCAATTATACGAGTCAGAGCAGCTCAAATGTCAGGCTTTGGGCTCATGTCCTCTCCCTGGCCTTGACTTCCACCTGGAGCTCACACCTCACACAGGGTATTTAAAAGCAAGTTGCCATGGTTGCACAGTTGTGAAAGAAAGAGAGGCAGAAAAGGCAAAATAATTATGAGAGAGGAGGTGGAGAGGTGATCAGAAACATATAATTTAGGACCCCCTGTTGCTTTTTTTTTCCTCTATTGAAGGCATGTTTTGTTAAAAATGAATCTGAATATTTATATATTTCCTTTCCTTAGTATCAGCTTTCCATTTGTTTGTACTTACAGCAGAATGGGACCATAGATGATATGTAAATCTACTGTACACACAATAAAACTGCAAATGTGCTAAGATGTTATGGATGTTAAGGGGATTAGGTTAAAAGTAAAAAATAAAATTCAATTTGTCAACTTGGTTGACAATTTTAAGGGGAATGACAGGATGGGATCAGTACAACTAGTAAGTTTGAAGACTAGACTTGAGACTAGACTCCTTAAATAGGTCATTCTCAAAATATGGTGGCAAACATTTCCCTTAAGTTTTTGGTCATAGATTTAAGTTTTGACTTTTTTATTGTTTTATTGTTTTTCATTCTTTTCTTCTTCTTTCTTCTTTCTTTCTTTCTTTCTTTCTTTCTTTCTTTCTTTCTTTCTTTCTTTCTTTCTTTCTTTCTTTCTTTCTTTCTTTCTTTCTAGTGGTCTTTCATATGGTCTGTCATACGATCTATCATGCTACTGGTCTGTCGTTCTATCTGTCGTTCTGTCTTTCGTTCTGTCTGTCGTTCTTTCTATCTATATTGTTTTATCTATCATTCCATATGTCATTCTTCAATGTTCTATCTGTCATTTTATCTGTTTTCTGTCTTAATCATTTTGTTTTAGCATTAATGCTTAACCTGGCCTGAAAAAAAAAAACATGTCCCATTTATTTATTCGAAAAACAAAAAAATAGTTAGTAATATACATTAGTAATAAACAAAATTAATATTACACATTATAAAAAAAAAAAAAATTATTGTTTCCATGTCATGGTTATTATCAAACCTGTTCTTTAAAAATACAAAGAGTACTTACGATCAAAGTTCAGAGTAAGAAAAGGCTAAAATTCTTCCACCATTTTGAAGAAGTTATTAATTCATAAGTTATTAATTTATTTGGAAAGTCAAAATTTTTTGAGAATGACCTAGTTAGAGCTTCCTATATTCTTATATTCCTATTGGGCCATCCAAGCCTTGCGTCTGTGCGAATAAAAGTTTTCAATTCAGCATGAGACTCTGGAGGCATACTGTGGTTTCTGTGACCTTTAACCCCAGTTGTTTCCCTTACAGATACAGATCAAGGATGGTTGTTGTGACAGATTCCCTTCCTCTCATCTGTATGAAAGTGGCAGTCTAGTAAACACGCCAGAGGGAGTGTAAGAACAGATACAGACACACACACATTCTCACCCACAGATTTGCCTTGGAGGTTTATACAGGTATAAAGTTGTTCTTTATTTTCTGAAATAGCACAGCATAACCTTAAGTGAAGAGGTGAGCACTCAGCTCTGATGATCTTTAGGATCACGACTGAATATAGCAGATCAGTGTTATGTTTTATAGCAAACATATATGTGTCATGTATTGTGTGTGATATACTTCACATCATGCATGATGCTGAATTGTGCAGAGGTGTGCAAAAACCAAGTACCAGGAACAAGTGGGTTTTTACGACTGAAGGCCAGCTGTAATCTTGCCTTTAAAGATTTACAGATAAAAGCAGAGTGGCTTCTCTATTCCTGTGGATGAGGACCGTCTCTCCTCGGCTTTGATGTCGCCCTGTGGTTGAGAGCTTCTCTCATGTGCTGTTCCATGGGCTTTCATCGGCACGCTGAGTGTGTATTATCTGCTGGAGTCATGCACCACATTATTGTCCTGCTGACTGCTGTGCTGAAATGCATAATCGTCAGGGAACAACAGAGCCGACACCTGTTTGCGCTGAATGAAAGTGCTCGTAATGAATGCAGGGGTCGGGAATACATCATGTAACTGATGTGGCTGAACACGCATTTCTGCTTTTAACAACTTCTGTTACCTGATTTTACAAAAGCTTTTAGGTTTACAATAACCTCTCTCTCTCTTTGTGTGATAGTATATGCACTTTGTAGAAATGTGTTCAGCTTATCGCGGTTAGGAAAAGTTATAACCTGCAGAACTTCTTAAAGGCAAAAGCTTATATGTAAATTTGTTGCGATGGTGCATTGAAGCTTCAATACAAAATTCAATCAACAAGATTTACTGCAGCATAGCAGTATAAATACAAAGCTTCCGTAATATAAACTGACATTGTTTACTGCTAGTCTCCTCATTTTGTATTCTCTCTGTTTTGTTATCAATTTGCATTAGGCTTTACTGTCAGTGAAATTAAAAATGGTTGCAATTATTAATATGTTGTCGATAAAACAGGATTTCAGTTCTACTGCAGTACAGATACATATACTTGAAAAACTATATATATATATAATATATAAAATATGATGTTATGTAACTGTAAAACATCCTCTTTTTTATAAGGGATACTGGCCAATTTTTATTTATTTATTTATTTATTTATTTTTTATAAATGGACTGGCAAAAAAATGTCTCTCTGAAGGTTTTTTTTTTTTTTTTTGGTTGGAGTCTTTATATTTGGTGTATTTAACTACAATGTACTTACGTTAAAATAATGAATTGTTTGGTACAGTGTACCTATTGTGTAGATTTTGTATTGCAAATCACTTTTGCTGCTATCGAGGTGGGATATGGTTAAGGTTAGGGCCAGGATTGGGGGTCCGGTTATGTTTAAGGGTGGGTAAAGGTGTAGGGGTAGGGTTGACAGTGTAATTACAGATGTAACTAGAGAAATTAATTACAGATATATACAAAAGGTATTTTTAAAATATAAGCACAATGGAAAAACATGTTTGTACACAGTAAGTGCACTGTATTACATGATTACCTAAAATGTAGGTACATAGCGAAGACCCACTTTAATATAAAGTGGGTCAGAATCTTTTTTTATCAACTGTCTAAGATCCCTTACAAAATGAAATACATAAAAAGGTGCCATTTTGCTTAATTTAAAAGGCAAAAAGAGTAACAATAATTGTATCACAAGACCAGTGTTTTGCATGTAAGAGGATTTCTGTTTTATATGGATTGTGTGTAGTAGTAAACGTATCTATTTATAATAAATATGAATATTTATTAACATTACTATAAACTATGGTATTTTTTTTTCGTCTTTTATTTAACTTTCATTGCTTTGGCTAATGTGGCTAAAGCTTCTTCCAGGTGACAGATGAATTTACACCCAAATATGTAAAAATGTGTAGAAATAATCATTTAAAAATGCAGTGGCCTTGGATATAGCCAAAGTTATGAGAAGAGTTTTCTCCTTTCTTGTAAAGTTTGATAAGCCCATTTATTTACTACTTTGCTTGATTATATGGTTAGTTGCATTTTTTTATTTGCATTTAGTATCATTTTTCAGTGCTGACCACCACTATTAGAACAAAAACACTTCTCTAGGAGTGCTTTCCGTGAAATTTGGGATCAATATTTATTATGCAGTCAGTTACTTTTATGAATTAATCTAGGCACTTCATTCTCATCTCTCATCATGTTTCTGATGAGGATGTATTGTATTGTGTGTCGGCTTTTGTTTCTCAGGTCGAGTGTGTTTTGTTGTTGTTGGGCATATAGCCATATCTCTGGTCTGGCAGTCTGTGTTGACAATTCTGGGCCAAAGTTTCAGCCTGTGACCCAGTTTGTTCACAGAAAGATGGAGTTGAATAAATAATTGTAAAAGTCTGATGAGAAATAGCTCACATTTTCTCTCTTTTTCCGCATCACTCTATTTTTGTTTCTCATTCGTTCAATTCTCTCCACAATCACTCCCTGTCAAGCCTTGTTCCTCCAGCCTTGTTTTGTCTTGCTCTCTCACTCCTTCCTCATCCCTCGTTTCCATGCAGTAAGTAGCTCATGACATGAAGTCTGTTTAAAATGCTATTTACAGAGAGAATATTCTCAGGTGCTTTGAGCACCAACGCTGCCTGTCAGCGCAGTACTCGCACAGATGTGTGTGTGAGTGTATTTGTATGTATAGGCATGTATAGGTGATGCTGTCTAAGTGGTAATTAAACATCAGTCTGTGAGTATGTGGAACTCTGACACTCAGGAAACAGCTGACAGAGACAGAGAGATAGATAGAGAGAGAGAGAGAGAGAGAGAGAGACTTCAGGTGAATCAACAGTGGAAACATCTCAACACAAAGTTTGCGAAAATGAGAGATAAAGGAAAAGAAAGAGAATATATTGGTAACAAATGCAGCAACGCTGTTTTTTTTTCCAGGTCAGCCCTTAAAGTGCAACAGTAGACTGGAGGGGAAAATTTTTCAAGAATTATGAAGATGATGTTATGAATTTTTGCTAACAATAACCTTCCTGTACTTTCACAAACACTGAGCTTCATTTTATTTAAAGTTACTTTTTTAAATCATGTAACTCGCAGGAGATGAAGACTGCTTATAAAGGCTGTTTTTACTTTACATTTTGAAATCACATGATGAGTTGGGTATGATTTAATTTATTTGAAGAAGTCAGGTTTAGAATGACATTAGAGGGAGTACTTTTGTGTGGACTATGCCTTTAAAATGAACACAAGTCTGACCTTATTTAAATTATTTTTATCATTCAGATCAGCATTATTTGAAATTCTTTTTGTCATTATCTCTGTAACACTTTTTCTGTCCTTCCACTTTTTATGCACTCTTTGCTTTCTAGGTATCCCCTTAATCCTGCCTCTCTCATTTCACACTCTGCCATCATAGACGAATGCTAATAAGATCACTGGAGATTACCTGCTTTTCATTTTTAACCACTTACTTTTGCATTTTAACCTCCTTTTGAGAGGTTTTTTTTATGCATATAGTAGATGAAGCTTCATTGTCATTCAAAAGCGTAGAAAAAGAGGGGAGGAAAAACAATAAAGGACACATGGCAGGCAGATATTGACAGAGCTGATCCTTGAGTCTCTGAGCTGGACTATTTGATGTTTTCCAGTTGGGCACTATTCCTTTGAAAATGAAGGGGGTTGTGCCTCCACCCCACTGTCTGAACTCTCCCCTTCTCCATATTATATCTAAGGGGGAGACGGGGGAGATTCGGGATTTCGATCAGTAGAGCTGCCATATCCTTGAAGCAGCTGAGCCCCAGTAGCTCCTGATGCCTCCAACAACTGCTCAACCTGTTGTTGGTCAAAAATATTGAACGGGATTTTTTGATTGGAATCGGGTTCCTAGTGGCTTCTACTTTCTTTTTGTTCTATTCAGCAACAGAAACTGAATGTGTTCTGCTAGGCTGAGTGTATGCTAATAGTTGCCAGCAAACTCAGATGTGCTAGCATGCTGTTAAAGAGCTGCCCCATCATCTGTGGAGGCAAAGCCCCCTGGCACTACATGACAAAAGCTCCTGTGTCCCTCAGGGCAAGGTAGTGGTGCACAGTTCACAAATACCCAAGTCAATAATGACAGGAGCTCAAAGCAGCTGCCATACAACATTAAGACAAAGAGCTGAATGAGTGAGAACACGGCAGCTCAGCAGGTAACACAGGTGTCGGGAAGCAGTAGAAGGTGTTGAGTGATGTCGTGGTGTTTTGGGTACACTATTTAGATTTCACAGCAATTATTGAGCCACGGTGCCCTTTAAGCTGATCTTTTTCTAGCCATAGGCGTTGAAGCCTCTCAATGGTGGCTCATATATGAATCAGTGGCTTCATGCTGATTCTTACCAAGGGAATATAGTTGGAATGAAAGAAACCCTACATGCCATGACTGAGGAGGATGACTGTGTTTTCATAATTTAAGAGGTTGAATATATTCGCTGAGATTTATAGGAAAGAAACAGCATAGTGGATTAGCCTTGTTCAGTCACAAATGCATTGTGAAAGAATACCAAACACTGTACAGCAGCAGATCATCCATGAAAAGAGTATTATGTTAAATAAGAATGCCACTAACATATTGTACATTGCAGACTGCAGGACATAGAGATACCATGTGCATGCTGTTTATGCATCTCCCAAATAAGTAATACAGTTATGAAACTGTATGATAAGGAATGCACAGTATATCCATACTGTATTAATTATCTGTTGATTGAGATTTTTTTTCTAGTTTATCTGTTCTGGCAGATAATGCATTTTTGTTAAACTTTAATAATTTTTTTTTAGCAATCTCAAAATGAATATATATTTTTCATAATGTACATTTTTTCCCATTGAAATAATTGAGCATTTGAATAATGGTCATTTATTGGTTATTGGCCATAACGTAACAAATAATTACCAGCCAGAATGTCACAGATGACTTTGGGAAAACAAAAAATGTTATAATCAAACAGGACTAATCAAACAGTGATTAAATGTCTAAGGTATATTTAAATTGTTCTCTGCTTGTTGAGTTATCTTTGCTGAAGTTCTTCAGCAGAAACCTTCAGTTTAAGAGCAGCCTTTCAGTTTGCAGAGCCAGCTGCCCTGTATTATCTGAATTCCCATTTCAAGTCATTTGAAACATTTTTTCAATGTCCACTGGCTTCATATTGATTCAGTGTGGGATTTTGATAGATATTTGAAATATAATTCATTGGAAAATGCTTGATTTTTCACAATGCTTTGATATTTCACACTGTGTGATTGTCACTCGCATGAATGAGCACCAATTTGCATCCGATTTCTGGCATTTGTGGGCAATTTCGCAAAACCTGTCGGCGAGTGAAAAATCGGGCTAAAATCGTGCAGTGTGAACTCGGCATAACTGAAACCACAGTTAAGAAAGTGTGTTTAAGTTTGTCAAGGCAAACTTTGATGCTGGCTCAACAAAGCCTTGCCTTAAAATGACTTGGAGTTTTGAAGGTTATATGAGTTATGTAGTTTGAAATGAAAGAAACTCTGTAAGAAGATTTTCTCTTAGATAAATAGCTTTTTATCCCATCCTGCGATTTTAAGCTGCTACAGTTCAAATTGAATTCTGTTTTTGAAAAAGAGCCATATTGAGGCTCAACAGTATTTTGGGTCAAAGACTTCTTGCCTATTCTATATTTTCAGCTGCAGAAATGTCTGACATAAGTGATATCACCTGATTTTTTTTTAATGGTCAGAATTTTAGATTTATCTGCTGCCATGGTTTGCCTGATTTTCCTGAACAGTTGACTGCTCCAGAGAATAAGGGGAGGAATGAAGTGGGAGAAAATAAGGACATGTTGGACGTCTAGTCACATAATGAGCTTCAAGACATAGGCTGCTAGTGGATTAAGGAGATTGGTGACAAATTGTCCTTAAGAAACCTAAAGGCTGTCTTAGCTAATGACCAGGTGGCAAAGTTGACTCTTGCTTGACGTACATTGGGCAAGAAGCCAGTTGTCAGCATGAAATACATGTACACTAGTGTTCGATATTTTGGGGTCAGTAAGATTTTGTGCTTTTAAGAAATTGATACTTTTATCCAGCAAGGACACATTACATGGATCAAAAGTGTTTTACATTACTACTGTTTTTATTGTATTTTTGAATAAATGCTTTCAAAAACATAAAAAAATCTCACCAACCCCAAACTTTTAAACAGTAGGGTATTTGGTATTATGTGAACAATTCATTGGTGCTTATTACATGTTTAAAATGTAATAACCCCTCTATCACAATAGATATTAAAGTATTGTTTTAGCAAATTAGCTTTCGTTCTTGAATTGGTATGCAGCACCCACTTTTCTCAATCAAACAATTTCCTAATAATAAAAACAGAAAATCATATATTTTTTTTTCTCCTGAATATCCAATATCTTTCACATACAAATAAATCAAATTATAGAAGTAAAATGTAAAAGGGGCTACAGCTGACATTTAAATCATTTTGTCACATCTTTGTTTTTGTGGATGAAAAATGCTGAATATTGAGTTATTTTTAAAACTCACAAAAACTGGAAAGTTCAATACATTTTGGAGAAATGAGAGTTTAGAGAAACACCAAAACAAACACTCACCAACCCACAAACCACAGAACTCTCTGAGCTTATTGCATTGTCAGCTTGACCAATGGCCATATTACATATTGCTGAGGGAATGGCAACCCAGAGTAGGTGAATCTACTATTGAGCAAAGCTATCAGACTAAGTCCTGCAAGGCTATATGTCATACTTTCTGTTGGAACAGAACATCCCTCTTCGTTCATTCCACCTCATTCACCAATTCATCATTCCAAACACACACACACACATAAATATTACATGTTAATTGGCACACTTCTTTTCCCCAAGCACCTAAAGGCAGGGTCTGCATGGTTAATAGTTAACAGCATTTTTTTCTGACTATTAGTGAAAGCGGTGCAGGTCTGTAGCTTTGCTTGCGGGCTAATGTCCTCATTAACATCGCGCAGCTCACCTGTTCCTTCAGCCCGCATGCAGTCTTTGTTTATTTTATCTTACTTCATTGATTTATCCATCAGTGCTGCCATCCATCCAACCAGCCCTTATTTGTATTCTGCTAATCACCTTCCTAAAAGGAACAGTTCACCCAAAAAAAAGACGATTTGCTCACCTTCATGTCATTCCAGACCTGTATGACCTGTATGGAACACAAAAAAAGATTTTTATTTTTTTGGACCCCATTGACTTTCTTTGCATGGCCAAAACAGACTTTCATTGTATAGCCAAAGATTACAGATTTGAAATGAAATTTTCGGGTGACCTATCCTTTCAAATTATCACTCTATTGTCACAGTATCATCTGTTATAAGTTTCATCTAAGCTCTTTGGTTTCTTTTTGTAATGTTAATAATAGGAAACAGATTGACACATGTGTTAGAGCAGGAAGACACTTATTATACTGTTTCCTTGCTTCTGTTTCACACACACTAACTCAGTCTCTTTGAAGTCCAGCAGAATGAGGAAAGGGGGCTCCTCTGCACTCATGAAGTATTCATGCCAGTGTGTGTGAAAGTGCATGCTTTGCACGTCAGCGAAGTGTGTTCGTGTGATTGAAAGAGAGAAAGTGTGTGTGCAGACAAGTGTGTGTGGAGCATGCTGCCTATCAGTGGCGCTTTGCACAGCAGCTGTGTACTGACACTGTGTCTGGGAGGGGAATGGAAAGGGGGCTGGGCTGAGGAGAGGAGAGGAGAGGGAGAGAGCGAGTGCAGCAAAGCGAGAGGGAGAAGGTGAGAGCGACTCACCAGATTGAGAGAGACGCGGAGCGTAGACGGAGAGGACCGTTGGACTTCTGCCAGGGTTTCCCAGCAACAGCAGAAGCAGGAATCTACTCCTTTTTCCCTCATCCCAGGGGATTTTCCTTTTCCACTGCCTTCCCTGGGAGTTCTGTCATTGGGAGAGTGGCGAAGAGGAGCGCAAAAGAGTGGAGGAAAGGAGTGCAGCAGAGAGGGATGACGTGCCCCCGCCCAGCCTCGATGCAGAGGTGAAGTGAAGGCTGCCTTGGAGGGAAGTGAAAAGTTGATTACAGTTTTGGGTTACAAACTTTTCCGGCAGGTGAACGGAAGTGCTAAACTTTGGTAAGTCAATCGCTAGCGACTCGCTCCATGGAACTAGAGTGTGGCAGAAAATGCTTCTCTGCAGGAGTGCCACGTACCTGTTCCTTCTGCAGAAAACTTTTGAGGGTCATAATGAGCGTTTCTGACATCTGCTTCTCGCTGCGCTCATCTTGTCGCACCTGTATCCACTTCCTCGTCTGGGAATTTGCATGAAATGGACCCCTGATGATAGTGACAGTGATCACATCGCCCCGTCTTCCAGCAGACACCTCTAGCCCCCTGTCTCCAGCCCGCCTTTCGCACCCGCCCCACCTCACTCTCACATGTGCCGGGAGCCATGGAGTGCTCTTACCGGGGTCTGGAATGAACAAGTTAAAAAGCTGCTTTTCTCACCGCTGTGATGATATAACCTCTGAACTGAGATAATGGATTGGAGAGAACTGTAAGTATAGTGGACTCTTTTGAGTTGTTAATCGACCGTTATAAGCGTTTTTCAGTAGGGTTTGTGTAGTTTAACTGGTTCTAGCAAACTAAGGATGTTAGGTTTGATTCCTAGGATTTATTTGGATAAAATGTAAATGCAGTCACTATTTACTCATCCTCAACTCTTTTTAAAACTCTGACATTCTTTCTTCTGTAAAGCACAAAAGATATTTGTGAAAGATATTCATAATGTTTCAGGTTTTTTTTTTTGTCAATCAGTTGATTTTCACTGTATTTCCAAAACAACACTTCAGATAATTTTTCAAAAAAAAAAAAAAAAAAAAAAAAAAGATTTTGTTTGATTCTATAAAAGAAAGAAATCCATACAGGTTTGGAATTACATGAGGGTGAGTAAATTAATATAATTTTTCATTATTGGGTGAACTAACATTCTGCTCTATTGTTGAAAAGCTAATTAAGGTTATAAAAGTGCTTTAGTAAAGAAAGCTGCATTGGTTTGCTCTCAGTTGCAACCCTAAAACCTCACCTGCAGTAAAACTAGTAGCAGCAACAGCAAATCCAGAGGGAGACTGTTCACTGCAGGGCGGGGAAGGGAGATTTAACAGGTGGGTGCATCTAGATAAAGCCCAGCCTAGTGTATCGAAGCTCACTCTACCATGCCGCTTTTCACCCACTCTGGTCACTCACCTCTGTTCGCTCCAGTCTGATATCTCAATCTTTTGTGTGTGCGTTACTGTGTCGTGCTTCATAAAGAGCTTGTAAAGCATTTGTCGTGCAGCCAGACGCGGTGAATGCGACGCTCTGCCTTATGTGTGGGCGTGGGTCTTCTCTTTATGTTAGAGGAGGCGCTGTATGCTTGTGTGTGTGTGTGAATAGGTGAGGTGTGTGGAGGAGGAGGCAAAGAAGAGGCTTTGTCTCCATAGGTGGGTTTAACATTAATAAAACCCTCCTCCTCTCACTCAAGTATTTTTTGCAACCTCTTATGCCCCCGATTACAAGCTCTTCATCTTCACTCTCAGTCTCTCTCCCTCATTCACACCCAGAGTCCAAAATTAACACTTGACAAGTGCCAAATGAGAATAAAAATTGGCTTTGGTGAGTATACAAAATGCACTGCTGTCAACACTTATTTATTTTTACATTTTTATTTAAATGTGTGTCTATATATAATATTTTAGGAAATAATGAAATAATGCAAAAAATATATAAACTTAGATATATTTAATGTCAGTAAAGTTTTTGCAATTTATCTAAAAATGCTAACTTAAGTGTGCTTTGTCCCCCATTTAAACATGCACATAGAGATAATGCTAAGTGCTAATTTCTTTCTGTAATCTGTGTGTGTTTGCACACACATCCCATCGCACCTTTTAATGCATGGCGCATACACATTTCCTGTGGGGGCCTCCTCTTGTGTCCTTCATGGAGACTGTAATTACACAGTGTTCTCTGTGATTTTTCACCCCTGAAGAGGCTGTGCTGAAGGAGTTGGAGGGGGAGAGAGAAAGGATGTGAGGAAGAGTGATGCATTTAATGAGCTCAAGCTTTTCTCCTCGAGCCCTTCAACCTCATGCTAACAGGCATGAAGAAAAAAACGTCTGCTGGAAAACACACACAGCTTTAGGTAGCTTGCATCTTTTAACTATTACAAGACATGTATGGCCAAAAGCATGTGGACAATCAAACATCACACCAATATGCACATTTTCATTAATAGGAATCTTGTCCTTCCTTAAGGTTCTGCTCCTCTGGGAATGCTCTCGACTAGATGTTGAACATGAATGCAGGTTTTCACAGGCACATAAGTGAGGTCAGGCACTGCCGTTGGGTGAAGATTTGAATTAAATTGAGTCTCCACATACTTTTGACTGTGTAGCTAATTATAATTACTTCAGCCTAACCAAAACCAAAAATAGAACATTTGACATTTCTAGAATAATGAAGACTGTAGTTTCTGATTACACCATAAAAACAAGGTTTTTCAGATTTAACTACCCATTGTCAGCATTCTTATGCCTGTACTTATTATGTGGCTAAAATAAACACTTTTGTCTTTAATTTTAACTTTTCTTTCTATCAAGTTTCACTCTGTCTATGAGGGTTTATGCACCCCACTTTCTCATTTAATTTTAAATTTATTTTATTTTATATTTAATAATTTTATGTAATATTTTCACTTCTGTTCACAAGTTTGAGGTCAGAAATATTTGTTTGCTTTAAATGAATCAAAAGTGACAGTAAAACACATATAATTACACAAGATTTTGGTTTAAAATAAACTGTTTAAATGTTTAAAATATTAATGTTTAAATGAATCAATGTTTAAAATATTAAGTAGCAAAACTCTTTTCAACAGTGATAATAATAAGAAAGGTTTTTTTTTTTTTTGGTGTTTTTTTTTTTTTTGCGCCGAATCAGTCCATTGAAACAATTTTGGAAGGATCATGTGACACTGAAGACTGGAGTAATGGCTTTGCCATCACAGGAATAAATTACATTTTGAAATATATTATAATACATAACAGTTACATTAAACTGTATAAGTAACAACATTTCTGTTTTTACTGTATTTTTGATAAAATAAATGCATCCTTTAATTCTTTGAGTCACCTCATGTAGTTTTCTTGTGGATTGTCATGGACATGGAAACTGTTACTCGTCCATTCATGTGTTCATCTCAAATCTTTCGAGGACAGAAATTGAGAAGTATTACAATGCAGGTCCAATGCAGGAAAAACCTCCTAGAAATTACTCCTTGACTAAACTTTTTGTTTGCTGCTCTTTCACAGAGCTGCCCAGAAGCTGAACCTCTCCAAACGGAAGAAGCCTCAGCCGCTTCCGCCCTCCCCACCTGACCCAGAAGAGCCATTCTTCTACACTGATGGCTTCAGCGCTGCCCTGCAGCTCTCACCCCCACCTGTACCCCCATGTCTCCTCAGGGCAGGGTCAAAGGTTAAGGACAGCCCTGGAATGGGAAAGGTACAGTAAATTCATCATTGCTAAAACTTAAGAAGCTTTTTTGTCTCCTATACCAGTTTTTTTTTTTTAGAGTTTTTTGGATGGGAATGGTTTGTAAAACATGATCAAAGCCTAGATGTTTATGGTTGTGCCAAAGGTGTTGTTATCTGACAATGAATAATAGGTAATCTTGAAACCATGTTGACCACTTATACATCATTTCAAAATTGTAGAGAATGTTTTTTTTTCTTTATTAATAAAATGACATCTTGCATAAACCCCTAGTTGCCCTCTGCTTAAGAATGCCCCGTGAGTTTATCAATTTGGCTAGCTCTCGGGTTACCATCAAAGCAGACTGTGTGTGACAGAATGGGTCGGCCCAGTTGTCCTGATTCCCAGGCTGTTGAAATTCCAAGAAGCTCCTTCGGAATGCCAGACAGCATTCCTTGTTGTAAGTGACTGACATGCCGTGGGAGTGGGAAAAGCAATGTATGAAAACAGAAGGGCGAGGGAATGACATCAGGGGGCATTTGAATGAAAGACATATTTCTCTCTCAGAATAGAGCTGTTTATTAGTGCTGAACAGTCTGAGCGCACAAAGGCTTATGACATCCCAACGACTCAAGAATTCATATTTGTGTCTTGTCCGTGGATTATTTGAACACCAGATTTACTGTACGAGCATTACTTTTGGTGATCTGGAACATTATTTCTGAGATTAACTTAATTAGCATAATGCAAAGGTTATCTGAATGTTAAAAAAAAACAGTATTACATATCCAATATCAACCAATACCATTTAAATAAAAATAGTCTAATTATGGCCAATAATAGTCATGGTGCCGATACACAGTATTGTGCATTCCTAGATCACCCTAATGTGTTCTTAAAGGCAGTACTCTGAACAGAACATGTTTTGCCTATAAAAATGCCATAATTCTCAGTGACTGGATGATCACTGTCATGCTAAAGCATGTTGGGATCCATTAGACAAAGCACTTAATCCTAGGTCACTCCAGGGGGACTGTTTCTGCAATTAGTGTACTTTGAGTCACTTTGTATAAAGAGCATCTGCTTAATATTAACCTACTAACCATAATGAGCTGAGGTCATGCCCTTTCACTGTCTTCCCTTGAACATCTGTACATATACTGCTACATCTTGTCATGTAACTGACAGTTCCATATATACTCTCTCATGGGACTCTATAGAGCATCATGAGCATTTCAGCATTTTGCGGCTATTCTGGGTAACAAACTCAATCCTTTCCTTAACACCCCCTGAAGGTCTAAAAGCCATGAAAGATTGCACTGACCCATGTATGACCCTCCTCTAGCACAGGTGATGCACTTTAAATAAATTCAAAGAGATGGGACCCATTAGAGTCTGCTTTTGGATGACTTTTCTGTGGGAAAGTAAGAAGATAATGTGTGTTAGCATAAGATACTATAATAGACTGCTGACTCATAAACACCAGCAGGTGGTACAGGTTTATATGGCGTTATGTCTGCAGGGAGATGATTCGCTCATTAAGAATGGTGAGGTCACCTGAGTTACTTCTCAAAATGCATCTCTGGAGGAGTCAGCTTATTACATCATCCTCATCCACTGCAGTTGGAGGGCTATGTGAATAAAGCATTTTCCTTACCTTAATTGTTCACCTGATTGTATTGATGCATTGTGCAAACACAGCATTAGAAAATGTGCACAATAGGCATTAAAAGTTTTCTAACATCACACCAAAGGCAGGCAGCTGCATGTTTTTAATGAGTTTTATCAAGAAAAAGATAGTGAAGTGATTGCTAGTAAGCCCCACTGAGTTGAAGTATGTTGCCTGCTGATTTTGAGACACTTGTGAAGGAAATGGGTATGAACACTCTTTTTTTTATTATTTGTGGAGGAAGGAAATGTCAAAGTGCTTAGAAGGCAGCAGGTAGAGAGGAACAGGTGATTGTGAGAAGTCAGCGCTAATGCAGTGAGGGGGATGGAAGTACATTTGTGTGGAAAAGACTGATTGACACATCACTGGTGCTTTTGCATTCAAGGGAATTGCTTGATTTGCCTTTTTATTGCAAGTTCAAAAAATGGATTTGAATTGTATAATTGATAAATGCTTAAAACTCATAGTAATTAAAACAACAAAGGAATTTGTATCATAATAAGCTATTGTTTTTAAATACAGGGTGATCACTTGCTGTCAGATTTAGTTGCAGTTATGTTGGGTTTTTAAAACAATTATTTCATTTCATTTTTTTATTGGACCTTTATCCCCAAGCTTACTAAATTAAAATTTCTGAACTACAATGTCAACCCCTAATTTGTAAAAAAAAAAAAAAAAAAGAAAAAAAAAAAAAAAAAGTTTTATATTTGGTTTTGTTCTATCTTGCCGAGGGTACTAAGTGACTTTTAAAGGGGTCATGATATGCCTTTGTTTTTTATTTTGTACTGTTCTCTGAGGTCCACTTATAATGTTATCAAGATTTTTACATCAAAAAACACAATTTAGAAGTAAAATGCTATTTTTTGTCCTATTTTGACTACCCTCATCAGGGCGCGCTGTTTGAATAGGCGTAGTGGATTATAGACCTGGAAGTAAACGGAATCACACTTGTCATGCACATATAGTCAGCACAGCATTGTCTTTTAGTTTCAGTCTTTCTGAAAATCCTCCATCGAATCTTGACTTGTTTGTAAACGAATCTGCAGTAAAATGAAGTAAACAAAGGACCAAGTTCTTACTGATGCAGTCTGGCACCTCTTTAAAAATAAAGTTGATCAAATAAAGCTAATCATTTGGTTTCTATGTAGACCTGCATTTGCCGCTCTTGTCATTTACCTATGACGTGTACGAATCGGTGGGTGGGGCTAAACAGGCAGCGATGTAGAAGCATGTGTTGATCTTCTGCGGAGGCGGCGCTTAACCACACTCGTACATCATAGAGTGGCACATTTCACCACCTGTCAAATTGGCTTCAATATAAGCTGTTTTTAGATTAACAAGAAAATTTTGAGTTCTGAAACTTACATAATGTTTTTTATAGCACAATGACCTCTTATATGTCAAACAAAAACATTTAAAAGCTGCTGGTCTTCTGTCTATTTATTGGAAGGGAAAGCTTAGTCTGCAACAGTCATTACTGCTGAACATGTCAGTATGAGTAAGGAACATAGTGAACCTGATCAGGGAACAGAGATTCTTATTCTCTGCCAATTGAATTCTTTATCTCAGTGGAGGACTGTAAACTTCAGGGGCTGTTTGGTGCTGAAAGTGTCCCTAGTGGCAGAGCTATAAAATAAGGTGTTAAACACAGACAGTCGAGTACATTATTGCTTCATTGAGTAGGTGTAATAATGAACTGTTCTGCCTCAGTCATGTTTCGCTTTGCTATCATTCATGTTTATGACTGTAAAAAGGGAATAAATGTTGCATCCATCCTTTGTGTTAAGTACATCATTTGAATATATTTTAATCTATTTTAAAATGTAATTTATTTCTGTGATGGCAAAGCTGAATTTTCAGCAAATCTCCAGTCTTCAGGATGACATCTTTCAGAAATCATTCTAATAAGCTGATTTTAATAAGCTCAAGAAACCTTTCTTATTATCATCAATACTGATAACAGTTGTGCTACTACTACTGCTACTACTACTAATATTTCCATGGAAAATGTGATATATTTTATGTATTTGTAAATATTAAGTGTCTATAAAGTGTCTAGTGAGAACATGGTTGATCTGTTTTCTGAATCCAGCTACACTTTACAGCAGGATGTCCCCTGTGTGGGAGCAGAAGGGCTTCTGATGATTACATGCTTTCAACTTTGCCAGTATGAGGGGAATTCTTGGCTAGGAAACTGAAAGACATTATTCTCAAACCACTCAATAATTGTGTGAATTAGTGGGTGGGAGGGTGCAATTACAGCCGTATGTTCAGAAGCAAAATCAAAAAGAACTTGTCACAAATAAAATTATGTAGGAAAATAATTATGTTATGAATATAATTGTGTGCTTTGCAGGTGAAAGTAATGGTGAGGATATGCCCTGCCAAAGGATCGCGAGACACCTCAGAATCCATGTCCTTTCTCAAGGTAGATGCCCATAAGAAACAGCTGACCTTTTGTGAGCCCCCAACCTGCGCACGCTCCACTTCTACCACCGCCCCAAAGATGTTTACCTTTGATGCTGTCTTTACCCAAGATGCTTCACAGGTACAGTAATGGTATAAATGCTTCAATTTTTGGCAATCAGCATAATAAAAGCAAGCATTTTACAAGTTATACCAAGGAGATATCCTCTATTTCCCGTCTGTACTTATAATTTTATTTTGAACAAAATCTTCACAGAATTGATGTCAAACAAGCAGGACATCCATGCTGAGATCAAAGCAATGCATTAGGGAGATATTCAGTTTCTCTTGGTTTGCGAGGTAGATAAAAGGTTTGGGTTGGTGAGTTGGGGTTATCATTCCGAGCCCACAGCGCCTGAAGATATCTCAGAGGAAAAGATAACATTGCTCTTTTCTCTGCTTCCTCCTGAACTCTTTGGGAGTTTGGAATCTTTGGGTTTCCTGTCCTAGAAACATCAGGTCTGATGATCAATGACTACCCCACATTGTTCGGAACACAAGAGGCTTTGAGCGAGCACACATCAGAGGTGGTTCTTACAACAACACTGTCAAAGCTTTCCTCAAGCTGCAAAATACACACACATAATTCCAGGGTTTGAAATCTTTATCTGTGTCTTTACTGTATTCTGCATCTCTTTGGGAAATTTGCAAGGATGAGCAAGGATCAAGTTTGCAAGGATCTATCCCTCTGTCTAATGTTCTGTCTATCTCTCTGTCTGTCTCTCTTCCTGTTTGCCATTCTATCTCTGACTGTCTGTCTATCTGTCTGTCTGTCTGTCTATATGTCTGTTATTATAGCGGTCTGTTTGTTGATCTGTCTGTCTATCTGTTTCTGTCTGCCTATCTGTTTGTCACATTGTCTGTTGTTCTATCTCTCTCTGTCTGTCTTTCTGTTCTATCTATCGTTTTGTCATTCTTTCTGTCTCATGTTTGTCTTTTGTTCTGTCTGTCTGTCTGATGTTTTGTCTGTCATCCAGCCTGTCTGTCGTTCTTTCTGTCTGTCTGCTGTTTTAACTATGTATCTGTCTGTCCATCTGTCTGTCTGATATCCTGTCTATCGTTCTGCAAGTCTGTCATTATAAGAATCTGAATCTACTGTTCAGTGGTTTTGTCTGTCAATCTATCTGTCCGTCTGAATATAAATACTGTATGGTCAACTAATAAAACAGTTTGAGTTGGTGCTTAAATCTGGGTTTGTTTCCTCAGGCGGAGGTGTGCTCAGGGACAGTGGCAGAGGTTATCCAGTCTGTGGTTAACGGGGCAGATGGCTGCATCTTCTGTTTTGGTCAAGCCAACCTCGGTTAGTAAATATCTATTCAAGTAGCCCATATTTGACAGTTATTAACTTTATAATAATGCATTGTTCAGAAAGCACTTTTGATGGAGTAGCCTTCAGTCACATGAGGTGAAAGGAAAATCACCACAAAATACACTGTTTTGGCTGCCTTGGAAATTTCCTAACAAGGAGGCAGGGAAAATGCGGGGAGGGCATATGTGTTTGAGCAGTAATAGCCGTTTGTTGAACACAAAGTGGCCTCATTTTACACTTTGTGTTTGAAAAGCGTTTCTCAGTTTCTCTCTGTCCTACTCTCTTGTTGATCAGCCCCTAACTGTGAGAGACTGTGTGCCTCCCACCGTGCTGTTTCAATCCCCCATAGTTAGCTTGGCTGCTCATTTGCTCTGCTTTAGCGTGGTATGTTCTCTCATGACTAACATCCTTGAGGGTTAATTTTATTAGCTTAGGGGCGTTTTACATAGACAGTACTATTATTAACACAAATCCTATTATAGACCTGCTCTTATATGATTATGTAGTTAAGTCAAGCTAAGTTAATCAGTTGACAGTGTAATTTTTATCATTTCTACACTGACAAACACTGCTCCCTTTTTTCTGTCAATGTTCACTTTAATCATATAAGGACAATTAAAACATAATATAGTATTGTCTTCCTCACATCTCCACATCTCCAGTCGTCCAACAACTTTTGAATGTTTGTTTGCATCCCTCATTAGCAATAGCCAATTTTTTATTTTATTTTTTACTTCACAGGCAAAAGCTACACAATGATCGGCAAGGACAGCTCTACACAGAGCTTGGGTGTGGCACCCTGTGCTATCTCTTGGCTTTTCAAGCTCATCGAGGAAAGGAAAGAGAAAGCTGGCACACGATTCTCCATCCGCGTGTCTGCTGTGGAAATCTGTGGCAGGGAGGAGGTGCTGCGAGACCTGTTGGCTGACTTTTCCACAGGGACTTCCCAGGACAGTCAGGGTGCAGGAATTTCCCTGCGAGAGGATCCGGTCTCTGGATCACAGGTGCATAGAGTTTGTTAATAATAGAGCATGGCACTAGTAATACCAAGGTTATGGGTTTGATTCCCAGGGGATAGATTAAATAGATAAATTAGGTTTTTATATTGAAAAAAAATATTGAAAATATTAAATGTAACATAATTAGGTGCCACATAATGTCTTTTTTTTATATACTCTAATGTTCAAAAGTCTCATGCTCATTATGGCTGCATTTATTTGATTAAAAATACAGTAAAAATAGTAATATTGCGAAATATTATTACAATTGAACTTTTTATAAATTTTTTTTATTACAATATAACTATATATATATATATATATATATATATATATATATATATATATGTGTATATATATATATATATATATATATATATATATATATATATATATATATTAACATATTTTTAAATAAATACATGTTTGTTCCAGTCTTTAATTTCACAGAATTCTTCGGAAATCTTAAAAAACTGAAAAAAACATTTCCTATTATTATCAAAGTTGTAAACAGTTGTGCTGATTAATATTTTTGTGAAAACCCTCATACATTTTTTTTTCAGAATTATTTGATGATTACAACGTTCAAAAGAACAGCATTTTTAAAAACAAAAATATTTTTAAGCATTCTTAATGTCTTTACTGTCCCTTTTGATCAATTTAATGGATCCTTGCCAAATAAAGTATTAATTTATTTCATAAAAAGAATCATACTGACCCCAAACGTTTGAACGGTAGCATACAATAATCGCAAGTCACCATTCTTTGACTACTGTCAAAATGAAAATCTTCTTTAATCGAATTAATCAACATCAAATTGCTTCTGTCTCCATTCTCTTTCTTTATCACTGTGTCTAACTCTCACTTTAAAATGCGTCCAGCTGCAGAACCAGAGCGAGTTGCGGGCATACTCTGCAGAGAGGGCAGCATTCTTCCTGGATGCAGCTCTGGCAGCACGCAGCACCAGCAGATCTGACTGTAAGGAGGACCACCGGAATTCTCACATGCTCTTCACCCTACACATTTCCCAGTACCGTATGGAGAAGAGCACCAAAACAGGAAGTATGGCTTACTGTGCTCATTTTCATATTTATTTAGGAAAGCCTTATTGAAATGTGATATTTATGACAGAAGATTTTTTATATTTTTGTTTGTCTTTTAAGAGCATAATAGTTTACTTTCAATGTTGAGAAGAAATTCTAAAATAAAATTTTGAACAGCCATACCTTAACTTCCAGGATTTAAAATAAAACGACTTCAAAGGCTGTCTACCTCCACCTCAAAAATTTAGTTATACCACCTTATAACTGTCTGAGAATTCATACCATATATCTTCATGCATCATTAGTATTTTGAGAAAACTGTTACTGAGGGCGCACGATACCTGACTTCTCCATTATCATGCTCTCCATGTTCACAGACAGTATCAGTTACCTCAATTTAGTCCCGCTGATAACGGCTCTACGAGAATGCTAACAAGAATGGTTAGCACATTTTCATTACTGGGCGTAGCCATCCTGTCAAGTCAGCATGTCAACATTAGAATAATCATTAGTATTGCAGTCCCGTCGCTGCAATGCAGTCTGGGTTCTGGCCATTGACACTAGCCAGAATAGATTTTAATATGTAATGAGGCTGGAGTCTCTTCTGCAGAGATGTTTATAGAGCCCAGCATGAAATGAGAAGCTCGTTTGCATTCCCGCTCCACAGAGGGTTTCGGTTCCTAGCGCTGGCTTTGTAAATCCTGCCGACGTGAGGTTAATGGCCTCCATCTCAGTGTGAAATAAATGCATCTTCTGTAATAATGCTGAATGAATTTTACTCTAGTGACCTACATGGGTCTGTAATCTAACTAGCTGTACTTACTTTTATTGCTTGCTGTTTGATGGACTGCCAAGGATATTGAATCACCACTTACCTAGCAGAGATCCTATATCTAACTGCTGTCTCATAAGGTCCCCTGCAACACTGTGATGTGTGGTACCTATGGCCTTTTTGATGATAAAATACTTTCTTCTGTCTCAGCTTAATGCGCAGAGCAACGACATCATTCGTAGGTTGCGTTTAAATGGGATTTTAAGCCCAAAGAGTCTTCAACATTGGGAGTCAATTTCTGTTTTAACAGGCTGTGTATAACTTTGCAGTGTCTGGGAGTCGTAGCCGTCTGCATCTTCTGGACTTGGGCAGTTGTGAGTCTGATTTGAGTCAAACGCGAGATGGAGGGAGAGGCCAGTGTCTGTCATTGGGTGCCCTTGGAAATGTCATCCTAGCCTTGGCCAATGGAGCCAAGCATGTGCCATACAGGTATGTGTTTTGTGGTTCAATTAATCAATATAAACCAATAGTGGGAGATGATATATATCTGTTAATGGTGGTAATGTTTCTCTGAGCACACACTGAGTCCTCCTTATCTGCATCTGCAAGGGTTTCATTCTCACAGTCCTCAGATCAATGAAGCCAATTAGCCAGCTTTGCAGGGAGAGAAAGCAGCCAGGGTGAATTGGACTTGATGTGGGATGTAGGCCTATTGATAGGAATGTGGGTCAGGGATTTATGCTAAAAGGAAATAAAGAAATACTCACCGGAAGGTGGGATAATAAATACAGTGACGTGTGCAGAGAAAATGTATCTTTTTTCTTTTAAATGTGGCTCCAGAAAAAAACATCCTCCACAACAGAGTAAAATAAAAAAATTCCAAATTAGGTCACCAGAAAGTGAGCATAATTTTCTTTGCATTCTTTTTATTCAAGAATGATTCATAATCCTCTATTTTAAGACAACCTCTCAGTGATGTTAGAGGGGAAAAGCAGAACATTGTAAAGCCTAGCTTCCTGTTTGGCTAATATTTTTTGATGTATAATTCAGGGACAGCAAGCTTACCATGCTGCTGAGGGAATCGCTGGGCAACATCAACTGTAGAACCACCATGATCGCCCACATCTCTGACTCGCCCGCCAATTATGCTGAATCTCTCACCACTGTGCAGCTTGCCTCCCGTATTCACCGCATGAGAAAGAAGAAATCCAAGGTTTGTGATTCAAACTGATGTATTGATAATTTGAATAGTGTATGCTTATGTATTCATAGTTCTTTAACAAATAACTGACACTCATTCATGGTACCAAGATAATCATATAAGGCAGTAAGTCCTGCAATAAACCTTTCTAAAAGTAAAAAATTAAAAAGAGAAAAAGATGTTTTGGACCACTATTTATTGTAAAAATGCTTAGCAACTATATTATAATTATTTGAATTAATAATAACATTTTCCAGATTGTTTTTAATATATTTTTTTGTAAATAATTTATTTTGACTTATATTAACTGATATTTTCTAAAAGTTTTTATTTTTATCAGCATTTTTTCTACATTTTCTTCTTGTCTTTATACATTCTGCAGTAGGTCAGGACTGTCATTTTCCTAAATTACATTTTGGCCTTTATTCATCAGAATCATTCACAATTAAAATAATGATTCATGCTTTGTCAGAGAAACAAATGTTACAGTGATAATTTAACTGCAGAATTTCTCTGTGACCTGTCATGTAATCAACAAATGTAATCAATGCATTTGTTCCAGAGGGAGAACAGCATGTAACCTTTCCCATCACAGAGGCAATTTTCACCATAATTAAGCTGTTTTGACATAATATATTAACATTTTATCAACCTAAAAAATACTTTCCTTCTAACGTATGCATAGTATTGACAACTATTTTAGCTTCTCCTTTGGTATGGACTTTTCACCTTTGTTGATATTGACATGCTGTTTCATGAAGGGATGTCTCTATGAATATATTGTGTGCTGTGAAAGAGCTGTCTGCAAAGATATATTGAAGTCAGTTTGGTATGTTATTTTGTTCAGTATGCATCAAGTTCCTCTGGAGGGGAGAGCTCCTGTGAAGAGGGACACATCAGACGGAGACCTTTCTACCCTCGGACTGTGGCTCTTGACCCAGACCACCCTGCAATGTTATCCAGTGACCCAGATTACTCCTCCAGCAGTGAGCACTCATGTGATACAGTGATCTATGTGGGGCCTGGTGGGACCCCTATCTCTGATCGTGAACTCAGCGACAATGAAGGCCCACCTGCATTTGTTCCTATCATTCCCTCTCTGAACAAGAAGCGTGTAAAAGAGGGACCTAAATCTGATGGGGACCACCTCAAATGCAACACCTTTGCAGAGTTACAGGAACGGCTTGAGTGTATTGATGGCAGTGAGAGCACATCTATTTTCACCAGTGAAGGAAAAGGCGAACAGACAGCTTCCAAAAGTGGCATGGAAAAAGTATCAGAAGGGGCTTCTGAATCAAACAGGACCGCCAAGTGTTCTCTTCAGAAGCCTGCGTACCTGCAGCATGGGGCAATGTCTGAAATTAACACCACTTTAAGACAAGATTCAGAGCCTGTTGTGAGAGAGAAAGTTTTTAGTAGAGGACCTATTCAAAAACCCAATGCCTCTTCATCCTTTCAGAACATCTCAAAGACCTCAGTTTTGAATACCGAGTATGGCTTAGCCACACGGACACCTCCAGTAGGTATGAGCCAGCAAGCCCTAAGGCAGGGAGAATGCAATGACTCCCCAATTACTGACAGATCCCATCACCTCAGTAGAAGTCCTATGGAAGTGAGCCATTTACGTGCTACTCTTAGGAACAGGTGTCTCGATAGGGATGTTTTAAGGACTACAGTTACACTGCAGCAGCCTGTGGAGCTCAATGGAGAGGATGAGCTGGTGTTTACGGTGGTCGAAGAGCTACCTGCTAGTCTGGTTCCAGACAATGGGAGACCATCCAGCATCATTAACTTCAACACAGACTGCTCTTTGCAGGCCCTGGCATCTTACTCACGGCCTGTTAGCATTATCAGCAGCATCAACGATGAGTTTGATGCGTACACATGCCAGATGAACAGGTCCCAGCTGAACCAAGGTGCTACTTCCAAGACACAGGAGGAATTTACAGCTGGCCATGCAACTGCACACTCTTCAGTTGGCTCCTGGTCTTGCAAGACAAATATATGTACCCCAAGTAGTGATGAGATATCAAAGGGAGTGCGCAAGGGACCAGTCAGCAGCTCCATGATGGATTTACCTGGTGGTTTACACACTGAGTCTTTCTCCCAACAAAGAACAAATAGTCCACTGGGTGACAGTGGAATTTGCTTTTCAGAACAAGACTATTCTGCAACCATTGATAAATTGTCCATATCTAAGTGCCCTCTATCTCATGACAGTACCAAAGCATCCCTTGGTGGTCCAAAGTCGATAAGATCTAATAGACTCATGACTTCACAGTCTGCCCAGATTTCATACATTTCGACACTCCCTAGAAAGAGCACCCAAACTGCTTCTTCTAGCAATAGCTATAGCCATGAGCTACAACGCCAAGGTAGCAGAATAGATGAACAATGGACCCACACTAGTAGTGGGCTACACTCGGCCAGGAATTCTGAGTTTAGCTCTGTTAGCAAACCACCGAAAAATGGCACGAGCGGGATTCCGTCCAGAAAGACAAGTGGGAATAGCAACAGTGTACCTCGCCCTCCTAAAATGCATGTATCGTCCACATCTCAAAGGGTTGTGGATGGTTGTGAGAAGTCGAGTGTTAAGAAAGGGGACCTGAGCAAGATGCCTCAGCTCAGGAGAGGAGCTACCACTCTCGGCATGGTCTCAGTGCCCCATAGCTCCTCTGAGATTAAATGGGGTAATGATGCCTCTCAAACAACTGGTAGCCTGAAATTCTCATCCTTAGGAAAGAGAGCTAATGGACAGAAGGGTAGTATGCTCCCTAAGTCCGGAAGCATGTCACCCCCTGCTCCACCTGTCCGAAATTCAAGCCTCGACCACAGAACACGCATTTTGTTATCTCCTAGTGCCTTAAAGTCTGTAGGTAATGATGGAACAAGATTGTCTTCCTCCAAAGCATCGGTTTCTGAGGAGGACTTTGATGTTCGACTTAAAGGGGAATCCTTTAGCTTTAAGTCATCCAGCCTGAAGACAGCTTCTAGTCTCAGATCACATAGTGCTAAAGGAGACAATGGAAGGCATTTTGGTAGTCTTTTGTCGCTTGAAAGGTTTGACAGTTTAACCTCAGTGGGTTCCAAACCAATAACATCAAGGGAAAACAGTAATATCAGTATCAGTAGCACTGGCAAATCTGCTAAAATGGTGCCAAAACCTGGGACACCTTGTTCAATATCTACACCAACTGTTACTTCCCCTCCATCTACTAGTGGAATTTGTAAGCTTGGACAGATAAAAGCCAGTATAACTCCTAGATCCATTGTTGGGAATGGCAACAAAGGGAAGACCTTGTTGAGTACTGGTTCAAAGTCTCTTAGCTCCTCCACCAAGTTCCTTGCTGTCTCAGCTGCTCGGAACACCAGTCTACCTCCAACTGGAAAGCCCCCAACTCGCTCTGTCACAAGCTCCAATACTAAACAAGGAAGGGGCACTATAATGGGCACAAAGCAAGCGATTCGTGCAGCCAACAGTCGGGTCAGTGAATTAGCAGTTGGTAGCTCCAAGAAACACTTCAGGGGCTCTGACCAAGCAGATGGCAACAATGATGCTAGAACTTCCAGTGAGACACCACTGGCTGCTCCTTTGCCTTCTCCTTACAGCAAGATCACAGCCCCTCGCCGTCCTCAGCGCTATAGTAGTGGCCACGGTAGTGACAACAGCAGTGTACTTAGTGGTGAACTGCCTCCTGCCATGGGTCGCACTGCGCTTTTTTATCACAGTGGAGGCAGCAGTGGCTATGAGAGCATGATCAGGGACAGTGAAACCACAGGCAGTGCATCTTCTGCCCATGATTCCATGAGTGAGAGTGGAGTGTCCACGTCCAGTCGAACAAAGGCCTCAAAATCTCCCAAAAAGAGATCTAATGGTGAGTTTTACTGGGAAACCACTCAGGGCATTATTTAATGGTGATAAATTCAAGATTTATTAAATGGCCTTCAAATGTTAGAATGGAAAATAGGTAGTACAGTGAAGGTTGTTGTAAAATGTGTTGTAAAGTATCTAGACTATTTAAAAAGACTAAAAAATTGCTTATTATTTCCATCCAAAAATGGTTTTACATGAGTGTCTTAGCCAAGGTTTACATCACAGGCTTCTAGTATAACTGCCCCTACAATCAGTCATTGGAGACAAATGGGGCCAAAATCTCCACTATGATGTTTCATACAGTCTGACATAAAAGACCATTGATGTTGCACAGTGTGCCTTAGCTTTTACCTAAGATTCCACCAGGACAATAAATATTAATAAAGCATCCCTGTCTAGCCAGTATATTTAGGCCATTTAAATGTATAAACCCAATTAGGCATATCTGGTGTTTAATATGCACTCACCCTATTCTGTAATCTGCATTTACCCAAAAATAATTTTTGCTTTAAATCCTGTAACCACTTGCAAGCCTCATACATATTTAAAAGCATGGCAACAAACTCTGCTGTTCATTTCTGGCCCACATGAAGAGCATTACCCTGTGTGACCCCTCCAGGCCTGCAGCGACGCCGTCTGATTCCTGCTCCTCTGCCAGACACCTCTTCTCTGGGCAGGAAGGTTGGTGCAGCAGGCCAGTGGGTCGATCTACCTCCAATGGGGGGTGCTATGAAGGAGCCCTTTGAGATCAAAGTGTACGAAATTGATGATGTGGGACGCCTTCAGAGACGCAAAGAAGGGTTGACAGAGGTAAGAAGACAGTATGTCTGACAAGTGCATTCTATGCTGTTTGTATGCTAATCTCTGAATTCAGTCTCATACTGGTTCATATATGAAGTGTTTATCAAAAGTTCATGTAGTGTTTAAGTAGTTTATTTGCCAAAAAAAGCTAAATCATTGGTTAAAATAAAAATTAAAAAAAGGTTTAAAAATTGGTAATTGGTTAAAAACAAAACTTTTAGCATGAGGCTAACAGGCTAGTAGAAGTGGAGTAAAGGTATTTCCCCTATATATGACTTTATTCAGTTTATTTTTATTCTTCGTAAAACAATCCTACAATTAATTTTCAGTCCTTTTCACTTTAGTGTTCAGCATGTCTTTAGTGGCACAATCTCAGCATGGAGTAACATCAGTGTTTTATTTATGCTAAACCTAAAAGCAGAGGCGGACAAAGTACACAACTCCATTACTTGAGTGAAAGTACAGATACTGCTGGTCAAATATTACTCCATTACAAATTAAAGTTGTAAAGATTTTTACTCAAGTAAAAGTACAGAAGTACTTGCTTTTAAAAGTACTTAAGTACCAAAAGTAAATTTCCTTTTTTATGTCATTCCACTGTTTTATTATTGTTGTATGTACTAATTGCAATACCTCTGAAGCAACTTACAATATATTACACCTACTGAATACACTGACTAGCTTGAAGTATCTTTGGAATAAAGAGCTTTTAGAATGTTAAAAACCTATGGGGGAAAAAAATGTATAATAATATTTAACACCCCTACCCACCCCCACAAAAGCAGGATGGTAGTGATCTCACACAGCTCTGGTAGTGTGTGCAAACATCTATGTGTAGCCATTCATCCACATTTGAACCGAGTGGACAGTGAAATTTACTGTAAATACAGAGTGATAAGGAAGAAAAAAAAATCAAACCTGCTTTAAAACCCAGCAACACAACTGTAGCTGTATAACTTTACAATAGCAACACTGCTTTAACTAAAAAGTAAAACAGCAAGACTTATTTGACATCAAAACAAAAATGTTAGAAATGCTGTCTAATGTAGCCCTACAAGAGTGATTGCTGATAAACTGTCTGAAAAAAAATAAGTCACGTTTTAGAGAAGAAAAAAATCACCCACTGACTTTCAAAGCTGCTACAAAGTGCCGACTTTCTACTTCGAGGACCTTGACAGAAATGTAGTGGAGTGAAAAGAACAATATTTGTCTTTTAAATGTTGTGAAGTTAAAGTCATAAGTTTCCAGAAAAAATAATACTCAAGTAAAGTACAGATACTCTGTACTTTACTACAATACTCAAGTAAATGTACTTAGTTACTGTCTGCCTCTGTCTAAAAGCATCATACTGTAGCATTAGATTCTGATGTTTCTCTCACATCTCGTGACAAGTGCAGCCGTCAGGAATGAAGCTTATCTCTGTGACAATTACTTATGTTGGCTAATTGATTTTAGATTGGACTGATAGCTTTAGTTAGACAGGGATGACTGGTGTTGTAGGACAGAAAGAAGTGAGATTAGCTTAGGTCTCTCCAGAGAGAGGAAGAGATGGTGAGAGAGATAGAAAGAGAGAGAGCATTGGGGAGGGGTCAGGGGTGCCTGTGATGAATGAGGTGTGGCTCCACAATCTGTGGCCCGCCTGATCGGTCTTTATAGCCCACTCCACACAGCACGTCTATGGATCATTAACCATTTCTCTGTGAGTTTCTAACCCTGATCACACAGGCAATTGTGTGGAGAAGACGAGAGGAAAAGACATTAACTCAGTCGAATGACGCTCTGATTTATTTTCAATTAAGAAAAAATGATCTCAGCCCGCATATTAGAGTCTGGCAGATGCTCATGAAGAATTAGGCTGTTCAACCTCTTGTTTTATGTGAATCTGTATGTATGTGGGTAGGAATTTGTATAACTGCTAAGTTTATTTATGTTTTGTGAAATTAAATTCTGTTTGCAGTGGGCATAGCATAAAAGACTGAATGAGTTTGTCTTCATCTGTAGTTGACAAACCTGAGATATTTGCAGAAAAGAAATTATTTTGCATTTTCATTTACTTTCTAATGGCCACCTGGTAGTGACACAATACACATGATAAGAGGAGGGTAATCTATACTGTAATTCAACCTAACATGTTCCTCTTGAACATTAATCACTTAAGCAAACGCGCATCTTGAAGACCAGCAAGCATTTAACCTGGATGCTAATTTTATTTCCAGCTTGGCCCTAATTAATCTGACCAAAGGGCTGAGGACCTAAATCCTCTGTACAGGTTACGAGCATTGAATCAATTCAGCTTAAGCCATTGCACTTTAAATCGGCCTTGAGGACGGCCACACATAGTCTAGCAGGTGCATGTAATAGGTGCAAGAGGTTTGTGGTTGAACTCTCACACTGCTGTTCCACACTTGCAGGGATTGCAGTACTTTAACGCCCGCCTTAGGATGCTGGAGAAGAGGCAGCAGCAGATCAGGGAGTTAAGAGCCAAGCACGAGAAGCTGAAAAAGGAGCTAGAGGACGCCAAGACTCGTCTCATGCTGGACCCCAGCAAATGGATGGGAGAATGTAAGTTCCCAAGTGTATTTTTGTCTAATGTCAGGGGTTTTCACACATTTTCTATTTTAATGAATATCAAATGATGACCTTCCCTTTATGAAAGACACCTTTTTTAAAGTATTATGATAAACATATATTTTATTGTATGACTCAGCTACACATGATTGTATCCTAAATTAAATCCTGCAATTTTGTTGTTACTGCACTAAATTCAAAGCAATTTATTAAAAAAACATCTGGAGAATATTTACTTTGTATTAAGTTCATACAGTTTTTTCCATCTATTTATTGTTTAAAAACTAGGACTGTCAATAGAACAGAATAAGTGTAATTAATCTAATGATTTCTGACTTTAAAAAGCTGAAAATTTGTGTCAAGCATATTTAACCTCTCAAGTTGACAAGTTAACTTGCCTCGTTGATGCTAATTTTCTACTGGTCCCCTTGTGGCCCCTTTGACCTCAATTTGAAAACCTCTAATTTATGTGACACTAAATATTATTAAGTATTACACAAAAATATTATTCACACTTTTATTTGACTGAACTTAGTGGAGTGGTATACATGGTACACATTTCAGAAGCCTTTAGCCAAAAGGACTTTCTTTTGGCATTTTTACTGTGACACTCTACCATGCATCAAGGTCAGGAATGGTTAATTTTACCATGCATCTTACACAGCATAAGTTTCCCAGTAATGTGATGTAGACTAATGGCTCCCTTTATGACTTTAATTTAAGTGTTTTAACTTAGTGCCAGAGGATTTACAAGAAAATGCTGAGGTAATGGTGCATTCACAGAAATGTCTTGAGCATTGGCTACTTTGAATTGCTGCCTGAGACAATGTATTACAATAATGGATAACATTGGCTTTTTAGAATATTCTCCATAAATGTAAACTGACAAACAATTTGTTGAGCTTATGTACAGTAAGTGTAATTGTGTAACTGCTTTCAACGCTTAAACTGTAAGAGCTAACTCTGGACACAGACTTTAAAACAATGACAGGATCTTAGACTCAGTTTATTATATTTCAGGATTTTTTTCAAATACATTTGTAAAGACCTTCAGTATCAAACAGAGCAAGAAAATGATGTGAAGAAAATGAAGCTGAATCATGTTATTACTGTAGTACTGTTTACTCTACCGAGAATGAAAAAGAACATTGCCAGCAGCAAGGAGTCTGTTTTATTCTGTATTTGAATAACAACTATTACAAAGCTCCAATACAACAACCTTGATATTGCAAAGTATCTGTCTCCACTTTGTAAGGAGAAACACTTTTGTAAACAGTATGTGGGAGAAAAATCTCAGGATGTAAAGGAATAATGTAGAGAAAATGGCAGTTGCATGGAGAGAGGGAGTGAATATGTGTGTCTGTGTGTGTTCTTGAATCAATAAGGTATTATTTTTCTCTTCTGCAATCACTACCTGCCCACTGGCCAGGTGATGTTTACCATTCATGTGTGAATGCTGTCTTGGGTAAAGCTGTGATCGGGGCTGTCATGCTGTATAAATCAGCCCCTCTTCAGAGCCTAGTAAAATGAGGAACACACACACACAAACACACACACAAAACCAACCAACCATCACATGCAGAGATTTTTGTTTATGCCTTGAATGATAAAACTATCAATCTAGGTGTATCAATAGGGCTGCATTGCACAGCACCTAGTCACATCTTTGTTATGTAATACAATAATGGGGCTTCTATGTGTGTATTTATTTTAGAGATTGCTTGACTTTTATATTTATACACATTTTATTTAGGCATTCAAATTAATTATTTAGATTAAAATTAAAAACAAATTTACCACACAAATGATTATTTACTGAAAAAAGTCACCAAATAAAGATAAATTAAACATTAGGTTATTGTGGTGGACAAGTAACTCATTGAATAAACATTATTTAGTCATAGATTTAAAAACATAAACATAAATTTAGTCAGTATACATTGTTATTCATTTTCTGTCCATATTGTTGAATTTTAGTTTTCTTTTATTTAAAGAATTTTGTACAAAATTAGAATGTTAAATTGGTCTACCATGGCATGTAATTTATTTAAAACATTTTTTAAAATTAAATTAATTTAATTAAACGTCAAAATAAATGGTAAATTTACATCCCTAAGTTTTAAAATAATAATTTTGTTTGCATTTTTCCCCCTTTTTTCCATCAGTTGATGTGGACCCTGATCTGGACCAGGAGTCGCAGGACTACCTGGAGGCTCTGGCTCAGGCCACAGGAGACCTGGAGTTTTGTGTCAACCTATGCAAGTCTCGTGTGATGATGGAAACCTGCTTCGATATCGCTGTGCCCATGATCCCAGGACAGAGTGGACAACAGGAGATGGAGGTCTAGGAGAGAACAAAACAGGATGTTGTATTGAAGCTAGCTGTGAGTTTGTTTGTTTTTTTCTGGGATTGAGACAAGTGAAGATATTGAATAAGCATGGTTAGAAACTCCCTGAAATGCTGAGAAACTAAAAAGACTGAATAGAATAAGAGCAAGACCGTGTCCTGAGATCTTGTTAAACTTTACCAGGAAGTGCCTTAAACCAAAAATAATAATAATACATAATAATAAAAATAAAAATAAAATCCCAAGAACTATCTTTGTTTTATGATTGGTGCTAGTATTGAGACCAACTTTCCCAAGTACACTTTGAAAAACAAAGTATTTTGCATTGCAATGCAGCGTATAGTGTATTTATAAGAGCTAAAGTGTGTAAAATATAGTTTTAAGTATTAAACACTATAAAAAGTTAAGAAAAAACTCCCCATACCATTGCCTTTTCTTATACCTAAATGACCACAGTTAGAACTCTTCAACTTCTTTCTTCAGCATATTGCAGAAACGTGCTTGCCCCTGACTGATGTGATGTCACTCGATTGGATAAAGATGCTGAAGCAGTGGCACTGTCGTCTGTCTCATTTAGTTACAGTCGCTCTGCATAATGATTGGCTCTCTGATACAGATCTACTACTTTTGGTGCAGCTGGTGGCAAATCAGAAATTAGAGCTTGTCTCAAACACTTCTCAGGACATCAAACCGAAGTGAGTTTGTACTTATGAATTTCAGTGTGTGCTGTATCGTATGCATACTGTAACGTATGCATGTGTCTGTTCTTCTCTGATCATGCAACATCCAGCCTTAAGCTGGTTTCTTTTAGGATGGTAAACAAATTCACTCTATCTACCTGAACTTCAAAAAATGATGCCTTTCTACACTGAAAATGAATATGTTCAGATATACAAACGGCTATCATCTGTTGACAATATCACAGCACAGGACCTTCTCCTCACTGTGTCCCGTGATTTATCTTCAGCCTCTAATGTTTGATGATTTTTGTTTGTCGTGTCAATCCTTAAAGTGTCTCTGGAGAGAAGTGTGACTGCTGTTTCTCATAAAGAAACAAATAGAAGAGATTATTGGGATTTGCAAGGGTTTGAAGTAGAAAATGTGGCTATTTTTTTACATCTTAAAATTCTTTCTTTGTTTTTGTTGTTGAATGATTGTTTATTTAAACAGAGAAGTTGCCGCATGATATTTTTTGTTTGTTCTTCGTAAAATGTATTACATTTTTCCTCTTTGTTTTGTATGTTAGTCTGTGATTTCTACTAATAATTTAAGTTTAGCAGATTTGCCAAGCATTTAGACTTTTTCAATGTCTATGACGTTATCAGTGTTCCTGCTTTGTATTGTACAGTTTTTTATCCTTTTTAAAAACCATGTATAGACTCTTAAGTTTGCATTAACATAAAGTTATGAATAAAAAGAATGTTTCCTCTTTATAATTCTTTGTGTGGCTATTTCATTTTTCTACATAAAAGAATATTAAGATTTCTTCTGTTATAAAGGCCAGTGTACAAATGGCACAAATATTTTGTGCTGCAAAGCAGACAGCACAACTGAATGAATTCCATAATACTTCTTTCTAACAAAGGATAACACTTAAAAATAATGTCATCTACGTTTTATATTCTTATTCATAATAAGAAATTTAGCTTGTCCACCAAATCAGATTATTAGAATGATTTCTGAAGGATCATGTGTCACTGAAGACTGGAGTAATTGCTGCTGAAAAATCAGCTTTGCCATTACAGGAATAAACTTTTTAAAACTATTTTAAATATATTAAAATAGAAAAGTTTTATAACTGATTTGACTGTATTTTTAGCTTTAAGAGACTTCTTTCAAAAACTTTAAAAAATCTTACAGATCCAAAATTTTTAAATAGTAGTGTATAATGTAATATGCCAGTATAATAACACAGTACAAGTTACCAACAGTATGAACAAGATCACATTTCACATATGCAGGAGAAGAGACTGTGTAAAGTAATGATGATTTGACATTAAAGCAAGCATCCACTGTGGACTTGTTAAATGTTTTACTGGTCACAGGGGCGATGAAAAGATGCTCCTACACAGATGGCTGGAGCCAAAACAAATTTGAGAATTTAATCATACCACAGATTGATCTTCATTAAGTTTTCAGCTCTATAAACAATGGTATACTGGCTTTGTGATTCATTTAGGCTCTTGGGCATTGTGAGTCTATAGACGCAGAAGACATCTGAGAGCTGCAAAGGCCCAACAGGGTAAAATCACTTTGTGTGATTCTATTGATGGGTTATTCCAACTGCTCTCTCCTGTTCTCCTCAGCAGATGGTCTCATCAAATGGATCGAGATGTTTTAATCAGTATCTCTGAAGACAACTAATCATTTATGTCATAATGTGTCACTGAGAGTCACCAAGTGACCCTCTCAAATTTGCTGACTAGAAGCACACCGAATCTGTTCCAGCAGAAAAGCCTGCAGAATTCCGAAAGTTCTACATATTCCCCGATTGTTGGTCTCCTACAGTGAAAACCTTTGATGTGTCTCATTCTGTATCTGTCTTCCTCCGTTCATTACGTACATGGATGGGGGAGGGCAAGTTCAAAAGCAGACAGTCCAACCCCCAGGCTCTGAATGTGATTGAGTTCTCCGTCACCCTGTGAATATGTGCAACAAAAACGGACAAAATGGAGGTGGAGTCCATGGTATTTCAATTCCATCCTTGCTTAGTTGACAGATTTATATTGAAAACTACCATAAATTGAAAAATGTTTTGAAATTCATGACAGAATGCATAAATAATCTTAAAAAGAGCATAACAGACAATGGTGATAAAAAAAAACAGCAACCATGTTTCTGCAGTCTGAAGCATTAGCCAAATATCAGTGTGCATATATGTGGTTATTAAGTGGTTATATTGCATTGAATAACTAATATCCTAACAACAAACTCAAAGTTTTTTTTTGACAACTTCTGCTCTAATGGATTTTTTAAGCAAACAATGTTTTTTGTGTGTGTGTTGTGCTGTTGTTTTGTGTTGTGTTGTTGCTTCGCTTTGTTTTCACTTTGCTTTTTTATTTATTAATTATTATTATTTATTTATTAAAATTTTTTGTGTGTTTTGTTTTGCTTTGCTTTTAGTATGGCTTTTGTTTTTTGTTCTTTTGGCTTTTTACTTCTGGATTTTTTTTTTTTCAAGCAAACAATCATTGTTTTTGCTTTGCTTTTTTATTCTATATTGTTTTGGTTTGATTTGTGTTTTTGCTTGGCTTTTTTATTCTATGTTGTTTTGGTTTGATTTTTTGTGTGTTTTCTTTTGCTCTGCTCTTCTTTTTATGTTCTGTTTTTTGTGTTGTTTTGGGCTTTCGAGGTTGGTTTGGCATTTTAATGTTGCTTATATTTCCTGCTCATGCCTGTTAATGAAAAGAGTACATGCATTTATTGTTGGTATGCAAGCATGCTTGTTCTCAACACATTGCCTTCTATGATGATTGAGGTTGCTGTGACACCTTGGTTGGGGAGCTGAAGCAGTGAACCAGGCAATGAGAAGTCATTTGCTATGAACAAGGCTTATTTCCTGCAGTGACAGGTCCAAACTGTGAGTATGCATTGGTGAATACAGTGTGATTGGCACATAGCAGTGACAGGGTGATGTATCTTTCTTTTACTGGCACATTGAAATGTATAAGGGTGAATAGTAGCAGGGTTAATTGCTCCTTGTTGTGAGGAGCCAATGTGCTGCCTGTCACGCCTATTGCATTAATCCCATAAGAAGCAGCATGTGTCCATCAAATACATGGCAATGGTAGCTGTGGCTCCCATTTGTGAATATAGCCTTGACTAGCCTGCGGTAATAGTTTTAAATTTCATTTTTAGTTGCTGTGTAGACTGGGCTAGGATATTTTCCTTCTTTGTACATGTATATCACTTTGTGAAAGAACAGACATTTTGCCAGCTATACTGAGAGAAATAGGTTACTTTAGGAGCATTTTGCAACAGACAATATTCCCACAGTCAGAAAGGTAGAGAACACACATTTAAATCACAGAAAGCTGTTTATGCCTTTACAGTTTGAAAGATATTTTCTCATCCATGGAGAGGAGACTATATATCATTTTTACTGTTTGTTGTGCGTTGCTAGCTCAGATGAAATGGGGTTTATAGACTCATTTCAGAGCAAATTAGCCTCTGATCTGAAGATAGCCTGGAGCAATCTATTTTGTTTTCCCATCCTTAAACTGCGTATTTGTGCAGATTCCCTCTATCTTAATTAAACTTTGTCATATGATCTCTGCCAAACAGTTTGTGTCAATTAGCTGTCAGCTGCTTTAATGGCACAGTTCATTCAGGTCAAGATCAGCATATTTTTATTGCAAATAGCAACAAGCTTGTGCTGCCTTAATGTGAAAACAAGCAACAGGCAAGTAAGTGGCAAGTGCCAGCAACGTTTTTAAGAAATTTTTCCTATTCTTTTTTTTTTATCTTGCATACTGCTGCAAACATGCCCCTGTGGGGCCCATGCTGGTTTTTTGCAGGCACAGTGGACCAAACCTAAACAGGCCCAGTGTGGGCTTGCCCAGGCGAGGCCCACAGCTTTGAGGTCACCGTGGGCTATCTGTGAGCAGCTAGCCCATATGGGACTGCCCCCATTAATCCAATGATGGCCCAGTGTGGCAGCCCTGTAATGCAACTAGGAGAATACAAACAACATTGACTGGCCATTCTTTAGACACTCAAATGAACTGGAATTTCTCAAACCAAAAGAGACCTTTACAGAACCTGTTGTTTCGTATTGGCCAGGGATCCTAAAATCTGGCTCATGAGCTCCACTTTCCTGCTTTAGTTTAGTTCTAACCTTAATCAAGCACACCTGAGTGTACTAATCAATATCTTCAGGATCGTTAGAAAAAAAACGCTGTTGGGTGTGTTTGATCAAATTATAGCTAAACGCTGCAGGAAAGTGGATCTCACAAGCTATATTTAAGGTGTAACAGACATGTTAATAAGAATTTTGTGGGCAGTTTTCTTCCTTACCACTAGGGGTGCTAGGTTTTTTTTAGGTTTCCTTAAGTAAAGCCATGTGGGTAGAGGGACTGAGCAATAAGGAGCAGCAGTAGCCAGCATGGCTCACGTGCTGAGCACATTGTGCTGTGTCATGGTGGCAAAATGTGTCATTTCAAGCCCAGTCTAAAGTAAGGAGTTGATGTTTTTTGCAGAGATGTTAAATGTATGTATGGCCTATGTTTGGATTGAGTTTAAGACAGTGTATTTGTATGCATTTTAGAAGGACTCTTTATTGGTGAGGTTACCACATCATAGTCCAGTTTAATAGGAATATGTTGAATATATTTAAATCTATGAATAAGGATTTAAAGTTCTTTTTTCAACGTTAGACCATAGTCTAGACTATTTTTGACTTTCTGGTTTGGAAGAGTCTGGTGTTTGAGAGCTGTGGCGTGTTTTCATTACAAGAGGTTGAATTATTCATGTGCTATCAGTCAACTTCAGCTACGGACAGTGTTTGGACATTGATGCACTACAGATAAGACTTTCGCACACATCAACTTTCACATGACGAAATCCTACAATCTTACATTGCCTTGTTTGCTTTCTTTTTTCTTTTTTTATTTGTTATTTTTTGTACTTGAGTATTTACATTTTTGGCTATATGTAGCTGTATTAACCTGAATTGAATGTTTTCTATTTTGTATTTAATAAATTGATTTGAAGTCCCTTTGACTTCTGTACATTTTTGACAATACAGACATTAGTTATGTGGTGACTGCATCCATTTCAGATGTATAATAACTGTTTTTCCCAAAGACTTATAGTAGCTGAAAAGCATTTAAAGTGAAACAGATGTATTGTTGTAGATCAGGGGTGCCCACCCTTGTTCCTGGAGGTCTACCTTCCTGCAGAGTTCAGTTCAAACCCTGATCAAACACAACTAAACCAACTAATTAGGATCTGAAGGAGCACTTTGATACTTACAGACAGGTGTGTTTGATCAGGGTTGGAACTGAACTCTGCAGGAAGGAAGATTAATAGTGTTGTAGATTAATAGTGAGGGTACTGTGTGGGCCTAGTGAGGGTTTCCTGGGGGCTAAGTGAGGGCTGCTCGTCCAGTGTTAAGGGGCCAATGTTTTGCCAATGAACAAATTCTCAGGGGCCCTGTGCTGGCAGCCCGCTGGGGGCCCTTAGGCTAGCCCTTCAGGGCCACCACAGGCTTGTTTGCAGGGACCCTTATATGCCCTTCAGTAGGCCTACTGGCTATCAGCTTTTTGGAGTGATGTTTATTAATGTTGTCAGTCCAATATACTGTATACGTTATCATTTAAACATGTTTTTGAGTCTCACACGCTCACAAAGACAGCATTTCTATGAAAAATACAGTAGAACAGTAATATTGAGAAATATTACTACGATTGTAAATAACTAAAGATGAAATAATAAATAACTGTTTACTGTTTTAATGTTTTAAAAAAGTAATTTATTACTCTGATGACAAGCTATTATTCCCATCTTCAGTGTTACATGATCCTTCAGAAATCATTCTAATATGCTGATTTACTGCTCAATAAACATTTCTTCTTACTGATGTTGAAAACGGTTCCACATACCAGTGGAAACTTTAATACAGTATTCTTTTTTGAATAGAAAGTTGACTGATAAAAACTGACTTATTTTAATCTTTTTTTTTTTTTTTCTCTGTTTAATAGGCTTAAGAAATCAAAATCTTTTTTCTACTCTCTGCTTCAATACCTCTGACGTATGCTTGGTAATAACTGCTTTAAGAATAAATTAACAGAATTTCTTCATTTAGTTTTCGTTTAGTAAATAAATCTAAATTGAACCACTCCTAATATTTCTTTGACTATTATTTGAGTAATTTAATGATATTAAAGTGAATAAGAAGCAGTGTTGGGTGTAATTAGTTACTGTAATTTAATTACTTTTCCCTTGAAAAAGTAAAGTAAGGGATTACTCTTATTTTGTCTGTAATTTAATTACAGTTACTTCGTATGTAATTGAACTTAATACTGTATAGACTGTAAAACATTTATATACAATACAATAGTGGATTTAACATAATTTAAGGTCTAACCTTAAAATGCATGCTTTTATGTACCTTTCTCACTTTAAATACTTTGGTAAGTTAATAAGAATATTGGGAACACTTTAGTGTCGAATTCTCACTTTTAACTAGTTGGTAATTAGCATGAATATTAGTGGGATATTGGCTGTTTATTATTACTTAAAAACAATACATATATTAATGTCTTATTCTGCAAGACCTTTTTCCAAAGCCTTAATCCTGCCCAATTCCTACCCAATACTTAAATTTAACAACTACTTTACTAAGAATTAATAAGCAGTAATTGGAGTGTATTTATGCAAAAGTTATAGTTAGTTAATAGTGAGAACTGTACTCTAATCTAAAGTGTGACCAGAAAAAAAATGTATGTAGTTATTTATTATTATTTCATGTCTATCCTTGTATCATTAACTTGTCGAGGTTGATATAAGACTTAGAAAGTAATTAGCAGTAAGTAATTAAATACTTTCTGGACAGTGTAATTTGTACAGTAATCTAATTACACTGTCAAAGATGTAATTAGTAACTAGTAATTCATTTTTTAGAGTAACTTTCCCAACGCCAAAAACAATAACAAAATATTTACAATCAAGACACAGGAGCTGCTTTTCAGCCTCACTAACATCTGTGTTGTAATCAAGAAACAATGTGAATGCTTTCATTTGCACGTGCACCAGCTTTGATGAGCGTACCTGTGCATAATGAACCACAGCAGACCACCGGCAGACCCAGACTGAGAGCACTTATTCTTATCTCCTGTCAGTTTTGTTAATCTACATCCAGTTCTCTTGCCAGTTGACCTCTGACCTTTGTGTGTACTTTGGGGGTCTGTCTTGTTGTATATTTGTGCCATTTCAGTGGCACATAGTGGAGCTTCTGTTTAATCTCTTCACCCTTTCCCTTCACAATGCTGTATTTCCATTAATATGGATGGTGTTTGAGTCTAGCTCATGTCATTAATGTGTCAGGAGTGTGTGTAAATCACGTAGTTATAAAACACAGTACTTTGATAAGCATTGTACATGGCACCAGTTTGATTAAAAAGCCTGGGTCATTAAAGAGCACATGAACATTTTTATTTTTTTTAACACAATAAGGCACATTGTTGTGGCTGTAAAGCTGTGAGCTATATTCATTGCTGTTTTTGTGTGATTGGTTGGGAATATTGCTTTAATTAAACTTGCCTGTAATTATAATTTGATTTGAGTTTGAATTAACTTGTGTCCAATCAAGTTTTTTACTTACATGGAGGTCCACTGATTGCCTTCATGATTTGGTCTTAATGTGTGGCATTAATTGAATTGTAACTGCATTTGTTGCTTATGCTGTTCAGCATTATCCTTACAGATTGTCCTTTTCTTAATACCAAGGTCTAGTGGTTACAGACTGACACATTTTAGCTCATTACTCATTAGATTTTTATTATTATTGAAAAATAACTGGTCTGTGGGGTTTGTTTTTGTATGAATTTAAAACTGGACCACCAGTAAATATAAAACCACCAGAACTGACATACTGAAATCTCCTCCTTCAGTGAAAGCTAAAAAGTATTAAATAATATATGTGTGCATGCATTGGTTTACTTCATCCTTGCTATAAAATGAGGATAGGCTTTTGAGTTTGTGGTTTTAAATCTGTGGATGATTCCCACATTGGAGCCATTTCATGTTCCAGCCCATTTACCATGATAATGTCTTTCGTATTGGAATGGAAAAGCTGCTCTCACATTAAAGCTCACTGGGGTCCTTGAGAAATAAACATGCTTGGACAGAAACAGAGGAAGAAAATCCCTGAAATGGCTCTCGGGATCCTCAAGGTGGAAAATGTGGCTCCATCTGAAAGAGAACAAGGTCAAATCTGAATGCTAAAATTCCTGCATTTTCTGCCCCAAGTTCATTTTGTTTGCTTTTTATCTTTCCTCTTTTATATTATATCCTCTTTAAATCAATTGTTCTTCCTTCTTTCCTGTCACAGATCTTTTGTTTATGTCTCACTGACTCATATGGACTGATTACTAAGATTTAAGACTTTTTCTGTTTTTATATAGTTAAGTTTGCTTATTTTGTTTAGATGTCATGTTTTTATTTTGTAAAGTATCTTGACCTGCTCTGTGTAGAATATAGATGGATTTTTTAAATGTTTTAATTAGGACACAACCCGAATGCATCTTTAAATAAAGAATTCTAGAAAATAAAACGTAAAAATGCATCAGCAGTAACAGCTTTGTAAAATCAAGGCGCAATTTCTGTGCCTGGGGTCAATTGTGTAGACAGACTTCTGCCTCAGATATCAAACAGAGCCATGGATCTAAGGAGTCTGCAGGGCCTGTCACCATCCAGGGGTCTTGAGTATCACAGCCTCCTAAACCCGGGCATGAGTACAAAAAAGATGGGTTTTACGGTTTTAAGAAGCCGTCCGATGTCTTTTCAATCCCAAAGTTCAAATGTACTTTCTCTGCAGGGGGTCTGTGGAGACGTTCATAAAGTGTTTCTGCTTCCAGAAAGGCGGCTTTGTTTCTGTTCAAAGACCTTGAAAGCATGTTATATTTAAAAGACATGGTGGATTGAAATGAAGGCTAAACTTTGACAGTGAAATGATTGAGGACAATGTGGGAAGTGGCATGTGCCTTTTCCTTCCTAAGTTTTTTTTTTTTTTCTTTCTGTTGCTGGCCTCCTTGGCAATGACATGACCTCTATTACTAATTGGAGTGCATTAATGGACCACTTTTCTTTACTATTCTGTCACCTCAAAGAATTGGCTGCCTATTTTCAAAACCTTTAGGACAGTATATAACAAAGTCTTTTCCCTGCAATTCATGTTGTGTTACTTGCATTCATTCTGACAATTTTCTAGCACACAAAGCTTATCATATATGGAGTCATCTGGTGCTACTCAGTAATTCATTAACAAATTCATAATGTGAAAACAAATGTTACAATATGCAATAACCAACAGGACATTTGTAGGCTGCTTGATTGTTTTTCCAATTACATTTATACAAATACACGAGACTGGAAACAAGCTCAAGCAAAAAAGTTTTGCTTTTGCTGCATTCCAACTCTGACTATGTGCTTTATGTAAATACCTGAGACCAGAAGAAAACTGATAAGTTGCAGCGTGCAGCTGTTTTTTTTTAAGCTCCACATAGTGTGACGTCGTGTTGTCTGCTTATTTTTCCTGTACGGCCATTTGTAAATTTATTGTGTCTGGCTTAAGTCTCATCCACTTCCATCTATTTTTAAAGCTGTACAAAACAGCTTGTTTTGCTGCTTGATATTGCAGACTGGCGTGTCTTAGCATATTATTTTAATGAATTAGGCCTATCTTAATTATGAACAAACTGTTTTATAGTGCAAACAGTTTTACCGTTTACCGCACTTTGTCATTCTTCTAGTTATTTCCTTACATTGGCTAATAAACCGGAAGTCTTGCACATTTACAGAAAACGGCTTACTTTTGCTTTGAGAAATAGGGTGGATAAGAAAAATTTTGCTTTATGGCGGATCGCAGACTTATAAGTTCATTACCGCCACCTATCTCTCAAATGGACCACTGACACTCCTAACTGAGATTGTAGATACAGTGTCAATGGTCCATTTGAGAGATAGGTGGTGGTAATGCACTTATATGTCTGCGATTTCGACATAAAGCAAGAAGAAGAAGATGCCTCAGGCGCCTGCTGCTGTGAATGTGCATTCACAAGATTTCTAACAGTTCGGACATTGTGTGAATCAGAGGGGAAAAAACGATATAAACACTGTTCAGTTTCTTGCACAGACCGATCGTTTTGTGTCTTTACATATCAATGTATTGTCACGAGCCGCAGGGTTTAATTTGGATTTTGTCTGTGCATGTTTTTTTTACTCTCATAGATTTTGTTACCATTGCCATGCATTATACGGCTGACAGACTGCAACGGCTGAAGTTAAAAATCATAATCTGTGTTCTACTGAAGAAACAAAGTCACCTACATCTTGGATGCCTTAGGGGTAAGCAGATAAACATAAAATTTTCATTTTTGGGTGAACTATCCCTTTAATTTCATATGTCTTAATTTGAGGGGTCTCACAGAACAGAAGATTTCTTTATCCATTTTTAATTCACATTCATGAATCAATATTAATTTTAATAATTTTAAGCCTGTATTCGGTATTATTTTAAGTCTGGGTTAATTCTGTAACCCTCTTTAAAGTTTATTGAGACCCCTGGTCAGCATCTACCCCCAGTTAAGAACGTCTGCTTTAAATAATTTCTTGCTATTGCAATAGTTAGTTAAGTTAAAATAAAAGACATTATACAAGTGAATTTCACTTGTCATTAAATTGCAATGTATGTGTGAGTTTATGTTACATCAAGCAGCTTTTAAAAAAACAAAATAACTGTTGAGGGAATTACTAGACTGACAGCAGTCTCGGTACTGCCTTCTGGTACAGCGGGAAAATCGATAAGGTTTTGCTGTTCTGAGTGCTGCTCTGAATTACAAGCTATTTTTGATTAGAACCTGTACACTGTTGCTGACTTTGAAGGAGCAGGGCCCAAAATGGCATGAGGGCGAGTAAATATATGATCAGAAATGACAGTTTTAAGAAGCAGCTGTGACTTCTGATAGGTGTAGTGTCACTCAGTCCCCTTCACGCTCGGGCTGTCTCGACACCGTATTGATTTGAGGACTCCTCTTAAGTCATCATTATCCACGGTAAATGGCTCGGTTGCTGGGTGTATCTTGCAATGAAGCTGTGAGTGATATGACCTTACTTTGCCAAATGGTTTTGTGCTAAGAAACTTTAGTCCAGTTCTATGTTACCAATCTTCTTGACATCCAGCCAGAGAAGCATTTATTCTAATCTTCACATTGTCAGACCTAGCAACTGGACCCTGAACAATGTGGAAATGCTGCTACACCTGCATTGATTCTGTCTTACTAGTCACCTACCCAAACAGCTCCAGTTCAGTTTGTTTTGAGTCTGTATTGCCTCAGAAGACACTCTAACAGGCACAAAGGAGCTGTGACTGAGAAGATAAGGCAACCATTACCCGCAACGTTCCACTGAGCCACAAGGTTTTTGCATTCAGGACACGGCTGGCCATCCATTCAAGCGTCCTTTTCGCCTGATGTTGTGCTGAAATAGATTCCCCTGTCTCCATCCCCCTGCACCTCAATTATCCACTGCGAGGAGGATGGTACCGATGAAAAGAGAGAAGAGAGAAAAGCAGAGAGTTTTCATACACACTGAAAGATTCAGCCCCCGCCTTGAGCTCCGATCAATCCTGGCTGCTCTCCACGTCTCCCAGACAGCGTGTTCTCACACAGGGCAGGCCTGTCAGTTGCCAAGACAGCTTTAGCGAAGCTTGCATGTGCTGCCCAACTGTAGCATGAGCAAACGGCTTGAAGAGCAAATTAGAAATAATTTATGAAACAGTGAAAGTCTCTCAGTATTAAAAGCAATGAGAGCCTGGGCCTTAACTTTATGAAATTAATAAGCTTCTGACATATAGTAGCCCCATAAAGTGCCTACCAAAAGTATTTGGACATTGAAACCAAAATGAAAAATGTAAGTAGTGAATTGCATTACATCTACGTTTCGTTTCCATAATGCTTTGTGCAGATTATGGGAATAATTTCCATTAAACTGTCAACAGTTAGCTATTCCTGCCAATGAAGGTTAAAAGTGTTGATTTATAAATGCAATAATAAGAAAAAAAGCAATTTGCAAAAATAAGTACAATGAAAAAAAGACAAAAGAACAAAGAAAAATTTACTAAGTTTGCAAGGTTTTAAATTAATATGTATTAATATAATAAAAATAATATGTATATATAATAACATAATCTTGAAAATTGACACCATGGAAAATTACACCTTTTTGTTGTCAAATGTTAGTGGAACATGTTCATAGTGAAAGTGATGAACTACTGTGCTTGGAGATGAACTTGAGGGCAACTGACTTCATAAAATTATTTTGGGACCATCTTGTCTAAAAGTAATTGTAGTAGTTTTAGGAAAGACTTCTAAGAAAAGCTATTTTGTTTCTTATGCAATGACATATTTCTGTGTCACTTAAGTGTGCAAATAGCCTACACTTTGAAGCCACTCTATTACATTTGTGGCATATATACTACAGGGCAGCCAGAGTCTGAATAAATTGATTTGCGGTGAAAAAAAAATTGTCTGATTTCATTTAGAAACTTGAGTTATGAGCATGCAAAGAAAATGCTTTGTTTCAAGATGATACATGACCGGTGATATGAAATATACATGCTAGCATAATGTAATAGACTGTATTTTAGCTCCTGGATTGGTGTGAGAGCATTTGCTTTTAGAGTGAGTCATGGCATCACATCAACTGCAGCAGTACTGGACCCCAATACTAGACTCTACAACACAGTGCGCAGTGATACAAGCTCACACAATCTCTGCTGTTTGTCTTCATGCACCGTCAGTTCATATAAAGCAGAGGCATTTTTGATGCACAGTAAGTTTAGGAGTGTGTGAATTATGAATGACATGTATATCTGGCCAAAGAGCTGATTTTTTTTCTTATTTATTTCTAAATATATATTTAAGAAAAGCATACAGTTTGCAGTGAATTTGCAGTTCTGGCCTGAATAGTGTACCATTCGGAATTGGATTGAGAATATACATTCTGGGATTTGAATTGAGGTACTGAACATGATGTACTTTTTTTTTTTTTTTTTTAAGTGTAGCCTAGTAATAGTAATAATGATGATAATAATAATTGAAACATACTAATAGTTGTGCAAAAACCAGACTTGTCATACTTGTTTTTTAATGTAAAAATATGCATTAGTTAATATTAATAACCAAAAGACCTTTATAGAAATGTTAATTTAATATGTATAAATTTCATTTTATTTAAATAACTTTGTTTCTTATTTTATAGATGGACATTTAATTTCTCAGAATGATCTGTTTTACTCCAAAAAGTAAATGGCTGCAAGCTATATATTCTGTGGCACTGTACATAGACACACCCAAAATAGAACCCCAAAAACAGCCTTAAAAAGCATATAATAGTATAGCTCAAGTATAGTCCATAACCCAGTTTAATTTACTGTCGGACAACTGCAAACTATAAACGAAGTCTAGAACACTGTTTGCCTCAATTTACTTGCTCTTCCGTAATTAAATTCTGTATAAAAATGTTATTGGCATATGCGTTTCCATTATATTCAGAGTTAAATGACTTTAATTCTATTAGTCTGTGACTTCACAGATTGATCACATTCAGGTTTCAGGGGGAGGCATGCATGTGTCGTGGTCAATATGACACTGGTCATTGAGCTCAAGAACGTGAGTTAAATAAAGGTGACACACTGACACTTTGTGGATAGGAAGAGGTTAATAGAATGTGATGGCTGGTGTAAGTTACCGCCACTTTCCATTGTCACTCTGGGGCATGTTTCATTATGCTGTTTAATTCCACATGATAAGACACTATTTATGATTACACTGAATATGAATGGTGATTGTGTTTTCACAGAGTTCTATAAAGCTTTTAGTCATTATAACCTTATAATATATATCTAAAACCTCCCATTATGTTCCACTGATCTGGACTAGTCTCATCTATGAAAAAACACAGAAAACTTATTCTTAAACCACTATAAAGTAAAGTTTTCATAGATGGACTCAATCCACTTTAACTAAACCACCATTAACTGAAGATAAGCTTTTTTTGTTCATATAAAACATGAAGGTAAGCTGCTTTATATTGTGCAGTGGACTTGAGTCCAGAGCAGGCTGATGTAATGATAATGACAAGAGGAGTAATTGGATAGCAGAATCTAATCAAGGCCTATTTCATATAAACTATTGCAGCGTGTGTATGTAAAAATCTGACCCCTGGGTTAAACATAAATGCCAATATCTATTCTCATACAAGTCTCTACAAAGCCAGTCATTGGAAATATGATTTACCACTGATTAATTCAGTATAATGGTGTTACGAGATAATCAGCATCTGTCCAGGAACCGGTATGTTTAATTATTTTGTTCACATGGTTTTCTCTTGACATTACACAGGACAGGTAAAATATTTCTCACTTACAGTTGTAGTATAATATGTCCAAAGGATCTCATTCATTTACACTGATATGAAATATTCCTTGTATTTTCATACATAACATGTATGTATACCCAGCAAGGTTAATTTGGTGTAATTAATTCACCTCTCAGTGAAACAGATCATGTAGTCCATAGACAGTAATGAGGTTAGGTTCTGCTGATTGCTGCTGGCTGGAGCTGTATGCTAATTGCATTGCACCATCCGGCTGTGTTTCCTCTGTCTCCGCTGACAGTAAACTGAATACATCACTATGAAGCCTAATAATAATTAGTGTTCATTAAATAAAGTAGGATATTTTCAGATTTTTAGTAGGATAATTTTATATTTTATATATGATAGTTTTTTTTTTTTCATCCAGTAAACATTCATTTAGGCTTTACTTTGTATGGCCTCATGATTTAATAAATCAACAAAGTTTCTAGTCTCTTACAGTTGTTCTCACAGTGTCTTTGTCTTAAAGATGAAGTATATTATTTCTGCACCACTAGTGGCACCAGACAGAATTGCAAAAATACTGACAATTTTATATAACAATAACCTGTGTTACAAACCAAACCAAATTTACACTGCACAAACAAACAGATCGCAATTTAACACTGTGACACACTTCACCTTTAACAGGACGAGCCCCAGTGTTGAATTACAATTGCAATAGTCTCACCTGATGTGAACTGGGTTAACTATTAAGTTGTATTAGTGTAATTCCTAAAAGACCTTATCATTTTCAGTACATTAATGTAAAATGATTATGCAATCAGGCTAAATATATTCTCCCTTGTGACAAACTGTATTGTAGTTTGACTATAATGTTTGACCTCAAAATCTATTTGAATATTTCTTTAAATAAGACTTTAAAGAAGCTTCAGACTTATTTCTCACAAACAACAGGGAGAATTACAAAAAGAAACGGATAAAAATAAAGTACAAACTGAATCCAGCTAATTCTCAAATGTAAAGAAATCAAGGCATTAGCATCAAACACAACTACAAAGCATCTCATATGTATGGATGTCAGAGAGGTCTGCCTCTAGGAACAATAACAAATCCTTTTTAAGAACCTGCATATGGACCAACAGGGGAACTCGGTCATTTATTGTTTTTCTTTTATATTAAAATGCCAGATTATTGTTTTGTCTCTGGTATTCAGCTGGCATTTATTTATGCCTTTGAAGGTCATTTATCTTTTTAGCACACAAAGGCAGTAAACAATCACACTAAAACAGAATAAATTATTAAGGATTTTGTTAGAAAGTCATAGCAAACGTTATTTGAAAAGTAAATGATTGCTGAACAATTATTTGAGAGGGATTATTATGTACATTCTGTTAACAGTCATAAAGTTAACTTTTAGATTTTAAAACCACACACATCTGTTACATAAAATTGAAATGCCATCCTGCTTTATTGCTTGATGTAATACAGTGTAATGCATCACGAAATAGTTTGTCTGCTCAATTTCAGAATCCAATTAACTGTTCTCGTTACAATAATTTATATGTAGAAAACATTACTGGCTTAATTAGTATCTGAAAGCTGTGAGACAGAGGAAAAGACATGATCTTCGTTTGCTAGGAGGCAGTAATTAGCAGTTGTACTCTATGGCCTATGTATGCAATTAGCTTTTGAATATTCATGAATCAGTCTAGGGCAATGACACAAGGACTGTAAACTCACAACTGAGAAATCTTTAAAGTCCTGGAGTAGAGAGCCGAAAGGTCTTTTTTTAACCACTTGCATTAGGCATTACAATCCACAGACTTTGCAATACCAGCAGTCACACTGTTTGATTAACAGCATCAGTAATCTGGATTGATTGTTGTAAACAGCTGGTACAGCACGATAGGGTGCATGTGCATGCTGTAAATTCACTTAAGGCTATACAATGTTGTGTTTAGCTTGTGGCATCAGTAGTTTTATGGCAACACTTCAAATGGCAGGCAATATCACTCTCAGGAGACATATTACATTGTGTTTATGATCGGGGTGTGTTTGGTGAAGTATTTTTAGGGCATATTGACATTCAGTTGCTGTATAAACCTGTCATGTGCAGCTGTGTTTGAGCTGAGGGGAATGCTCGATTTATTTGATAGGACTCCTGGAGTTTTCACAGAATTCATGAAGTGTGTAAAAAAAAAATGCTCTCAGAACACCTTCAGTAAGCACCTGATCCCGAAACAGTGCTAAATTATTTATATTTGTTTAACAGATACTTGTATTCTTAGAAATGAGGAAATGCTATAACATAAGAATGAGCGAATATGCTCTTGTACAGCACAAAAAGCCATGTGAAGTCATTTATGATACTTGGTGCTTTTATGTCTTTTTTTAAGCTTGAAAGAACTCCAGACTCAGTTATTGTAATTGAATGGAAACGAGCAACTAGTACATTCTTAAATGTATTACATTGCAAATTCATTGTCTTCAGGAGTTTCTTTCGAGATGGAAAGGGCTTCATCTATGCAGTTGAAGTTGGGAAGTTGAATATTGTACCTTGATGGTGGAGAGTTCAGGAAAGTGATTTTCTGTCTCTTTGTGTTAGTACTACCATGAGTACTGGTCCTGAGGACAGTTGAGATTGAAAGAAAAGTGAATAGAGAGAAAGTGAAATAGGATAAGGCAAGATATGAACATATAAGCATGTCTAATTAAATCTGAGAAAACTGCATGAGAAGAACGAATGTAAAATTGAAAATTTAGAAAATTCAATTTAGAAACAAGTAAGAAATTGTGAGAATATGAATCATATTCAGCCTCCAAACCAGAGCCCATGGCGGGACCTGCTACAAACGTCCAGAGGTGTTAGTAAGTGTCACGTCCCTGGTCTGAGTGATGTGAGCTGATGTCCCTGTCTTGTAGAAGTACTGCATGAGTAATGGGGTGTGTAGTTTCCCCCTTGCTGCAGTAAAAGGAAATGGCAGGCCAATCCCACTCTAAACACTTTGGTTTAGCTGCCTTCTGCAACTCTGCAATTACATTCATGTGAATTAGATATTAGCAAGGAAATAGACTGAGAAAATACACACATCACACTCGGCTATTTAAAGTCCAATTAGGCTGTTTGCAAGTAAGCTAGTTTAACAATCACCAGTGGCAACAAACACCTACTCTGAGCAGATAGATTAGTGTTTTAATATTGTTAGATGGAGAACAGAAAATAGAATATTGATGCTTACCTTATTTGCATTAGTTACACAAATGAATCAAATGGAATAGAATACAGCTGTAATTTCCTGTGTTAAATTAGTGACTGTTAACTGCAGGGATGAAATATACTTTGGCTTTTGTATATATGGGTTTTAATGATTGAATCCAGGACATTAGCAATAATTCATAATGATAGTAAATTGCAAAGTACTTGAATTAAAAAATGGAATGACATTGTCGCACATGATCTGGGCTTCCACAGTGGTCATTTCAAGGTACATTATAAAAATCTGGCTCTATCTGTGATTAATACGTAGAACTGCAAGACATCTGTTACTGTTTTTCAATGGAAATTTGTTTTGCAATAAAATATGTATATACTATTTTTTACTAGTATATATACTATTTTTATTATATACTAGTTTTTATCGTATATGGTATTGTAACAGTTAAGCTATTGACAGGTTTTTACTGTAGCACTGGTGTATACATAATTATGATGGTATTAATAGTACAGAGCAACTTATTTACAGTATTTATTGGAACTGTAGAGCCAGATCACAGTAATATATAATATAATATAATATAATATAATATAATATAATATAATATAATAATATAATATAATATAATATAATATAATACTGTGTTTTGGCTCCATAATTAAAAAATAAATAAAATAAATAATAATAATAATAATAAATTGCTCTGTACAAATAATACCATCATAATTAAGTAAATACATCAGCAAATAGCAAGATAAAATATGCATCTATTTTTCTTATTGATGTTAGATGAACATTTGTTAAATGACAGTAACAATATGATCAATAATAAATGATCAGAGACATTATGTATCATTTTCCCCCCTTTATTTGTCTCCAGGATTAGGACGTTCCTCTAAATGGCCACAGAAGTGAGTCCACATTAATTTCAGTCTGTCATAACACTCTGGGTTTGTTCAGCTCAACAGTCTCCTGCTGGGACTGCAGATTCCCCGCAGCTGCGGATTTTTGCCACAGAATGACACACTAGCAGACACACTGACAAAGTGAAGACACAGATACATACTCTTGCTTTTGAACGGCTTGCTTCTGAAGATTTTCATTTCAGTCCTGCTCCTCCTCAAGAGTGCTTTACTCCACAAGTTACACTGAGATCTTATTCCTGACTGGTTCTTGGAGAATGAGAGGGAGGAGATGCAGGCATTTCAGTTGCAATTTTCACACCCAATTATGATAATTTGTTGTGCCGGTGTCTCTGTGAGCAGGGCTGATGGAGCTGTGTCCTTGAAGTAGGGTCTGCCGGGACACACAGAGGGCTAGAACAGACGTGACACGTTGTGCATCCTTTACCCAAGGGAGTACAACCTCCGGCTCCAGACAATCTGTAAACATGAGGGTTATTCCATGCACAACCTAGAAGGGAGTCTGCTAAGACCTGGTCAAAAAGCCAAGGATATATGCTCTGAAATCTGCAAATAGTAGTATTTTATATAAGTATATATGAAATTATATTTTATATACGTTTTTTATATATTTAATATTTTATGTATTATTTTGTTTCTGCCATTTTTTTTTTTTGAAAATATACAGTCTGTGACCCAGTGATGTCTTGAGAGAAAGCTCCAATCAGCTTAGCTGCATCCTAATGTTCATAAAATCTGTTCCAACCAATTCAAACCCACACAACCTCTTTACTACATGTCAGAACTAAGGCTCTTGTTTTTCTTCCCACCTAAAAGATCCATTACCATATATACGTGGAGAAATAACTCATTCAGCATGAAAAATCACTGTCCCTCCTCCCTGAAAGGGATTGGCAGTGGCATTTATCATTTGAGCTCAGTGTATTTGTCTTTCAGCGGGCAATTAGAGAAATCTCTCATATAGACATGCAAGAACCACTGAAATGCTTATTACTTATTTTTCATTCTTTAATGGAGCTTCTCCTGAGTGAGATCATCTCCCTTAGTAATAGGTAATTAGAAAAACTGTTTTCACTAATTACCATGGATTATTCTTTTCAGTACCAAACTCACGCAAAGTTAAACTACTTTAGACATCCATTAATATGGCAAAGATATGAGAATATCACAAATATATGGAAAAAGATAATGTCAGCTTGTGACATCATATCTGTGACTGTCATATTTAAAATTCTCACAGTTACCTTTTTCATTTTTATTGTGAGATTTAAACTGACTTTTATACAAATTTGTTCTGTTAACCTCACGTCTTGTAGATTTTTTTATTTTTATTATTACATTGTATTAATCGAATAAATTTTTAGTTGTATTGCTATTATTAGGGTAATCACATTATGCTTTTCACCCCTTAAGTGAGTCCAACATGGATCGCCTCAGTCAAGAAAATCTGGACACATCTCTGATTGCCAGCCAGAAAGAGGCACTGAAATCACTTACTGGCACTGAAACCCAGCTGCTGACAGTTATAGCTAGTAAAATTTGAACAGTAAAAGCTATAACAGCGAGAATAAGCCTGAATTGTGACATATCTGAAAGGCTTTCAACATTTACAGATGCCGCAAAAGCCAAACCATAAATGGCTAAAATGCATCATAAATAATCTGAATGGGGAAAAGCACTGTTGAGAATTTGAAACAGAGGCAATACAAACTTAGACCAGTAATGTGCTACTTGATTCCAATAACATCATTCACGTTTGTTTATATGAGAGAGAAGCAGCTCACATGGAATCTGCACATGCAGTAAAGCCCGTCATTCACAAATTGCTGCGGGGCATATAGTAGATGCATTTTTAACTAGCATGTAGAATAAACAGGCTGGCAGGCTGTGAACAGTGTCTTAGCTCATACATTCACATGACACAAGTGAGTTAGAAATCAGCATGAAATGCCAAACCCAGGAGCTGAAAGGTCAAGGTCAAGGTCATGAGAGGACAACTCAAAACTATTGTACAGTACTATTGAAATACATTTTGCTGATAAGACTTTTTGCTCCATTTCAAACCACAATCAGCCAAAAACTGGATATTTGGATACTGGATAATTAATTATGCATGCTCATTTCCCCTCTTTAATATTTAAATTAATATTAAGTGAGTGTTAGATGACTGCAAAGTTCATTAGCACTTGTAAATATAATCTTAAATGAATATTCCTTAATCATACTGTAATGCATAAATTCACTTGTAGCAATAAAATCGATCGATTTCACTGTTTAGTGTTTTATTGTGCATTTATATAGTGTGGAATTTTACAGTTGCCCATTTATCGGTTATCAGTCATCATAACATGAAAATAATTGACATAAATTTAAATATTGGTACTTCACAATTATCGTCTTTTTCCCTTGGACATTTTTTTGTGATTTACCCAAGTAGGGCATGTCCCTGGATCAACATCGAGCATTTCTCTCAGCTAATCAGCAGGTACATCCAAAGCTGTTCATGTTAGAACATGTCCTGTAATAGTGTAAATCACATAATGCCTGTGGAGACTGTTGCATCCTGTATCCCTCAGCTAATGTTGATGTTCATAGGCCTCAGAATAGTTGCAGTCCTTTTTTAATTAAATTTCCATTTCAATTATTCATAATGAATAAATCAGATTAAATATGCATGGGGTTTTTGGGACTCAACTTTGTGACCTCCTAGAGGATGTGTTGAGCAAGGGCAGAATAGCAGGTAGTTAGGAAAGAGGAGCTACGGCCAAGTCTGCAGCGGAGATCGATGTTCCTGGTGTGGACGGTGCTTAGATCAGCAGGATGGACACCTCCCTGCTGCTCCAACCACTCCAATCATTCTCATTGATCGATGTGCAGGCTTGCTTTGCTTTCTCTCTGAAGATCTTTTTGAAGAGTTTTTGTTCTTTATTTAATGAGATGTATCTCTAAAAGATTTTCACATGCATGCTATGAAATAAATGATGACTTAGTCAATACACATAGAGAAAGACAATGTAACGTTGTTTTTGTTTGTTAAATTTAAGAATGATTGCTTGAGGTCCAGTTCTTCTTAAATCATTTCAAGACTGTAAATAGATGGATAGATGAGCTTTAACTCTAATTTTTCCATCTCTGTAACACTGTGTCAATCCCCATCCCGATTTCATAAAATCTTGTGATACAGTCAGAGATTTATTAATTTTTTTTTTTCAAAACACCCAGTCCATGACATTTTTGAGCAAGGTTGGAAAGCACAGACATATAATATTGATCATTCTTTCATTCAGTGCTTTTGGATAGAGTGTATTCTTTCTCATCACGCTTGGCTGTTGTATTTACGGATTTTATTTCAGCTTGAATCACAATGGCAAATATGCTCCATCTGCTTGTAAGCTTAATGGTTAATAACAACAGTTCAGATGCAACACAGACAGAGTCTTAGATGATAACTAACATTTACATTACCGGCTAAGGCTGAGCAAGATATATACAACTAATGCTTCACAGCTTCAGGTCTGGAACTGGACTTCAGACACCCACATGCATCAACCCAGCATTTTAATACATCCACTCCCAACCCAGCTTGTTTGTATACTGACAGTCCTAGGGGCTGTTAAAGGGCAGACACCTACAGAAAGATGTTGTAGACGTAGGATTCCTTTTTGAGAGCATTTTGCTGATGGGAGACCCTCATGTCATGCTGAGCGAAACAACAGGCCTTTGCTTTCTCTTTTAGGTTCTCATGTTCTTCTAAGAGATGTGGCAATACATGGATGTATTAAAATGCTGGGTATCAAGTTTCTAACTCTAGTATTCATACCTTGCATTTTCAGTACAAAAACATGTTTTTATGGTACTGCAAAGTTTTTTTGTTTTTCTTTTTGTGGCTATACATCAATAGTTTTATATTGTACCACCTTTTTTATCTGACTATGCCATCTGCAGTGCTCATGGCCTTTCAGATGCAATGTTTAGTGCATTCTAAAAGTCTTGAACAGTTATTGTTTTCCTTTTGCTTCAAATCAGAGTTTGTGATCTTGTGAGATCTTGTGAGTGATTTCAGAGCTGCTTGGTTTGATTCATGGCTTTGAATGCTTTAATTCGTTTTTTTTTTTTTAATCCCAGAGCAGAAAATTATATTTCTGTAAAAGTCATCGTTGCAGTCTATTGCATTGCATTAGTAAACAGACTTTAAAATATTTTTACAAAGTGATGCACATATCAAAATTGGAGCACCAACAGTTACTAATATACTTTGAGAATGACTCTATCTGCCAACATTTGAGTCTTGGTTGATTTAATTACTACTGTAGGCAAATGCAACACTTAAAGCATCTGCATTAGAATGCATCTCTATTTTGTGTTAAAGTAAAAGATTAAGTTACATCCTAAAAGATCATTGCAGTCCCTTTTCTTTTTAATTTCTCAAGTATTCATCAAGCAGTCAGATCTTGTGCCATGACTGCACATTCTCTCAGTACGTGAATCATCTGAAGTGCTCCCACACAACGTTTTACTAAAATGATAACCAGTTTGCATTATTCATGTTGCATGCTGTAAGTGCCCACAAATGCAAAGCACCTTACAACTGCAATAAAGTTGATTGGTCCGTTGCCGATGTTAAAACATTACTCACCTGCCTCAGTGGGAACCAGGGGGCCTATTTCCACATGTAACCATAGACATAGGGGAATAGTCCAGCAAAATTACACCATACGGTGTTCACGCTCATGCACAAACACGCATACAAACACATGCACATACTGATTTATATTATTTTTCATTTATTCAGAATCATTAATCCACACCCAAGATGAAGCATTCTGTATAACAATTAAGAATGAAAAGCACAGCATTTTGTTTTATAGAGTAGTTTTGGTTTTCCAGTCTCAGAACACTAAATATTTAATATCTTTTACCAGAACAGGCTTTTCATCCATAACCTTCTTAATATCTGTTTCCAGTGCAGATAATTTCTATCTGACCCTCACAGAAGAGGTTTCTCTTATCATATTCTCACTGAAAATTGCTCAGCACGTATATCTTTACAGGTTATATAAGCAATTTTGAGAGAACAGATATGGAGTTGACTTTTCATAAATCAAGTGCTCCTGGTGCTGTACTGTTAAATATTATTAACATATTTAGTTTATATTTAGTAAGTGAAGTCTATGCCCAGTGTTTAGAATTGTTACATTCATGACCCACCTTAAAATTTCCGTAACCCATTAGTTAAATCAACAGAGTGAGTGACACCCCGATCTACAGCTTATTAAGCAAGCATGTTATGGGAGACCAACTAACATCAATAATAGTAATGCATTAAAATGATGAAAAAGTATCAGCCTAATATTTCTGCTGGGGATCTGTCATTAGGGCAAAAATACATCCATCACAACTGTCCAAGCAGAACACACTCTGCCGCCCACTTGATTGTGTTTTTATCAAGCGCTTGCTAAATCAATATCTATCAGATTACTCTAGGATTATCTGCGGCATCAGCTTCATCATTACATCACATTATGGATGTCTGAACAAGTTGGTAATGGATTCATTTGGCATATGGCATGAATTGTTTTTTTTGCAACAATATAATTCTATACTGTCACTTTTGATCAATTTAAAGCAGCCTTGCTGAATAAAAATATAGATTTTTATTTAAAAAATCTTACTGACCCCTCACTTTTAAAAAGTAGTGAATATATATTATCCATGTGTTTAATTTTAAAAATAGACTATCAATTACAGAAACAAAAATACTGTTGTTTAATACACAGAAAATTGCATGAGCTTAAAAATATGACATTGTATAACAGACAGATTGCATAGAAGCATAAAAATCCAAGTTAAATCAAAACAAAGGATGTAAAACAAACACAGCACCATTGATCTGCACCACTGATAGCACAATGCAGACTTAAATGATCCAAAACAGGAGTCAGCATTGATCTTCAGAGCTTAACGAGTTGAAACATAGCAACTAATTAAAATGCTATCAGTAATACCAGAAGAGATTTAGGCTGTTAATGCAGCAAATATCCATTTCAAGAGTAAATTAGCACTAATGTCATCAACACTTTTTATTTTTTATATTATGTGAGGCCACAACAGATAGTTTCTGGTCAGAATAGCTCTTTTTTTTGTTTTTGGTTGTTTATTGTGTGTGTATGAAAGATACAGTGGTTTATAGAAGACTGAGCTTAGAGGAGATCAGTTAGAGCAAATCCTGTTATGCATGAAAGCAGCAATTGTGACAGAAATAGAGCACTGTGGGTAATAGGCTGAAGCCATGTCAGACACTATTAATACAGCACGACCACTGGTCACCACACAGAGAAAAGTAGAGAGAGAAGGTATCTGATAGACGATGTGCTCATTTGAACCAAGAGTGAAGGAAATGGAGGAGGTGAAACTATGAAGACAGAAAATTGCTGTATTGTACCATGTCTATGCATTCTTGCACCCTGGGTGACCTCATAAATGTATAGCCACCGCCTCGGAAAACCTTTCACACTTTAGCAATGTCATTGAGGACAAGAACACTTTGTGTACCCTTGATTTACATCCTTCTGCAGTTTATACACCAGAGAGTCATTGTGAGAATGTACAATGTACATGGTGTAATGATATGGATGCCTGATGCCCTTCTGGGATGAGACGCACACTAGGATGAGAAGAGCTGTCTCGCTCCTGCATACAATTTAAAACATGAGGGAGGCTTGAAAAGAGAAGCACTACAGGAAGGGGACATACATAGCTTCAGTTATTCAAAGAGGGGAAAAGTGCCAATAAAAGATTATGCACGAAGTCCATGAAAATCTGTGATTTTTATTCATGGAAGACTGTAGTGGAAGCAAACAGGGGCGTTATATTGGTACAGACCGTTTGCTAAGAGCCTCAAACACTAGGCTGGAGTCCCTGGAGTGGCTGTATCGCTTCAAAAGATAATTGAGTCTGGTAGTTTCTCCTTTTTCCCTGATATTTGTGTATGGTCACATTGGGTATTTCCTCAAAGCTGATATGACTGCTAAATTAGGCACTAGAGGTGCACTGTGAGTAAGAAGCATTCTTCATCTCTTCAGTTTTCAATCTCTTTCTGTTAATGATATATGTGTATTTCATGACTATAAGGATGGAGTATTTTGTATCATATCCTTCAAAGCTTCTAAATGCCTGAATATTCAAGTTTCTTTCTTTCTTTCTTTGCTTGGACATTTGTTGTGTACATTTTAATCAACTTCAAAATTTTTAGCGGAAGCTTTAATATAATATACAGGTAAGAATTATTTCACATACTTGTTTTTATTTATTTGGTCGGCTATTTATTATCATAAAATGGTGTACAATAAATATTGATATACTGTAATATTCATATAATATCGGACATGTCAGAGTATTGCAGAGAGCCCTACAGTATATTTCACACTGACTTACACAAATCACTCACATCACTCACTTACACTAATGATAGCCTCTGAAGTCATATAAACATCTATTCTGAGAACATTAATGGAAAATATTTTAAAATCTGCTCAAATTAAAAAAAAAAAAATATATATCAAGAAGAGGCTGTAACCAATAAATTAACCTCTAATAGGTTAAAACAAAGCATAAACATTGAAAGCCTGTGAGGGAGGAAATGTTAGTTCTTCACTCTGTGATTCAAGAGAGATGTTATGTGCTTGTGCCAGGTGCGTTAGAATAAAACGTTATTTCCGGCCTTCCAGAGTTGGCTTTAATCATTTTCAGATTGGGTCCAGGAGATCTAATTCAATTTTGTGTTGCTATGGAACAGGGCCATGTGTATAAGTGTGTGTGAGAGTGAGTGAGTGAGTGAGAGGCTATGAAGAGACAAAGAGGGATTTAATCACACATCATACAAAGCCAGAGAGACAGAACGCAAGGCTGTTTGCCACTATCTCAACAGTTCCTTTGCCAATTACTGCTTCCCCTTTGTTGTGTCCCGCAGCAACCGACGTGTGTCCAAAAATGGGAGATTAATGACAGCCCGTAATTATTTTTATGCAGTTATACCAATCAAGATTTTACAACATGTCTTGAACAAAGTATCATTAGAGTCAAATATAGTAAAACGACATGAAATCTCTGAAAATCTCATTTGAGAGCCAAATATATCAACTATTTTTTGTATTTTCTTAGTGATAAAATTCATTTTTTTTTACATTTTAGTATATGTATTTTTGTATTGGCATTTATTATGTATTGTTATTTTAGTGTAATTGTAATTTAATTGTAATTCACTGCAGTAACTTGTTGTACACTACAGTGTTAACCTGCTTTAAAACGATAATTTTGCTGTTCAATTTGATGACACTAGAAATTACACACTTCCACTTTAACTTTTTTGTAATTGTTAAAAACAATTAAATCTTTTGCTGAGGTGAAAACAGTATTTCTAACTTTTATATTTCACGATTTGGTTTTTCATGATCTAAATATTGTTGAAAGGCACTATTATTTCAATATTATTTATTTACTGTTATAGTTTCTATTAATATTTGGAATTAATTTTTTTTTAGCTTTTATTTAATTTTGCTTTTATTGCTTTTGCCACTTTTTTGTCACTGTTCTTTTTTTTTTGTTTGTTTGTTTTTATTTTAGGTGAAAATAATTGAGAGCAAACAGACTGTGAGCCATTTTTTTGTGTAAAGAACTTAACTTTCCATCTGCCCCTGAAAATCCTTTATAAGCCCCGATTTCTCATCTACTGTATGTGCTATTGGCTTTCTTTTCATGAACACACACTTGCAGGATGTCATAGGACTCGTGCTCTGCATTTCTAGAGCTGATCAATGGGGAACGGTAAACAGAATGTCGGCTCAACATAGTATGAAACACCATATGGTTGATTAATCTCACTAATCGCTTCCCTTCACCCAATCACTGACAAATAGCACCAGCAAATGTGAAGCGACTGGCCTTGGGTGATTTCAGTGAATCATTCGGAGTTATGTGAATAGAAATTAAGCGTTATGGAATTACAGAAACTAGACTTATTATTTGTTGATGTAGTTGTATATAACGCATAATGAATTGTGAACTTCAGTATTATTCTTGCAAAAATCAAACATAATGGATAACTGAATTCACTATTCATCATGTTTAAACAAGCTACAAGGCCTTGACTCCAGTCAACAAAGTTCATTCATTATTATTGTGAGTGTAAGCAGGAATCAAAGCATCTCATGCTTTTGTGAAGAAAGCCAATGCTTATGATCTGAGATTTCATTATAACAGATCTCTCCACAGAAGCCTGCTTTAAAACATTGTAATTGCTTATGGCTTCAGGATATCTAAAAGACCTTTGGCTATGTAGAATTCTTCTTCATTACTGTTCAGGTCACTTATGGGTAATTTTTCCTTTTTTACATTTCTAATTTCGTAAGACCAAAGTACAGCTGCATCAGCATTTAGGACCTCAGTTCAGCGAAATCAGGTCACACATCAATCCACACTATTACTTGAGCTCACTCTGTTAGATTTGAGACAGAGAGACTGAACATTTGCAGGCTGAATGGAGGAAAACACAGTCAGAGTGTGTCCTGAATCACCTTCAGTCTTGGGCTGGGGAATAAATCAAGACATTACAGCAGGTTTATTTATTTATTTTATTTTGTGGTATGTATGTATGTGTGTGGGTGTGTGTGTGTGTGTGTGTGTGTGTGTGTGTGTGTGTGTGTGTGTGTGTGTGTGTGTGTGTGTGTGTGTGTACATCAAAGTGTAAGTATATAATGTGTGTCCTTGCATCATCTTTCTTTTTTTTTTCTTTTTTCTTTTTTTGCTTATTCTATAAAATGATCCATATAAGTTTAGTAAAACTTTGTGGTAGCTTTAGTAAATATTCCTGAGTTATTATTATTATTATTATTATTATTATTATTATTATTATTATTATTATTATTATTATTATCACAATTACAAAAGTATAAATTATTTGTTTATTTTATAAAAGAATACATATAAGCCTACAACTTTTTGGTAATATACTTTAGCTTTAATAATTATACTTTTATTATTATTATTATTATTATTATTAATAATAATAATAACAAAAATAATAATAATAATAATTAGTATAGTAATTAATCATTAATAATAATTTATTATTTATTAATTTGATATATTATTTATATATTTAAAAGCTATTTTTTTATTGCAAAATAAATATGATACCTAACTGGTTCATTTTATTGTAGTATATTATTAATGTAAAAAGCTAAATAAATGGTAATGTATTGTTAAATCTAATAATTCATAATTGACAATTTATCATTCATTTAATAGTTTAATAGTTATTTTATTAAATAATAATTCAAATAATTTATTCATTCTTTTTTATCTGAAAATATTGCAGGTTTAGCATTTGATTAGTTTTTTTTTTTTTTTTTTTATCTTGCCATTTCTTTGTAATGTCTTTACTGTGGAGCTTTTCAGCCTTCATAAAATGAAACAGTTCTGATTCAAATCAAGTTACAGCAACCGTGGATTACAATCAGCCTTCAATTGTGTGACTACAATAGCCTTTCCCTCTCTGACCCGCTCTTCTCTGTACCCGTTAAAAATGAGTCCCAAACAAATATGACAAAGCCACAAAGATGAACCAGGATTGGGGATTGATAAAGTCACATCCCCCTGACGCTCAAAAGAGATACCAGTGATAGCTTTGCACGTTAGTAACATTGTCAGAACAAAGCCTCAGTAAATCTCAATAACCCCATCCCCTCACTAAATATTTCCACTGCTTTTAATTATGCTGTTCACCATTCTCAAACACGTGAATCAATGACAGAGATATTGATCTGTCGGCCTTGCCAGCGTATTGGCCTTTATCCATTGTTGACACTCTCCCAGTCCCAACCATTTGCAATTCTGATTGCCCAGGGGTATAATAACAAATCTTTGGCTTCAGTGCAACTGGGGAACCGGTCCTAGTTCTACCTATTCTACAGTTGTGCATGTATATATGCATGGGCAGCTGTTTATGGGCATCTTGATTGTCAGGATGGTGGTGTGGTCGCTTTAAGGGAATGAATAATGAGATTGGCCTGCAAAATTTTATTTTTTTTTTTTATTTTTTTTTTTTGGCTATACCAGCCTACAAGTAAACACATGATGAAAGCTGACATTGAATTGAATAGAAGGGAATAAGCAGCTCTCTTGGGGCTTCTTAGACTGAGCATGCAGACATTCATGAGCATCAGTGCTGTAAACACTTAAAAATATAATTGTTTTGTCACTGAAATGAGTTAACGTGATTATCTTTGTCAAATAAGAGCCATGTTATGAGAATCCGCTATGGAGAAAAGCTGTTGTTTTGGGCTTGGCCTCTTAAACTCTTTCTAAAGCCCATGTTAGCAAGCAGATGCATCATCATGCTAGTCAGGTAAACACCGCCGCAATCCAAATACCAAACGACAGCATGACATTAATCCCTGCAGCTCTGAGAAGAGAGCAGGAGTGATAAAAAGAGTGTGGGGGAATGCATATGTTTCGTCCTTTACTCTTCAAGGTGTAACGATAATAATAGCCCTATTTTCTCTAATTACCGAGCGCAACCACCCCATGGATAGAATTAAATGGTGATGAAGAAGAAGGTCAGAGAGGCAGAGAGGTTCATTACTTGTGATTGAAGTAAGTGATTTGTTTGTCAATCAGTGTTTCAGTGAAAATCAATCTTCTCTAGTTATAGGTCTTAAAAATTAAACAGTTTATTGCTACCTAGGATTTATCTTACTTGTAATTGGGAAAAAAGAGCAGGCGGTATTCGTTTAATTCATATCTTGAAATTAGGGGTCAACAGATATGTTTTTCTCAGGGCCGATACCAATTATTACAGATCAAGTAGACCGATAACAGATATTTTGAACTGATATACTGTATGTCTGGTGTAAAATTTTTAATTAATTTCAAAATTAAGAATAACAAGGGCTCTGACAAAAACTTTCTTTAAATGTTTTTAAATTAATTTATCAGCAAATCGGTTTTGAAAATAATGACCATATACCTATATACAGTATATGCGTAATATCAGTGCCGATAATTGGCCAGCGGTGTGTTTTGGGAAACGCATCCCAGACTGATAATTGGTCAGCCCCTACTTGAAACATAGAATTGTCCATCATCTTGAAAATTAAAATCCTGCTGGAAAAACTAGACAAAAAAGGTAATTGGTGACTCCTGTGTTTTGGAACAGCATTTGTAGCTGATCTTAAGTGGTCTTTAGATGATCTATGGTCAAGCTGATTATTAGCTGGTAGACCATCTTGGACTAGCAACAAACTAGCTCAGTACTAACTGCTCAGGCTTGTTTTTAGAAGATGGTGACTGGGTGATCAGCCAATGACTAGTTTAGACTGGTATAGGCACATGTTCTAAAAACAGCTTGACCACCTTAAATTGGTATTATTATCAGCTAGTAGTTGTTGTTTTTTTTTCTTGTCTAACATGTTATACCAAATAATAACCAGCTTGGACCAGCTAATAACCAGACCAGCTATTATGATGACCAGCTATCATGTTCTAAAACACAGCTACCAGCTTAAGTTTAAGTCTTCCAGCAGACATTGCAGGTTTTTGGGAGGAGATGCTACCTACTTGCTAATATCCTCATTAAAATTAATCATAGGCTCAGAGGTTCAGTTATTCCCTCAGCTGCCATATACAGGGGGACCGCTCCTCCACCTTACTTTTCATGTCCCGCCTGTATTATAATGACCCATCCCCAAGGGCAGGGCTCATCTCAGTATGGGCTTAAAGCCTGTTGTGTCAGTCAGTTCAGTGTGCTTTTGAGCTCTGACACTGGTAATTGTGCTCATCACATGAGCTCATTAGTCATGACTGGTTTAGGATATTCAGACATGTCAAACGGCTTTTCTAAATCACTGACAGAACACTCACTGAGAGACATTAGCATCATCTGATGGAGAAAATGTGCAGAGTGTGTGAGAGTATGCATGGATGAATAAAAGGTGTATTTAACACAAATTTGATGTCAGTGTATGAACAGGACACACACAGGCCAGGATGCAAACCTCTTACATCTCAAGTCTTCTACACTAAAAAAAAAAAAAAAAAAAAAAACATTAATAAAAATAAAATAAAAAATAAAAAAAGAAGAAGAAATTGTCAAAGTGTCCTGGCTGGGTAAACCCTTCCTAAGTCTACTTTATCTTTAATATATTTTAGTTTTAGGTTGGTAATTATTATTATAATCAATACAAATTAAATATATTTGGTTTATTATTCAGAATATTTTTTATTAATAATTGAAAATAGTATAAAAGAGTATTTTATTGTAAGTTTTGTTATTGGAAATTATTTAGTGTCATTTTAAAATTAACAGTATACATCAGCTGTAATTAAAGTAGCTTAGTCTTAGTTTTATTATTAATAATAATTATTAATACTTTTTTGTTTATTATTTATTTTACTAGGCCTATGTATTTTATCTAAAGTGTAATGCATAACGTAACTATTCCTATACCTTTTAAGTCCCTTAAACATTTAAGCATTTTTTTACTAAAAAATATTTTTTTAGAATTCTATAATGTTTTCATTTCACAATCGCATTGTTTGTATTTATTTATTTATTTATTTAAAAAACAAAACAAACAAGAATGATGTTTTATGAACCAAGTTGTCTGTATCCTAGATGCATGTTTTATTTTATTTTATTAAAAAGCACTCTATGTTTGCCTGTATAGACTCTGTTAGTGGTGGTTCTCAAAAGTTTTTGGTGCCGCCCCCCTTTAAGCATTTTTTTACTAAAAAATAAGGGGCAGCCGTGGCCTAATGGTTAGAGATTTGGACTTGTAACCAGAAGGTCGCAGGTTTGAGTCTCGGTGCTGACAGGAGTTGTATGTAGGTGGTGGGGAGTGAATGAACAGCGCTCTCTTTCACCCTCAATACCCATGGCTGAAGTGCCCTTGAGCAAGGCACTGAACCCAGTTGCTCCCCGGGCGCTGGATATAGCTGCACACTTCTCCGGGTGTGTGTTCACGGGTGTGTTCACTTCTCACTGCTGTGTGTGTGCACTTGGATGGGTTAAATGCAGAGCACCAATTTTGAGTATGGGTTACCATACTTGACAAATGTCATGACTTTCACTTTCACTTAAACCTATAAAAAATTCTGCCCCCACACTTTGAGAACCACTGTGTTAGTCCAAGTGTATTGTGACCAACTTGACTCTAAAGGCCAATAAGCCAAGCGAATGTCTGCACAGCACCACCACAACACAACAACAGTCAGCTCTCATCAAAACACACATGCTTGATGGTTTTTTTTTTCTCACATCTGTCTTTAGATCGACTCCTCTGGATGTCTGCGGTCTATATGCAGCTCTAAATATAGCTGACATAAGTACCTGCAGTTATCAGAGACCACACACACATGGGCATAAAAGTGCCAACCTTGCCTCATTTTTCAATGTTTATCAGCCTTGACAGAGTAACAGAGAGATAGAGGCTTAATAACTTATGTGCTATGCGAGCTGTGTGAAGCTGCTGGAGGCAGTGAGACTTTCACATTCAGGAGAGATTTTCTGCCTGTTAGTCAGACAACAATTAGACGAACACTGCGTTTTTTTTTTTTTTCCAGGCTGAAATGTAAAAAAGGACTAGAATTTGTGTAGTTTGCTTCATTTTCCAGAAAAAGGTTGAGGATTGTAAAATGCCTTGCTGGAACTGTCCATGCACAGAATTTTTTTTCTTACATCCATGTTGTTTTACTTAATCGAAGTGCAGTCCATTATTACATACAGTACAGCTATTGATGTGCACTATGCCATGTCCAACACATGATTTCATAGGAACATTGATTATGTGTCCTTTATGTTGCACATGCTTTGATATACCCAGTGAAATGAGCTGAATCCAAGAAAGATGGAAATAAATGAAAAAGGCAAGCTTTATGAACGTGATATGTCCATTGACCAGTGTGAATGAGCTTTTGAGTAATGACAATTGGATATTTGCTGAAAATACATATTACTGCATGAGTGTGAGGAGATAGATCATTCAAACAACCTGTGTCGACCTGATCATGTCTGGTTTATTCCTTTGTGCCTCGCACTCTGTCTCTCTTGCTATAATTTACAAGCCAATATTTGACAGCCAGTGGGTGTGCAGATGCATCTTCCATTGATTGTTTTGTCAGCGCTCTTTGTGACATGCAAATATTAATAGCTTTGTTATGAATGTACAGTAACCCACATATCGTCAATATCGTCTCACTAATTAAACAAGATGATTTTCGGAGTGTATAAACTTAATCACAGGCAAATGCTAGGGTCAGCATAGGGTTAATGTGGACACGAACCGCGTAACCCATTACAAGCAGCAGCGTCAGATCTCTAATCACTACTGAGTGGTTAAAATGGTTGAAGCAAGCAGTGTGTGTACATTTTATTACATTAAGTTCCCAAATATGTTCAGGAAGTATATGACATGACATTTTTTAGACTCAATCTATTAAAAATGCATACTGAAAATAAGTAAATACAATAAGTTGAATACATCTGTTCTTCTGTGAAATATATTGGAAGTAAGCTCAGGTTCTAAATGCCATGTGGTATACAGTATGTAATTTATAACGTTTATGAATAAGTAATTGTAGGATATTTGTAAACCATTTTCTATGTTAATATTTCAAAATATAATATTTCCCTGCGATGGCCAAACTGAATTTTTAGCAGCCATAACTCCAGTCTTCAGTGTCACATGATCCTTTAGAAGTCATTTGAATATTCTGATTTAGTGCTCAAGAAACATTTCAAAATATCATTATCAATGTTAAAATCAGTTACAGTATTTTTGTGGAAATCATGATATTTCAAAATTCTTTAATCGATATTTATATTTAATTTTTATTAACATTTTAGTTTTTTTTATGTAAAATAGTATCAAAGTCATATCAAATCCTTATGAAATCAGCCTGAAAACAAAGAATACATGAACATGTTTGTAAACTAGATTTTTAAAAAGGTTTTCCTTTTCTCCACCTTATAGACACTCTTATGTCACTAACATATTTTTTTTTTTTTTTTTCCTGTAGCCTAAATAGTTTAGATATAGAAAAAGTTAGTATAGATTAGCAGCATTTTTCTCAGCACTGAAATAATAACCAACATCAGACTCCATCAGACTTCCCAGGAGCTGTGAGAACTGAAAACGGTTATTTTAGTTGTGAACTTAACCTAAAATAACAGCAGAATATCAAGGTCTCGTATAGTCGGAGTATGGCAAGGTATTGATTTTGAAGACAGAGGGGTAAATGAACATGAAACTGTGAAAACCTTTGTGGATGTGTCTACATCATAGTGTGTGTGGCAGGGGCCATTACAGAATCCCAGTAAAATTGTGAGCTGCCTTCTGAGTACTGGCACCTTTAAAAGCAATTTTCTACCAAATAGCTGTAGTTCTCCCGCAAATGGAGGAATTATGGAGATGGTGTGAGAGTATTTCAGTCAATCTTTATCCAAGGGATAAAGTAAGAATGGGGGAGAGATCAAAAAGAGAACAGGGATATCACAAATACACATGAGCAAACAAACACCATTGGGTCTGAAGATGTTAAGATAATATAACAGTGTCTGGGTCAAAATATGTGTCCGCCTCTGCTTTATAACTAGAAGAACCACCTGCATTATTCAGTGGGGTCAAAGCCATAAGAGATAAGGAACTTGAGCTCGATAGAAAGTAGATCAGACCCCATGTGTGATAATAGACTGAGAATATTAAGTGCTCAGCCTCAGATGGCAGGAGTATTGTGTGTTCTTACACTTGACTTCTGTCTGTCTCCATTGGGTACATTCATGAATTCTTCATTAGGTGCAGAAATCTGAGGATCGAGGGTTTTCATAGGCTGCTCTTACCTGCAGTCTCAAGCACTGCTATTTGCTGCAACAGATCAGAACAGTTAATAATTCCCATCAAGGGACCCTTCACAAACAACCACTTTATCTTACTTAGTGAATTCATATAAAAATAATGATCATACCTCTCAGGTTGAAATTAATTAATTTTCCTGTTAAAACAGTTTTATTGTTAATTGTGAACAATGCCATTAAAAACCTGTGTGTGAAAGTCTGAAAATATATCTGAGTTCATTCATTCCTATAAAGAATATTTCAATGATTTAGTTGTAGCCAAAATAGCATTGATTCAAACATTACATGGAGGTTTATTCTGTGATAATTTTGCTGGATGCATTTTTTTTTTTTTTTTATAAAATGAATCCACAAATCTGATGTGAATGTGATCCAGTGAGGAATCAATATCATAATGTGTTTGCTCATTAGACCAGAGAACAAGCCTGGTTCCTCCCAAGATTTCTTTCTCCAGTTCTGTCACCTGATGGAGTTTAGCTTCCTTGCCATTGTTACCATTGGCTTGCTTATTTAGGATCTAAAAGACACTTAATATTCACTAATATTTATTTGACAGCGCTGACACTTACATGCCTACAGACAAGACAGAGCAGGTTATTTTTGCTATGAAACAACATCTCACCTTTAAAATTTTGTCATTTTGTAAGAAATTCAAACAATAAATGCCATTTTGTGGCTCTTTAATGTGTGGTGACAGATCACTGTAGTCGTGCCTCAGATCAAAAAATAAACATGAATGAAAGCTCAACAACTTTACAACCTATAAAACAAAACAAAAATCAAATAAAATCAGCCGTGGAAGGATGTCAATATACACCATTTTTCCAAGTTCATATCCACCGACTTTAATGTACTCTCCTGTCTGGTTTGTTTGTCGAACAAAATAGCAAATTCAGCATTACGATTAGTCAGGCTGCCTGTCAATCAAGTCCCTGCAAAGGGTCAATTGAGCTGATTAATGACACTACTGTGTTCTGTAGAGCTGATTTATAGCTGAATTTTGCAATATCAACATTATTATTGAACTGAATTGAATTAGCTGAATATTGACTATATTATATTATTTACTGTCTTCAGTTGAGCTTCTTAGAGCTGAAATGAACCTGTTTCATAATTGGCGAACCTTCAGTTATTAAACCTCACTGAATCAACACTAAACTGATTTGAGCAGAATATTGACAGCAGAATTTGAATTTGCCTCATTTGAAGAATTTTGCATCATTGATAATGTTTTTTTTTTTTTTTTTCTGATTATTACTGTGAAGCTGCTTTGAAAAACGCTGTAATTTTATACAGTGCTATAGAAATAGGTTACTTAACTTGATATGGACTGACTAACTGTACATTATCCAGCTTATTACACATTTACTTGTCAAATAAATAAATGCATGGACATGAAATGTTGATTTGAGTTAGAATTATTTTATAATTGAATGTGACTATTGTTTTACATCTAGTCGAAGTACAAAACAATCTGTGTAGCAGCAAGATGAACAATGCAAGAATATTACAGTAATATTAATACTGAAGTCGCCTGAGGTCATTTTCACTACAATCAGTAGCACCAAAGTGTATGTAAAGTGAGAGAGCGCTAGTCCGCAGATGAGCGATTGACCAATCAGAATGAAGTTGTCCAGTCATGTAAGACGCTGATAATTACATGCATAACTATGCTTTTTGCAACAGTCAAGATATTAAAATAAAGACTTTTGATCTAGTTTTGAATTATAGATGTTAAGGCGTTGTTGTCTTACTCCGTTATCATGAAGTAATTAATCTCAGTCATGTAAGCACTGTACTAATTAGTGGATTACATGCACTTTAACTCTGCCTAAAGCAAAACTCTTGTTTTATCATATTCACCTGTGGACTTATTATTTTAATAATGAGTATATCTAGTACATAACAGCTAGAAATATGCTTCATTGTGCCTTGTTCACACTTGTTTAATAGGAGCATTCAACAGTTAAAAAGTTGGATACATTTTTCTTTGTGTTGATTGATAAAAATATTGAGGCACAACCAGTGTATTGTCTTTCTGTATGTTCTGTGTCCTCCCTTTCATATAGAGGTTGTGAAGGGCTCCATCACTTGTTCCCCATTCACTGGTGTTTCTTTCCTTTCCTTTAACCTCTTGAGACCTGCCATGCAATATTGACGAAATCCTTTTACCATTTTGCTCCCAAGCTCACCTTCACCAAAATGATATTAACAATTCATATCCAATTAAATGAGAAAAGACTTGCCAGTGCTTCAGGATAGCCTACACTCATGTCACTATCTTTTTGTGCTCATGCTTATGAATAGACTTTATTTTAAATTTTCTCTGTTCCTGAATTTTGCCGTACAAAAGCTCAAAGGGAAAACCATTACTAGGGCAGGGAGCTCACATTGTCACTCTGCATCTCTAGGTTATAGATTAAATCTTTGAACTTAATGCTGCTTCTGTTGCAACTTGACACATTTCAAAGTTATCCAAGAATTCAGAAATACAGAGAGCTGCATGAGATGTTCATTATTTTTAGAGATAACCTTAAAATGAACCTGCTCCCAGAATAGAAACGGAATTGGAATAAGCTAGTGTAGAAAACATTCATTCGCTTTTTGTGTATGGATATATTCATAGAATTTAGGAGACCAAAATTGCTGTATTATTGACTGTTGATTCCTGCATAATGCATTGAGAACTTGGTGGAATTATTATGAGTTACATCCATTTTTAGTCAATCACCTTTGAAATCACTGCAGATGAGGATACCGTGGGGTACAGTAAAGTGCCTGTCCATTAGCAAGGGAATACTTAATAATCACATTGGAAAAGATGTGAAAACTTCATGCATGTGTTAGAAGATTCATCCATTTTAGTAGCTCAGTGTCTGTGGGAGGATATTTGGTTATATTATGTGTAATTTTGTCTTGGTTATGGGCAATAATATCTGTTTAGTAGTGGGGTAACTAAAAAATAGGCATTTCTTTCCCCCTCTGAGATAGATAAAGGTATTGCATCTAGACCTGCTATCATGCTTTTACTGAAATGGAAAGCTTCACTCAGACAGCCATATTATCTGATACAGACACCGCACTTCTAATTCAAGTAAAGGCTAATTTGATAATCTTGTGTATGAAAAAAAAAAACTATTTTTATATGAGCCAGTACCATCAGGTGTTTTGGAGAATAACTAAATGTTAGTCCTCTGAATGTCTTTTAAATAATCTTGAAGATTCACACAAGTATTATTGAAGAAGTTTCAGTCTGTCTATAATATTATCAGATTATGCTGAAAGTATAGTGAAATAGCCTGATAAGTAATGGGATTTTGCTCAGACACTAACACTATAATAGTGAGGGATATTATGTTTAGGTCTCTGTGGAGACTTTACAGTTTATACAAATTCTCTGTGCACAGTACATACATTACTTTATTTAAAGAAAAGCTACACACAGAAATGGCTTTTGTAGAGAACTGCAGTGATAGAAATTAGCATCATCTGGTTCCCTCAACAAAAATCCAATAGGATTTTATCCAGTGGCTTTTGGACTGCTGAAAATAAGCTCTGTGACCAACAAATGTTTATGATTCTTAAATGGTTTCTTGTCATACATTTTGTAACCTAAATACAATTGGTAGAACATTGTCCCTGAAGGTTTGAGGTTTGTTAGTTTGCAAAAGTGTGATTATAAAGACAACGTGGACTAGTAACCACAGTAGACCTCAGGCATTTTAGCAAAACCCATTCAAAAAATCCAATGACCAGACAGGTTAAAATGCTGACTGCTTTCTGGGTTTTTGCCTACAAATATACATCATCTCTGCACCACTCTGTTGGGTACCACATACCATCATTATATAACCCAATTATCATGAAATACACTATATTTTGTAACTACTTCTCTTACGAATCTTACTCTTTTTACCAAATTTGGTTCATATGAATGTCAGACCAAGTATCATAAAAGTTATTGCATGAATTTTTAATTTTTCAGAAACAAGTTACAACAAATATGAGAATTTTGCTTAGAACTGGTGGTCAGGTGGTCTCAAGAGTGCTTTTTGACCAGTTGAAATGCAGCTTGATAGGCATTATTACCACTATGTTCTAAAAATACCTGATAGTTTTGGAAGTTTATCTACTGTCCAAAAGCTTTCCAATAATTTTGTCTGGAGTCATAAGTCTGGTCTGGCTTTACTACAATGAAGGCCATGCATTGCCCTTTTTATTACCGCTTATGGCTACATGAATTCATTATAGCTTATTGGCTCTAAAATTAATATTCTGTGTCTTAATTTGTGAAAATTACAATACATTAATTGGTTTAAATAGTTTATTTGTATTGTCCCATCAGACATTAATTTTGTGTTTATTGTTGTCTCTTCTATTCTACTTCACTTTATTGCCCTCTGGATAGCCCTGACTTATATCTAACTTCCATATCTGATGCTCTTTTGCTTGACTAAACTGAGAAGATGCCTCAGATAGTGAGTGCTGTGTCTCTAACAAAAGAAAAAAAAGAAGAAGAAACTGAGCTGATGGAAATCAGGCCTCATCATATTCATCTCGCTTCACTCACTAAGATCTGAACAGCAAGCTGAATTCTATAAGAATAAACTTTCTTCATTTCTCATATTGTCAATTAATTAATTCTGTGCTAATGGTAAAGGACCACCCCATGACCCTCTTCTCCACTGGGCTTCAAAAGCTCCTCTGTATCAAGGGATTATCAAGTAAAAGATGTCATTAAAGAAGAAAGTAAAGAGCGCATTACCCCTTCCCCCACTAAAAATGATAGAAAAATGGACAGAGAGGTGCATAAGTGTCCTAAATGTATTCAGGGATTTCATCCCACTCCTCACAAGCTGAAGCTCTCATTAAAAACGGCAAGAGGACCTTTAAGGTTTTAAAGTGCAATGGCTTCAAACAGGCTTTGGGCAATTCTTTCAGGCTTTGTCCATCTCCCAGTGCCCACTGAGCCTCTACTTTTTATATTTTTAAAGAAAATGAAAAAATAACAAAGTTTAACTGGTTTAATAGAAGAATTGTGTCTGTATCTAATAAAGGTGATTCTATAATGTGATTCAGTAATGCGTTAACAATTCACAATTCCCTGCTGATTTCTCTCATAGCAGTCACTCTATAAGTGAAATAACATTAAGTATAGCTTTATATGGTCAGATTTTATTTTTGTCTTCATCTTATATTTAGTTTGTAGGTTACTTGACGTACTTTTGTAATGCAATTTAGCATTACTCCTTTTTCTTTTTAAAAGTGTATAAAAAGCTAAAATAGACCAAACATCAGTTTTTGTCAAGTAAGGGATCACGTGCAAAGATTACAAATAAATTGCTAATGAACCAAGGAAATTCTAACCATTCATTTACAGGTTAAACGGGTTTGTAGTTGAAATCTGAAACGCATACAGTATTGTCTGCTAAAATGAACATTCCCATGTTTTGCTGTTCTCAGTGGGTGATTATTCTCACACACAGTGTGAGTCAGGCCTCAAATATTTTTTTCAGCCCATTTACTGTCAGCCAATAGCTTGTTACACTCCAAAGTGTGTAGGCTAAGGTTAAGGCTAAGATTTTCAGTCTTGGGTGCATCTTTGATTATATGGTTTTATAAATTAGTGCAATATTTCAATTTGTACGGTGACATTAATGTCTGTTGATGGAAACCTGTGGTGCTTAACGTTTTCTTTTTTTATGACGCTTGCTGGACGTTGCACAGCACTCTAATGTAATTAACTTTAGCGCCATCTGCTGGACAAGGCAATCTATTTTCAAGGAAAATCACAATTGGAGTTTAATGGCTACCATGAAATCAAAATAGAATAATGCATAGTTTATATAAAGAACTTATCCATGCACATCATTATTTTGTTTTTATTTTTAATCAAAACTTTAACAACTAACTACTCCCCTTTGCAACAACATCTCTTTTTTGAAGATGTTCACCAGCCATATATATAGGCTACTTCACAAAAAAAGGAAGAAAAGACTATCACAGTTTACATTTCATGACGACTTTAATGTTTTTGATTGCTTCTATATGATAACATAGTTGACAAATTCCACTTTTTTTTTCTCCAGAAAAATAATTCTATACAATGAAGTCTCACCTTTACCTTAATGCAGCTAGCGCCAGCATTCGTCTGTTATCAGTTGTGAGAAAAATTATAGCTCACCCAAAAATTTTAATTCTGTCATTAATTACACACCCTCATATCGTTCCAAACCCGTAAAACCTCCATTTATCTTCACGCATGAGTTGTTTACATGCAGAGGTACTCTAGATAATGGCGGAAGGCATGATTTGGAGGAGAAGAATTGTTGAATAAAGTCATTATTATTATTGTTTATTTATTTATTTATTTATTTTGTGCACAAAAAAGTGTTCTGTGACTTTGTAAAATTGTGATTGAACCACTGACACATGGACTGTTTTACCGATGTCCTTACTACCTTTCTGGACCTGGGAACATTTCAGTTGCATTGCTGTCTATGCAGGGTCAGAAAACTCTTGGATTTCATCAAAAATATCATAATTTTTGTTCCGAAGATGAACGAAGGTCTTACGGGTTTTGGAATGACATGAGGGTGAGTAATTAATGACAGAATTTTTATTTTGGGGTGAACTATCCCTTTAAGGATTAATATTACTAAATTCTTTGCATTGTTAATTTTTTTCCTGATCACCCTCTTGCTGTTTATTCAGCAATAATCAGCACTGTTGCTGTACATTACCCCTTTCTTATGCTATTGCAATGACTGTGAACCTTGTTTACTGTGAAAGTTTGATGATTCATGCCATTTCTAGTGTACAATGGGATCAGCAATAAAAGCACAGCATTGATTTTGGCCCATAACAACCCAGTTTGCTCCCAAAACAATTAAAGCAATAGTTCTTCAGTAAAAGAAAATTTACTGAAAGCTTACTCACCCTCGGGTCATCCAAGTAAATGAGTTTCTCAGTTTCTTTCTTCATCGAAACAGATTTGGAGAAATTTAACATCACTTGCTCATTAGTGGATCTTCTGTAGTAAATGGGTGCCGTCAGAATGAGAGTTCAAACAGCTGATAAAAACATCACAGTAATAATTAATCAACATGACAGAAGTTAAGTGAAAATATTCATGTTTTTTTTTTTTTTTTTTAGAAACAAATCCATGGTTAAGACATTAACTTTAAATATTGCTTCTGGCTAAAATACAAGCCCATAATACATAATAACACTTCCTGGTTGGAGAAATGCATTTGTATTTTAGATTAAAGCAATGCTTTGAAGTTAAAAACATCTTAATGTTGGTTTTGTTTCGTACAAGCATTCAGCTTTTCAATTCACAAACTGTTAATTGAAGAACTGGAGTTATGATGTAAATCGTTTTGATGCTTTTATCAACTGTCTGGACTCTCATTCTGATGGCACCCACTCACTATAGAGTATTCATTGGTGAGCAATTGAATGCTAAACTTTCCGATAAAGAAACAAACTCATCTACATTTTGGATGGCCTGGGGCTTGCTATTTTCTGCTATTTTTTTAATTTTTGGGTGAACTATCTCTTTAAGTTTGCTCATAAGCATAAGGCTGACTTAAGTGAATCTGTATTTAGGTTGATCTCAAATGTCATTTTTTTTTTTTCACCCTGTAAATATTCCACACTGTCCCAGTTCAATGACCCATTTAGGGATGTGCCATCCTACCTTTCCATGCGTTTTGACACAAGTGTGTCCAGGCTGCCATCCAGGGAGAAAAAAATCATAGCGATGCCCCTAAATCACCATGTCTCATCTCTTCATTTCCGCCAGTGATCACCACAGCTGATTTATCGCACTATGTCTTGCTTACACTGTTTTATGAGGATTAAGGCTGCTGTGCGACATAAATGGGACAGAGGTGACCAACCGCACTTCAGGAATAAATGTGATTTTCACCTCCCCAGAAACAAGCACAAGGTAAACTTGCTTTCACACCCCTAGGTTCAGAAATTAGAGATCCGAGTCGCGAAGTGCTCTGTCCTTAGTGAATTAAAAAGTAAGAGCAGAGTGCAAATAAAGTGCTCTGTGATTTCCAGTCCATTACTTTAGATGGAGAAAAAAAAGAAAGAAAATGTTGCAGAAGGCCAAAAGAACTCAGATAATTGGACCATCTTTGCATATTGCAGCGAACATGTGCATGTCTGTGTGTCTCCAAGCACTGAAATCACTTTAACTACTGTGTATATGTAATACATGTACCAATCTCTTCAACTTTCCTTCTCTATCTGTGTTTTGGCTAGCTCATGTTTCTCTGGGGAATGCTTCCACCCTGATAAGGACATCATTTTCATACGGACCAATCTGCTCAACAAGCAAACTGCCCACACATACACCCACACAGTTCTTATACTATTAGAATCATGTCATATGCAAGTTTGAGCTTGTCAGCAAAGGTGTGTGTGAGAGGAAACGTTCAGGCTCTAGAGGAAGAGCTGGTGGAGGAGTGTCACAAAACTATGAGAATATCTGTCATCACATGGGTGGAGGATGTCCCTTTGTAAATCAAGATCACACGCCATGCCTTCAGAATGATTTCATATGATTGCATCAGGAATCAATCCTTTCTCAGCTAGCCACGTCATTTTAAACAACTGAAGATGTATAATTATATGTTGAGGAAAAATGCAATTTCAGCTGTTAATTGTAAGCGAAAGGTCAGGTGCAATACCTTTTTTTCTTCTAATTTGTTTTGCTTTTTTTGCCCTGGGAAAATTTATAAAACAAATTTTCTATATGATAAAAAGTGTTAAATAGTATTACATTCTTATTAATTATTTTATAAATAAAAAATAAAAGAATATAAATAATGTTTGTGCATAATAACTTATGAATCATGGGGTTTTTATGAAGAAGTGTTTTATGCTTGCTAAGGCTGCATGTATTTATTTACAAAATACAGTGAACAGTAATGTTGTGAAATAATATATTGCAATTTTAAGTGTTTTCTGTTTTAATGGATTTAAAATTTTAATTTATTCCCATGATGGGAATGAATTCAGCCGTTATTACTCCAGTCTTTAGTTTTACATTATCCTTCAGAAAGCATTCTAATATTCTGATTTGATGCTCAAGAATCATTTCTTTTTATTATCGATTGTTGTTGAAAAAGTTGTGCTGCTGAATATTTTTGTGGAGACTTTATGGGAGCTATATACTGTATGTAACTCGAAGCTGCAAAATTATTTTATTTTGTCCTGCTTTTATGAACTGATAACGTAGCACTGCCAGAGAACTTTTGTGGGTCTTGAGGGATCTGAGTAGCCTGTTCAGCAGGTTTTGAAGACAAATAAGAAGTAGAAAATCAATAAAAACATTTCATTGGGTTCGTAATGATTCTAACTAGTATGCAATGCAAAGGCATTCTGGATTATTCTACATCTCTGGCGATGGATCAACTCTGTATTTGTATTTAACACATGTGTATTGATGATATCTGTCACCAGTTTCCAGCCCTGGTTTGATCATCAGTCCAGGAGTTCCGGGTCAGTGGCGACTCAGTGACTCATGCTGCATGATGTAATGGACCTACTTCTAGCGATGTGTGTAAATGTAAAATCACTCTTCACATATTTGTCCACAGCACCAGGAGGAAGTCAGGCTTATATTATTTAGCTAACAAGATCAGTCAGACCAGAGCAATTATACTCTAATGTCCCTTGAGCAGGAAATAATCCTAATGATTTTAATGCTTATAGGACACTAATGGTGTTCTGGAGAGCCTGGTGGATCTGCATGGTGAATAGCCAGACAGACTGTTCATTTGTGAGGATTCACATGATGAGACATCGGGGATTGGGCTGTGTAGGAGAAAAGCACAGTTGTGGTTTTTTAAAAGATTAACATACAATGATGTGATTTTCTTTCTTTTTTTTTTTTTTTCATTGTTTTTCTATTAAATCTGTTTACTTTAAGTTTACATTCAATTAAATACATTTTATTTAAGAGGAAATGCATGTCAACCTTCTGTTAAGAAATAATAGCGTTTGTATAAAAAAAATAAGCTATATTTTTTAAATGTGTTCTTTACTAGGTTTATATTTGTCATTAAATGATCTGGAGCAGATAACCTGACACTTACATTAATACTTAACACGATATTGCCTCCTAGTGGTCGTAGAAATCTAAGCTTTTAGCTGCTGGGACTGTTAGACATTACATTTGTATTGTTATTACTTGGAAATACTTGCTCCTTGCAGCCGATTTTCAGGGGATTTTTATTTATTTATTTATTTTTATTAAGCACGGTTATGATGTTACAATGTAAAATAACTGTTTTATATTTTAGTATATATTTTTAAAATGTAATTTATCCCTGTGATGGCAAAGATGAATTTTCAGCATCATTACTCCAGTCTTCAGTGTCACATGATTCTTCAGAAATCATTTTAATATGCTGATTTGCTGCTCAAGAAACATTTATTAGTGGTATCATCAGTGATGAATAAAATTGTGAAACTGAAACTTTTTTTTTTTAAGGATTCTCTGATGAATATACAGTTTTAAAAAAAGAGCATTTATTTGATATAGAAATATACTTTCTAAATGTCTTTACTCAATTTATGGCACCCTTGCTGAATAAAATTGTTTGGCTTTTCTATTTATTTGTTTATTTATTTAGAACTGTATAAAAACACAGTAGATACACTTATGTAACATCTGAATGAATGTGTTTTCAAATAGAAAATTATGTAGATAACATAAGTTATCATAACAGATTTATTTTGGTTGGTTTGTTTTATATATTAAGATGAAATCGTTGTTTGTGTTAGAAATTACACCACATCTGAGCATTTGTCATAATTTCTGGGGAAAAGAATGAATAAATAAATAAAAATGTATTTGTTTAGTTTGATGTATTTTTTGTGACGGCATTGTGTAAAAGTGTGACAAAAAGAATCTGCCAAAAATAAAGTGAATAAACGCCCACATATTGAATACAGTATCATTAGATTAAATGAATGAGTATGCTACAGAGTGTACATTTCAAATTTGTTATCCAACAGTTTTTTCCGTAGAGGGCGCCAAAGTAACAACAACAAACCACTTCGTTTGTTTGTTTGTTTTTTTGTTTGTTTGTTTGTTTTTTACAGAAAACTGGTGGAGAAACGTGCCATGATGTTCCTGGAGTTTTATGTTGTCTACATTTTTTCCACTTGGACTGGATATTTCAGATATGTAATAGCATATGCATATGTTTTAATCATTTAGTTTTTCTATGGTTGTGCCAGAAATGCATTTTAAAGAGTGCCAATTAAATCTATAACACTGCAAATGTTTTAAGACATTGCCCCTATATTATTTTCAGCATCGTGGCAGAAATGTTTTAAAACAAATAAATGTTTTTATTTATGCACATGAACAAAAATCTAGTGTTTAGACTTCTTGCACTCGACTCCTCCCAGAGGTTGTTTGATTGACAGCCGTTTTGAAGGCTTTGGGCTGCTTACAGAGGCGTGAGAACGAGGTACTCTGTTTTGGAAATCACATGCTGGAGGAGGAGACAGAGCTCCGAGTCCCAAGACTGTTCCTGTCCCAGCTCAAAGCATCCCTGATTGGCTGCCTGGCTCTTCGCTATGGATCAGCCCACTTCCTCCACAGCCCAGCAGTTGTATTTTAACCTCTTTGGCCCTGTGCATGCTTTTTTCTGCAAACCATGTGATTGTTTGAGCTTGTCTAAGCTTTGCAGCATTGACAGGGCTCCTTTATCAGTTTGCTTGCCCACTCGTGTGGGAATAGTCTGGAATGCCGCAGCTGGATCCAGGGATAACACTCTGGTTTGGGAGCTGCACACTGCACAGTTTCCTGTGACAGCAGAGGAGACGCTTGCAGAAAGCAGAGAGGGAGGAGTGGCTGTGCAGGCTACGTTTTCCCCACAGGGCAGGTCTTGATATGTGTAGAATACCGAAGCAACTCTATTTTCAGGTGCTTTTTTCTCTCTATTATGTTTTCTTACTAACTTTGCCACTGTGTTGTGCTCAGTAGTAGGGGGAGATGTTTCCATTACTGCCTCTTTGCTCCGGCAGGGAGCTTTGAGATACCGGGACAGCTGACGCACCATGGCAACCACTGTATCTGGAAACAAGACCGCACAGTGAGTTCGAGGGCACCTGCAGATCAGGTGGATCGGGTGCCTTTTAAGGCCAAGGACCTCCTTTTTTTGGATACAGAGATGTTACAAATTGTATAAAATTGAGTGTTGCATTTTTATGCTCATTATATATTAATTTCAATTTTGAAATCTAAATATTAAATTACATAATAATTTATTATTAAGTCAATATATACACTACTACCATTGAAAAGTTTTGGGTCAGTAATTTTTTTTTTTAAGAAATAATTTCATTCAGCGAGGATGAGACTTTTACATTATTTTACAAAATTAAATGAAGGTAATAAAAGTTTTTATAGGACAACAAAATGTAAATGTCTAAAAGTATTAAACAAACAATATATAATTTATACACATTTTTTACTTTTTGTACTCTTTTCACACGCATATATCCTGTGTTTTGTTGTAGTTTGGGGACAGAGATGACTCAATCCTCTACATCAGCATGAAGCTCAAGGCAGCAGCTGAGGTTCAGTGAGCTGTTTTAATAAACAGAAATCATGTTTATTGTAAACCTCTTGCTGACACTGTTTTCCTCTCTTGCATAGATTGGGATCAATGCGAACCACATTAGGCTTCCCGAGACAGCCACAGAGGACAAAGTAAGAGAAACATGCCCCAAGCAATAACAACAATGTAATTCGCCTTGTCTTGTTTTACATCCTTTCTCTCTTTATATGTCCATGCGGCATTACTTACAATTCAGTATAATGAAAATTAGAGCCTTTGGACGTCTTTAGTTCATATCAACTTTGAACCATGCAGTTCATTCTGATCTAGTTTTGGTCAGTGTTTGGAAAAAAAATAAATGCATTCTGAGCTATTAAATAAATATGGCAAATAGCAAATGAAACAATTTTGTGACAAAAAGCATTTGATTCTGAAGGCTGATTTTCTTAAGGTCCTGTGAAATATAGTTGCGGTAAATGAGAATCCTGCGGTCCATGGCCTCATCGTACAACTAGCGCTTGACTCTATCAACCCATGCTGTGACCTCAGAGAAAGATGTGGATGGGTAGGTGTTATTTGCTTGAAATGTATGTTTGAGAAGCAAGACGGCGAAAATGGGCCTGATAGTGGATTTATTTAAACTAACTGGAATAGACAGGTAGTGCAGACTTTTTCCTTTACAAGGTCAAGTTGATGCATTTCACACACTTTTTTCCCATTGTTTGATCCATTGGGCCTCTGCTAGGTCTAGTTTCAAGGTGTAATCACTCTACTGTATTTGGCTTCCTTATCTGTTCTTTCCACTAAAAAGTCAGAAGGCCAAAGGCCTTTTTGTTGATGTGTGTGAATATTGGCCTTTTTACTGATTTTAGATGAGTTATCCATGTAAAATTAGTTTTGAGGGGCAACTGAGTCTAAAATCTGCCCAAATAAGCAATTTCCACCTGCAGGCTCTTATTTTAATGACCTGTCTATTCCAGTTAGTTTAAATAAATCCACTATCAGGCCCATTTTCGCCGTCTTGCTTCTCAAACATACATTTCAAGCAAATAACACCTACCCATCCACATCTTTCTCTGAGGTCACAGCATGGGTTGATAGAGTGTATATTTTAATGATGGTGCAAAAAAAATACTCATTCCTGCTCTAGATAAAAGAAAGAAACATGCCTTTTTCAAAAACATTACAGTTGCCATATTAGGTGTTGGAATTATTCTATAAATATGATATAGATCTGATAATATGCCAAAATGTAAAATATTATTTATTGTGTCTTCCTCTCAGGCTGACCAGTATAAATGCAGGGAAGACCTGGGCGACTGTTTCATCCCATGCACTCCTAATGGCTGTATGGAGCTCATCAGTCAGACCGGTGGGTAGAAATCTTGTGAAGCGCTACCCATGATCTCTAGCTCTCATCAGTCAGAATCATACTGTGATTGTCTAGGGGGCCTTCGTACTACAGCACAATGAGTGTGCAGTGTGATTGGATAGGTGTGAAATCTATATATACACACATACACAGACAGAGCGGTGCAGTCTGATGACTGGGTGGTGAAATGAGCCATCACCCTAAGGAAAGAAAAGAAGGATCCAGAACATTCTTTTTTTAGCAGCACATGTAGGTGCGTCAGAAAGGGCACGTCGCAGCTCTGACTTAAAACCCAGCAAGTTTCTTTGCCGTCTACTGCCTACATGGGCAGCATCTCTAATAAGCATAGAAATAAAAAAAAAATATTTGGTACAATACCTCATTTTAATTATAGAGAATGTTTTATTGGTTCTTTGCTTTTTAAGGTTAATTAGCTACTGTTTAAAATTTGGGGTGGTAAAATATTTTAATATTTTTGTAAATCCTTTTATGCTCACTAAGGCTGCATTTATTTGGTCAAAAATGACAGTAAAGCACAGTAATGTTGTGAAATATTATTACAATTTAAATTAACTGCTTTTCATTTAAAAATATATTATAATGTAATTCATTCCTTTGATGGCAAAGAATTTTGTAGCAGTCATTAATGTCACATGATCCTTCAGAAATGATTCTAAATTATATGTTAGTTTGGTGCTCAAGAAACCATTTGTATGATTATTAGTTTTCAAAACAGTTGTACTGCCTAAAAGTCTTGAAACCGTGATACTTTTTTAGGGATTCTTTGATGAAATAGAAAAACTTTGTAACATGATAAACATCTTTACTGTCACTCTTGCTCAATTTAATCCATCCTTGCTAAATAAAAGTATTATTGTCTAAATAAAATAAAATAATAATTAAATTAAAATGAATAAATGCATACATACATTTTGAACAGTAGTGTATAATGTAATGTACAACCAAAATTTCTATCACCAAGCTGACCATCTGGTATTTTATTTTATTTTTGTATGCTGAACATTCTGTCTTCTTCACAAAATATACATGTGATGCTGCTTCAACAATTTAGCTCCAGGCAGCACAATTAAAATCAGACCTTTAGAACCGGCTTTGTGTTGATAGTGCACATTAAAATGCTCACTGGGTTTTGGAACGGAGCAAGTGTGATTCATGTGTGCAGGTGTGAGTGTGATGGGGAAGAATGCTGTCGTGATCGGTCGCAGTAAGATCGTTGGAGCTCCAATGCACAATCTGCTCTTATGGAATCACGCCACAGTGACCACCTGTCACTCAAAGAACCTTGACCTTGCTGAGAATTTTGGTTTCATCTGTTTCTCTCACGCTCTATTTTAAATCCCTTTCCCCAGTTTTGAAGATGAGCATTTCCTCAGCTAGAATTTACAACAAAGAAGAGCTCATGATTCTGTTGATGAATTTGTTGATGTGTTTGCTTTATCGATATTGAGTAGAGACCTTGATCTGACATGCAGTCTGGTTTAACGAATGGAGTAGCTGAATGTTCGAGTAACTCTGAGCATCTTGTTTTCTTTAGGTGGGCAGAGCAGACATCTTGGTTGTGGGTGCTGGCAGAGCGGAGATGGTGAAAGGAGAGTGGGTGAAGGAGGGGGTGGTGGTCATAGACTGTGGTATTAATCATATACCAGGTCTCTCTGCTTGACTCTAACTTGTTTGAAACAGTAGGAATATCAAATAGCTGCTGGTTTTATCTCACATGTTTACCTTTGACTCTCACACAGACACGGGTGGTGGGGGATGTGCACTACCCCTCAGCTGAAGAGCGAGCTGATACATCACCCCTGTGCCTGGTGGGGTCGGACCCATGACGGTAGCCATGCTGATGAAGGTATCATATCAGGGAAAATATCAGGAGCAAATGAATTTGTATGCTTTGTTTGTGCACATAGATCCAATAAGGTAAAACAAGAATGGACAACAATTTTATTGGCAGCAAATCCTACTGACAAATGAATACTTTTGTATAAATAGGGGACAAAATAAAAGACTAAAATCATTTTAAATGCTAATTGATGATTTTAGGCATCACGACATCACAACAGTTCAAAGTTTTAGAGTCGGCACAGTATATTTTGAAAGAAATTAATACTTTTATTAAGTGAGGACACATTAAATTGATCAAAAGTAACATCAAAGACATTTATAATGTAAGAACATATTTCCATTTCAAATAAATGCTGTTCTTTTGAACTTCATGGTTATCACAAAATCATCATGGGAGTAAATTACATTTTAAAATATATTAAAAAAGTAAACAGTTCATTTAATTTGAAATAATATTTCACAGTATCACTGTTTTTACTGAATTTTGGCAGATAAATTAAGCCTTGGTGAGCATAAGAGACTTCTTTCAGACATTAAAAAAACATACTTATAATAATACTGTACAGTATGAAAGGGCCTTTTACAAATACTTATGATTTCTCAACAGTATGTATCTGTGTCATAATTTTACTTTGACCTAGTGCCTTTCTTGAAAATGTAATTAAGGGTAATTTGTTCTTTTTAATGGGTGTCTGTGCTGTTCAGGATCCTGGCTCTCTGTAAAATGAGATCATAGCTATACTGTCACTCAGCAGAAGTGTGGAGGAGATGCAGCAGAGGCTGGCCTACAGTAGTAGCAGTAGTAGCAACAAACAAATCTGGACATCCTGTCATCACAGAGGATTTAGTCAGTATGTGCGTTCACGTGGTTGTTTGTGTCTGTATATGTGTATGATTTAGGGCTGTCAGTCGATTTAAATATTTAATCCCCAAATACCCACAAAAACATTATTTAAACCTATTTTTGTGTTAAATGAGAAACTATTAAGTAGACATTACAAATAGTAGCTTTAGAAAGAAAGGTTTTATTTGATTTAACAGAAAATTTATTACACATAAATGTTTAGGCTACAATGGCCTAACATAGATGAAACATAAAAGAAGATAAGTGTTTTTTTTTTGTTTTTTTTTTTTTTCGTTCATGCAAGTCACTGATAACCAAAACAGCTTTGTTACCATCTTCAAAATACCTTCTTTTATGTTCCTCAAAAGAAAATAAGTCATTCAGGCTTGAGTAAATGACTTTATTTATTTATTTATTTATTTATTTATTTATTTATTAATTTATTTATTTATTTATTTATGAAATAATACAATGATACTTTAAATAAGAAATTAAAACTGCCAGCAGGTGGCGGTAAATGTCTTTATGAGTCATTTATTCATTCATGCAAATCATTCAAACGGCTGATTCATTCAGGAATTTAGTAAATGGCTCACTTTATGATGGGGCTTTCAAATCACGGATACATTCACCGCTGTGTTGCTCAGAGACACACAAAAATTCTGCTGTGGCTTTAATATTTTTGTTGGAAATACTGAGCAAAAACAGACAATATAGTGTTTAAAATATAAAATAATATTAACCTCTTATTTACTGAGCTGTTGTAGGCATGGCCGGACTTACCATTGGGCTTGAGTGGGCTGCAGCCCATGGGCCCCGCCTTGTAGGGGGCCCCGCCTTTGCCCGTTTATGTTTGTTTGATTGGTTCATTATATGCAAGTCAGAATCCAGAAATTATTAGCCGCATTTCCATGATAAATTCTCAAATGTTCACACCTCATTTCTGCACAGAGGATGATTCTATATTACTATAAATGTTCCACTAAATTATGCGATCATCTGATCAGTTTTGAGCACTCTCTCTCTCGTCTTACTGCCAGTACACACGTTTCTGTTTTTATACCATAGCTATGCCTATGATATAGGAATTAGCATATCACACAAGCAAGAGTCTCTCGAATACCTGCACAATCGCAAATGTACAATAAACAACAACTTACAGAGTAACTTTCAGACACAATTCCGTTTTGATCCGTCAGAAAGAAAATAGAATAAACAGCAGAACCGCTGCATCTCAGAACAACAGTGTTTTGTTCCTCAGCGTTACACGGACCAGCAAATGATTCAGTCAGGCTATATGTACAGTCGTTTGCAAAGTTAAACGAATCGGCTTTTTAAACTAATCAGTTGATTCAACTCACTCATTAAGACAGTCACTTGCTGCCACCTACTGGCGGTTTTAGTTTTATATTTAAAAAAGTAGCTTATTTCATTTTTCATTAAAACATTATATGAGAGAGAGAGAGAGAGAGAGAGATAGATATAGATATATATAGGCCTATATGTGTGTGTGTGTGTATATATATATATATATATATATATATATATATATATATATATATATATATATATATATATATATATATATATATATATATATTTAAAACATTTGCTTATAATTCTGTAATGCTGAACATTGTGCATAAATACACTACTGTTCAAAAGTTTCAAAAATTAATTATTTTATTCAGCAAGGACACATTAAATGACCAAAAGTGACAGTAAAGACAGGTTTTAACAGTGCAGTTGAATTTGCAACTTTGATAATAATAATTTAAAGAAAAAAATGTTTCCTGAACAACAAATCAGCATATTAGAAAGTTTTCTGGAGGATCATGTGACACTGAAGACTGGAGTAATGGCTGCTGAAAATTCAGATTTGCCATCACAGGAATATATTGCATTTTAAGATGTATTCAAATAGAAACTGGATTTTAAATGCAATTTTAAATTGTAATAATATTCCACAACATTGCTGGTTTTACTGTGTTTTTGGGCCTTGGTGCACAACCTTGTTGCATTTTGTTGATTTGGAACCGTAGTGTATTATCACATTTATGTTTAGGTTTGTGTAATAGAAACAACAAAAACGAATGCACAAACCATCACAATTCAAACTCTGTCTAATCTACTCTTTCCTGTCTTTGCAGTCACTGAGTCTGGTCACGGGGCGGACATTGGCTTGGAGAAATTTTTCAACATTAAATGTCACTACTCAGACATGCGGCCAGATGTGGTAGTGATGGTGGCCACTGTTCGTTCCCTGAAAATGCATGGTGGTGCATATAGTCACTTGAGCCTATAACACATAGGTTGTGCTTATTAAGCACTCTTGTGCTTGTTCTCACAGAGGCAATATCTCACATTGTCTTTACACTTGTTTTCTTTCTTGTTTATAGGTCCAAGCTGGTTTGCCCCTTCCAAAAGAGTATTCCCAGGAGGTAGTACACTCTTTCAAGTTGTGTAACGATTTTATGTACAATTCTGAATGTTCATATTTGTAAGGGTTACGCCATATTACTGCAAGAAAATTTGAATGACATTTCTGAAAGTGAGTGGATGAGTTTAGTATATTATACATGATATATTTTCTGCAAAGCAGAACCTAAAGCAGCTGGAGAGAGGCTGTTGTCATCTGAAGAGACAGGTGGAAAATGCGCAAGCATTTGGTTTGCCTGTGATCATAGCTGTCAACAAATTCTGGTACAATATCACAGAGCAAACCAAAAGTGCTGTCTGTGTGTATTTTGTCGAACTATTTGTAACTAGTCACACATTATTATCAATATCCATCCATCCATTTTCCATACTGCTTTATCTTCTGCAGGGTCACGTTGGGGATTATTACCAATATGTACTATTTTATGTGTTTTCACTCATATACAGAGCCGGCCAAGCCACTAAGCGACCTTTGCAATTGCAAAGGGCCCCGGGGCCAGCAGAGGGCCCCCTAGAGTCACTGCTAGCTAGTGGGTGAAAAAAATCATACATCAAAAGTAACATAAAATAAATAAATAAAAAGAAATGGGCCTACAGCGCTCTTTATCAGGCATCATGATAAGGACAGTTGTTATTTATTTAGTTCTTTATTATGGCGAGTTCCCCCCGAATCTTGACCCTGACTGACCCCTATGATGTCACTCGTCACCTGGTCAGTGTCTGTCAGTCAGTTACTCCGACGTCGACGATGTCTGACAAGAAACGAAAATATCTTTCTGGCCATGAAAAACGACAAGAGAAGTGGCTAGAAGAAGTGAAGAAGCAAGAAGATAAAGGCATGTAAACCTGTAGGCTTAATTTCCCGATACCTGTATGGAGAATCTGCAGTCTAAAAGTCTTATATTGGGATGCAAACACTTACAGGGGGAGGGTGTTGTGAGGTTTTGCGCTTGTGTTCTCCGACTTCGCGTGCAGCCGTGCACGAGCGCATAACCTCACAACACCCTCCCCTGTCGGTGGTTGGTTGGAACACTATTTGTTTTGGTTTTGTTTTAGATGTTATTGTTAATTTTGTTTATTTGAAAAATTCAAACATTTAAATGTTCTATTTATTATTTATTTTATATAATATTTTATTTAAATGTTATTCTATTTGCTCCATTTCATTTAAATTACATATAGGCTGTTGTTTGTGCCTCTTACACTCTGGTGTCAATTAAAAATGTTTCTTTGATTGTCAGTGAAAATCACTTTATCAGTCTTTTTATTTAGCAAGTTCATCAGTGTGTGTTCATTGCACTTCACTGCCATTCAGCTCAGTGGTGTCATAATTTTCCTGTTAGACATCAAACATGGAACTCAACTCAAGAACTCAAGGTCTTTTATTGTCATTCTGTACATGTTGCCACATAAGAACGAAATACTTACTCAGGACCAGCAGCGTAAAAAAGATAATTAACATACAGCATACATAGAATAATTAAAACATAATTTAATAGACTAAAAAATGTAAAAATAACAGTAGTAGATATAATATGTACAGTATAGTAATAAGGTAGTCATTGCTTTTCTTTAGGCCTTACTTAAAACGGTCAAAGGGGCCTCCAACCAAATTTCGCTTAGGGCCCCCAAAGGTCTAGGGCCGACTCTGCTCATATATCTCTAATTATAATCTAATACTTACATCTTATCCTTTGTATGCTCACAAGCCAAACTGAACCACACACAGTACTCCTACTCTGAGTGAATGTGCGTGAAAATGGGCTTTGATTGTATTTGGCTTAGCTCTGATACTTACGCTGAGCTGGAGCTGGTGTGTGGCCAGGCGAGGCAGGCTGGAGCCTTTGAAGCAGTGCAGTGCACTAACTGGTCTGATGGAGGCGCTGGAGCGCTGGCTCTGACAGAAGCTGTTCAAAGAGTAGCTAAACTACCTGGACAGTTCAGGTTCCTCTAAGTGGCATAGTGGGTAAGATTTGCACTGGCAGCTTAAAAAAAATTAGGTTTAAATCCCACTTTTACAACTGAAACTGATACTAAATATACTGTACTTTGCTTTGTGTAAAAGCATCAGCTGAATAACTAGGTGGTAGAGGAAGTGAAAGGACATTTGTTTGCGGCATCATTAAATTCCTTATGCAAGTATACAGAGTAGCAATTTTACTTTCACTCTGGATTTTTCATTACCAAGTGTCTTTTTGCTCTTCTTTCCCACACATATTCTGAGCTCAATTAACACTTTATATATAGAGTTGTTTCATTATCAGCCAATGACTTCATAATGCATGAAATCTTTTTAATTGACAAGGCCTAAATATAACCAGCATGAAAACTTTTCATAGTGAATTAAGGCTAGGAGGAAGTCTGTATGTATTAAGTACAGAAAGGTTGCAATGGTGGAATGAAGCCAAAATTCATTACTCATACTAATTAATTATTAAACACAGATAAATGGCTATTTTCAGATTCCAGCTGCCAATAAGTTAAGGACTGTGGCACAAAAGATGTATGGTGCAAAATATACCTCTCAGATATTTGTTTACTTATAAAACATACTTTATTAATGAGATGTTTGTCCTCAAATACAGTATATACTTTAACACTAATACTAATACTTTGTTAATTGATGTGGGTTGGACTAATTAATAGAAACAGCAAAAAAAAAAAAAAAAAAAAAAAAAGGAATGAGTTTGGCTGTTTAACATTATATGTATGCCTGTCTGCCTGAAGCAGAGTGTAACATTCTCTCTTATTCCACTTCTTTTTGTTTTTTGTTTTCATCATCTTTGCTTTTCGTCTTTTAAAAGACTTTGGAAATTTGCCGGTTTGCATAGCTAAGACACACCTGTCCTTGAGTAATGACCCCATGTCAAACTTCATGCTGCCCATAGCTGATATCAAGGCCAATGCTGGAGCAGGTTTTCTCTGCTGTCTGACTGAATCGGTGAGCTTTATACTCCATGTCAATAATATAAGAACTAGAAATATTAATACTCACTTCCTAAATTTGAGGTCAGCATGTTTTTTTATTATTATTATAACTATTATTTAACAAGGAATTTGTTAATTAAAGTGAAAAAGTGATGACAAAAGTGAAGACATTCTGTTACAAAAAATCTATTTTAAAAAATGCTGTTCTTTTGAACTTTAAACAGTTCTGAGAAAAAAATTATCCCAGCTTCCACAAAAATATTAAGCTGTGCAACTGTTTAGACACTGATAATAGTAAGAAGAACTGTTTCTTGAGCACCACATCAGCATATTAGAAGGATTGCTAAAGCATCATGTGACACTGAAGACTGGAGTAATAATGCTGAAAATTCAGCTTTACCATCACAGGAATATAATACATTCAAAAATTTTAATATAATAGCAAGTGACTGTTGTTGTCAATCGTTGTTAATGATTACTGGCTGAACACACTAATGGAAGATAAAATGATAAGATTACATAAACACTAAGGTGGTTGACCTCAAGTCAGATGATGTCATTGATTAATTTCTGTCCCCCTCAGTTAGTCACTCATCGGGTGCAGAAAAGAAAGAGAGAATATTTGGTCACACATGTTGTGGATATTTTTATCTAGACACGTTGCTAGGCTGCATGCCTGTGCTGAACATGAGCTGAACAAAATCCACTGGTGGTCCAAGTGACCTTATCCAACATTTTTGTTCATTACAGATTACAAATATAAGTCAATGTATTAAACCGCTCTTCAGGGTAGCAGTCATTTTCATATGCGGTTATAGTTAACTTGGCTCAGCATGATTTTGTTAAGCTCATTGGACTTTTTTTTTTTTTCTGTTCCATCTTAGGGAAAAAAAAACATAATTGGGTGTATTATTAAGACAGCAAAATAACTCCATGATAACACCAGATTTACTAATTTCTCCAAACTCTCCAACAGACAAATACAGAAATGGATGATCCCATGTGGCACTGTTTCCATGGCAACAACCTTTACAGTGACAGCAAGTAGCGCAACGGTGCTAAGATGGGCAAGCTGAAATTGGTTTAATTAATGGCCAATCAAACTTTTAGTAAGTGGAAAGAAACTGTTTTCTTTTTAACATGGCTAAATGATTTCTAAAACCTACAAATACTCTTAAGTCAAATAGAGGCATCAAATTCTAGCTCTGTATGATTAACATGTATAGTATTTTCAAGTTTCTTCATGCAACTGCTGTTTTTTATTTGCTATAAAACAACTAAATATTACTTTTTCAAAGTGTAAATTTGTAAAAGACAAATGATGTTGCTTTTTTGCATTTTAGAAATTCACTCCAGATCTCACAGTTATGATGCTGTGCTTCTTGATCCATATGATATTTTTAGCCATGACTGAGCTTTAGCAACACAGAACCAATTGTCTGTCAGTATTTTTCCTATTATGTTAATGTTTGCCAGTATTATTGAAAGCCACATTTGATTTTATAGATAATGTGTAAATATATGAGATAGCGTAATATATGTTTCCTTTATAAAGGAAAATCTTGCCTTAGCCTTTAATGAAGTTTCCAGTTGCTATAGATACTTAGCTGCCAACCAGATTGTAGACTATAATTAGATAATTGTATATTTGTCCAGCTTGTTAGTCCAGTTTATTTTTAGCCTTTTCTTCAATACATGTTACCCAGCAGCCATTGCTGCTGTCCAGTAGTCAATGATCACTGTCAATGTGTCCCTCACAGTTATCTGATGCTGAGTGACTCGAAAAGCATTCTGTTTCTATGGGGTAAAACCATGTGTTTACCATGCTGTGCTGATATTGAATTTGAGCTAATCAAAAATGAAACCCAACATTTTGGTGTCCTATTTTAACAAAATTTTTGGTTTGTTTTAATTTGGTTTAAAATGTTAATACATAGACATGTTAAACACCGTTGTATCCAGATACTTACAGAAACTCTAATATAAATGGCATTATCATATTTTAGCACATTGTGCTTTGTAAAATGAATGTTGAGTGGGTCTGTCACCATGAAAATAGAGCCGTATTTGCTAAGTGGGAGACGGCGTGTGCATCTGGCCTGTTTGATTCAGGGGTTAGTTCAGGACATTGCTACCAGGTTTATCAGTATGAGGCGGCCTGAGTAAACTCCACCAGACCTAAATACATTTGGTAGCTTTTTTGAGTACTTTGGAAGGTTTTTGGTTTTCTGGTGCAGCTTTCAAGGGCATATTTTCCTCAGACCTCTGGGACCTAACATCACTGAGCATTAGCATTGGTGGCTTTGAGCTTGAAATTACATTTCATGCATGAGATGTCAAGACTTCTGTCATATATATCCTGAGTGAAAGAAGCAGTCCCTCTTCTGAACAAAGTTTAAAACATGCTTGAATGATAAAAAAAGGCTACTGTCCAACTAAAAAGTCCATAAGGAAATGTCTGCTACTGACACTGACATAAATTAGACCCTGGAAAATTAAGATAACAGCTCATATTTGCACATATGTCTTTTGCAAACATCAAGCAAGCCTCCAAATGAGAATTAATTTCTGTGTGCCATCTGCTCATCATGGACATTTCATTTAATGCCAGATTAGATTTTCAGTCGTTATGTATCATAGAATAATATTTACACTCTTAAAAAAAAGAGTGAAAGTTTTAGCAGTGATGCAATAAAAAAAAAAGCATTGGTTCCACAAATAATTTTTCAGTGAACAGTTCTTAAAAGAACATTTTTTTTCTTAGTGTGAAGAAAATTTTAAAGGGATCATATGATGCGAATTCAAGGTATTCTTTATAGAAGTTAAGTCAACCCCCCCCCCCCCCCCCCAAATGGCTCGTTCTAACACGCCCCCACATGTCTACATCATGATGTGGGAAGATTGGCATAACGCCACCCAAATGTTCATGCAAACTTCGCTATTGCCACCGGTACCATGTTGTGGAGATGCTGTTTCGTTGTGAAAGCAAAAAAACAAGCTGATTATCTGAATCAGGTATGTTAACAAAGAGAGACGTGCAAAATATGCACAGGAGCGAGGACCGCTGGTGTAGAGTAGAGCTTGTTGTTTGTCATTTCTCCGATCACAAATGCAGACATGGTTTTGTTTACACGGCGCAATGCAACGCAACGCGTAAAAACACAGTTTAAGTCATTATAACCCGTAATTATGTCCCCAATGGATGCAACAAATGGCTCGTTTGTAATGGGTTTTATTGTTTTTGTCTTGTGACGCTGGTGTTCTGACCAGGACACGCATCACAGTATAGTAAGGGGCATAACATTTCTGTCACACGCTTGAGGTATTGAGCCAATCACAAAGCACTGGATAGCTGGCCAATCAGAGCACACCATGCTTTTCAGACCGATGAGCTTTGTAAAAAACGACGTGTTTCAGAAAGGCGGGGCATAGAGGAGAAACAATAATGTACCAGATGTGGAAAATAATGTGTTTTTTGAACCTTAAACCACATAACACATTTCATTAAACCAAATACACAAAATAATGTTCTTTTTAGCAACATCATATGACCCCTTTAATAATATAATATCTCGGTTTGGGACGGAACGGTTGTCATGTCGGTAATGACCAACAAATTGGGATCACACTTAGAGAGACCAATCCACTATGAGTGTAAACTAAACAATCAAATGCAAATTGGCATGCAGTGATTGCATCCATCTGCAGCTGATCGCAGCGCAAGTATAACTAGGCAGCAGGTGCAATGCATACTCAGGTTTTCACTGTGGAGCCGAGCTGGTGACCCGGCCGCTCAACAGTTGCACAGCAGCTGTGGAGACGAGGCATGACGTCTCTGTTACCTCAGAGATGTGAGCTAGTGAGCTCGCAACCTGAGCAGGCAGGGCACACCCTGCGCCTGATAAGCCAGGGTGATGGCATCCACTATCCAGTGGGCCATCCTCTGCTTAGAGATGGCATTCCCCTTCTGCCGGCCTCCGTAACAGACCAGGAGCTGATCTGAGGTCCTGAAGCTTCTTGTCCGGTCTACGTACCATCTTAAGGCTCAGACAGGACAAGCAAAGCTAGGGCTGGGTCTGCCTCCTCCGGGGGAGTGCTTGCAGGCTCACCACCTGATCCCTGAAGGAAGTAGTGGGAACCTTGGGCACTTAGCTGGGCCGGGGCCTCAGGATTACCTGGGAGTTAGCCGGCCCAAACTGTAAGCATGATTCATCGACAGAAAATGCATGCAGGTCCCTTACCCTCTTGATGGAAACCACTACAAGCAGGAGCAGAGTCTTCATTGATAGAAACTTCAGCTCAACTGACTGCAAAGGCTCAAATGGACCCTGCTGTAGTGCTTTGAGCACTAGAGACTAGAGACGTTATGAACAGAATTGTGATATTTCAAACAAACTGAAATACTTTAGACGCGAAGCGAAGGTGGAGCAAGTCTGTCACAGGCAATTGCGTTTTTCATCAGTTAATTTCTTAAATTTAACTTTGACTATGGTCTGACCCGCCATAGGGTAATGAACAGTGGCGCTAGGGTGGGGCTTTAGCCCCCCCCACCTCCTGTTTTTTGGTTTCACTTTCATTAACATAAAAAAAAAAACGTAAAAAGAAGAAGAGGTGCCTAATATGTGGCCTATAAACAGCTGATATTATGGGGAGGGGTCAAGCAACACTAGCAAGCAACGCGCAAAGTGTGCAAGAGTTATGAAAAAAAGTAAAAAGTTGTGACATTTCCCAAGTATGGTATAACCCATACTCGGAATTGGTGCTCTGCATTGAACCCATCCAAGTGCACACACACACGGCAGTGAATCGTGAACACGCACCTGGAGCAGTGGGCAGCTAGCGCCTGGGGAGCAACTGGGGGTTTAGTGCCTTGCTCAAGGGCACTTCAGCCATGGGTATTGAGGGTGGAATTTACACCCTCCCACCTACAACTCCTGCCAGCACCGAAACTCGAACCTGCGACCTTCGGGTTACAAGTCCAACTCTCTAACCATTAGGCCACAGCTTTCTAATGCTGCATTAATTGAGCATATTCTCTGAGACAACGAGAGCCGAAACTACTTCAACATATGCTGATAACATTATATAATTGTCTTAATTTTTTCCCTTAATATTTCTCTTGTGGTCGATATAGTGAAAAACATGAGAAGAAACGTATTTTGCGTTAAACAGGTTGTTCTTGAAAGTCGGTGCACGATTTTTCATGATGACTGCAGTGTTAATAATTTTAATTATAGGCCTGTAATTCATTGTATAAATTAATAGACCTGTTTAAAAAAAATAATAATAATAAAACCTTTTTAAAAACATTTTAAATGAGGAGTCAGCTAATGGCCTAAACTTTAATTATCCTCACAGTGCGTCATGCAGTGATGCGCTATATGGTAATTATTGCGGGACAATAATTTCATGTAATTTAATAATAAAAGTAACCTAATAATAATAATAATAGGCCTAATAATAAGAAGAATGTAACAGGCCTACAATAATTGGAAATGCTAAATAGTCTCAATAATATTGCCTATTTTTGATGTTTTTGACAATATCGTCGACACATGATACGATGCAACTTAGCACGGGGAGGTTATCGTGGGAGAACTGTTATGCCGTATGCTATGCCACTGTGTGGAAAAAGTTGTATGAATAGTCGGCACTTTATCTATTGTAAAAAAAAAAAATGGTTAGAATTTACACTGTTTTCCTGCCAGTTGGCATTGAGAATGACTGACACTTAATGGTCAGAAGAAAAAAAAATACTAAATAGTGTAAAAAAGAAAAACATAAAAAATAAAGAAAAACAATGAAAAAGGAAAAAAAATCCCTACTTTCTCTCTTTTCTATGTGCGTTCATAAATTGTATTAAATTTGTAAGTGTCATATTTGGCAGTTGGCATTAGAAGTTATATTACTAACACACAGAAAAAGCCTTTTTCGAAGCTGCTGTATATAAAAAACAGAAGGTGGCTGCATGAATGTGCATGCTATTTAGATCCAGCTGAAGCATAGGCATTCTTTACTTTCACTCAATTTCATTAGTTTTTAGCACCCCCTCTGAACTGTTAAGCCCCTCCTTAGCACCCCTAACAAAAAATAAATACATAAATAAATTAATAAAATCATGGAGCTGCCACTATGAAAATACTGTTTGTACAGTATAACAACAATTAGGCCATATGTAATGTCTCCATAAAACATGGAAACCCAACGTGTGTGTGTGTGTGCGTGTGTGTGTCACAATAATCAGTTTTTAAACACATTATAATTGTCCCTCGTTTTGGCATAATTTCCATCAGGACCAACAATCTCATTAGAAAATAAATGAACAAAAATTAGAGTGCTTGGTTACCAAGGAGACAAATTTGCCAGTAATGAGATGAAATGCAGGCATTTAATGTGTGAAGAAAAAACAAGGTAGCTTAATTATCACATAGGCCTAAACTAAATATATTATGCATAATTTCCAGTTAAGTTGTCATATTATCAAATATTCAAAATTATTTGAAAACGATGTACACTAACTATTAATTGAACATTTTTAACGTTGTAAGTAGATATCCTAAATTAAACTAATGGAAGTGTGAAATCCGTTTCATGGGCCAAAAGTACTCATAGTTGCCTTCTTTCTAGTGTGTTTCGACTTTTTTGTATGGATAAAGGTGGTGAAAATGTAACTGTCAGGAAATTGTGTATGGCCAGTGTGTATGGTCGCCATGATGGATATCAATAATATCTTCACATTAGCAGAGCCTCCTCCGTGTTGATTGGATGGGTGATCGGCACGCCCACATAAACCGTCAATCAGCTGGTCGTCATGGAAACAGGCGCGTAAAGTACTGTGAGTCGGCGCAAGTCTCTGAGCGCGGCAGATCTGTGAGGGGATTATAAACGCTCTTGGAATCTCATCGCCCCAGACAACCGTGAAAATAGTTTACGTCTTGCTCTGTGCTTTACAGGTAGGTGTGTTTTAACGTATTATTAATTAGTACATTGTTGTAGGACGTTTTAAATCTAAATTAACCTGCTGTTCTGAGTTATCTTTAATCACTAGATTAAGTCAGGACCGTTTGCATTCGTCTCAAATTTACAGACGTCACAAACAAAATAGGGTTTTCTCGGAATAGCCTTCAAGTTTTGTCATTTAAAGAAAGTGTTGGGAGATAAAGTTAAACTGTTAGCAAAACGCCTATTGAATTCGTTACATAAATGATGTTTTTAAAGAGACTTTTCACTGGTGTCACACCCAGTGGGAATTCATTTCGTTTGTGCTGTAAACATTGCACAGCCAGTGTGTCGTCTCTGAGATAAATATACTCAAAGATAAACATTTCAAATTAATAATCTATCAAAAAGCAAATCACTGAACACAAATCAGGCAATAAGTATATTTCTATCAACAAATGAAATACAGAAAACCTTTAACTTAACCAAGACAATGTTTTGTGTTGGTTTGCAGCATCTCCACATCTTTAAACTGACAGTATGTAAGCAGAGAAAACACCCGCTTGTATAATTGATCCAGTATTGCCAGTGTGGACTGTTATTGACTTTGGTACTGTTTGATTAACCATGTCCACACAAGAGACAGAATTACCCGACAGTCAGGAGAGGGTGGGTTTGAAGAGAAAACTGACGGGTCCACCGAGACTTTTGCTGGGGAAGTCAAAATCAAGGGAGAAACTGGAAGGTAAATCTCTGAGAAGGCAAAGACAAGCTAAAAGTTGTGATAGCACAGCGGAGAATAATGATCAAGAAAAAAATGGAAATGAATCCTTACTTATTACCCACCCCAGCCCAGAAAAACCCTTAGAGGATAAGGAATCCCAGCCAGATGCTCCAGGAGATACCTCAGGAATTCTTGTAACATTGGAGCATAGTGAAAGCAAAGATGAAAATAAAGAAAGTAAAACAAAAATGACCAGAAGCACTTCAAAAACATCCATTAAAAGGACATTCTCCTCACTCCTCAGGTGTGGAAAGAGGGAGGAATCAGAGAAAACAGAAAACAAGATTTTGAATCCTCAAAAAACAAAGAAAAACAGAAACAAAGCTCAGCACAGTACGTTTAACTCCATGGATGAGAATAAACTGAGTGATGTAAACAAGGACGTTCCTAATGGTAAAAGTAAAACTAGGGCTTTCTTTACAGTGTGGCCCCTTTCTAAGAGATCCACTACATCCAATGTCAGTCTAGGAAGTGGCTGTAGAGAGCAAGACAATTGCATGGTTTTTCAGGAGATAATGGCACCAAAAGGTTTGACATTTAAAAAGATCCCCCACATCTTTCCAAGAAAGAAGAAAGCATCTGAAATTGATCAGTTTGAGTATAATGCTCCTAAGGAATCACAAAAAGAAGAAGCTGATCAACTGAATCAATCACCTGAGGCTGCTTTGGACATTTCCTGTAAAGAAAAAGAAGAGAACCAAAAGGAAGAACAAGACATAATAGCGGAAAGCCTTCCAGAGACATTTACATTCAGTGCAGAGGTGAGCATTAACTCACATACTGAGTCTGACCACATAGATGAGAAGATATGTCCTGACAAAGATGTTAATTTAAATAAAGAGGTAAACCAGGTATTAAAAACTAATGGTGTTTTGGATTCTGAGGTTCCTCCATCATGTTGCAGTGAGTTTCCAGGCACATCATCAGGTGGTGATCTGCTAGTCTTAATTGAGAAGCCTATTAAAAATAATGTCAAATGCAAGCCAGTGATTACTATAGAGCAAGCATATTCATCAGAGGAAGAGAACATGAATGAGACACCTCAGTTTGATGGTCTCACAGTGAACGGATCCTGGCAACATTTAAGAATAAACAGCCTAACAATCAACACACTGCATCCTTCTGACCTAAATGTGTCTCCTGAACTGGACCACAGCCATTGTAATGAGACCTTACTGATTCAGACGGCAATTTCAATGGTGCAAGCAGCCATTCATGGCGCTGTGGAGCAACTCACAATCGAGCAGCAGCACAATCAGATAAGTTTGGATCATGCATAACCACACATATCTATATACTTTATTCAGCAAATGGTTTCATATTTCATATGATGGTATAAATAAAACTGTGTGTAACAGATGGAAAAAAGAGAAGAGGAATTGGTGTGTATAAACAAACAATGGTAATGTTTATTATTGATGTCGGATTGTGGAAAAGTTTGTAATTTTATGTCATTTTAATGATGTAAGGTTGTACTTGCATGATTAACTTTTGTCATATATTCATTAATGTTACCTTCTATTGTTCCTGTTTTTTATATGGCAATGTCACTGCAGTCTAGTTTCTATAGCATTGAATATCCCACACATGACTCTGAGAAGGCAACAATTCACATGCTTATGATATGTTGTGTGAAACTGCCTTCCATAAACATTTAAGGCAACGTTTTTAATGAAAATATGTGGTCTGAGAACCCAGGTGTGCATATAGAATGTTTTTTTCAGATTTAAATGAAGCTCTGACTGAAGCATTCAGTGAAATTGTTAGATATTTAGTCACTGTATACTGTACATCTCAAGCTTGGGAGTTATGCTTAAAGATAATGATTACACAGAGTTGGCAGCAGAGATTATGTTTGCTTTTTTGACTACATGCTACTCTCTTGTGGCACTGAAATGTTACTACAAGACGGTCAATTATGGGATAGTTCAGCAAAAATGAAAATTGTCATGATTAACTTGCCTTCATGTTGTTACAAACCTGTATAATTTTCTTTCCTCTGGGAAAAACAAAAGCGAATATACTGAATGATGTTTTATCCACTTTTTGTCCATACAGTGAAAGTCAATGGGGACCAAAACTACACTGTACTCCATTGACTTTCATTGTAAAGACCAAAAAAAAAAAAAAAATTATATGCAGGTTTGGATTGACATGAGGGTGAGTAAATAATAACAGATTTTAATTTGGGGTGAACAATCCCCAGTCAGTGCCAAGGAAACCAATGACAAGTATATAACCAAAGCAGATGCATTATAAAACACAGTTTATTCAATGTGCCATTTATTAAAAAAACAAAAAAAAAAAAAAAAACAACACATTATCACACAATGGCACTGAGTGCTGATGATATATAATGAATTTGAAAGGGACTGTTTAAATGCACTACACAAGTCACACAAATAACACAAATGCAAGTTTTGCTGTTTTAAAATACTCATCACAGTACACCAGCCTCGATTTTGAGTATTCAGTGAATATAACTGCAAAAAGTGGTGCTTTGACAGTTCAAATACAGTACAAAGAAACCATGTCTACCATCAGTGATGTCTTGAAATTGATTAATCATTCTAAATAAAACATTTTGTCATGTCTCAGCTTTTGAAAATGACCTGTCTGCTTTTAAAACATGACTGAATGTGTCATTGCTGTTTTTGTCAAGAAGTGTTTACAGTGGCATTGTCCCATCTTTATAATTATGTCTCTGTTTATGTAATAAGATTGTTAGCAAACTTGGATTATACTCTTGTGTTACATACACAATATAATCGTGAAGGTCTTATAAAATATCAAAAAGCACCAGTTGCACACATTCATTTGATAGAATATTCTGATTGTGTAGATGTCTTGGACAACTTTGCACAAATAGGCACTGTTCACTGTTAACTTGAAAAATGAAAAACAGCTGGATTTGTTTCAACTGGCTGAGCAATAGTTTAAGTGCTTTTCTTTACAGAGATGTTTGGCAAAATGTTCTAAGGCACTGAACCAGTTTCTTATAGGAAATTCGATTTAGGGAAGAAATCATTTAGACTCTAAGCTCAGTCAGTTTCACTCGATAGGCCACAACCCCAAAATAAACAAGAAATAATGTTATTAGCTTAAGCTGGCCTCTATAAAAAAAAAAAAAATTATTATTATTTTTATTTTATTTTTTTGATTGGGGTCAAATGTGTCACTTCATAGTGCTATTTGAGTTTCATGTGCATGTGCTTGTCAATCTAATACTTCCTTTAAATATATAATTGATCCAACAGTGTTCAGTCATCCAAGAGTCAGCAAAATCATTATACAATAACACTACAATCAACACTTAAGTTTTAAACATAATTCTTGTGTTTTAACACTGATAAAGACTTTTGTGATATGACAGAAGGCAGAAAACAAAATCAGTAAAGGAAAAGTATGCGTTTAATAAAAGTTAAGCTCAATCGACAGTATTTGAAGAATAATGTTGATTAACACAAAAGAAATTTGACTAACCCCCTGTTTTCTTAAAAAAGCAAAAATTGAAGTTATGGTAAGGCACACTGGAATTTAAGTGAATGGGGACCAATTTTGGAGGAATTAAAAGCAGAAACATATATTAGTATTAAGTTACAAGCACTTTACGCATGCTCAAGTATACTTTGGCCTTTATGTTGTCATGGAGGTTGTAAAATTGGATAAATCTTTACACAAAAAAGTGAAGAGATTTTTTTTTTTTATTTAACAAACTAAAATAATGTTTGCTTATGTCTTGCTGAAACAGTGAGTATTTAAATTTTCACAGATTGGCCCTATTCTACTGTAAATGCCTCACTGTAACCAAGATTTTTGCTCCTTTAATTTTTAAGAAAATGAGGGACAGGTGGAACTTAATTTTTGTCAATCTTAATTTTTGTCAATCTACCACAAATGCTGTCAACAGAGCTTAACTTGTACTAAATCCAGAATATTCCATTAACAGACATTGTGTGTTCGCATGAATATATGCCATGTTGTTAATATGTCAAACACTACATCATTCCACAGTCACTGCGTCCACGCTCTCCTGAGAGACCTCAGAGTCCAGTGAGTAGCAGGAGCTGCCATTATCCTGAGTGTCTTTGGCTGTCTCCTCTCTGGTGGCTGTGGTAATATCTGGCTGGCCCTCGCAGCCATGGAGCAGCTGCCCGCAGAAGCGGCTGTAGCGATGGTATCGCAGTGGCTTGCCCACATGTGCGAACATGTGCTCCTGCAGCTGGCTCTTCTGTGAGAAGCGAAGGTTGCAGACGGCACAGGCCATCTTTCGTTTTCGTGTGAAGGCTGCCAATGGGCTGCCGCTCCGTCCGGTCCCACCACCTCGCCTGAGTTCCACGCCCAGCTCATCTGCTAGGGCCTGACTCTGCCGTAAGGCCTCTTCCAGACTACCAGAATCTATGCGCTCCTTATGAGGCCGCCTCTCCTCTAGGGACTTGTGCTCCCCAGTTTTGTCCTCTGAAGGGCCTTCCATCAGACCGCTAGGCTCAAGGGCACAGGCTGCATGGGTAAAAAGGTGCTCTTGCAGGCCTTCAGGTGACAGACAGCGTTCACCGCACCGGGGGCATAAAAGCGCTAGAGGGCCATCTTTGAACAGACCCGCCTGACAGGGGCTCACCTGGGCTGGGGAGAGAGAGCAAGGCTCTTTTTCACCTTCCTGTTTTTCTTCCTCCTCTACCCTTTCCTGTTTGATCCGTGCTGAAATGTCAGAGTCGTCCCCCGAGGCCACAGAGGACACGGCGCGGAAGCTTTGAGGCTGCAGCTCAGATGTAATGCCCTCCAGCCCAACAGCAAGAGCTAAACGGCCATGTGTGCGATCGGCCCTAGAGCTGGAGCGGCTGTCCTCAGGGTCCTGTGAACCGCCAGCCTTCAGGCCAGAGTTCTCTTTACTGGCCAACTGTGAAGAGATCTGGATGCCATACAGGTTGGACATACGGATGGGCTCAGAAGATGCATCAGGGCCACCTTCGCCTGTTTTGCGGTAGAGCTGGTATGCGTGGAGGAACTTGATGCCTTCTTGAAGTCTGCCCTGGTCTACGGGTTGTTTGGGACCCATGCCTGTGTACATGATGTGTAACAGGTAGCTGAAGACATCTGGTTGAATATCTGTGGGCTGGATCTTGATGCACTCACTGAAAAAGCAGTAAAGTCATTAAAAATACAACCAGCAATTTATTATTTCTTTTAAAGTATGGTTATTAAGCATTTGGACTATGAATTAATATGCTACAACTTTTAATGTTTATCAATCAAGCTATCTTGGTTTTTTGATTAGCAGAGTAAGCATTATGGGTGACCCGTACACTTCAAGATACATTTCAAAATTGAGTTTTTGCTAACCTGGACTGGTGGATGAAGATCATTTTGAAGTAGTTTGAGAAGGCAGCAAGGACTGCACGGTGAGCCTTGAAGTATACGTTGCCAATGGCAACAGTGCAGTCACACAGAAAGCCAAACTCCCTTTGGACGTTCAGCTGCTGCAGGAGGAACAAACTATGCCCAGACACGTCCATCTCAACCTGTTACACAGAACATACATGCGTGCATAGAAAACAAATGTCAACCAAATAAATTCTTATGCATAATTTGAAAAGCCTACTTTCCTATATGGTACACTGGGATTAATAATACTAGCATTTACCTATATTTTTCAGTTTATTCAGTCAACATTTCTAGCAACAATTTTTTCTATCTACTGTATTATTCAAAAACAAATAAAAAATGCAATTAAAAAAACTTTGATCTATGATGTACTAGATTGATCATTTTTGGCTGCTCAGACATTCTTATTTTTTTCTTGTCCCAAATGTCTCTCAACATGATGGACCAGCAAGTGGCAGAACCAACCAATGAAGTGATTCTCTGAAGAGCCTTAGTTGACTAAGTAACTGGCGACCTCTATCGATCAAAATAGCCACAAAATTCTAACATTTTTTGAGACAAACCAGCTGTTTACATCTGGATAGGATAGCCTTTTTTTCTGTGTCTTTTTTTTTTTTTACAGAGAAACCTACTATGACAATGCTTTGATAAATGACATTCTTACAGTCCTCATAAAAACTAATTACTCAGAAATTCCGTTAGAACTACGTTGTACGTTTTTCTTAATATAGAAATTAAATCTACAACAGAATTTCACATTGTACCATTGTATGTAATTTGACTTTTCTTAATATAAACGGAGAAACAGCAACGGCTGACTTGTATTCAATGTTTACACCGCAACATTTTAAAATATTTGCATGCCGACCTAACCAGACAATACCTGACAGCGATTTCTTAAAATCATTACACAAAAGGACATTTACAAACAGCAATGTTCGTCGCATAAGAAAATTCCACGAATGAATGGAATTTTCAACATAGCGTGTAGGAGCTGTTTAGTTCGTGCTTCTGTTATATACATGTTCTGACTCTCAGCAGATTTTACCGCGACAGAATCATAATTTTCACACGTCTGGTCTACACCGATCAAGTGTTGTCGAAGAAACGGTGTAGCCAACGTTTTCATGCACCTTGGCCAACAAAACATGCATGTACCAAAGCACAGACATAATGCATTCAAACGGTCCCCAAAAATGCGTTCTTACCAACTATAAGAGAGAAACGGATAATAATTTCGTGTTTGTTGCAGCAGGAAATTTCTCTTATGGTCTCGCGGTTCTTCGTAAGCGATTGACGGCTTAGCTTGTTATCCGTCACGTGACCATACTGTACATTAGCTGATCCAGACCTACACTTAGTGTAAACATACAAAGCCAAAGCTTTGCTTGTATTTACATGCTCGTTCGATATGTTTCTGTTCTTTTGTGTCGAATGATGACTTAGGAGCATATATATATATATATATATATATATATATATATATATATATATATATATATATATATATATATATATATATAGACAAAGTATAGCAGTTAGCCTATATCTAGTGAGGACAAGTCCTAAACGATACGTGAATTTTGACAGCTTGTATAGACGAAAGCGTAAAGCCAGTTTTGCATCTTTACATTTTAAACATGTTTGTTAATGGCCTATAAAAGCTAGCCTATGTGATAATGTAATAAAATATTGTATAAAAATACCGATAGGTCAAGCCTATTTCTGACGTTTACATTAGAAATTAAACTTCCCATTCCATAAAAACAAACTTTTTTGCAGAAATTCAGTTCTCTAAAATGCTTGGTGTGATGGTAATGACAGCAATACGTTTAGAGGAAAGCGAGGAAATAATGTAAACACATTTTTTAAAAATCATTTGAAAGTAGTTCTTCTGGAAGAGGTGAGAAATGTAAGCTATATAACACCATTCTATTTCGTTTTCAGCACGAATGTCACCGCGAGGGTTCGTCCTGAAGAGCATATTTTCATACATGGTTTGGTTGCATTTTCACTGTGCTGCGCGTGCTGGGGCGGGCTGGATTTGCGTGAGCGGGGCCGGATCTCAGTGCGGTGATAGAGCTCGCAGAGCGGCTGTGCGGAAGTTCTTTCATCCGCGCTGCACAGAAGGGGCTTCGCCCTCGAGATTAGCTATTCTCGTCCCAAGTTTTCGCTTGGACGAAGGCAAAAGAGGTGGAACTTCTTCGCTCTGTGTTTTAAATTTAATTCTGTCGTTCGCTACAAGTTAGCGCCCATTACCGTCGGTGAGTATTTTCAGTGTGTTTTGCGTGTAAACACGAGCTGCAGTAATGTGAAGCTCATAGCGTATGTGCGGGAAGCTGCGCGGGGGTGGCACTGCATGCTTGCGTGAGAGAGCTCCCTACGACAATGGTCAGATATATTTGGTTATGCCGTCTCTTAAGTAACAGAGCCTTTAAAAACTTTATGTTGTCACAAAGAATAGTTATATGGCCAGATCTGTAGCGTGTTGTCAAAGTAGTTTGATTTTACTTTTAAGTGCGAAATGATTGACAGCCACAACGCCCGCATGATTCTGTCTCCAAAATAGGCCAATGAGAACGCGGGGGCGGGATGTAAACCTCTCTGTTTGGCTTGTGATGGAACTGAACGACGGAAACAAGTGCTATTTAAACCAGTTCTTACTAAGCTTATTAAGCATATGAACACAATTTTTCTCTTCTGCTGTCATTTGCTTTTTATGATTTTATTCTGAATAGTAAAACCGTATTCTACAAGTTTGCAAAGAATCTGAAGATTCCACTAGACTCCATTAATTATTATAGCCTGATCAATTGAATTTATTGACTAAGTTTGTCCTTATAAGGAACTTTACCTGGTGGGTTGCTCAGATGTTTATAGATCTGTGCAACATACATAATGTTTTATTTATTTTAATATTATTACATTTCTGAAACGAAGCAATAAGATATAATCACACCTAAAATATTTAAACCTCTCATTTTTTTATTATCTTCCCCTTTATATTTTAGTTGTTTCATATTGGCAGATACCTATTACTTGGTCTTTAGTGTGATCAAGGTAAGTGTCCAGTACAGACTAGGGATGTGAGTTTGGCTATTTTATTAAGATTTTTCTTATATACTCTTGAATTTTTTAAAAAGAAATGTACTTTATTCAGCAAGGATGCGAATTTGATCAAAAGTAACATTATGTAACATAATGTAAAAAATTATAATGTTACAATAGAGTTCAAATAAATTATTTTCTTTTAACTTTCTATTCATCAAAGTGCCATGGCTTCCACAAAAATTATTAAGCAGCACAACTGTATTCATCATGAATAATAATAAGAAACGTTTCTTGAACACCAAATCAGCACTGAAAACTGGAATAATTTAGCTTTGCCATCACAGGAATAACTTATTATTAATTAATATATTAAAATAGAAAACAGTTATTTTAAATTGCAATAATATTTCACAATACTACATTATTATTTTTTTTTTTATTGAGCTTTAATTAAATAAATGCAGCTATGGTGCGCATAAGAGACTTCTTTCAAAATTGTAAAAAGTTTAGTGGCCCCAAATTTTTGACCAGCAGTCTTATTTCATTTAGATATATTTACTTGAATTAGCCTGCCGTAGTTCTTAGAAAGTTGCTATGATAAACCCTCTCATAGAAGTGGGAAAAAAATCCCCTTTTTAAGCTCCAGCTATAAGCGTTCACACATCTTTGGCTGTTTTTGAATGTCCTGTCATTAGTGTTATGTTTTTAAGGCAGCATGTCAAGATAAAAATAGTCCAACTTTTAAAAGTGTATCTTGAGATCTGTGCACTCACGTTTGCATTCCACAGTTAGATCAACTCTTTATTTCGTAAATCAATACATGAGTCATGATATTATCATGATAGGGCGCCTGTGAGAAGGAAAAAGATTCCTTAAATCTGGGTCATGCTGATGTATCTTGTTTCTTTATGATTCTTCACAGGGTAATGGCAAGGCCAAGCCACAGTGAGCATGTCCTGCAGCAGCTCAACAACCAAAGGGAGTGGGGCTTCCTCTGTGACTGCTGCATTGCCATAGGGGACATTTATTTCAGGGCCCATAAGGCCGTGTTGGCGGCCTGCAGCTCTTACTTCAGAATGATGTTTATCCGGGATCAGCAGGGATCCGCACGGTTTGATCTCAGCAACATGCAGATCAGCGCCGAGTGCTTTGATCTCATTCTGCAGCTCATGTACCTTGGCCGAATTGTTGTAGATCACTATGAATTTGAAGAGCTGAAATCATCTATGGCCTACCTACAAATGTACTACATCCCTGACTCACTGGAGGACCTCCGAGACATCCGAACATCCAATCTGACACCCTCGTCCTCTGCATCGTCCTCTTCATCATCCAGCTCCTCGTCCTCATCCAGCGTGGTGGGAAGCAAGATGATGTTCGGCGTTCGAATGTTTGAGCAGCAGCGACCAAGCCCTTCTGAGAATGAATGCGCACCAAAAGCCTTAACCACAACTGCTCGTCAGACCATTAACATCTCAACTGTCAGGCCTGCTGAAGATGTGGTCATACCACACCCTCCGCCACACTCAGAGGCCGTTGTAGACCAGCCATGTGACTTGAGGAAGAGAACTTTAGGCCGAAGCTCTGGCATGAAAGAACGTCCTCGATTTGGCCGTACATACACTTGCGACGATTGCGGTTTTGTGTTCAGCTGTGAAAAGCTGCTTATCGAACACATCCTCACATGCACCAATCGCAAAGCTTTCCAGACTCCCAAAGTCAGCAAGGAGGTTTACGGCGATGCCGGAAAAGCTGAGAGTTTGACCTCAGAGGGTACAGATGAGCCCAGAACGGTTTGTAAGGGTGAAGAGGACTGGCCTGACCACAAGCCGGACACAGAGACCGTGATCAGGTCCGTCGCCACTGGCATGGACGGCGAAGCTGCCTTCTCCAGGAATATTACCATTAAAGTGGAGCGAGATGATGATTCAGAGACCGATTTGGAAACTATAAAAGTCGTAAAGGTAGGGAACCATAATGTAGGGAGCTGCAAAGTTCGTACTAGAGTGTACAAAGACAATCTTGCAGACCAAATGAAGTTTGACAGTGAGGAAGAGGCTGGAGTATCAGCCATGGATGCTTTGGAGGGCCAAAGCACAGGGTTAGACACGGATCCAAAGGTTCACCGGATCAAAGAGGAAAAGCAAGATGGCGCGTGCATTCCATGTGAGTTGTGCGGAGCCCTGTTGACGGAGGAGGATCAGTCCGCTCATTACATCTCCAGCCACATGGGACATATCTGCGCCTGTGGAAGGTGCGGCCAAGTGCTCATTAAAGGCAGGCAGCTGCAGGAGCATGCCGAGCGTTGTGGTGAACCCCAAGGGGCCGAGACAGACTCCCCAGGTGAGGATTCGCTTCTACTTGAAGATGCCGAGGCTATGGAAGAAAGCTTGCTGGAAGGAGCCGACCTGGGATTTCGCTGTCCACTCTGTGGAATGATATTTGAAAGTGAAAGTCTTGCAGTGGAGCACACGTTGGCTTGTCCGGAGCAGGAATCATTCCGGCCCGTTCTCTTGGAAGAAGGCGGTGAGCCAGACCATCGGCGCAAGCATTTTTGCGCAATTTGTGGCAAAGGCTTTTACCAAAGGTGTCATCTACGGGAGCACTACACTGTGCATACCAAGGAAAAGCAGTTCACCTGTCAGACCTGCGGGAAACAGTTTCTGCGTGAGCGTCAGCTACGGTTGCACACTGACATGCACAAGGGAATGGCGCGGTACATCTGCCCCGTGTGTGATCAAGGTACATTCCTTAAACACGATCACGTGCGACACATGATCTCTCACCTGTCTGCCGGAGAGACTATCTGCCAGGTGTGTTTCCAGATTTTCCCCAGCGGTGAACATCTTGAGAAACACATGGATGTGCATCTGTACATCTGTGGCGTTTGCGGAGAGAAGTTCCGTCTCCGCAAAGACATGCGGAGCCACTACAACTCCAAGCACACCAAGAGACAATGAGAGGCCTCTCTCTGAAACCCTTGAATCTTTGAAATAAGCCATACTGTAAATGTGAGAACCAATCTATGCACTTAGACACCAATTGTAACCTTTACAACTGCACTTTCTATGTGTATGCAAATTCTGGATGTGTTGCTCAATGTTTTTGGTGGGACGTAGTGCCTCAAGCTTTTGTCTTCATTTTCTTATACTTCAAGATGGATATCCAGACACTGGTTAAGTCTAGATATTGACTAAATCACACTATCAGTGGTGTTTCAGTTGAAAATGCTAAATAGATCTGTAGTTATGAAACTGGCCCATAGCTAATAGTTTTACATTCAATAAATAATATCTGTTCATGAAGCTTTAATGGTGATACACATCAACATTTTAAATTTCCTATTTAAGAGGACTTTTCTCAAAAGGGTCATTTGTTTTTATAGGTGGTGCTGTTTTAGTGAACATAAGCATATACTGCTTTCATTTTGTCATTATTTCAAGTAGCTCTGGTGTTGTTACATGTCATAATATTCCATGTTCAATTGCCTTTAAAGGGATAGTTCACCAAGACGAATTCTTTCATCATTTACTCACCCTTACTGTATGTTATTCTGAACCTTTTTGACTGACTCTCTTCTGTTGAGATTTTGAAAAATGTCTGCTTTTTATGTACTGTTTTTGTCCATAAAATGAAGGTTAGTGGGTTCCAATGTTGTTTTGGATTAAAACTGTTCAAACATTGTTCAAAATATTTTTCTTCTGTGCCGCAGAAGAAAAAAAAGCAAGTTTGAAATGACTTGAGGGTGAGAAAATGATGTTAATTTTTTGGCTAACTGTCCCTTTTAAAGCACGGAGATAATAAAGGAGAATAGATTGCTAATAGTATGCGGGCACTTTTCCCTCCTTGCACCAGAACACTAAAAAATACTCTGTTTTATAAAAAGTAGAGAAAAACACTCTTGTGGATGCCTTTCAGCTAGCTGTACTTGCTAAACCGTCACTCATACAAAACCCAGGAATCTATGCAAACTATTGTAAATTCATCCCTAATTAAGTGTGCGTGCACAAAGTTGATGTGAACAGAGTTTCATGGAGTAAAAACATTTATTGTGTAGTTATTTCAATATCCCAAAGATATTCATGTCATATAAACAGAATTATAAAATCTTTCGGTTTGTACACAAGCTATCTGTTTCTAATAAGGATTACGTGATATACAATACTTATCAGCCTACGCTGTTTTTGTTCAGAGCAATCAAACTATATGCTTTTGTTAGGGTCCATCTAAAGCTTAAATGGGCTTATAAGAGGTCTTAACATTTCAAATATTTCACACCTTGTAAAATTATTGTGGCTTGATGTGAAGTATGCCATATTATGCTTGCACAAGGGTGTAGGGTAAATCATTACATGTTTGTATTAATAAAGAAGTAATTCAGCAATCGCTATCTTATCCCGTGAAATAGCCAGGTTGGTTTGTTTTTGGTTTTGTGTTTTTCAAGTTTAATCTGGTTTTGTGTTTTTCAAGTTTAATCACGTGATGTTCATACAGGCTAGAGAGCAGATTTTTGGAGTTGTGATCCAACAATGGGGTCATGAAATCATACAGATTAATCTAGACGCAGTTAATGATTGGATTAAGAGCAGGCAGTCTGGCTAAACTTGTTGCAGTTGGTGCTCTTTGCTTCTGTTTAAAATACATTGTCACATTCAAGTAAACTGACCTATTCAGGCATACATAGCTTAATGACTTAATCTATGGATTGTATAATAAGTATATCAGAACTGTGTTACAGTGAGGTTTGTGCAGCTCACTTGTATATTTCATCAGAAGTTACATTTGTGATGGGTTTTTAAACAAAATGGACCAAAGCAAGCAAGTAATTTTAATTTACAGACAAACAGCTTAGACATTTGCACTGGCTGTTCAGCAGTGTATTTGGGTGGTGTTGTGATCTAAACGTAGTGAATTTATTTTTTACGTGGTAGAAATATTGCAAGGAATATATGCAAATATTGTTTTTTGATCACATTTTAAAATTTTCCTTCAGTGTTTCATACGTTCTTGGATTTAAGAAAGAAAATAAAAGTTTAAAAATTGATGATTTGTGTGATGTATTTGATATAAAAGTCATGAAAATTCACAAACATGAATGCAAATAATATCTTTTAAGGTGTGTTTACTGTTTTATCTGACAATGATTCATTTATCATATAAAGTATTTACTCTAGACAGACTACAGGCTGCCAGTTGAATTATTACAACCTTTTGGTTGTCGGATAAGGGCAGTGTAATATTTGCCATGCAAATGATCATTCCAAACCTATCTGGGATATTTTATCCCTATATTTAACAGACCATATCAAACACAATAGCTTGAATCCCCTGCAGATTAGTAACAATAATACTACTAAAAATGATACTACTGCTTTCTTTTAAATGATCATTTGGTGCATTATTTTCTGAAGTTTTATTTAACTGGTCTACAAATAAACAGTGGCTTGTCAAAATATAGCAGAGAACATTAATTTGTCAAACTGAACATCATGCTTTTGTATTGTGTGTGACAATGCATTGCTTTACTGATTTCTTTCGCCTGCGTTACCATGTGAAATGCTGTGGCTTTTAGATGTATTATTGCTGATGTTCAGTAGCTGCACAGATCATAATCATCATACCTGTGCCCTCGTGCAGTATTTTGAAATTGAGCTGCAACGTCGGAACAGGGAGCTATCTGTGTAGGTCTGTAGGAAAGCAGAAACATAATGAACTAATCAAACACATGGGCCAAACTGAACTTGAACAGTGTTTGTTTGTTTGCAGGATAGTTCCATCACTAACCTCTAGATGGTGATATTTTTCATTATTTGACCCAAAGTTCTAGAAGGGCTTTTTAAGTAGTATCACTCTCTGAGATACAGGTTAGGTGTAGGGGAGATGGTCTTAGGGATTTATACAAAAGACAAATGTTATACAAATGTTGTTAGGCCACCTCAGTGCTGAGCTCTAAATATCAGCACACAAACATCCCTCCCGTAGGCTACACATAGCCTGTATTTTGCTATAATTACACTTAAAATGTCTATCTCAGGCTCTCAGATGAGTATATGTCTGGTTAAAAGCCTTTCAATGCCTACATGTTCCCCTAACAGCTCGACTGCCTTTGCAGCCAGTGAGCTTGTGGTTTTGGAAACCATCTCTAGATGCCTGGAAACCTCTGGTGCTCACTGTGACGCATACAAACTCTGTTTTTGTCCAACCAAATTAGTTTAGCATGGAAGGAACTTTTCCTTCTCAATGGGTAAATACCTGACTAAGACGTCTTAAGCTGTTTAATAAAAACATCCTTAATCAGAACCAAAGAATTCTTCTCATGAAACAAAAAGTAGGGCTTATACTTTAAATAGTACCTACACCTATACTGCTTTGTTCGTTTATTGTAAAATGTGCTAAAAAAAATTGTCTTTCTAGATTTTTTTTACGCTTGTTTACTAGAAGCGCAAAACACAACTGCCCGCTGTTGTGTTTTCATTCTTTGATTATCCACGTGGTGGCGCTGTTTTATGCTTATCCATAGTCCACATTATGAGAAGGTCTCCTGAGTGCATTTGAGCTTTAAAGTTGCTGTATGTAGGATTGACACCGAGTGGTTGAAATAGGTATTGCAGTCCAAATTAAAAATATTAGGGTTTTTTTCACCCGGCCCATCCTCCTCAGACTCGCACACGCAGGTTGTCAGGCTCTAGGGGGTGAATAAAGGCCTTCTGTAGTGAATCCATGCGTTTTTGTAAGAAAAATATCCATATTTTAAAGTAATATGACGTAAGACGTCAGCCTTGCGTGATTTGTGATGAACGCGGAGAGAGAACAAAACAAAACATCATGAATTAGAAGTACAAACTGAGAATTTGTGAAGAAAAATGTCAGAGGATTTCGATATAAACCAAGAGGAGCCTGGTTTTCCTTTGCTAAAGTAAGGAAACTTTGCTTCCTTTGCTTCTATAAACAAACTCGCGAGACTAGCATATCTCAGATTTGCGTGTGCTGCACATACATGACAGATAACGTAAGTGAGAGAAAAGTGTTTATTACGTTTGAAATATGGATATATAAATATTGGATACCATTATTTATGTAGTGCTTTTTCCAATGCAGGTTGTGTCATCTGGTCTGTATACAGTCTGGATCTTGGTGGCTATGATGACCTCGAAGTGACCTTTAGAAAACTTTCTTTAGAATTTCTTTCTTAGGTGTTAACATTAATGGTTTGTTAACAGAACCAACAATTACTTAAGCTAAATAGTAATTAAAAAAAAAAGGCCTTATCTGTGACATCTATGCTACAGTCTGTTTCCGTTACACCTTGCTAAATGAATTTCTTCTCCATTATCCTTAATTATATGTTCCAAATTAACAGAGTTCTGCATTGGATTAAAGACCCACATTGCCCGTTTCTCATGCCCCTCTGATTTAGTCTGGTTTACATAATGTCCTTTTAAGGCAGGTCTGTTTGTCATGACTGTGGGTGTCTGGTCCTCATGGGAGCTGGTCATGCCGACTGCAGTAATGGAGAGTTTTTCCATAACACATCATCCACCCACTCCAGTCATATGTTTACAGGCACGGTCCTCTTAAAGGTCCACTTTACAGCACTTCCCAGACACCTGGTCCTTTTGTAGTTGCTTCATTACATGTCATTTAGCACAGGCTTTGGCTCTTAGCCTTCTTGAAAAAGTACTGTATCCTGTAAGCTCAGATAAACCTAAGGACAATTCTAGCATTTTGTCAGTTTTTATCAGACATGTAACAGATGCCTTTGTCCAGAGCAATTTAAGATTGAACTCTGATAAGTTCACCTGCTGTCTGTTCAAAAGTAATTTGATCTGGACTGACCTTATGTAATCTTAAATTTCCTTCTGATTCATTATTCCAATCCACCCACACTCTAATATATCATGTGAAGCTACACACTCAGGCCATGTCTAATGCATGAGGAAATACATAATATATTATTATTATTATTATTATTATTTTGAAATTTGAATTTGATTTTAGAAAACGCCAGAATAAGTTCACGTTTGATTTGGCTTTTCCCACTTACTCCTTATTTGTTACTCCCACCATCTGTCCTCTCACACCAGAGGCAATTCATAATGTGTAAAGAATCTTAGAATGAAGAGCTGTGACTTGACTCATGTAGCTAAATTCATGGACTCAACAGACTTCAGCTAAAATAAAAATATTTTATAGAAAAGAATATAACCTAACATAAGCATCATTCCTTACATGAACATAAACATGCTTGAATGGTCCTTTTTGACCCACTTTGTGGGTGTGAATGTTCACAGATAGCCTAGTGCTATATGTGAGATAACAGCTTTTAGAGCCTTTTGCCTTATAAGGACATAAACCATTCTCAAAATGGTAACTGACCCATGCCATCTGTTTATGACATAATGCAAAGTCACTTTCATATGCATGCTGGCTAAAAATGTTACTGACATTATAAGCCAAGAACCTCAGATGCTGGAGAAAAAATATGATGAAAGTAGTTATTCTGTAATGATGGGTGTGTGTGTGGGGGGTGGGGGCATGTTGATTGTTTGCAGTGTATTTAATGACATCTTCACGATGATTCTGACATCAGAGGAGTGCATTAAAGTCATCCACTGCAACAGAAGAAAAAATATCAAATAGGTAATCTATTTTGGCCTGCATGATGAGTGTAGAAATTAATTAAGGCTGGCTCTTAAAGGTATTTGATAAGATTAAACATTTGCGTCACCAAGTCCTATTTCCTCCACTTTGTGAATAACCTGGACGAAAATTGTTAACACAATTACTTTTGGTCACCAAATTCAGGATGAACAATTCTGTTTACATAATTCTCGATCACTGTATGATTTAAGGTCAGATTAGGACACTGGTTCCAAAATGTTTAAAACCCTTTTAATGTTAAGGTGGATGCATTTTGTTTCTGTAAACAAATTTTAAAAGATGTATGTACAGAAGAGTCCTTTGAGGTGAAATATGTCAGTCATTCTAGTCCTGTGGGTGATATGCAGATACTTTCTTCTGAGGGCATCTGCTCCCCCATTGTTTCTATATCCCATATGTGTGTGGTTTGTCCTGTGAGGACCCCCTGCGAAATGTCAGGCAGTAGAAACCACAAATATTAGCAGACAGAATCTCCTCAGGAACTTCAGTCTACAAAGGCAACAAGAGGCCATTCGAGGTGAACTAGGGTACATACTAATGAAACATGCCACATAAGATTTTTAAAAAGTGATTCAAAAGAAAAAACATTGCATAAGATTTTAATCTTTGAATAGAATGGACAGAATGATGCTGCAGGTGTAATCACTCTGCCATTCACAGTGACGTTGATTGACAAGACGCACAGGAGCCACAGATGCCACAGGAGATTTCATAAGCATTGTCATGCCATCCAAAGGTTTACAGGCCTTACACGAGTATGTAAATTAAAATGGAAACTCTCTCAGAAGAATTACACTTCCATTTAAAGGTTTGAGTTTAGCAATATATTTTAAAATCTATTATATTTCAGCGATAGCAAAGCTGAATTGGAGCCAATACTCCACTCTTTAGTGTCACATTATTCTTCAGAAAGAGCATTTATTTGAAATAGAAATCTTCAGGAACATTATAAATGTCATCTTTGATCAATCAGTTTCCTTGCTGAATAAAAGTAATAATTAATAATTTTTTTTTTACTGATTTTTGAATGGTGGTGCATGTCAACTTTGTCAGATCTGTACATTATATCTGAATGGCTTGTATGTGTACTTGAAAAAACTATCTGACAACCTATTCTTAAAAGGGATGGTCCACCAAAAAATGAAAATTCTCTCCTCATTTACTCACTAACATGTCCTTCCAAACCCATCTGACTTACTTTTATCTGTGTAGCACAAAATAAGACATTTTAAAGAATGTTGTTATCCAAAAAAATTGTGTTCCTATTGACTTCATGGGAACCATTTGTTGACCGAAAATATCCTCCAATTCATGTTTTCTCCACTTTTCCATTCCACATTTCCTTTACTACAACCACCAGAAAGCATTTTCTTGTAACTTAAGTGTTCCATTAATGGGTTCAGTCTAAATAGCATTATGTTTCCATAAATTAAGAGTGTCACCCACAGCACCATGTTTAAATATGCAGGGAATGTCCAGTTCCTTACATTTTAAATTGGGCTAAGAGGTAAAAAAAAAATAAAGTAGCATTTTATGTTGCTATTGCTATGGCGTAAACAGTCTTTGCTCATCTGAAGCTAATGGGAATCTGCTGAGGGACAGTGCTATTTTTTTGGTTGAATGGAATGCTGAGGCTTAATGTGATGAAGAAGTCCCCATGGACAACTGATGGCTGGAGCATACACAGTGAGAGAGACAAACTTACGCTGAGGGATACTTCAGGTCACTTTAAAACCATAGAGTCATACAATTTCCAGTATCACTAGTAAAGATTGTCCAGCAGGAATTCAACTATTTTTATTGTTGTTAGATGGACAAGTTTTATCTTGTTCTACTGGAAAGTTTGGTTTATGAGGCCAATATAGTTGAAAGGGATGTAAAAGTCTGTGTTAATTAAGCAAATGATTCCCTTTAGACAGCACTCTGATTACATGTGTCATCTCCCTAATGCTGTGTCCCATAAAACATGAATCTGCCATTTACAGTGTGACATATTGCTATACAAACTATATATAATTTGTATGGTTTGACGTGTATAAGCATATAAAATGAACTGAGATTCATCTGTAGAGTTTGGCTTACATTTTATGTATTCTAACAGAGACTGATGATTCCGAGATGGGAATAAGTGTCTAGCCTACATGTGCAGACATCTGGTTACTGTCACAGGCCTACTGCTATCTTGAAGTGCTTAGAAAAATATGGTTCAAAATGTAATTTACGTCTTACATTTCTCAGAGAATCTGGCCACCATTACATATGATATAATTAGAAGCTAATAATTTAATTAAGCAAGAATAAAATGGCTAGAAACTGCTTTTGCAAGACATTGTTCATAAACAAATTACTTTGCGGCACAAAAGAATGATAATGCTTGTTGTCCATATAAAATATAAATATAGAAATATGGATATAAAAATGAACCAAAAATCTGTATAATACTAATGCATTATTTAATTCTTCAAACTTTTATTCATTTGATGCCTCTTTTATTCAGAATCATTAAAAATCCATATTCATGGAATTTTCAAAGTGAAAGGATGGCTTTGTATAATAATAATAATAATAATAATAATAATAATAATACAGGACGAGTTTGATTCCCAAATATGTGCCCATTTTAAACAGTCATAACCACTCCATTTCTTTCAAGCAATCACTTTAAAGGTGGACACATTTCTGGTTTAATAATCATTGCACTGAATGAAAAATATTTGTTTATTCATACATCATATTTCAGTTATTATATATCTTGCTCAACCCACGCTGATTTATAAAAGACAGTTAAAATGTTAACATGGGTGAGTTTGCACAGTGAATTTTTCCTACTTGCCAGGTATTCTGCATTCAGACAGATATTCCATTCCTGAGCATTCCTGAACTCTATAAGCAAAGTGTTTTAAGTTGCTTTAAACAGTGTTTAACTTGCTCACAATTACTATACAATGAAATAAACGCTACTGAAGGATGTCTGTCCATCGTTGGCGACGTGAATGGCTCATTTTCCTGTTGTTCAAAAAGACATCTCAAGAACCATGATCCTATCGTTTAACCACAATCTTTATCAATCCATTATACAACAGTTCGTTTTTGTCCTTGAGTTGAAGAAGTGTTCCAGGACTTTATATTTAGTATAACGGCACTGTGTTTTAATTTTTTGTAACTTTTTGTATCACCCCACTTGTCTATGTTTAGAAAAGAAGGAGTGAATGTGGAGTTGTGTCCGTGTACTACTTCATTAAATTTTACTTATTTTGGATACTGTCATTGGAAAGAGATATACACACTAACTGGCCAATTTTTGTCTAAATTGTAAGTTGTTGTATATTAATTAAAGGTTTATAGAACTGTTGTATAAAAGCTATATCACATATTTGTTCTGTTATTCTAAATACTAGCATGGCTGTGATTAGCTGCAAATGAATTATGCCACAGTGCCTGGCCATTTTTTCAGCAGCGTTGGTTCTGAAAGTATTTTTCCCATTCATTTTTCACATAGAATTTTTTTAAAAGTCTTCATCGAAGAGCCATGAACCAAATCAACCAGCTACAAGGTGAATAACATCATTACAAACTTGATTTGAAGCAAAAAAAAAATTGAAAATCTGTCAAAATGGTACAAGACTGTATATTTAACAGGGTTAATATGGGAATGAAGCATCGTACATGACATCATTTAAAAATGATTGGAAATAATTTGGCAATGATTGGATGCTAAACAGCTTTTTTGGGGGCAATTTGCTTGATGCCATTCTCTGATTTGTGAAGTTTTCTTTTCAGAATTGTGGGTAATGTAGTTTTAAACCAAGAATTTTGCTGATAAACAATTATTTATTTAAAAAATAAGTTAAAATAGTACAGTCTGATGGTTTATAAAAAAGCTTGTAACATCAATTAACAACCTTGTAGCTCACAGTAGGTCTGTCTTAAAAGGCATGAAAGTTATCGTTCAAATTAAATTCCTCAATCCAGAAAATGAATGGGATTTTTACTTCCGGAACCCATCTATTGCACTCTTATATGTAACAACTTTTAAATAAGCTTTTTTAAAGCAGGTAGGTCAACACAGTTTCCGTCCTTTAAATAGAAACAAAGTCAGTATAAACTGTACGACTTCTTCTCTCACGTTGGCAGTTGTTATTTCTCTCGCTGCACAGTCATCACAGTTAATGTCATATAATTATGTGCCACACAAATAATCTGGTGTCACACTCCACTTGCTGCATCCTCGGTGTCCTTGGTAACCAACTCCTCTTGCAATGGAGATGAGCCCTCCATTAATTCCAGACCACGTTCTGTCAAAGAGGAGACGGCAGGTCTCGCACTGTAGCTTGTCCAAGATTCTTGGTTAGTTGTGGGAGAGGCTGAATCCCACATGTTTGGCTGTTCCTCAGTGGCACCGACCCCAGAACCGCCGTTTTGTTTAGTAAAAGATGTGGCTCCATGGGCGAAAGGAGGTTCACTTGACGCACCTGCTACAAGAACACTAGTTTTCGACACATGGCTAACTTCTACTGTACTAAAACGTCCTGGTTTTTCATGAATGTGCGCTGAGTCAAATGTTCCTGTTGGGTCAGTAATCTTTGTTTTTGTTGTGGGGATATTGAGAAGGCCTTCATGATCTTTATTATCACCCCAGTGTTGTTGTCTATGTGAAGAAGTGGAGTGGGCATACGTGGGGGTCTCTGTCGATTTCAGGCTGACCAGTGGTGTATTATTCATCTTGTTCGTGGTTGGTACATCACTTGCTGTGATGTTATTTGTGTTTATGGGCATAACTGCAGCCGTCACCAAAACATCTGACCGTCCAGACACAGATGCAGACGTCGGTTTCCATATCAAACTGTAATAAATTGCCAGTATTATAGCAGCCAAAGACACCGACAAGACATATGCGAATACAGTAGCCAGTCTCACCCACTTTTTATTGGTTTTAGCAGCCATTTTAGCTTTTTTGTCTCCCGTGTATGTGGCCGGTTTGCCCCGTTCCATGTTTGGCATAAAGTCCCGTTCCTTCATGTTCGCGCGGATTCTCGCTCTGTGCTCCTGCACGCCGTCCGTCTTGAACGCTTGTTACTGACGGATTATTCAAGAGAACTGCTCTCGGTTTGATACACAGCGTTTGTCGATTATCCACGTCGCTGTGTTTTTATTCATTCATCATTGCTCCAATCTTGCAAATCCACGATAGCGGTCTGTTTCCAGCATGACAGTAGCGTGTGGACGTTATTCCACGCAGAGACGTTTCCAGAGCTCTGTTAGAGGACCGGTGACGTTATACAGGCTACAGCGGTCTCACACCGTCTGAAACAGAACCAGTGCTAAAATGTGATTCATCTGCTGAATGACATGAGAACGGACATACAGACAGCCTCAGTGTTATGCAGTGAGGGAACCGTGTGTTATAGAGCGAGGATGAAGGGAGGCGGGTCTCACTAGTGCGCACTAACTAGTCGCTGCCCACAGCTAAACGTCAAGCTGTCAGAATCCCCCTGACTGTGTTTGGGTAGTGGACAAATAACATGGACATGAACATGCTTCAATGTAAAGGGAACCTGTATCACATTCTGTTCTAATTCTGTTTTAACGTTTTAGATGCACCGCACTATTGTCACAAATATCAACCACCCTTGTTATTTCACTAACTTTATAAATCATTAGACAACTATAGACAGGCATTTTGACAAATTTCAGTAGCCTTTTTTGCAGTTTATTTTTGTAAAGTTGTTTTCATATATTATAGTCTAAACTAGTGGGTTTTTTTCGTCAGTTTAAGTGTGATTTGTCGAAATCTCAGACAATGTTTTCATCTTTATTTCATAGGACTATCAACCTAAACAATGACAGATATAATAACAAAATGTTATATGCCTGTTGATAGTATCATATGTTTGGCATAGTATTAATCATGGGGGAAAATCAGCCAAATATTTACCGCATGCACAATTTTTTTTTATTTTTATTTGTATTTATTTTTTTATTTTTTTTATTTTTGGCCTGGTTTAATAATAATGCTTTTGCTCATTTGTGCTTTTCTTTTGACACATTAGTCACCAAATGCATGGATGCCACCGGCTGGACAAACAGATGCACTGCACTATGACTGAAATAATAACAAACCTCAGATTTTAGTGCATTCACCTAAAGAATAGTTAAATTAATATCAGTATGTTTATAATTAATTACCATACTATTTTACAACTGTAACAATTTGTCATATTAAAAGTCATTCGATGGTTAAGTGATTTGTCAAACTAGGTACTATTGCCATTGGTTATTGTGATAAAAGCTGCTGAAGATCTGAATGGTTAAATTTGAAGATTTTTGAAGATGAGAGAGTTGATGTATCTTATTGTGTTTACTTCTCATTTTTACTCACTGTCTGTTTAACACCTCTCAACATGTTTTTCCACACAGATTATTTTTTTAGTAACCAGAGACAACTCTGAGGAAGACAACTCTGGGGAAGTGTTGACACTAGATTGCCTGACTTCTGGCAATGCAAATGTTTTTGTTTAGTAGTGTAAGTATTCAGGACTTCAACCTCTGAAACATAGACTTGGTTGAGGGTGCGGAACATGTAACCTAATGGGGTATAAAAATGAATTTGGGTTTTCATGTAAGCAAATGGCACACACGATCAATGATCAAATGAAAGCTTCTTGCATAGTATTGAGTATTGAGTTTTCATGTAAGTGTGGTTCTCTGTTCCTTTACATTTTATACATCAGTTAGTTGTGTCAAAATGAAAATGCTAGGAGTATTAAATTTATACAAACATATATTTGTGTATATGACAATTATACAGAAAGTGAATATCAGTAAATAAAAAAATAAATAATAGACCTACAGAAAACAGAAATCAACTATGATCATGTGAATCATTATTTTAAACAATATTTTGGTAATTATTTAGGCTATAAATAAATAAATCAATTTGCTATTGAACATCAGTGTTCAAAATAAATGAATCTGACCTAAAGGTTCAGTCTTATTTTTGATCTGTGGCAAACAGATTGCACAGTATGTGTATATATAAGACTGTGGGAACTGAGAGCAAAACAAGTTACTGAAAGAGAAAAAGAATGTCTTGGCTCTTGTGCACGTGTCTTGGATTGCTGTTCAACTTTGATTTTAATGCAGGTAATACAGAAAAATAGCGGTCAGGACTGAATAGTTTTCAAAACTAATATAATATACTGTAAAAGCTATACTGTAAGCACAACCATAAAACTTTACACATAAGCAGTTTGTCATACAGTACTTCCCAATAGAGCCATTCAATCACAATGTCAAAAAGTTTGGCTTCCTTGTGAATTTTTAGGTTTTTGACACACACACACACACACACACACACACACACACACACACACACACACACACACACACACACACACACACACACACACACACACACACTAAAAATAAGGTCTATGGTTTAAAGGATCTTTCACATTCATTCTATAATCTGTTCATACCTTAAATGTGAATTTTGACTTTTTTCATGTAAGTTGCTAGCAAGTTGCTATATAAGGTCTACGCTGGTTATCCAATTCCTCAAGTATAAATTCACATCCTTGAGCTAGTTGTAGTCCATATTTGGCAAGTATGCTTTACTGTCATAATCAGGGTTAAGTTGAAGTTAAACCACAATTCTGAGAAATCATGAGAAATGAAACCACACATAAAACCTTTCTAAGTGATATGAAAATATTCACAAACTGTTAATTCTATACACAATAAAGATGTACTTCAGTTTCATGGATTTAAACCATTTTCATTTTATCTGTAATTTATAAGTGTGATAACAAACCCCCATTACAGGAAATAATGATCTCAATGAAGACTATGTGTGTGTAACATATATAAATATCCATGTAAAAACAGTAAAACTGATGTGATGTCAACAATAATAAAAAAAAATAATAATAATAAAAAAAAAATAAAAAAAAAGGATTTTAAAAAATTAGTGCAGGGCAACGATTAATCATGGTTAATCACATCCAAAAAAATACACACACATACATGTATATATTTAAGAAAAATGTTATGTTTATATGTTAAACAAATATTATTGTACAAAAAAATCTTAGCCTATTGTTCCCTCCAAAAAAATATAAATAAATAACTATAAACAAACAAACAAACAAATAAATATATGGAAATAAAATTTAATGAATGAATGTTAGTTTGTATTTGGTGTTTAATGAGGTGAAGTGCCGTTTAAAGGCAAGCTCTGGCTAGCAGAACCCATGTTGAGATTACTCAATAGGTGTCAAGGGCTTGCTCTTGACAGTGCCTGAGCCCACACTGCCAAGATCAAGAACAAAAGGTTACAAGACTCTCCTTGTCTCTGTCCCACAGATCTTTGACGACCCCCCTCGAACCCCCAACATACACAAGCACGGCCCATACCCCAGCACATACATACAACCTCAGCATGTGGCAGACTACCGGAGCCGACGCAATGTTGTTCCATTTGCATTTTAAGCACAGGATGGAAAGAGAGCACTTGAGGTGTTTTAGCCCACAATGGCTCATCAACATTTCAGCTCCACATTTTAGCAAGAACGTCTGTTATCAAACTTATTTAGTGTATTTTTACAATACACTCCAGAAATAAAGGCATTTTTTTATTGATATTGATGATTCCACAAAGAACTTTTAACATTCATGGAAAATTTTCATTGCACAAAGGTTCTTTATAATAAAGGAAGCTTCTTTAGATTAATACAATATACTTCACACACCAAAAAATAAAAAAAGAGAGAGAAAAAAGTTATTAAAAAAAAAAAAACTTTTTTGGAACCTTTATTTTTAAGATGCGCCTCACAGGCCGGATTATGAACATGTTGGTTGACTTAGAGTTCAAGTTTATTTTAGTTGCAACCTTTGGACTGGCCATTTAAGACAGTTTATAAATGATAATGTATTTGGACATAATGGACATAAACATTAATAAAAACAAGCTGTAGTAACATTTCAGCATTTGTTTAAGCCTGGCACCAGGCTGTCTCCATTCAAAAAACTGGACTGCAGATTCAGGAGGGGGTGTGTGGCTGAAACAGTAGAAACAAAAGGTTCTGTGAAAAGCCTGCAAAAGGTGGGCAGGCAGAGGTGTTAAAAGTGATACGTTGAAGAAACAAGAGGCAGATATGCACCTTCCCAGATCACTTTCTCTCTCTTTCTGCCATTTGCACACACTGTCTGCTCTAGCACAACTCCAATAAACAAAAGAGTGAGCTTGACCTTGTGTGGCCTGCTGGTCTGACTTCTTTTTTAGTGAAATGAACACACATACAGCGCTATGAATAAATAGGTAAAGGTTTGAGTAAATAGCATACCTACTGGATTTACTGAACCTTGAGAATGATAAATGTTGTGTTCGGGGGCGCGGGGGGTTTGGTTAAAATGGAAAAAAGGCACTGCTAATCCATTAAAAGAGAGAACTACACTAAACATCCCCAGGTATACAGAAAAAAAAAATCCATCTACATCTGATTGAAACTGGACCCCAGGCTTTGGCATGGAAAGAGAACACTTCAAAGCCATTGTCTGATGGAGTTCACTTTGAGCCATGGAAATGGAAATTTCCAGCATTCCTCAATGATAATTGGCCAACTCCAAAAGTACAGTGAAGCTTAACTTTAATTACCAAGGAAGCTATAGACTGTATTCAAACTTTGTTGTATATTTAAGATCTTTTAATTTTTGTAAAGTAATTGCCAACATTTCAGGCCAAACTATGCAACAAACTTACAATTCAAACTTCTGTCTAGAGAGACTGTTCATTTCCAGTATTGTCCTATTCTAAGTGTACATAGAATAAAGTAATACACTTAAATAGTTAACACTGCAATTGCAAGCTATGCCTTTAATATTATACATTTCCCAATAAATTAACTCATATAAAATGCTTTCACATCGTTCGCTGTCTTCTGTGATAATTGAAAAAATTGGCCTTTGTTTATACTTCTCACTGAAAATGACATGAGGCCTCTATACAGGTTTCTTCATATTAGTGATGGACAAATTATTTGGAAAATACCTGAACAGTTTTCATGTCAAAATGTGTTTTGTGAGGTGGTCCCCACTATTTAAAAGGCTCATAAATTAGTCAAATTGTGTGTTTTTTTGCTACTATTAACTTTTTGTGATGCTTAGTATAAGCATTATTATCTTATTAGTATCTTATTATTAGTATAAAACCATTGTGTTTCCACTGATAGCCTATAGGTGTGTGAGTGTGTGTGTAGGGGTTCAACACAACTCAGTGATTGACAATTTCCTGGAGGGAGGTTCCTCCCTTATCATGTGAAATTTCCACTGCTTGGATTCAGATTGCGCTCGTTGTGTCACCTATGATGAGCACGCTGTCCACCTCACACAATGGATTAAACCTGGAGTTGAGAGTAGGTCACAGTTTGCCACACCTGACTACTTTACAAAGTTGATTTAAATCTCAAGGGGGAGAAACGCAAAAAACAAGGTGAGGTATTTAGGCTATATATAATTTTGTTCGATTGAATATAGTTCACTCTGTACGGTACTGTTTATATTTATTCGGAATAATTCCGTGTTGATATGAGAACAGTTTTGTGTTCTTAGTCGTATTTTCCTAGGTGTATTTTCCTGTTATTTAGATTTGATAAATCCACTAAATTGGCGTTTTCAAAGACAATTAACAAAAATGTTAATTCATCGTATTCGATAAAAAGTAACGAAAGTGCTGAAAAGGTATCGTATGACTGAATGTTTTTTTTTTCTTTCTCGCGTGCGCAACGGAGACTGTGTCATGGCGTGTTTGGACTTTATTGTCAGCCTCATTAATGGAAAAGTACCTGTAACTGACCTCTCTGTGTAATGCTGTACATTTTAATTGTTTCCGTTTAACGCTATTTCTAAAAAGCTTTCATAAAAGTCAGTGGAAGTATGCGTGCGAATCTACAAAAAATAATCGGCAAAATGCGCAGTTAGATCTAATGGAGGTTTGCAAATATTGTATAAGAATAAATGCTTATTTCCTTTTTAATATATTTTTTCCTGCAATTTTATCATGTGAATCCATCAGGTTTTTTATTCAAAATAGTGGGTTTTGCCTGTATGCTGCTGACCATGCTCTCTATGATACAGAGCAAGACCCTATAAATATATTTAATGCTGCTTTTTTTTTCTTTTTCTTTTTTTGCTGCTTCAGCAACTTTCAGAGGAGCAAACAGGAAATAAATGACTGTAAAATATGAACATGAAATCAAGACTTGCTTGTGTGTATATATAGTTGTATATTTATTGTATATAGTTGTTAACTCTAGTTGTTCTTTAAGACTCTCTTTTGGTCACAAAAAAGGGTTAATGGTCACATTTTTTGTATGGATTTGCAGCAGAAACAACCACTTTTTACAAAGGAGCATTGTTATTTAACATTAATCAGCATTATTCTTATTATCATCATCATCACTCTTTGTAGTGGACAAAAATGTTTTAAATTAATTAATTTCATAAGTTTTTTCTTTCATCACTTCTGCTGAAGTAGCGATATCTTAAAATATATTTTACATCTGTCAGTAAAACAAAATAAATGCATTTTGGCAGTTGCTCTATATATCAGTGTATTAATGCTAATCTTCTTGTTTCTTGCTGTGTTTTTTTATTTTGTGTAGGCATGATTCAGAGGACAGAGGTGGTGCTCTCAGTCTTGGGGGAGCTGCAGGAGGCCACAGAGTGTGTGGGTCTTGATGCCCTCACTAAAGTTGCTGTGGAGGTGGAACAGGTCCTGGCCCCTTTCCATCTTCCTACAGCACTCTGCTCTGAGATCTCTTCATGGCTGGGCATTGATGCAGTAGCTCACAGACTGTACCCAGGAGACGCACCAACGGGTTTGCTTCCTCTGTTCTGCAAAGGAGAAGGAAACCTGCTGTTTGATGCAGCTAGCATGCTCCTGGTGGGCTCTACGAGCCTGAGTCTAGAGCTGAAGGTCAGAACTGTGGTGGAGATGCTACTTTGGAAGCGATATTACCTGTGTGGTATGATTGACTCGAAGGTCATGCTGCAGGCAGTTAGGTTTTCCCTCTGCACCGAGGAGTCTCAGGACATGCTCAATCTCCCGATTCAAGTATTGGAAGCCATCTTCGATGCTGATGTCAAGGCCTCCTGCTTCCCCGGCTCGTTTGCAAACATGTGGCACGTGTATGCGCTGGCATCTGTCCTGCAGTGCAACATCTATTCGGTTTATCCCATGTACAATTTAAAGATTCGGCCCTACTTCAGTCGAGTCATTCGCCCAAGGACATGGCCAAAAGACTTTGAGCCCTTTACCCTTCACATCATGTGGTCGGGTGACTTGGAGGCAGGCTCTGTTTTCAAACCCCACAACTTTGTGGCCTTGATTCATGCGAGTGACCTAAAAATCGGAAGTCCCAACAGCGAGCAGCGAATGCCCTCGGTGAAGTCCCTGGATCTTCTGAATCAGGACTCCCAGCTGTCTTACTCCAACCTCAAAGACAAGTTCAACATCACAAAGAGCACCTTTTACCGCTGGAAGAGGCAAAGCCTCGAGTATCACAAGAAATCGGTGGCCAGGTATGAGGCCAAAAACTTCTTCCTGACATCCTACAAGCAAGGGAAGCTTATTCCCCTCAACCAGTTCAAACAGCTTTTCCCAGAAATTCCAAGATCCACTTACTATGCATGGAAGCAAGAGCTTGTGTCCACTTGCAGTGTCTCGGGCGGCTCCACGGGGGAGCTGAGTCCCGCAGATAGCACTGAACAGGACTACTGGTCCTCACCAGAAGTCAAGAACAAGCCCAGCCAAGGGAGCTTTGCCAGCATGTTGGCCTTCAAATGTGAGAAACTGGAAGGGGAACGTGTCCAAAACGTGGCTTTGATGCAAGAGGCGAAGAAGAGCTTGCAGAACTGTATTGTTGCAAACACGTCGTTCCCCTACAGAATTTTCAAAAGAAAGTTTCCTGGCATCTCCAGATCCACATACTACAATTGGAGGAGGGAAGCCATGTTGTTTACGCCTTTCAAAGAGCTCTCAGGTAGCAGCGAGGAAAGCTCAGATGCTGATAAAACCCAGAGTCCCAGAAGTCAAGTGTCCCCTGCTAATTTTGACAGACAAAAGCTGTCACCAAGAGTGAAGATCTCCAGACGCAAACAAAGAAGCCTGAGGCTGGTGTACCACCAGAGGAAAACGTTAAGGGAAGAAGCCAAAATGCATGTCCTGAGGTCAAAGATGTCCTTCATCAAATTCAAGCTCAAGTTCCCTTCGGTTTCCTCTTCTTTCTACTGGCTCTGGAGAGATTCTTTGAACAGGAAAGCCAAGAAGCCTGAAGCCATGAAGAAATCCCAGAGCTTGGTTGTCTCGCCAAACGTCTTTGAAAAGATAAAAACTCAAAGAATGTTTTCTTTTGATGGGACCATCGATTGCCTGAATGGACAGACAGTTAGTCCCTCTGAATTCACACTGCCTGAATACTCTATGCCTGACCGGTCCAGTAATGAACAGATGTTTGTGATGGATGTCGTGGCACTGGCCAATTTCAAGGCCAAAGCAAAGCTGTTCTTGCAACAACGTTTTGAAGAGAAGTCCTTTCCCACATTCAAAGAATTCCGGTCTTACTTTCCTCTTACTCCTCGTTCCACCTACTACATGTGGAAAAGGGCTCTGCATCACGGGGTGCCATTAATTCATGGCTGAATGCTCTGTTATAGCATTATATATACACACCTCTGTAAAGTCCTCTAATTAAGTCCAGATCTGACACTACTGATTTTTATAGTTCAATGCAATGTTCCTTTGAGTCTGACTGTTTGTTTTTTGAGTCACCCACATAATTGTAGTTCATGCATCTTAATTATTTGTCCCTTTCCTTTTATTTGACCACTTGGTTCTAGCTCAAGGACATTTGCGTGTGTGTGGAATCAGACAGTCTTTGTGTCCACCTACAGTAAGTGCTGATGGCCCCTAGGCAAAAGGCAGTTCAAAGACATTATCAGGGTTTCAAATGGCTCTATTTTGACCCCCCCCCCCCAAATATTTACAATTTAAATGAATTCTAACTTCTGATTAGGTTAATTTTATTTCTTGTTTATTTCATTTTAATTGTTTTTGACTTATTTTTTGATTTGTTATTTTGTTTTATTTAGTTTAAACTATGAAATCACAGCTTAGGATTTTTCTTGAACAAAAAAAATTTAGAGTATTTTAATTCGTACCCTGGAGTGTTCATTTCTTTTCTTTTTTTTTACATATATATTTTTATACTGACAATTGAATGTTATCTCTGCTTGGGAAATGTGGCCAATTTAAAATGGATTCCTCATACTTGTATGTTACAGAATTGTTGCCGTTTTGCACATTGGTTTTGATCATGTTTCAGTTCACGTTTACTTTTCTTTTTTTTTTGCTGCTAAAGGTGTAAATATTTGATTTGATACCGTTTAAATGTTTTCTAAAGTTATTGTGTTTAACTACCTGACTGACTTTTTCAGCTTCACCGTTATAGTGTTCTGTAACTCTCGGTTAAACTTGTCTAAAAAATGACAGTTCACAATGTGCACCTTGGATGAATTTGATAAGCACAAAGCTAATTTTGTTAATTTTATCATGTATGAGGCCAGCTGCTCGGTGCAATAAAACCTGGTTTATACCCTCTGCTCACTCTTTGTTTATGCAATATCAGACTTTAAATACACAGTCTTAAGTTGATTTCTCAATAAAGATGCTCTGGGGTAAATGCCTGAGAATAAATGTTGAATGTTTTAATTAATAAAGATCATTTAGTCCAGCAGCATTTGGGAGAAAACTATTGTTGTTGTTTAAATTAGCCCAATATTTGCCTAACAGTATTAATTTTTTCTCAAGGTTGTTCTAAATATGGCAAATAAGGTATTCTGAAACATGCTGGTGTACTTCATCAACACTGTGATGTCTGTCTTGTATTTTTGGAACACTTCTCCGACAGATTTTTGCAGCGCTTCAGTAAGTGTTTACCTCACAAAAGCATGAAAATAACTGACAGGAGGGTCAAGCCTTCAAAGATGAGCACCATGATAAAGGAGCTTTTATGGGTGCCAGAAAGCCACAGAAATATGTCTCTTTGTGTCAGTTTTTTAATTGCACCTTTTTAATGGACAGATGAAAGGAACAATAGATACTCGCAAGAATCCTCAGTGAGGACAGAATCTAGACATTCCATAAGAGACAGAGCAAAAGCTTTTTTTTTCCCATCATGGATTCTCCCTCTTCTGGTTTCTTTTGATGGTCTAAAAAGTATAAATACATGAAAACATAAATTACCCATCTGTGAACCTTTTTAGATGTTGCACGTCATGAAAAAATCCAAAAGAAGAGTATTTAGATATAAATGCACTAGATGGCAGTGGAGGGCTTTCTTTATGAGCATCTTCTGCAATGGCTTGCTAAGATTCCCCATATAGCCAGTATTTTACAAATTAATATTATTAATCAAAAAATAACTACCAAAATACATATATTGTTTTCAGAAAATCAAAAAGCGAAACCAAAAATGGTTATAACTTAATTGATTAAATTCTTAAATGTAGTCATTAATTACGACCAGTTGCTTAATTTTATCTTTGTTGAATTTAGAAAAGGTGAACTAAAGCTTATAATAGCATTTGCTTCAACTAGGCCTAAACATTTGTGGTTATGTTCAAAGCCTTTCCTCCACCTTATGGCCGTTTATTACATCACAGGTTTGAGAAAACTATACCATAGAGATAAATAATCATTTAATAGTATAAATATTTCGCTTGCATTTCTTTTCGTTTTAATGTATTATTTATTTATTTTTAAATTGATGTTAGTGGTACCTTTACTCTGACATCACCTGTACTGTTACCTGGTTACGTTAGCGCGCGTACAGAGTGCAAAAATGAGCGCGAATCGGATGATGATGATGATGATGCTGAAGTTCAGGAGACTTTCGGTCCGTTCCAAACGGAAAATATCGCCCTCCGAAGGGCACTTCTGAGTGAAAACAATCATGGCCGCCATATTGAAGGGTCGTTCCAAACCGAAGTGCTCAAAACTGGCCACTTCAAAGGGCCCTTCGGAATGAAGGATTTCGAAGGGTACAACTGATGGACACTTCGGGCTCCCATGATCCCTTGCGCAGATTCTTTGTATGATGACCGGCGCCTCTGTTTGGGCACGTGATGATGACGCAGAAGGGCACTTCAAGAAACAGTTGTTTGGTCCCCTACACCCTTCAACCCTTCGAAGCTCTCACTCCAGATGGTAAACCCTTTTAAGGGGTTAGGGCATATGAGCCCTTCCGAATGGAACGCAGGGGCTTTCCTCAGGAAGTAAGGTAATGAAGTTCTTTTAATTTCCGGGGAAATTGTTTGCAAAGTTTGATACTTAAATTGACCAAAATGCTAATACTTTAATGTAATTTTATTTTTTTATTTTTTATTTTTTTTATAAATGTGTGTGACCTGAACATCCAAGAAACAGTAAGTTTATAAGGGTGTGTTATAACACTAAACACTTGCCATTTATTGTAAGCATAATTATTCTATTTTTGTGTTATTTTGGTACAAGGTTTATTTGAATTCTAATTAGCATTCTTAACTTTATACCTGTTGTTTTCATATTGTTAGCAATAAGTGCTTTCATTTATGGTTGTGAAGTAGTTGAGTGCTTTCAGAAGAGGCATGTCTTTGGCTCTTTTTTATTAAACCAGTAAAGGTGCACTCATTCATATGACAGTTTTCTTTATACTGTCAAGTTACTGATGTTACAGTATGAATGTATGAGGTGCTGTACAAAGCGTAAATATAAAAGAACAAAAATAGACCATAACCAACTAATCATCAACCAAAACATACTGAATGCACCTTTAAAAAATTAGTTTTTGGCTTAAAGCAGATTCCAAACTACACTAAAAAAATTGAGAAGGGGAATGGACAGATCATGAACTGCTGATAAATCTTAAATGGTCATAGGTTCATATAGCAGATAAACTTGAATAATATTGTCAGCTGGACATATTTTGTCACTGCTTTCAAACAGAAGCACTGGAGATTGTGTTAACTGTGTGTTATACAATTGTTTAATTTGTCTGAGGTGATCAGTCAGCTCTGACTAATTGTACACTCTTTTGCTAGATTAGACATGGCGCTTTGCTCCTGCTCATTTTTAGTAATTTGTTGTACTGCTCACAATGCGTGACATGCATATATGTGAGAAAATCCCAAAAGATGCCCTGAAATATTTCCAGAAGCATTGACAAACTTTTTGCATAATTTTTCTCTTTTCTGCACTTGTTATTTTTCATCACTAAGGTGTCTAATTAACTCATTTGATCGTCAGTTTGGTCTCAACTTTCATTTATGCCATTCAGAGACACTTATGGTGAAATCTATACAGACAGCAGCTGAATTTACCATTCATTTACCATTGCAATAATTATTTGTCCTCTGTGCAGAGTTGTAAATATCACATATGTGATGTTTTATGCATTAAAAGGATTTTTCTGTCAGAGAAATGTGATGGCACCCCTCTGAGATTGCTTTGGGGCTACATGGTTTGCCTTAGCGGGATAAACCTGAGATAGAAAGAAAGAAAGAGATTGGCAAACATCAGTACCATCCATTGCATGCTAATAATGCCTTGTGTCTCTTCTATAATAAAACCACCTCATTAGTAAACCCAACTCTCTCATTTAACTTCATCCCTGATAATGACCAAATGACTTCCATTGTGAAATCCTGCTCACCGCTGCACCTCCCTAATGGCCTTCCTCTCCTCTGTGATTAAGAAGCAAACCGCCTCAGACACAAGCCATGTCGACTTTTGTCTGCTGTAGAGGAGGTGAACAAGAGGGACAAAAGATAATTGTGGTTTTGTTTAAGCAATAGCAAGAGAACCTTAACAGGGTATAAAGAAAACTTGCAATGCAAATGCATAGTTATTATAAATGCATTTCAGGACTCAAGAATAAAGATAGTGTGGAGGCCATTAATGAGAGAGTTTTGGGCCAAAACTCTCAGTTGATGAAGCTGTCACTTGCTGTATTAGGCATTTTTTAGACCTACATGCATTTATGTCTTGCAAACTCTTTATTTATTTATTTAGTTCTATTTAGTTTTTGTTTTGGTGATATTATTTAGTTGCATACCAATAACTTATATTTAGCATACATGACATGCATGCATGGTAAAATATAATTTTCTGTATAATTATATTAACAGTGTATTGCTTTTCTTTCATTATTGGTCTTAAATGTGAAGGTCGCCCTTTCTAGTGGTGGTAATTTGAGTTTTGAGTCATCGTCTTTCTGCTTTTTAATGTGACCTTGTTGTCTACCTAAGGTAGTTTTTAGCCCTTTAATTCAGTTTTGAATAGGTAATTCTTTTTCAATTTTATTTCAAAGATATGTGTAGTCCACTTTTAACCAACCACTTAATTTGGGATCCTTTATTTTTACATGTTTCCTTTCTGCTCATTTTCTTGGGTCTATACAGGGTACATTTCGAAAGAGTTGTTGTATGTTTTTGAGCAACATTTCTGACTGAAAGTATCTGAGGCAGACTTGCACTGTACTGTGGGGGCTTTTCGTTAGTATCCCTGTCAGTGTCTGCTGGTTTTGATTTATAATTAACTTTGACTGTTTTTGGATCGATTTATTCCTCTAAGGAGAGCCAAGCACTCGCTAAGAAAGGGGTCAGTGTATCGCTGGCAGGTATTTCACACAACACTGGCATTTATGAGCAATTTATGGAGCAGAAATTCATTAAATTGGATAAATTCTCAATGCTGGCACATCTTCAATGGCCCCAGAGCCAAAAGTTACATAAACGGGGACAATCCCAGTTTAAATAAATGATGTATTAGCATCATTTTTGGCCATTGAAACAGATGGATAGCCTGTTCTTCAATGCTGAATGTCTATCTTTCATATGCTCCCATTTAAAGAGAGTGGCTGGAGGGAGGGACTGAATTAAATAAAAACAAAAAGGTGTTCAAATGCCATACTCCCTTAAGAACACCTTACAGTGGATAAATTCAATATAGCACATTCTCTTGTTTAATATCTATTTTTAAACTATTGGTCTGTAACACTTTACTGACTGCTTTAATAAAACATATTAGGTCTTTATTACATGACACAGTTGTTAAAGTGCCTTTTGGTTATTCTTGAAGCTATAAATACTTGATGATAGGCCTATAACATATGTTGTGTGGGCTTAGGTGTGACATACTACATTTCTGCTGCAGACATGACTGGGAATCACCAGTGGTGATATGAAATGACTATTAAATTAGGCTTTTTAGCTGGTAGCTATGGTAATGATTAAGGCCACAGTCACTAAATTGTCCATGACTGACGTACATCAACTTTCACCTCTATTATTCACTCACATTAGCTGACTTGTTTCGCAAGCCGTTCGAATGCTAATAATCTCAAAGTAGCTTTAATGACATTGTGACCCAGCAAACGTGAAAGTCTTTTATAGATGCATCAGTTATAAAAGTAGTAAATTAAGTCTCAGTTGTTCGTTAGCCTTACATTATGCATTTGGCACTCTCATATTGTGCCTTTAGCATGCAATGTAGTGGACTAGAATTTAGATTTGTTTCTGCATTGAGCATAAGGTAAATACAGGATTGCCCCATGTCCTTGGTGAATTATTACCTTGTCACTTCCCTTTCCACCTGTCATCTTTCATAGTGTACAGCCGCATGTTAAATCTGTTTGTTGCCAAACTAGTTGGCACTCTGTGTGCTTGTACTTTCTGTCAAGGGAATTAAACAGCCTTCTTGAAGTCTTGTAACTTTTGATTTGAACTTTCACTTTGTTTTTCAGTTGAAGGGTAACTTAAGAGACCAAAGCAATGCCATGTTATGTTCACAACGTTACCATCAGATATTCTCTGATGCATTTCATTCCATGGCTTTATTTATACTGAACGATTTCACTGAGGCTGTTTAATTTGAATTTACATGAATTATCACCCATTATTTCAGCAAGTCATTTCAGGAAATAGTATTTTAGCATTTTTACCCCCAGAGTTTCTTATTTCAGTTGTCATTCTGCTGATTGTAAAACTTGCAGTCAATGGGTCTTACAGAATCAATTTTCATTGGCAGAAGTAAGGTGAACTGTTGCATCTTATGCATATGCCTCACTGCATGAAAAGGGTCAAATCTAGTCATATCTGGCCATGGTAAACTGCTGTGTAATTTCAGCTTTGATGGATTTATGTGGAAATTACCTGAGCCAAGTTACACAGAACAGTAAATTTCCAGAAATACTCACATACTCCGGTGTTCACAGACATATACAGGAATTATAAACTTTAGTGACGATATAACACTGCCTCGATTGTGCAAGTGACAATTTCTTTGTCAACTGTGCAGCTCGCTTATAGACAGACGCGATGTGTGGTGATTTGAAGCCATTTGTTAAAGAGAGAGAGCCCGCGCGTGCGGTGATTCATTCACACTGTTTGTGAAGTTACATCTCACACAAGCATTTCAAATTACTTTAAATAAATTACAAGTTATTTAATGTAGGAATATAGCATTATAATTATTTCACCCGTGCCGGACAGAGACTGAAGGCAGATTTATACTCCTGCGTTGGACATACGCCGTAGGCTGAATGCCGGTTTTCATTCATACTTCTGCGTATTGTCCACGTCGAGGTACAGTACACATGCAAACCACATCCAAGGGCATGTTGCTTGTGTTACCCGCAGTACCACGACAAAAGCCGAAGACGAAGCAGCTTGTCGGTGAAGCATCAGCAGTGACTGCGGCAAATAAGTATCAAAGAACAGATAGTTTATTTAAAACTACATTAAAAAAAGAGATGACAATGGAACTGCAGAAGATGGCATTATTTCAATCTCCACAAGGACTTGTAACGTACCATGACCAAAGTGATGTAATGCTACATTTTATAATAAATAAGACACTTGTTCTTTGCTTTGTTTTATTTTAAATAAGAAGGTGTAACATTTAAATATATTAAAGTGCAAAAAAACACACACAAAACTCAAATACATACGGAGGGAGGGGTACTAGCAGACCAGTCACAGCCCTTGCAGTCCACATAGATTTGACGCGTTGTGACATTTTTGGAGAGGTGCACGTCAGGCTACGCCGTAGCCTGCACATGCTACACACAAACTACGGCATAGTTTCGACGCAGAAGTATAAATCAGCCTTGAGATGGCGCGGCTGCATGTCGAGCCAAACCTCTCACAGCAGATGCATCATCGGCTTGAGATCGTTTTTTTGAGATAGCCGATCAATTGGAGCACCCCTACTTTCTACAGAGACAAACACAGAAAGAGCATTGTGGAAGACAGAAATGGTGGAGTGTGCGGTCTTATGCCTCTTCATGCTACTTTGATGTCTTCTGACCGGCACCTCGGATGGTGTGCACATGCATGCTTGTTTTACTAATAAATCACAAGTTTACCAATGAAATGACTTGACTTGAGTGGCCCAATAGCTGTCTGGTTTAGGGGTGGGTTTAGTTTCAAATCAGCCAATCCAGTTTAACGTGAATGACCAAAAGGGGAGGGCACAGTGCCACAAAGGTGTGAATGTCCCCCTGAAAAAAATGTTTTGAGGGGATTACTTGCCATGGCAACAAATGGATGTTGCACAGAAGAATACCTCAGTAACATACATCCAAATTGGTACATATTTTGAGGTGGTACTCAAAAAAGTACAAGGTACCAGGTAGTGTACCAATGGAACCCCCCCCCAAAAAGTGAACCGTATCGAGACGTACCATGTCGTACCATGCAGTGGAAAAGCGCCATATATATACTGTACCCACCCAGACTTTGAGTTAATTCCTCTTCAGGCACCATCATAACCGCTGACCCGCTTTTTCCATTGCTGGTTATTGTGGAGGGGCTGTGCTGGAGTTTATCAGCTTTCAATTTGCCATGTTTGAGCTCTAGGGGTCACAGTGCAGTCACACTACTCTCCCTGGGTTTACGGCTTTTTAATCAACTTCTACAACCTTTCCTATCTATGTGCTGCTAGCCTGAGGGAGCAGGGGATGTGGGAGGTATAGAACTGTATCTTAAAAAATACTGAGTGCAGAAAAACGGTCACGGTGGTATCTGAATGAGCCTTTAGCATCTTAAAGCATCAAAGCCCTATATATATACTTTATATATATATATTAACTATAAAAAATTGTTAATATATATATATATATTATTTATCTGATTAAGATTTAGTTAAGATTAGTTTTGAGGTCAATCAGATAAAAAATATAAATGTAATATTACAACATTTAAACAGACTAAAAAAATGTTTGTGCATTCCTGTTTTTTTTGCCTGTCAAACATTTAGTTCATTTTGGTTTTAATTAAATTTTCATAATGATGCATTTCATAATGATTGTATCATTTCAAAAAGTTTTCTTTTTCATCAGTAGTAACAGAGATGCATTTTTTGTCGGTAGAACTCCTTAAGCTCTAACAGTGAGATGGTTACACTTTGGGAAAAGTCAAGTTTAAATATCGACAAGCACAGTACAGGTGTATTTGTTAGCACTGAACATTTTAACTTTAAAGTGCAGGTTCAACAAGAAACCCAAAGGCACCATTAAAGCAGAATGAAAGACTAAGTGTCAGCACTGTGCCTTGCACAACTTTGGGTCACTCTCAACTCTCAGATCAATATGAGCTGTTACAATTTCACAGTTGGTCATGCTTCACTGTTTGACACTTGCTCCTTTAGTGCAGGTTGGGAGAGTTTCTGAATGTGTGAGGCACGACTGAGAGAAAGGAGTAGAGAGAGACCTGTCGTCATATGGGAGCTCACATTGACACCTCCAGTGCACAGCTCCACTTGCCATGCAGTTGACAGTGTCCACTGAAGAGTAGCTGCAAATGAGTCCAGTCTATCTCGCAGTTCCCCAGGCGGCAAAACAACCCCCTTCCTCACCTCCATCAGAGCATTATAGAGACCATTAGGTGGTGATATACAAACCTTAACCTGGCTTGATGGGGGGCATCATGTATAATTTAATGGATCATATATACAAATGCCTTCTTCCACAATTTTATTTTTACAGAGAATGAGTGGGATGGCAGAGAACTATAGAGTCAAATGTATGTGTACTTCAGTACAGTACTTGATTGAAACTGTTTTTTTTTTGCTAAGAATATGTTTTTCAGAATAGGTCCTCATGCTATTCCAAGCTAAAAAAAAAAAAAAAAAAAAAAAAAAGGGATGCCCAATATCAGTGGTTTTTAATCAGCGTGCCTGAGCAAAAGTTCAATGATGACTTAAGACAAAACAAGCTTTAAAATAAGCCTAAACAATTAAAAATCAGGATGGTTTTCAGTTTAATATAGGCCTAACTCATTCAACAACTGTCTTTTCTTTAAAGAATCTTGGTTCCAACTCTCTCTCAAAAAAAAAAATAGATGTCACCTAACTTTGTGATATTCTGATAACAATTCTGTGATAAGTCTAAAAGAGTGATTTATAGACCTAAATTAAACAATGTAAATTAATATAATCATATAATGTTAATCTCTCATATAATGTTCAACTCTAAAATATCTTTTATTTGATCTGTTTTACATTTTATTTTTATTGGGTAGAAATTGTGAGAAAAAAATAGATACAATTCCTATTTGTTTTTAGACAACCTGTTTGCAATTCCGTTTGAACTTAAAAAAAGGATGTTGTCCCCTCTAAAAATATGATTAAAAACCATGTTGTGTATTGTTAATAACAATGTTTTATACTGTAAATAATTTTAAAGTAGTAAAACACAAACGGAGCAAAAATGCGTTTTAAGTTTAGAAACATTTTGAGTCTCTCCCTCCCTTGCCTCACAGTGCTTTGGTCCAAATGCCTGCTTTCCTCTTTTACATATCAGTGTTGCCAAGTCTGCAGTTTTCCCACGTAATTGGGCTACTTTAACACTGTTACCGCAGTTTGTTCTTCATGTCCGCAGGTTGAAGCACCCCCAATAACGTTAGCGACCATAACAGCTTGAAGTTGTCTAATGTAGCACGGTTCCCTGCTACACTAATAGCAGTAAGGCGTTCCTCTGTGTATACTTATCCTTACAAGTACACACTTCCAGGCTCTGTCTCACGCTCTGCTATGTAAATCTCACGCCAAATTGGTATTTAGTTTTCATACTAAATACAAACAAATAATACAGTTTTGGCGCACTTAATGTGACGTAAAATGGTGAGCTTTGTCGCGCGGTCACGTGGTTCATGAAGCTCTCCAAACAAACCAGCGCACAATACAGTTAAATGTGTTTGAGTAGGATAGACGACAGCTTTATTATACAGGTATTTGCAACAGTTTTTTTTCTAAACATTGCAGCATATTATGCATTGATAATTATGTCGATGACATTATCAGTCTGTATTCTGGTTTTCTTAACCCTCAGGTAGGCCTATTGCTTACTTATAATGTGACCATACAGCTTAGCTATTTTTCAGTTAAATAAGTGTTATATATTTTAGTTCAATAATATTTATTTAATATTTTGATGAGATCTTTTGGTACTAAATACTATTTGTGAAATAATTATGGTCCATTAATGACTTAAAATATATTTTTTCCTAATATTTCTACTACCTGTATTACAATTAGTCAGTGGCGGAGCCAGGATGTTTTCATATGGCCAGGGAGGGGCCAGCAACCAGTCTGGGGTGGCACAGAAATCTTCATTATTTCAATATAAAAATGTGTTTGACTATAATGTACTGGGCTGTTCTAGTGCCTAAAACACAACTGAGTACAATTAATTTCTACTTAACTGCAATTGAGATATTTGTGCATTAGATCAAGTAATACTGAGTGAATATGACAATTTTTGTATTATTCCTTACCTTCAGGTATTTTAATACTATAGCTCATATGGATTTATTGCTCAGTCAGCTTCTTAACTCCCAAATGCTTGTTCTCCAACACTGCATACTCATGAGACATGCAGATAGTGATAAAGATGTGAAAAATGCTGAAAGTTGACAGTAGACATAAATGCCAGAATATAAAATATTTTATGCATTTAAATTGTTTCATTTTCACATATTTTCTAGTAAGTGCACTGTGCACACATTTATTTGTGCATTAAATTACAAATAAAAAATACATATAAGCTTGTGCCTTATATTGTGATCTCTAATTGCAGAATATATTTTAGTACATGCATTTGAGAGACATTCTTGTGTGCTGCGTATACTTCAGGAGCGGCGTTTCCATATGGCAGTTGCCATACCCTAGCCCAGTCAGGTGTGCCATAAAAAATTATCCAAACTTCATATCTCTATTATAATTCGTTATTTTCGCGTTACCCCGCAATACCCTATGGTATTGTGAAACGCCGCCACTGGTATACATGCACGGTTTGCAGCTTTTATCTTCCTTTTTAGTAAATTCATGACTTAGCTGATGACAGAACTAGGTATGTATGCTCTTATTTTCTTGTGCGGGTTATTTATGATAAAGTGATATACAGCGTGCACCACATATTTGCATACTGTTGAAGAGTGTGCGCCGTAAGCACAGTAAAACGGCTGATGGTTCAAGAAAAAAAGGTACAAAAACTACAGTTTTAAGTGGGGTGGCTAAAGTTTTTGTTCCTTTTTGTCCCACCCCCTGGCTACGCCCCTGCAATTAGTGTAGTATTTAAGGTTAAAATAGAGAAAAGGGTTTTACATTTCTAAGCAAAGAGGCAAATAAGAGTCATTTTGTGGTCAAAAAAAAAAAAAAATGTTCATTTGTAATGCCATGGTTTACCCACTAGGTACTTGTCTCATGGCTCTTTACTAAATATATCTAGAATATTGCAGATCACACCCACTTACTTATTTTTAAGTTCTTCATTTAAATAAATATTAAGACATGATTTAACACTAGATTTTTAAATGAGAAATTTAAAAAGCTAATAACTTACATCATTTTATGATGATACTTGCATAATTACATACAATGAAAGCAAGCAAATACTTAGTTTAAAATGGTGCTAAAAAGGCATTCAACTGCATTCCCTGCAATCTTTCGTCTGGGCAGCCAGAAATCGTGTAGTGTGTTAAGGGATTAAGGCTCAAGGCTGTTAACTGGAAGATTGCTGGCTCAATTAACACCAGAATCACGCCATGAGCGATCAACCTTATGTCTTTGAGCAAAGCTCTTCACCTGCGTTGTTGCAGGGTGGCTGTCTCTGTAAAAAAAAAAAAAATTGCCAATTCGCCTAGCCCTGGTTATGTGGCAGTAACTAAAGATTCTACATTTTATTCTCAAGCATGTAGACTGACCCCTCATGGCTGGACCAACAGGTTCTCTTGAAGGACTAACTTCCCTGCAGCATGGCACCTTGATAATCTGTCTCTAATGTGGCACAAGCCCATTGGCTGTTTACTCCTCATTTTACCAAAGTTATTCAGCAGCACATCTGTCACCAAGGTAAGGTGCTGTTTCCCCCGGGCAGTGAGCTGAAGATTTACTGCTATACACTGATGACTGTTGGTGTGCTTCCAGTCATCTCTGGGAAGAAAGTTGGTAGTTATTTTTGAAACTTGAAAAATGGATACTTTAATTTGTATACTTCGCCGGCCTTGTGCTTTTTTCCTGCATAGTGTTTGAAAGTTTAGCACAAAATAAGGTCAGAAACTACTGTACAGTGAAATGACTTCCCATAAGGATGTGTAAACTCATGCATTATGCTTCATGGAACCAGCTTTTGTACATGCCTGAGAAAGAGCAACCAAGGATATTCTCTGAAAAAATAAGTCATTTATCTTGTAGCATGATGCCCACCGAGGTGGTGTCTCAGTGAGAGGAAGCACAAAAATACAGCAGATTCTTCACAATCTGGTGTCTATCATGGCTTGTTTGTCCTCTATGGGATTTTAAATGTGCAATGAAGGTAAGACAAAAAAATGTCTCTCTTCAATTGTTTGCCTCCTCCTCACAGCAAGGCCATTTCTCTCTACTTCCTGTGCCCAGAAAGCAGCAGGGCTCTGAATCAGCCATGCTGAGATCAATAGAGAGGCGGGAAGAGAAAATTACTTCCCTCTCCTGCTGGAACGTAGATTGGCTTTTCACATCTTCATTTGGAGCTTTGCAATTGGGTTTCAATGGTTGGCAGCACTGGCAGGCGACACAGCATCTGATTCGTGGGGATGAATGGCACATTTCAGCGGGAGTAATTTCTGTTGGGAGGAAGGCAGGGTGCACTACACATCTGAGGAAAGGCCATTGTGGACGTGGGTAGCTATCAGGCGGAACTGCTAGTCTGGGAGAGTGTCAATACACCTTGGAATAAAGGGGTAGTTTGTTGCTGGATACTTTGTTCCTAATGAGTAGAAAAACAGACCAGAAGATAGGTGCTGTTAGTTGTGACAAGTCTGAAACCAAACATCCTACTATTGAAACCATTTCCTGGATGGTACTAGAGGTGTATATGTTTGGCTGGCTCATTTTTGAGGAGTCAGGCTACATTGGTGGCACTTTATGTTGTTGATTTATGTTATGTTATGTTGTTTTTGTAAGATTTCTTTTTGTTATTTTGTGGACAAAGCCATATCAAATTATTCAGCAGATACACTGATATAGGGAACTTTTTGATTTGGTACATTATGATAATATTAATTAAAAAAAAATTAACAATAGGGTCTAACCTATTTGGTTGAGCAAGTTAGTTTAGCAGAACGCTATAAAAAAGAAGCACAAAAATCAGCATGCTACTGGTGCTCTTTTTCCAGGGGAGGAATTTACAGTCCTTTTCTCAAACCATAAACTTACATCATTTGGTGTAGGACGCAGGAAGTGGTTGGCTGATGTTGGATGAATGCTGTTCAAAGCTTTTGTGCCCTCTGCACTGCTGACTGAAGCCCCTGAGGGACGAGTGTGTACCTCCAGCACCACTCTGAGATGGCAGCGGGTCCATTGAGACTATGACAGCCCTGCAGTTAATCATAATTTATTGCCGTGATAATTACATTTTAATGTTAGCCTAGGACTAATTGTCCCCTGAGGTATGGCCACAGGAATCACTGATGAACAAAAGGGCCTAAATTGAGAGGGAAATGTTTTATAGAAAGCATCTAAATGCACACATGCTAAGACATATTTCTGGATTTGCCATTGTAAACGGTTACGACTTTTTGCATTGGCAAGCATTCATAAGCACTCTAATGAAAAGCATTTCCTTGCATCTCACAGGCTCCGACCTCAATTTCCGTAAGACTCAGTGATAAGTGGGCTAAAGCACAGACCTTCCCAGATATATTCAGCTCTTGATAAACCCAAACTAATGAGACCCAAGGGATGATTTCCCTGTAGATTTTATATTGGAAGCATGTTCTCTAAATGCATGTTTGTTATATGTTTCTGGTTGAACAGCAGATGTTGTATCCTGTAGACAGAAGGTTAAATTGAGGATACATTGCCAATTTTGGGCCTATGTGGATAAGGAGTTTGAAATCGCTTTTGCTGACAGATGTTTGTTGGCTTTTCCTATTCCACTTTCCTTTATTATTTGGGGAAATAGATGCTTCTTAGATCACTGAACCAGAACCAGTTGAGAGGCAGTTCAAAGATTAAACAAGACAGGCCTTCCTGATTAGTTCTCCTGTCTGATCAAACAGAGAATAATTGTAATGCTTATCACAGATTTTACTAAGAGCAAGCCCTTCTTGTATACGAGGCATCCTTTGATTAACTTTATAATGTTTGTTTTGTGGTGACTCAGTGTGTGGACTAGAGATATTAGAGATATATATTTATGATTAATAAATTATTTATTCAAGGTATGCATCATATCGGCATGTCATTTTTGTCAGGTTTTGTCTATATTATACATTTAATTCTGCATTCTCATTTGCCATATTTTTACATTTAGATGAGCTTTCAGCCATCTACGCTCACTTAATGTTAATTTTTAACATTTAATAACTTTCATTTAATAATAATTAAAATGACATAATGCCAAAAGTAAATTGCAGCATTATTTGTTAAATTTATCATCCATATCTATAATCAGGTATCAACCAGAATGTTAATCTTAAAATAGATTACATTTTGAAGTCTGTTAATTGTCAAGTAATCAACTTCAGAACAAATGCATTCAGTACATGCAGTTGGTGAAAACTACACACTCATATAAAGCTAGATGGCATGTCTAATTACAAATGTGCACACCTGGCTTGCTTTTGAAAAATGAAACAGACTTAACATAATCAATGTTGAAACATTTCTCTAAGAATTATGTTCAATGTGCTAGTGTGTTAAAGTAGGCTACAACATGACAACAAGCAGTGTTCATCCGTCAGTCTTGCTGCATCATGCCACATTCATATTCCTGTGTTTTAGCCATTTGTCAGTTGTCAGCTGGCACATGAGCTGCACTATACCCTCTGGAATCAAATACTGCTATTACTAGCAAGAAATCCAGACATTTGCTGAGGTGAAAGCATTGCTACTCTTAGCCCTTTGAGAAAGCAAAGCTCTGTAAAAAAAAAAAAAAAAAAAATACAAGAAAAAGAAATAAAAAAGCTGCACGTTTAGTCACTCTCTGGTGCTGTTCACTAAATTTAAGCTCAGGGGAAATGAGAGAAAGCTGCTATGCAGTCTGTTACAGGTTAGCACTTACCTTCTGGTTATTTCAGACAACATAACAAATAGCTTTGTTCTCACCAAAGCTCTCTCAAAGGATTAATAGAGATTGATTTGCAGATGAACATCTTATATTTCCTAGTCTGTGAATGTTACATCCATCCTCATGATTTTCTCCTTCATTTCCTGAAGTATCATTTTATATAATCGTTTTCTATTCTGTTTTATTCAGTACCCCTGCTTTGTAAAATGAATAGGAGAATTCAATAACATACTGTAGAGGACACAATGAAAGAGTCTTTTCTTTCCTCGGTGGATTTGTGGAAGACCTTACCCAGCTTTTGGTGGGTTATGTGGTCATGGTCCACTGCTATAAACTTGGAGTTATTGCTTTAGACCTGTGTGCCTTCCTTGCTACCTTAACATCCTGCTAAAATAAACCACTGGGGCTATAAAAGCAGCCAGCAGTTAAGCCACTTTACAGTGGCAGCATGCAGTGCCTGTAAATCTAGCAGCAGTCATTATGTCTCAAAACCTGCTGCGACTGCATCAAATGAGAGATTTATGCTGTGATAATGACAACTTTTGTCTGGGATTTTTAAATCGTTATTGTTAGCCCACGTAGATCCACTTAAGAGTTTGACAGCAAGCAGGAGGCCTCATTTAAGAGACCACCATACATTTAGATCAGATAATTAAAAATGTCTTCTGCAGTACTTGAGGGCTAAATGCTATCAGGTTTCTAGCAGTTTTAAATTGAGGTGACATTTAAAATCTTATTTTATGAAGATTTCTCTGTGATTTATTTGTTTGTGTGTGTGTGTGTGATTGTTTATGACAAAAGTTTATGTTATGTTGGTTATAGCTCAAGCCATTACTGAGATATTTTTCATACAAAATAAAATGTAAAATAATTGGTAAATTTGTCATGTTAGTTGTGTAATGAACTAGACATGCACCACTTTATGGATTCTGGTTGGGTAACAATACAGATTTGCTGAATTGACTCTGATTCCTAAGCTTTTGATTTGATTTGATTCTAATGTATAATTCTATTATAATAGGCTATATTCAACATCTAAAGTAAATTCTCTTTCTGTTAATGCTGTAAATTGCACAGGGCAGTAATTCAGACCGATTCAAACCTGTAACTCATATTTTTTGAACTGTTCAGTAATTGAACCAGCTCCTCAGGCATCGAGCTACATTGTTCTTGTTGTATGTTTTTTTTATTCCCTAAAAAGGGAAATTTTATTTATTCATTTATTTAACATTTTTGATAAGAAATTCAAACCCTTTGAAAATGTGCTTGAATATGACACAGCTTGGGGCCTGGATGAGATAATATAAAAAAAATCATTGCAAGACAGAATTAATGTAATTGAGGTTGTGGAAAATGAATACTTTACTAAAGATATATTTACTGAATATTCACATTTTCTCCCCTCAAATTTATCTGCTCATAACAGAGTGTTTTTCAAAAGGCCTTTGTCAGCACTGCAAGGGAAGTTCAGAGAAAAAGACAAGGGAGGGAGGGTACAATGACTGTTTCCATCATTCCATTCTCATGGCCTGATTAATTAGTTTAAAGTTATCCATGAAAGCAAGACAATGATAAGAGAAGGAACAAATAAAAGCCAATTACAACTCTCTCCCTCATAGCACAAAGAATCAAAGTTGAGGAGGGCTTGCTGCATTGTGCTGCCTAAGTGAGAAGGTTGATTTAGTTACAGTTTAAAGTTGTTTTACATCATACCCTAGTCATACAGCAGTGGTCAAAAACAAAACCAGTATGAGAATTACTCATACAGTATTACTATTCTTCACTGGCTTTCTTCCTCTTCAAAGTGCCAAAGTATAGTTGCTAGTACAGCATTTGGGACTGTTCTGTATGTGTTCCATCAGTCAACTTTGCCTGTAGCAACTCATAATGTAACAACTACACATAATGTAATAAGTATTACATTATTATTGTATTAAAATGCTCATAATGTAATAATTTTCTCAAAACGTAATAAAATCTTGAGCTTATAATGTAATAACAATTATTACAATTATTACATTATGAGAAATGTATTACAATTTTGTCAAAATAATTTGGGTTTCAGAATTCTGATGTTGTTAGAACAAAACACCTAAAAATATAAATCATAAATGTGTAATATCAGTGTAGGTATAATAAGACGTTAAATATAATTATAATTAACAGCTACAGTAACAGTATTATAATGAAGAATAAGTCAAAGACAGGTTTCTTTTTGTGTTATGTGAAGCAAGGGTGTATGTATGATTTTGACATTGGTGGGGACATAAATTATGAGCAGCCCAGTATAAGGGACTGTCAAAATATTTGTGCTGTTATGTAGCCCACAGTATGTGTATTATATATACATATATATAGAGAGAGAGAGAGAGAGAAAGGCCAAAAGGAATCTTAGAGACATATTTGCTTTGCTTAATCCATTCATATACAAATTAATTCTAAAAAGAAATGTATATTTCCTTTTAGAATTAATTAATTTGTTTGTTTGTTTGTCTCTAAGATTCCTTTTGGCATTTCTCTCTCTCTCTCTCTCTATATATATGTATATATAATACACATACTGTGGGCTAAATAACAGCACAAATATTTTGACAGTCCCTTATACTGGGCTGCTCATAATTTATGTCCCCACCAATGTCAAAATCATACATACACCCTTGCTTCACATAAAACAAAAAGAAACTTGTCTTTGACTTATTCTTCATTATAATACTGTTAATTTGAATTGAATAAATTTGTATATGAATGGATTAAGCAAAGCAAATATTTTCACGTCTGTGATTCATTTTAGCATTTATATAGAATGACTAAACTATAGCTGAACTTTAGCGAGGGGACATTGAACCTTTTATTAAAATTCTGAATGCATTAAAGACTGGAATGCATGCAAAGAGTGCATCCTTTATAATTTCAAATGCAATGAGCATGTCACTTATCTCAGTTCAGTTCAATGGATGTGTCTGTGATTGGCTACACTGCTCAGCACTGCAAACATTGTAAATAGAAACATCTAATGCTCTCCAGAACGCAAATGCAAATATGCACAGAAGATTTTGCCAAATGACTTATTATTACAGTTTCAACTAAAGGTGCTCTTGTTTTTTTTGGTGACCCATACTCAGAATTTGTGCTCTGCATTTAACCCATCCAGGTGCACAGACACACAGTAGTGAACACACACACCGTGAACACACACCCGGAGCAGTGGGCAGCCATATTGCTGTGGCGCTGGGGAGCAGTGACTTGCTCAAGGGTCTCACCTCAGTCGTGGTAAGCGAGGGTGGAAGAGAGATTTGCTTATTCAATTCCCGCAATTTTATATATATATATATATATATATATATATATATATATATATATATATATATATATATATATATATATATATATATATATATATATATATATACTGTATTATTATTAGAGAAACTTTAAATGTGTTTAAAATTAAAAATGTGATTCTGGGTCAAAGCGACTAAAAATTATGAAGCACGTCATAATCACAAAATTAGTAAGCTTTTTATAAAAAATAAAAGTTCACAATGTAGCCTAATAAGACTAGTTTAAAGGCATCTTTAGCTTTGCAGGTTTACCTGCCAAAAAATTCTCCTTGCAACCAAACTTCAGAGGAATAACAGTGCTATGTAGCTAATGCTAGTATTTTTTTTAGTAGACCTCCTTGACATGCAAACGCAAGAAACCTCTATGAAAATTATTTCACTGTCAATCTTGCAGATGACTAAGTCTTGCTTCTGCTGCAACTCTTGTTGCCACACAATCACCTTCTGACCTCATGAAAAGTGTTTTTCTAGAAATACCCTGACAGCTGGCTGGTGCCGACTAATTAAGAATTGATCAGGCTGTGAATACCTCACAGGACCTCTTTGGATCCCCACCTGAGTCATTTAGTCTTTCCATAACTACATTCAGAGATTAAAAAACAGTGACAAATACAGAGGTGAGACCTCAGTGGTCATTCATGACAACAAAAACAGCCTCCATTTTTTAGATCGTCCTCAGTCTTTTAGTAGAATCAATACAGTGCAATCATAAGCCTGTCCTCCTGTTGTCACTAAATTGTCTGCCTTTGATTCCAGTCTGATTTCTTTCATCATTTTAAACCAGTTTCCTATGTTGGGCTTTTTGAAAGAGAAGTTACAGGTCAGATTGTTTTATTGCTAGTGGACATGCCACATGCCATAAACCTGGCTTCTCTGCACAGGTGTCAAGAAAGCTTTCAGAAAGCTTGCCACGCCATTGGACTTTGCTGTCATGGTGGTAATTGACTGTCAATTGTAAACTCAAATACTCCACAAAAGTCGGTGAGGTGGACGACAAATCAGGATCTGTCCCTCTCAGACCCTGTTATTCCAGTCAGTTTTGGTGGCAAAATGTCACAGCTCACCTGCTCTATCTCTTTCTCTGAGCTGGAATTAATACCATTCGTTTGGTTCAGACACTCCTCGAAGGTTAATTACTTTGCTGGATTATGGAGAGTTGCTCTCACCACCTGCGTTTAATCAAAAAATGTGCCAGATTTAATGGCTAATCCTGTTAGCACATATTACTTCTTACATGTGCCAGTCATCCCCGACATTCATGCTCTGATTCACATTTATATTGATTTTCAGAATATAAACATAGACCCAATCTGTAAAAGCACAACAAAGTAGAAATACCAATAAAAAAAGTTTATACTTCCCAAAAATTAGAATCTGTCATCATTTACACACCCTTGTGTTGTGGAACGCAAAAGAAGACATGAAGAATGTGTCAATGGGGTCTAAAAACAACATTTGCCTCCATTTGCTCATTTTATGGACAAAAACATACTTTTCTGAAGTCATACAGGTTTGGAAAGACATGAGAGTCAGTAAATTATGACAGAGCTATCCCTGTGGACTATCTCTTTAAAGGTAAAAAAAAAAAATGGTCCTTGCAGTTGGGGTTGGAGGGAACATTGATGTTGTTACAACAGAAATAGGGATATGCTGGTATCAAATTTTCCTGTTGCGATTAATTGCTAATGCTTTTATCACAGTATACGGTATTATCACAGTATTGAAATTTAGTTGCATAAAAAAGTAGTCATAATACAGTGTAATAGGTTTAATAACTTTTTTTTTCCTATAACAGAAATAACTGAACATTTAAATGCAATAAAGCAATACAGAAAAATATATAAAGTTAAACGTTTTACACAGTTAAAGTGCAAAAGAACTATAAAAACCCATAAGTATCACTTTACAATAAGACCTCATTAGTTAACCTTAGTTAATGCATTTACATTCACAATGAGCAATATCTACATTTACTACAGAAGTTATTAATCTTGTTAAAAAAATCTAACACTTAGTTCATGTTAGCTCATTAAATAACACAGTTGCAACTTTCGATTTTAACGTGTTATTAAATATTGGAATACCTAAGATGAATGTTCAGAAGAATTTTTCATTGGCAGTTTATTTTAACTAATGAAGCTCTAATGTAAAGTGTGAATGAACAAAAAAGAATCAAAACACTTTCAAACAATATCTAGAGCTTGTTGTAGTCCATATTAAAATGAAAAAAAAAAAAGTTTGAATATAAATAGCCTATTAAGTATTTGGCGCTGTAATGAACACCATAGTGATTACACAAATCTGAATGGCTATTTAAATCTATTTAAATATGCTTTAGAAAGTAGTGCAGCTGCTTTATTTGTGGAGTTTCCAGGGTAACGGCTGCATTTTCTGCAGTTTAGCCCCATCTGCTGTCAGAGAGTGAAGTGTTTCACTTTTTTCATTCAGCGCGTCTCTCACGTGTTCCCCCATGTGCTTCTCATGCGTGCTTGTTTACATTAGAGGCTTTCAAGCAGCATACAGCAGTGTTGTGCATTTTGACCAGTTGATGGGAATAGTATTCTTAAAATGCATTCCAAATGCTGAATAATTTGTAATATGTAGTGAATGTGACAGACATAATTCACCATTGTTAAGTGTAGTTCTGTACACTGTGTTCTGCATAACTGTTCAGGGATCGTGGTCCCTTTAAATGTTCGGAATGCGTGATGACGTAAAACACCGGTCAGCGCCATGGTTGGAGTTTTCTTGTTTGGTCTTTTGGAAAAATAAACGAGACACGCATTTGTGTGCTCAAAGTGAGAAGTTGTCCCTTGCAAATTACTGCAATTTCCACACTGGTGACCCCGACATTAGTCTGCTAGACGTATCCAGAGACACGACGCGATCATGACCGCGAACGCTCTCACCCTCAAACTCCCCGAATTCTGGGAATCGTCAGCATCGGCATGGTTCGCCCAGACTGAAGCGCAGTTCGCATTGCGTGAGATCACCGCGGATACAACAAAATATTACTACGTTGTGTCTGCTCTCGGAAATTCAACAGCATCCAGAGTGGTGAGCCTTCTTACGAATCCTCCCGAAAATGAGAAGTATACGGCACTTAAAGCCCACCTGTTGAAAACGTTTGAACTGTCAGACGCTGAGAGAGCCAGCAGGCTTTTCTCACTTCAAGGACTGGGTGACAGCAAACCGTCCAAGCTCATGGACCGTATGCTGGATCTTTTGGGCGATAACAGACCTGATTTTCTTTTCATCCAGCTTTTCCTGAGTCAGCTGCCTTCCCAAGTGAGACCTGCATTCGCCAACACCACAATCACTAACTGTCATAGACTAGGTGAAGAGGCTGATAAATTTTTCCTGGCAAGTCAGGCACATTGTGCGGCCGCGCTTTTTCCCCGCGCACATCTCTTCGGTGATGCAGAACGACACCACACTCATTGCTGCGACCACTTCTCGTCGGCAGCAGTCTGCTGGCACCCAACAGCCTTCAGGATTGTGTTTCTATCATGCAAAGTTTGGAACCAAGGCTAACAAATGCCGTCCACCATGCAGTTTCAGTGTTTCGGGAAATGCCAGGGCCGGCGCTCAGTAGTAGCCATGAGTGTCGGCCGCGTAGGCAGGCTGCTTTTCATCCGCGATAGCATCTCCGGACGCCGTTTTCTGTGCGACACGGTGGCACAAAGGAGCGTCCTGCCTGCATCCCGTTTGGACATGGTAACCGACAGCCACGGCCCCCCTATGGAAGCTGCCAACGGTAGCCGCATCCGCACATATGGCACAAGGTATGTTGAATTGTGTTTCGGAGGACAGCATTTCGGTTGGGACTTTTTTACTGCAAAGGTTTCCGTTCCCCTCCTTGGCGCTGATTTTTTGTGTGCACATGGACTGTTGGTGGATGTAAAGAACCGCCGTCTGATTGATGCTGTCACGTTTTGTTCTTATACATGCACGCTCAGCGAAGCGGACTCCATACGACTGTCTAGCATGCTCTCAGCTTCCGATGATTTCCAACGTCTATTGGCCAGTTTCCCAGCCCTCACTCAGCCCACTTTCTCTTCATCTACTGTGAAGCACGGTGTGGAGCACCATCTCGCCACTACTGGTCCACCCGTCTACGCCCGCGCTCGGCGCCTCGACCCGACCAAGCTTGCCGTTGCAAAGGCTGAGTTTGCAAACATGGAACGCCTGGGCATAGTACGCCGATCCGACAGCCCGTGGGCATCACCCCTCCACATTGTACCCAAACCTGGCGGCGGCTGGCGCCCGTGTGGCGACTACCGGCGGCTTAATGAGGCAACGGCACCTGACCGATACCCAGTCCCGAACATACAGGATTTTTCAGCACACCTGGCTGGCAAGGTGATTTTTTCCAAGGTGGACCTCGTCCGGGGATATCATCAGGTGCCGGTACACCCACTGGACATTCCCAAAACAGCAGTGATCACGCCGTTTGGTCTGTTTGAGTTCCTGCGCATGCCGTTCGGCCTTAAAAACGCCGCCCAATCTTTCCAGCGCCTCATGGACTCTGTTTTGCGGGACCTGCCTTTCCTTTTTGTGTACTTGGATGACATCCTGGTAGCGAGCACGTCCAAGTCTCAGCACCTGGCGCACCTCCGAACCCTTTTTGAGCGGCTTAGCCACCATGGACTAATTGTCAACCCTGCCAAGTGCCAGTTCGGTCTCTCCACCATCGACTTCCTAGGACACAGAGTCACTAAGGACGGGGCAGTTCCTCTCCCATCAAAGGTGGAGGCAGTCATACAGTTCCCACGCCCACTCACTGTCAAATCCCTGCAGGAGTTCCTCGGCATGGTGAATTTTTATCACCGCTTCATCCCTCGAGCCGCTCAGCTCATGGGGCCCTTGCACGAGGCCTTAAAAGGTAAACCCAAACACGCTGTGGACTGGACTGAGAGCAGAGTCAAGGCTTTTAATGCCACTAAAGCAGCATTAGCGAACGCCACCATGCTGGCGCATCCTTCTCCTACAGCCCCCATTGCCATCACCTCGGACGCCTCTGATTATGCTGTCGGTGCGGTTTACGAGCAGTGGGTAGGTGGGGCCTGGCAGCCGCTGGCTTTCTTTAGCCGTCAGCTGCGCCTTTGTGAGCGGAAGTACAGCACTTTCGACCGGGAGCTGCTGGGTATCTACCTCGCCATTAGACACTTTCGTTCCCTGCTGGAAGGCCGACACTTCACTGCTTTTGTGGATCACAAGCCGCTGACTTTTGCCATGGCCAAGGTGGCTGAGCCGTGGTCCGCCCGCCAGCAACGGCATCTGTCTTACATTTCAGAGTTCACCACGGACTTGCAGCACATTGCCGGTAAGAGCAACCACGTGGCGGATTGTGGGTCACGGGCTTTGGCAGGGGCAGTCCATCTTGGTTTGGATTACAACCGCATGGCCGCAATTCAGACCACAGACCCAGACGTGCAACATCTGAAAACCTCGACTACAGGGCTGCAGATCAAGGACGTGGTTTTTGGCAATGCCGGCACAACGCTCCTTTGTGACATCTCCACAGGTAGTCCTCAGCCTATCGTTCCCTCGGGGTGGAGGCGGCAGGTTTTTGATGCCATCCATGGTCTCTCCCACCCAGGTGCGAAAGCTTCACAGAGGCTTGTTTCAGCAAAGTTTGTATGGCATGGCCTCAAGAAGGACGTTAGGGACTGGGCTAACACCTGTGTTGAGTATCAACGGGCCAAAGTACACCGCCACACTAAAGCCCCGTTAGAAACATTCCCGGTTCCTGAGAGGCGTTTTGACCACGTAAACGTGGACCTGGTTGGTCCTCTGCCCTCCTCTCAAGGTTTCACATATTTGTTAACCATGGTTGACAGGACCACCCGCTGGCCTGAGGCTGTGCCACTGACATCGGTGGCGTCTGCCGAGATGACACGGGCATTTCTTGGCACCTGGATTGCCCGTTTCGGCACCCCTTCGGACATTTCCTCTGACCGAGGTGCACAGTTCACGTCTGAGCTTTGGAACGCTGTCGCACAGAGCCTCGGAGTGAGACTCCACCGCACGACTGCATATCACCCGCAGGCTAACGGACTCTGTGAGCGTTTTCATAGATCGATGAAGGCTCCCCTGCGTGCCAGCCTCAAAGACAGCAACTGGGTCGACAAGCTCCCGTGGGTGATGCTGGGTATCAGGACTGCACCAAAGGAAGACCTTCAGTCCTCATCCGCGGAGCTTGTTTACGGACAGCCGCTGCGAGTACCAGGGGATTTTGTCCCTAGCACCACGGTTCCCTGGTCTGCCACTCTCCAGCGGTCTACTCTACTGGATAATGCGAGGTTTTTTGCACCTGTCCCTACTTCCTGTCACGGCCTCCCTCAGTCGCACATCCCTGCTGGACTTCAAACAGCCGACTATGTTTTCATTCGCCACGATGCTCACAGAGGACCGCTACACCCGCCCTACGAGGGCCCGTTCCGGGTTCTGGAGACAGGGGACAAACACTTTGTGGTGGACAGGGGTGGCAAACCGGAGCGACTCTCCATTGACCGCCTTAAACCGGCTCATTTGGACGTGGCCAGGCCCGTTGACTTGGCCCAGCCCCCACGACGCGGACGGCCTACTGCTCTGCCCCCACCCAGTGCTCCTACCCCACCCAAGCCTCCCACACCCCATGCCCCTCACCCGGGTAATGACGGTACACCAGCTGCAGTGGGGTCTCCTCGACCTCCGGTACAGCGCAGTCGCTGTGGCCGGTTGATACGCCCACCCCCCCGTTGACAGTTGGGCATTTCTGATATGGTGAATTCTGGGGGGACGTGTGTAGTGAATGTGACAGACATAATTCACCATTGTTAAGTGTAGTTCTGTACACTGTGTTCTGCATAACTGTTCAGGGATCGTGGTCCCTTTAAATGTTCGGAATGCGTGATGACGTAAAACACCGGTCAGCGCCATGGTTGGAGTTTTCTGTTTTGTTTTTTGGAAAAATAAACGAGACACGCATTTGTGTGCTCAAAGTGAGAAGTTGTCCCTTGCAAATTACTGCAATTTCCACAAATATATAATTATTCACTGTATTTAGAAGTGCCCACGATAACAATATCGTGCATGTTCATTACCGTGATATATCGCATTACCAAATACTGGCACATGTCTAAACAGAAATAATGAAATGGAGGGATTGAAAGGGCCAAAGATAGAAATATCATTACATGGGAAAGAAGAAGAGAGACACAGCCTCATTAGAGTGTCTAGGAAGCTGCCTCACAATTGTGACACTGGAAAGGACACAGGTGAGAGTGCTGGTTTTAATGACCAGAGTCTGTGATGTTACCTGTCAACAAGATTTTGGGGCTGGAGAAAGCTATTAGGTTGAGGACAGAGAACTCTGTGAGCTACTAGTGTTTATACTAGTGTGTATTTGTTCATGTTCATCAGAACAGAAAGAATTTGTGTGCAAGGATCATTTTAATCCTATTTTCTATCTATCTGTCTGTCTGTCTATCTATCTATCTAATAATAATAATAATTCCTTCCATTTATATAGCGCTTTTCTGTGCACTCAAAGTGCTTTACATAGAAGGGGGGAATCTCCTCAACCACCACCAGTGAGCAGAATCCAACTGGATGATGCGACAGCAGCCATATTGCGCCAGAACGCCCACTACACACCAGCTTATTGGTGGAGAGGAGACAGAGTGATGAAGCCAATCAGCAGATATTGGGATGGTTAGGAGGCCATGATGGTCAAAGGCCAATGGGTGAATTTGGCCAGGATGCCGGGGTTACACCCCCACACTTTTTCAAAGGATTTTTAATGACCACAATACGTAAGGACCTTGGTTTAACGTCTCATCCTAAAGACGGTTCTTTTTGTATGTATAGTGTCCCTGTCACTACACTGGGACATTAGGATCCACTCAGACCACAGGGTGAGCACCCCTGCTGGCCTCACTAACACCTCTTTCAGCAGCAACGCCCAGGAGGTCTCCCATCCAGGTACTGACCAGGCTCAGTGGGCAACCAGTCTTGGGCTGCAGGGTGATCCGTCCGTCCATCCATCCATCCATCGCAAACAAAGTAATTAATTTTGCACCCTGTCAACAGCAATAGTACACTGAACAAAATTATAAACGCAACACTTTTGTTTTTGCCCCCATTTTTCATGAGGTAAACTCAAAGATCTAAGACTTTTTCTATGTACACAAAATGCCTATTTATCTCAAATATTGTTCTCAAATCTATCTAAATCTGTGTTAGTGAGCACTTCTTTCCTGAGATAATACATCCACCTCACAGCTGTGGCATATCAAGATGCTGATTAGACAGCATGATTATTGCACACGTGTTCCTTAGGCTGGCCACAATAAAAGGCCACTCTAAAATGTGCAGTTTTATCACACAGCACAATGCCACAGAAATTTTGAGGGAGCGTGCAGTTGGCATGCTGACTGCAGGAATATCCACCAGAGCTGTTGCCCATGAATTGAAAGTTCATTTCTCTACAGTAAGCCGTCTCCAAAGGCGTTTCAGAGAATTTGGCAGTACATCCAACCGGCCTCACAACCGCAGACCACGTGTAACCACACCAGCCCAGGACCTCCACATCTAGCATCTTCACCTCCAAGATCATCTGAGACCAGCCACCTGGACAGCTGCTGCAACAATTGGTTTGCATAACCAAAGAATTTCTGCACAAACTGTCAGAAACCATCTCAGGGAGCTCATCTGCATGCTCATCGTCCTCATCGGGGTCTCGAGCTGACTGCAGTTCGTCGTCGTAACTGACTTGAGTGGGCAAATGCTCACATTTGATGGCATCTGCCACTTTGGAGAGATGTTCTCTTCACGGATGAATCCCGGTTTTCACTGTACAGGGCAGATGGCAGACAGCGTGTATGGCATCGTGTGGGTGAGCGGTTTGCTAATGTCAACCTTGTGGATCAAGTGGCCCATATTGGTGGTGGGGTTATGGTATGGGCAAGCGTAAGTTATGGACAATGAACACAGGTGCATTTTATTGATGGCATTTTGAATGCACAGAGATACCGTGACGAGATCCTGAGGCCCATTGTTGTGCCATTCATCCACCACCATCACCTCATTTTGCAGCATGATAATGCATGGCTGCAAGGATATGTACACAATTCCTGGAAGCTGAAAACATCCCAGTTCTTGCATGGCCAGCATACTCACCGGACATGTCACCCATTGAGCATGTTTGGGATGCCCTGGATCAGCGTATATGACAAGTTGTTCCAGTTCCTTCCGATATCCAGCAACTTCGCACAACCATTGAAGAGGAGTGGACCAACATTCCACAGGCCACACTCAACAACCTGATCAACTCTATGCGAAGGAGATGTATTGCACTGTGTGAGGTAAATGGTGGTCACACCAGATACTGACTGGTTTTCGGACCCCCTCTGGACCCCCAAATACAGTAAAAAGGCACACCTGTGTAATAATCATGCTGTCTAATCAGCATCTTGAAATGCCACACCTGTGAGGTGGATGGATTATCTCGGCAAAGGAGAAGTGCTCACTAACACAGATTTAGACAGATTTGTGAACAATATTTGAGAGAAATAAGTCTTTTGTGTACATAGAAAAAATTCAGCTCATGAAAAATGGGGGCAAAAACAAAAGTGTTGCGTTTATAATTTTGTTCAGTGTAATTTCCAGAAACAACATTTTGAAGAAATAACTACATACTAGCTTTGTTTTAGGGACTTACCCAAGAATCAGCATTCAAAGTATGCTCTTATGAATGAGAAATCTTGTTTGTCTTTGGTGCTTACACTGTGCCGAAGCTTGTGGAAACACTCAAACATTTGCTTTGACTTCTGTTGGTAGACAGATATTGCCAGAGTGTGGCAGATGCTTCATCAATGCAAAGTTTTTATACTGTTGTAAGTAAGGCCTGACATTTCTTGGGTGCGATATTGTCTGTGCTTTTTAGATTTCATCTTGCTCATATTTGATATAATCAACATATTTCATGAGTCAATTTGACAGATTATTCATTTGCACAAGTGTTATTCACATTTGAAAGGCAAATCCAACTATAAAAACAGGAAAGATTGTGTTATTGAGATTGAGCTCTGATCCGAGCAGCTTTGTGTGTAACGCAGTTAAATATTTGCTGGTCTATATGAGCCAGATGACTCATTGTTTAGGGTTTGAGTCATGAGATTGCTCACTCTGGGTATAAATTAAGAAGGTTGTGAGCTAGGCTGATTCCTGCCTAGCTGACAAGCAAAGATTGTCCCTAGGTCAACTGAATGCACTAAAAAAAGCCATTGTATAATTTTCCAGAAGGTGCCATTTTGCATTCCAGTCAGCTTGTAAGTGTTCTTGTGTACCAAGATGTGTGGTGTAAATTTCTCTTTCTTCCAGTTTTGCTCTTCCCTTTTCATATGATTTAAAGTCAATACAAAATCCTTATAGATATAGCAGGGTCACATTTGAGGATTTAGGAGATATAAATCTGGCTCTTTCACTGCTGTCTCTCTCAGGAAATGTGCATACCAGAGTGAAGAATAAGGCGGAAAGAAAAAAGGTGTGAGAACAAAAGCTTCTGGTGCCTCTACGTTATTATTATTCTTTTTTCTGTATTTCAGAGTAAACAATGAGACAAGAACAGTTTTTCAGAGCCACTCACCCCAGGAAGAGATGAAAATATGCTGCTTTTCCACATCATCCTTATGTGTTATTTGTCTGCCATACTCATTCTTATTTGGCTGTTTAAAAAAACATTCCTTTTTAATGAAATGCAACAGTGTAGGAGGTTTAATTTACTACATTGAAGGTTGTTGTTTTTTTAAACAATGCAACCAAGATGAAGTTATAAATCATCTTCAAAATAACTGTTTCAGTACATTACAAACATTTTTGAAGAGGTTACGATGTTTTTAAATAAAGATATTTTCACTTCTACCAATAAATGAAGCTACTGAGTTTTTTTTTTTTTTTTTCAGCTTTTCATGATACAATTCACTCTGAAATTTTGGAAACGATGTTGGCAATTGTACCATTCAGTCATATCTGAAAGTTATTTTAATGCAGTTATGTCTAGAAATAAGTTTTATGCTGATATTGTCTAAAACTTAGGGGTGTTTCCAAACTTTTGAAGAGCAGTGCATGTTAGCTGACTGGTTCTGTCGCCTGAAGGGGGTTAACGCCGCTCGAGTGCCTGTGGGACCACTCTCATCACTAGAGCACTATGGGAACTCTAATGGGTTAGGGTTACAGGGGCAGTCTATGGAAGTACAGACACCTAGAACAGCTATCCAGGCAGAGCTGTCAGCGGCAGACATCTCACTCCCAGAGGATTCACTCACTTATGTGACTCTGGGTCTCGCATTCCCAAAGGATTGGCGTTGTTTTACCTGACCGGTTAATGTTTCATCCATGAAAATGGCACTCACTGATTTTCATACTCTATCTCTGATTATAATTTCATATGGACTTGCAATTCACAAAGTCAGGCTGAATAGCACTTCCACTTCCCGCTTTAAGCGCAAAACCAAACTTGCAGTTATTATTCCACAATAGAAGTAGAAAAACAAATGTTGGTGCAAAGAAATGAAACAATCCCAATATATGCACATAATCAGAAGAGATATTCCACTGAAACCAGTGCTTTAGGGAAATATGCACAGCGATTTGCATAGTTTTATATTGAGCAGATATGAACTACTGCGCAACAGATTGACCTGAGTAGGAGTGGAAGAGACGTTCTCCTGCACCCACACTCCTCATGTTTCAGATTTTCTCATCAACTTCAGCCGCTCTGTGAGATTGCTGGGAGGAGCCCTGAAGGTGTCTCTGAAAATGCCGTTTGAGAGGCGGATCTGCTTTGAAACCCATCTGCCTTTTACCTCTGCCCAATATTCTCTTGGCACAATTAGCTATTCCTGTCATGCAGCCTCCTGTTGTAGCGAGCTCGAATTGGCAAAATGGGAAAAGGCAAATTGATACTTAGATATGAACATAATTAGACAGATGTTAGACGGCATGCTAATCGCTGCAGAAAAGTAACAGTCTGGCTGTACAAAGGCAGAAAACTAAATTGTTTCCTGAAGTCTTCCTGAGGCTTTATAACAATGAAAAAACAGAGACGCATACATAATCCACAATGTAAAAAGTGTAAATAATGTTTGGACCTGGACTATCTGTTTGTCTGACCTTTGACTGATGGAGAATTGTTCAGGAAACCTGAAAAAAATGGTTGTTTTTGCAATTCTGTTTGGTAATGTTAAAAATGACACACTTGAGCTTTAACATGCCCATTTCAGAAATGTATTGTTTTGTTGAATCAAGTGTTAGGCCTCATTTACACCTAGTGTTTAGTTCTTTTACCACTCCTTAATGAATTTCATTGAAGGTCTCTGGTTTTGTGGCTGCATACTTTATTTTCACCACAAACAAGATTTTTTCCTTCTTAAGCTCCTTTAATACCAGAACTTAAGGTGTGTGTGCTTTTACATGATCTATGTCACTGCATGTGATGTCAGATGGTTGTTATCCTTGTAAGGATCATCTGATAGAAAACATATCAACCTCTGCAGAGAAATCTGAAATAACTGAAAAGCACTGGACAAAAAAGTGCAGTTTATTTCTTGAATGTGAAAGTAATATGTCAGTTTTACATTCTTGTTTGCATATAGAAAAATGTTGAAATTTTTGCAAAAAAGTGTCTGCCGAGTCAGACAACCTCTGCAGGTGCTGATGCTTTCCACACGGCATCTATGGAAAAAAGGAGCTGCATTTTATAACTGCTGTGGTTTTCACCTCAGGCAATGAAAGCACACCTACCACCTACAAAACAATATACATCATAAAATAAAAAAGTGTATTTCCACATATTGCCTCAACATTTACACATGCCCATACTTAGCCTAACATACACAAACATTTTTATTACACATGCTGAAGCAATATGTGGCAAACCTCTTCTACAAGAAGAATAATGCAATTCATTTCCGGTTCGTCTTCAGAAGATGCATGTGACGTCACAAATAGCGGAGAGTGCATGTGAGTTGTGAATTGTGCCATGTTCTATAGCAGATAGATGTTAATACCTGGTGTGAATGGGATAAAAAAGAAATCCATTGTAGTTTTGTTTGGGCTGTAGAACCAGATTTGAGAATTAATGATGTAGATCAATGACACTGATTTGGTGAACCATCACTTTCACTTCCCAACGCATTAAATGTAATGTATGAGATTGAAGAAATTCTTCAAAACATGTTTTGCTCCCCCAGCAACATTTTATTATGAATGCTTTGAAGAAATCCCATTTGTCATAACACTTCCTGTTTGGCTGGTTGCATTTGTAATCAAACACTTAAATGCATCCCTGTGTGTGGTCTGATATGATTCAACCCTTGAGGCCAGTGATTTATTTAATAATCAATTCATTCAGCTCTGTAAATGAATGTTGTTTTATTGCCTACAAAACCACAAGCTATTCAAAAAACAAACCTTTTGCATTTGTGTCAGACTGGCTTTACAATCGCTGAATTTAGATAAGTAATACATATTGAACTAATCAAATTGCAAATATATAACATTCCTCAATGATTTCCACTGAAGGATTTTGAAGATGTTGATATATGGAAAATAAGGAGGGGGGGGAGCATGAAGCTTCATCCTCACACCTCCATACACACCTCTGCTATGCTCGAATATGACTCATCCGTCTGTTTAGTCTAACTAGCATTTTGTTCCTGACAAGAGAGTTTCACACAAGGACCACACTGTATCATATTTTCCCAAGAGGCAAAAACACATCCAGCCTTTGCATTAATAGATACAAGGAGATTTTTTTGTCTCAAATGATTTATTTTATACCACTGCATCTCGTCTTTAGTTTGCAGTATTTACATTGTCACTGTCTCACAAGCACATTCTGATCATGAATGAGAAAACTCAAAGTATTACAATACCAAGAAAACACTGACATTCTTTATAAACACTTTACTCTTTCTCTCTCTCATTTTGTTTTAACTGAAGCAGACATTCCTCAGTTTGTTGATGAGGGATACCAATATAACCTTACAGCCTTAAAACACCATTTGAATGACAATGACAAAACACAAAGCAGATAGAAATGATTGCAATTAAATTTTTCAAAGGTAAAATGCACATTTAATCTCACTATTCTTACAGTGTAGGTCATTGCATGTGGCATAAAATGAACATCTGAAAATGACTAGTCACTATGGAAACGTAAAACGGGGGAAAAAGGACCAGGCTGATACACAATCAAGGGAGGGCAGCCAGACACTGATACTGTTCATTTAGAAATGAAGGACGCAAACACATGAGAAAAAAAAAAAAAAAAACGTACACGGCTTGATAGCATGTTAGTATCACTTAAGACCTTGACGGAAAGTGAAACCCATTTTCATTACAGCCAATTTGAGTTTCTGCAAGTGTGATACCCTAATTTGTAGTTTGTAACCCACGTGTTAATTTTATTTTATTTTATTTTTTTGCCGCGTTTAAAATAGCAAAGATTTGCTTGGTCAAGCTTCAGTGGCTGCAAAGTAGCGTAGAGTGTTATTTGTAAAAACCGATTCTATTTTGCTATTTCCAGCTATGCTCTGGAGACCAGACACTTCCTCGGAAAAAGCCATTATGGGAAGCTAATTGTGAACCGTAAATGTCAGGTATGACTAATGCATGACCTGCGCTGAGAGACTGCAAGTGTCCCACATTGGCTTTCAATGCTCCAGTGGTTGCGGTGGAAATGCATTTGCTAAAGACTGCAACAAAACCAGCAGGTCTTAAGTGTGTGCTATGCATCACAGGCTCAGAGGAAGCAGCAGAGGTTTGCGTTTGGCCATCCAGGCATTATTCTTTTCTGTTGTGCTTTCTGCTACATACTATTTCAAGTATGTGAAGGGTGGTGTGTTTGGATAAAAATCTACAAAAGTTCTGATACGACTGGTATGAGAGTTTATTTTTATTCTCAGGTGCTTCATTTTGGTGCCATATATTAAGCATTAAGGGTAGTTAGTTCTTACGGCACAGATATGAACAGTGAATTAGCTGTAAAATCCTCAACCGTAGCTTCGTTTTTAATTTCTGCTCGTCGTTTAATAAAAGCTTGGTAATTCAGTGAATTCATTCTCACCATCAGATTACAGCACTGGCAATGAGTAAATCTGTTAACCTTGACAAAAGCACCACTCCAATATAAACCTGTCCTCCTGTAGACATTTTTCCCTGATCTGTTGATTCTTATTTGAGATAATGTATTTTTATCAGTTGTATCTGTTTACAATTTTTATTACAGCGTCCAGGTTACGCTTTTTACACATTGATATAATTCAGCAGTATAATAATAGCAATAACGATACTTAACTCCAGGCAGAAGTTACTTACTGTAACTCTCACAACAGAAGTCCAAGTACAGCTTGTTCCTTACAGTTGCTCAATTGTACTTACAATTTTACATGAAGACTGTAAAGCATGATCTTTACCAGTTTGCTTTTTTCACAATGAATGGTTCTCCACACATATTTAAGTCCTTGTGAATTAGTTTCTCCAGAATTCAAAAAGCATCTGCAACCTGATGTCAGCTATTATGTTTTTGTGCCTACTCATGGGGCAAGAAAATGTACTTAAGAAAAAAGTCAAGAAGATTCTAGGAAGTTTGTTAAAATGCTCTTTAAGAATTTCTCTTGCTCTTTAAAGAGTATCTTAGTTTTTTTTTTTTTTTTTTTTTTAGAATAAAATGAAAGTCTTTGAGGTTAGAGTTTAGCCTTACTTTTAAGAGGTTACTTACAATAAAATTTAAAAAAATAAAGAATTTTATACTATGTTTTGTGAATCCAACCTCTTAAAGGCCTTACACTGTAAATATGCAAACTTGTGTAGAATCAGGGTATTTCAAATCACCATGGGAAGCAAAATGTGGCCATTTTCATTTCTACCAGCTTCCAACTGAGGTCTGTACCATAGGAATTCAAGTCAAGCCCCAAATCACTATTTAGCCACCGGAGAACCCATAGTTTTCATGTTTTGAAGTTCTTATGCGGATGACTACACCAGATTCAGTCTCCATTGTTGCTGAAATAGACTAGTCGACCTTTAACTCAACATCCCCTGTGTGTTCGTTCTCATGCCTGCGAGCTTTGAGACATCCAATACATTATTAATCGATTCAATCTGAGTCCCTTTCACCTGAAAACAAAACCTGCCTTTTTGTTCAAACATCCATTTTAGGATTTGAGGAAAGTATATAGTACATTTTTTAATCATCTGTCTTGAGTTTTGTCAACTCTCTAGATTTCTTTTTTAAATCATAAGAGACATTAAGTGATGCATTTGGGGAGTGAAAGGACACATTGCCATACCATCCACGTGTACAGTCATTTCATTTATATTCAGTTCAGACATCTGGGAGTAAAAGAGAATCGGTTAAAGTCAAGCAAATCCTTACAGATACAAATAAACAATTGTTTTCTTTGTTATCTTTTTCTTCTACCATCACATAACACTTGCAGCCAAGGCCTTGGGTCAAAAAAAAAAAAAAAGATTTGGACTTTGGACAAAACAAAATACAACACAAAGCATAGAGCCCTAAACAAGTTGGGATGACATACATGTTGTGTATAAGTGGTGCTGAATTTCACAGATGAATTTTAGTTCATAGATGTGGACTGCATTGTCTTTAATAGTTATTTCTTGTCTTGTAGTTCTGTGTCATGATCGTAAGCATTTAAGTTTGTGTATGACCTCCACATTCGCTTATTATTTGGATAACATTCTGTCCGTTTTAATGGCGCTCACAGACTGCAGTTGGTATATTCAGCAGTGCTGGTTTAATTGGGCCACACGCATATACAGGGTTTAACGGAGTAAGTAATAATGAGAGAGAGAAATGGTGAATGGCTTGAACTCTCTTTAAGGTTCGGAACGAAGCACAGTTGGAAAGGGAAAAACAAATCCACGGGCACTTAGTCCCTTTTGATCCTTACATGTGTCCTTTGGAATAGCTTCCCTTTGGGTTTGGTTAATTGGATTGCTTATCTGTCAGTAGTTTATATTCTTCACCTGAACTGCTCTCAGACTTAGTTAAGTTTTATCCAGTGTGGTGTGACACAAGGTGAAGCTTACATTATATATTATGACTGAGGTGATAAAGTCCCCAGTTCTTCTGGTTCATCCTCTTCTGGTTTATACTCCTTCTGATTTGGGCGGACAGGCAGTCCACGGGGAGGGATGAGAATGAGACATTTAGAAAAGATGTTCAGAGGAGGTTGTGTAGTATCGTGGAGTTCTGTAGTCCTCCTCTGGCTGTGCTAAATGTGGCCTGGTTTGGACAGATACGCAATGAGGGCCACCACTACTCCCACGTAGACCCCCGTCCCAATGGTAATGGAGAGAGCGGCTAGGAACAAGGCTCGTCTAGATGCGATGCTAGCCAATGGGAAGTCTCCCTTGGTCACGGCTTTGCTGGTCTGGAACAAAGAAAGGGAGTGGTGAAAAAGAAGCAGGATCAAAGGATACATTGACCTGTTTTCCATTCAAGGGTAAATTGCATTAAACCATATAGTGCTTCCTTGATGATGCTATGGGCTGGATGGAATATCGGAAATGTTCTTACGCACAGCACAGAGACAAACATCATACGCTTTTATGACATTTTAAAATTCCATTCGACCCACTTTGAAGGGCAGTGTCACAAAGAAAAGTACCTTTTTGAATGTATAAAAAATTAAAGCAGCCTTTTAGGAAGCAATGTGAATGGCCACATTTCTGATGGGCTAAACACATCTAGAACAGAAAATAAAGCAAAATTCTGGACACATTCAGTAAGCCAGTTGTCCTTGGACCCTTAAAAAGCATTCAAATGTATTCAGTTCACTTTTCAAAAATGCAAGGCCATAAAAATCATGCTTATATGACATGGAATTATTTTTTTAAATGTTTAAATTTTGTTGTCTTCACTTGCACTTTTGTAGATGAAACAAAGAACTGATACAGATTTGCCTTTTTAGGAATTATAATACATTTATTTAGAATATCACCTCAGAATATAAATGAAGAATAAAAAAGACCTTTATATACCTTCAATCATGTAATACATTTTTATTAATATCACTTTAGCTATTTTTAGCATTAGAAAATGTTTAAAATTTAAAGATTTAAATTTTTAAATGGTCCACTAAAATGTAGAAAACAACCATCCTAGCAACAAGACAAACACTGAAATTATATTATGTTGTTATAATTATTATTATTGTTTCCAAATTTGGGTGAAAAAAAAAAAAACAACAACTCTGACCCAGATGAGTGAGCATTGTTCAGAAATATTTGACTTATGATGGCCAACTTGCAAATTGAACAAATATCCTTTAAAAAGTGCAGCTTCATTAAATATACTCAATTCACACAGCAGTTGTACTGTTTATGTACTTATTTCTTTAAAGATCTTTGAACACTTAATATTTGTGTTTTTGTTATAATTGTCATTTGCTTTGTCCCTGCTGCTTTCACCTTGTAAAATTTCCTAAAAAGCACCTTTGAGGTTTCTGTCATGATCAGTGATGCAGCGGAGATGCGAGGGAAAGCTGTAGCCAGCATTGTGCAGACGTGTTTGTCAGCAACTAACTTCTCGCATTGTTTCTTTCTTGTTATAAACATTGGTGTCAGGAGGGATGAGCCAAATGTGATACAGAGATCAGAAGAAAATAAAATTTTGCTCATGATACAACCATTGCAATTCTCTTGGTAAATAGCAACACAGTTGTTTTGTAGAGTGAAACACTCAGTCTTGTACTATTATCCCCTGTGCGTTTTAAAGAAATGACATGTTACTTGAAACAGCCAATGAATGGCCTTATATATATTTGCTGTTTCCATTTAACCCCATGCTGGAAGTACGCTGTGCTGAGAGCTATTAGGCTTAAAAAGAGAACATCACACTGCCTTAATTTCTTTGACAGCAAGGCCTATGCAGCCCCATGTAATAGTTTAATCAATCCATTTCCCCGTTCAAATTAATAATTAAGTTCTACTATGATGCTCATTTACCAAGAACATGGCTCAAGGGCTGCATGAATTTAATGGGGTGAATTTTTGTAGAACGTGCAGATAACTAAACCAACTCTATTATGCACAACGTTGTATTATTTCCTCACAGCATGGTGTCAGCTACTTGTAAGCAAGCAAACATGCTTTAAACAGTCGCTTTGTGTGATTGTGTCACGACTCTTTGGAATCTGCTGTCTATTTTAGTATCCTCATGAGAAAAGTGGAAAGAGTTGCCAGTCACATATGTCTGCCGCTGTGGGAGGCGTCTTGCTCTCTTTGTCACTGCATCTGACCCTGTAGTCCAGGGAAAACATTATTGATTTTCACTCCTACGCTTTGTGACGGTCAATAATGGGTTGTTTGGACACGCCAGTGCCAGTACACCAGCTGAGTTGCCATGTTAACATCTTTCTGCACATTTGTTTTTATCTTTAAATTTGAAGACACCTTCCATAAACTTTACCAGTAAGGTTGGAACATTTATTAGATATTTTCAATGTATTTGCAGGTGTTTGTCATTAGATTAGTTTCATGATCAATTTTTATATTATTTATATATTTTTTTATATTTTAAGTTACATTATATACTTTCAGTTTTTCAATATCAGTCGATATAGGATATACTGCTCCTTAATTTTTATAATTAGATTACCTTTAATGTTGAATAATGCTTACTTAACCTAATAACAGTAATTGAATAACACAAATAAATATGCATTTTTCGTACTGTACAATATTCAATACTTAAACTGTCAATTTCAATTTATTATCTATCTATCTATCTATCTATCTATCTATCTATCTATCTATCTATCTATCTATCTATCTATCTATCTATCACTATAATTTCTATGCAGTTGTTATATTGGTGCTTCAAAATTTAATTTAAATTTGGACAAAGTTCTAACAGAATGATGGCTCATTTTACCTTTTAAAATCACCACTTTCAGCCATTTAAGATGAAATAAATAAAGTTTGTGATCGAATATAACCAGAACACTGAAAACTATCCAGATAAATTCTACATTGCCCTACATTCTACAGCTCTGTATTTGTAATGGCCTTTTGTAGAACTAATACTGATATTTAAACCAACATCCTCAAATTCCTATACAATATCAAGTGCTTAATTAGTTAGAAAATGAAGACAAAGTCACTTTCTCATTCTGTAGGAGTGAGACAGAGGTGGATGCTGAGAGGAAGGAGGAGTTGGAGGCAAATGGTTGGCGACATTCCTCATGAACATTCAACCCTGTGCCGCGGGGAAAGTGAGAAAATCCATTCAGGATGTTCTCGGAGGAATATTCCCAGCCAGGAGACAGGACAAAAACATTCACATTTTCAGCAGATCTCATTTCTATCCTCCTCACACTCACACACACTGAGGTTGCATTCTGGAGAACCTTCACTGAACAACACCACAATCATTATAATTACTCTGGGAGAATTCACTTAGCTCCTGACAAAATAATTCACTCTGGCTGTGTCTGCCACAGACTAAACTATAGATAAGAATAAAAAGGCTCATTCCATAGTAGAAAAATAGATATCTATTGCTTTGAATGTGAAAATGGAGCTGAAAACATGGCCCATGCTCGTCACACCAATCTGATCTGTGGATTCATGTTTACACTATTTATATTAGAGAAGTGCATGATAATTTTACAGTCACACAAAGGAGAGCTGTTTGTTCGTATGATGGGTATTATAATGAGGCACCTGTTCTGTATTATTAGAGGGAGCTGAAAGAGATCACAAACTCTTTCTCTCATGAGATTACAGGCTTGTTTGAAGGGCACAGATGAAAAAGTGTTGAAGAATTCATCTTGTCTGTCTCTTGTGCTACAGCAGATTCTCAGCAGGCTTAATGGTTAGGCTGTGGATTTGGTTGGTGGGCTCTGCACTTACCCCCTGAGAAAAGTAGAAAGCAGCAATGCCCAGAGGCCAAAAGCAACAGAGCATGGAGAAGATAGCGAGGCCCAGGTGATCACGAGGAGGGATGACGATGAAGTTGTCCTCGCTCTCACTGTCACTGGAGCAATCTGTCTATAATGAGAGAAAAGTGTCAGTCAAATTATTTCAATTTGCTCACTTTTTTTTCAAGTGATGTATTTATAGTTTGGATTACAGGGTTGTTGGAAATGTGGAGTAAGGTCTTTTAATGTTTTTGAACAAAAATGATCTCCAAGAAATCAAAAATACACTAAAAACAGTAATACTGTGAAATATTATTACAATTTTAAATAGCTGTTTTCTTTTTAATATATTTATTCCTGTGATGGCAAAGCTGATTGTCAGCAGCCATTACTCCAGTCTTCAGTGTCAAATGATCCTTCTGAAATCATTCTTATATGCTGATTTGCTACTCAGGAAATGTATTATTAATATAAATGATAAAAAACAGTTGTGTGATTAAATTACTTTTTTCTGGAAACAATGTTTTTTTCTTTGAATACAAAGTTGAAATGAAACAGCATTTATTTGAAATATAATTTTTAGTAAAAATGTAAAAACATTTATATTTCTTAAAAAAAAAAAACATACTGACCCTAAACCTTTGAGGCCTAGTGTACAAAAAAAAATATGAAAATTAAAATGTATAATAAAGAAAAGTATTTAAAATTGGCTTTTGAACACATCTGAAACCCCCTAGTACTTTGCTGGCCCAGATTTTTTCTTTCCATTTTTCTTTCCCTTTCTTTTTATTTAATTATCACAAATTATTTTCTGTGATAATCAGCATTAACCTACACATTGTTCACAAAGCTTGCATTGAATCTGTGCAGCATTTCCACAGCATTTTGTGATGTTTGTCAGTTCTCTCCTTTGATTCTAGTGATTCACTTGAGTAACTAAAAATACCGCACCTCGTGAAGAGTGTGCCAAGAGGAAAGCTGTTAGAAAAATATTTCTGTACTGATTCACAGCAATAAGCTGCAATCATCAGTGGTGAAGGATAGCTCTGTCACTGGGGCTTTATCTGTGAAAATAATAGGCCTACCTCTCTATAAAATAACGTGAGATGTAAGATTGGATTTCTCCATAAGGAGGGGATGAAGTGGCTTGTTCACATGGATATTGTCATGTTTTCTGCTATATAGTCTGGTACATCTCTTGGCAAAAGCCAAAATACTGTTTTGTGTTTTGGTTTCGGAAACTGACATTTCCTTATCATTCATACTAAAGATATCTGACAAATATCAGTCCATATAACGAATCGTCACACCTACACATTTTTCCATTGCTTATAACCAAACCTTGACGTTACATAAGAGGATATAAATATTTAATTGGGCATTTGTTAGTCAGTCTGCTGTGTTCTGTGGACGAGCAGTTTAGTTCTTTAAAGAGAAACAATGCAGGGGACTTGCGAATAAACTGCGCCAGTTGAAAGCATTGTTTATATGCATAGTTTTAGCACTTGATTCACTTTGCAAAATAGTGGCATTATCATGTAACTCTGCAAACGCACCCACAAAATCAGTGCTGAAAGCAATTTGCACAGTGCAACTCCTTTTGTTGTGGGTTGGTTTTTAGTGCTAGGTTTTGGAGGATGTGACATACTTTTCTGAAACTGCAGATCATCTCTGCAGCAATAAATAAATGATAGTGACGCAGAGTACATTGGTACCATAACTACTGATAGTCAGGGAATATATTTGGTGTTGTTTTTTTATTAGTATTAATTGATATTGTGTATATATTGGTTTATGTATTGATGTGACGTGACATACAGCCAATGATGGCCCATACTTAGAATTCATGCTCTGCATTTAATCCATCCAAAGTGCACACACACAGCAGTGAACACACACACACCATGAACACACACCTGGAGCAGTGGGCAACCATTTATGCTGCGTTGCCCGGGGAGCAGTTGGGGGTTCGGGCACCTCAGTCGTGGTATTGCCGGGCCGAGACTCAAACCCACAACCTTAGGGTTAGGAGTCAAACTCTCTAACCATTAGGCCACAACTTCCACGACTTATATTGGTGTTTATGGTAGGTAAGATTTTCAAAAAAATTATAAAACCTGTTATGCTCACCAATGCTGCATTTATTTGATTAATAATATAGTAAAATAGTTTAGAATAACTATTTTAATATATTTTGAAATTAATTTTATTTCCTGTTATGTCAAAGCTGAATTTTAAGCAGCCAGTCTTCTGTCACGAGATCCTTCAGAAATGATTCTAAAATGCTGTTTTGTTCTTAAGAAACATTTAGTTTTCTTACCAATATTATCGAAGTTGAAAACGCTTGTGTTGCTTAATTTTGCAGAAACTGTGAAACACTTTTTTTTCAGGATTCTTTGATGAATCGAAAGTTCAGAATTTGAAACAGAAGTAATTAGGTGTGGTTTAAGTGTGTTTGAATTGAGGTATTTAGTTTTAACTATGCTGTCTTACTATTGGGGACATATTATAGAAATGTATTGCAAGGCAAACATGGTGTGAGTTCTGATAACCCATGTACTAATTGGAAGTCTATACACTTGATAACCGTACAGAAGTGTGTATGACCAGATGAATCAAATGACATTGCACTTTTTTTTAGCTTGTTTATCTGTATATGCTTAAACAATTCAAACTGAGTATTTTTTTTTTCAGTATCCTGCATGGATTCAAATGCTTAATGCATTGAACTATCCAAAAAATTGAATAAAAACAGATAAGCCAAAAACAATCTCATCATCTCTGCTTTCAGCTGAAAAGCATGAAACTTGTGCATTGTGTTATTAGTGATCTAACCTAAATGTGAGTAATCTGGCAGCAGTGTCAAATAGTTAAGCCCCAGAGCCAGAGTCCCACAGCTTGGCCCCCGATAAGCCCACCTTTTACTTCTCAGGTGCCTCTATTGAAAGAGGGTGGGCGGGGTTGACGCCAGATGCTGTCACTGCCTGCCAGTTTCCTGACAGGTAATGACAGATTAATGGATGGTTTTATCCTTTTAGTGTGGCAGGCGGCACAGGAAGGAAAGCGTGTAATTTATGTTACCAAAATGCCGCCCCCAGCATGAGCACGATGAGCCCTGTCCTTCTCCCCGTTTCTGTCTTTTCTGTTCTTTCGTGATCCAGTGCTCAGCTAATAGAACTTCATCTCGTTTTCAAGGTGATCGATGTCAGCGCTTTCAAACTTATTATGTAAGTGTCATGTGTGATGGCTCTGGATGAGTGCCCTCCTTTGGCGCTGAGAAAATTGAATCCATACATATTTGTAATTAGCTGCTTAATCAAATCTATCCAAATTCCAGTTACTCCGTCCGACACGTTTTCATCACAATGTAATAGGAGTAATATTGTTTCATGTCAAACTACAATTATCCTCAGATGGCATGCCCACAGACCTCCCATAGCCTAATCACTGACCATCTGATGCATATTGCACACAAAAATGGCAAGCTCTGACTGAAATCCACACTTTTGATCTGATTTGCTGGGTGTGTGTTGAGGTCTATACGCTAAAGGTGCAGAAAACCTGTTGTTTTTGTAAGGGTTATTCTTTATACTGTTCAGAAGTTTGGGCTTTGACAAAAACAAAAACAAACACAAGAACAAACAAACAAAATAAACAGTAAAACTGTAATATTTTGAAATATTATAACATTTTAAAGTAACTGTTTCTATTTTAATTTATTAAAAATGGCAAAGTTAAATTTTCCAACAGCCATTACTTCAGTTTTCAGTTCAACAGAAAAGCATTTATTTGAAATAAAACTCTTTTATAATGAATAAATAAATGAATTTAATTTAATTTAATACTTGATGAAAAGTATTAATTTCTTTCAGAATACAATCTTTCTGCCCCCAAATATTTGAATGGTAGTGTGTTTATTTAATTTCCATAGACATATAATGTTTTTTAATTTGATTCATATCATGTAAAAACCCTCATGATAATTATGTAAATCATTTTAAAGATATAAACTGGTTATTTTCCAATGCAAGGGGGCACTATAACTAAAGAAAACCTCTACATTTGCGATACCATTTAGCATTACTTTTACTGTCATAGCATCAGCAACATCTGTATCCATTCTTATTCCAAAGCGATTGGACATAGATAATTGTAGTTTGTGGCTATTATGTCAGAGTGCTGCCCAATTATTTTTTTTAATAAGTCCGCTGAAGTTGTGTTCAGAAGCTTGCGGGTTTATATAACGAGCACTTTTGATAAAGAACTCTTGCATTTGCCAAAGTTTGCAAGGCTAATGGCATCAGATTTTTGTTTGAGATTTCAAATTAACTCGATGTCCATGAACAAAACTGAACATTCTGTTTTGTTTTCAGAATTCAGGCAGAATCCTGTCCAAATAGATAGTTCTTGGCCATAATAAGGTGCAATGAGGACCAGACTTTTCGCTGTGAGACTAAACTGAAATTAGTTCAGGCTTGGTCTTTGCCCTTTCATAAAGCAAAACGCAACTCATACAGTTTTATTCCGAACTGCACAAACATAGAATTTATGAATTCTTCCTTTGCCGCAGTCTCCTTTCACATCTGTCTGACTTCGAGCAGTCTGTAGGGAGAGCCGAACAAATGGAAATTGATGTTGAGGATGGAAAGTGAATGAGGCGATCTAAACAGCAACCAGTAAACTGATGGAAAGGTGTTGGGGTAGGGAGCGGCAAGAGGTTGGCCATGGAATAAAAGAGCTGTCAGGTGAAAAGCTCTCCGAGGCAATTATATCCCAACAAAGGGGCAAGTAACTGCATCAGCGATGTCGTCGGGAGGTCATTGTCCTGGCAGGTGTTATAGCGTCGCTGAAAACAGCCGCATACATTTTTAATGGGACTGTTCAGAGATTATAAGCAGTTGGCTCGTGGTAGAGAGTAGTTAAGTCGTGTCATCCCAGGTGCTGGCAGCATTTCAGCAGCAGGTCATGAGGATATAATTCATCAGGGGGTTTGATTAACGTCTTGTGCACGCCAGACAAATAAAAAATACTGACTTAGTGAGCTGTTAATAAGCCTGGCTGATTTATAGACCCCACCACACTTACATATGGCATGACCTGTGTTCAAGGACCACAGTGGGATTCTCAATCTCTAAGCAAATAATCAGGCTGACATGTGGAGAAAAGAATAATAATTATGTGCCATATATTTTGCAAACCATATTTCCGAATGCATTACCTTTCTCTTCCAGGATCCACTGATTTACCTGATGTTCGATGGCAAATGCTTGTTGATAGAGGCTTAAAGAAAATTATTTTAAATAGCTCAAGGCTGTAGTAGTAATTTATGGTACTTGGGCTCAATACAGAAGCCTGGGATAAACTCTTGTAATTGATATTTGCAACTTCACAACTGAGATACATTAGTACAGTAATATGTTTTGCGATGTTTACTCTTGCCAACCTATCCATCAACAGTTATGATAAATTAATTTTCTGTGGAATACACAGCAAGCTCATTTATCTTCAGTATGTGTAAATAGCCTCTGATCACCTGGGAACTCAGCGTACCCTCTCGCCCACAATGTAGCAGTAATGATATTAAGAATGGGTTAGTGTTGACAGAGTTCTGTGGGTCTTAATAATTTAAAGACTAATTAATTGCCTGGTGCCAGAGCTTTTAATTTAGACTACAGAGGAGTGTAAGAGAAACACCATTAGTCGTTCAATTGCTGTATTTCCATCCACCAATTTTCATGCGCAATTTGGGATATCGCATAAAAAACGGTAGATAGAAACGCCAAAATGCGCATAAATTCTAAAAATACACAATGAAAACTTATGCGCTCAACTAAGAAGGATAAATGTATTATCCGGTAAGAAAACTACACGCATTAACTACGATGGAAACACTTTTACCGAATAAATTCCTTAATGCGCATCAAAAAGACATGTGACTTTGTGATGGAACAGCAAAAAAAAGGGACCAACCAACAGACCAATCTCATTTCACAGCATCTGAAAAGCTAGTTTTGTCATTCTAAAATGCTTAAGCAAAGTCTCGTAAAAATGCTTCATTATAATTAACTCCCAGAACTGTGTTCCTAAACAGCAGGATCCAAAAATAAGATAACATTCGTCTACGCGCTCTGAAGCTTGTAATTTATTGTCCAATGTTGTGCTTAAGTTTAATTCATAACTTTGGATGGAAACATAGCTAATGTAACGGTTGCACTTGGTTCTGATACTTTGAAAACCTGATTTTAATGATGATTAATGATGCTTTTCAATTTTTTTTTAAACTGATACCCAGCTAAATCTGAAAATCTCAAACTTATATTTACATGATGTTTTCAAAATCATATTTGCAAAGAAATTTTAGCCTTTTGATTTTAGCTTGCTCCCTGAAGGCTGCTTTATCGCATGTCTTTTAGGAGCTTTATATAAAACGACATAAGCAGCTGATGTTTTGACATGACCCTGAAATTCATCTCGAGACTGGCATACGGCACGCTGGAAAGTGCAGGTGCTTCAAAGCTTCAGCGGAATATGAGTAGAGGTTAAAGAACTTATTTGTCTTTCTTTCTGTCAGAAAGGACATAATTGTAAGGCCACATTTCAACTGTGAGAGTTTGTTTGCCAGGCGAAAGAGAGAAATTAAGACAGTTTTGCAGTTTACAACTGTACACAGAAAACCCAATGTAGCCTTTTCTGCTTTTTCACAGTAAGTCATCAGAGCAAAAGTTTTCTGTGCCTAATAAATGAAATTCCACAACTGTGACAGAAACGTGTCTCTATGGCTCTTGGGGGTAAACAGCCCTCAGAAGAGAAAAGTTTAAGTTCTGTTTTCTACAAGGAATAAAATTTAATAAAGAAATTGTTTTTTGGATGTTTTATCAGCAGTTTCCTCTCATTTAAACAAAGTTTAACCAATTGGACACATGCACATACTCTGAAAACTTTGCCCAAATATAATGACTGCACTAACAACTGAATGCTTCCACATAGACCGCGAACATGCCTATTATAATCAAAAGCAACTATAGATCACAATCAGAAGTTATTACAAGCACTCGATGATAGTTTAAAGTGACTTTTAAACAAATACATTAATAATCACATAAATTTTCATGTGTAGCTTGATGCTAATTGTAGCTTTAATGATATTATGGGATATTCTTTTTAAACATTAAATATATTTGTGTTTCTGGTGTAGAACCAAACTTTATTTATCATAATTTAATACTGTATATTGAGCAGTGGACCATAAACGAGATACATATCTGAGGAAAAATATATTGTTGGTCGGCACCACCTAGTGTGCAGGCGTGAATTAGTAGAAGGTGATCAAGTTTCGCTCTTTTTCACATCGCACTCAGTGTGGAAAGGCCTTTATGTAAACAAGCATGGATGAGAAGTGCGTGAGAGATGCTCTGAATGAAAACATATCAACTCTCTGACAGCAGATGGCGCTGAACTGCAGAAATGCAGCCGTTACCCCGGAAACCCAGTAAACAAATCTGCTGCTCTGATGATTTACATAAATTGCCAATAAAAAAATTATTCTAAACATTCATTAATCTTAGGTAATTTCAATATTTAATAACACATTGTTAAAATCGAAAGTTGCAACTGTGATTTTTAATGAGCTAACATAAACTAAGAGTTGAATTTTTTTTTAACAAAGAGTAATAACTTCTGTAACAAATGTAGCTATTGCTCATTATTAATGTTAATGCATTAACTAAGGTTAATGAGACCTTATTGCAAAGTGATACGTATTGGTCTTTATTCTTTTGCACCTTTTTGCACTTAAATTTAATCGGTGTAAAATTTTTAACTTTGAACATTTAAATACTATAAAGCAATACACACAGACAAAAAAATTATAGTTATTTTTGTTATGAGAAAAACGTTATTAAACCTGTTATACTGTATTATGACAACACTTTTCTGCAACCAAATTTCAATATTGTGATAATACCGTGATTAAAAGCATTAGCAATTAATCACGGCATGAAAATTTGATACCGGCATACCCCTAATCCAACACAATCTCAATGTTAAAAGCACTGTTAAAAGGAATCTTTACCAGATCTTAAATCAAATACCAATTATTATTTTGTGATGCCTAAATTCACTTGTGGAAATTTAAACTCTACAATTTTAGTTAAGTTTTCTTAATTTTAGTTTTTAGTGTAATTTATCAGTCATCGTTAATAAAATTAAGTGAAAAAAAGTGAGTGAAAGTGACGTGACATTCAGCCAAGTATGGTGACCCATACTCAGAATGCGTGCTCTGCATTTAACCCATCCGAAGTGCACACACACAGAGCAGTGAACACACACACACACTGTGAACACACACCCGGAACAGTGGGCAGCCATTTATGCTGCGGCGCCCAGGGAGCAGTTGGGGGTTCGGTGCCTTGCTCAAGGGCACCTAAGTCATGGTATTGAAGGTGGAGAGAGAACTGTACATGCACCCCCCCCACCCACAATTCCTGCCGGCCCGAGACTCGAACTCACAACCCTTCGATTGGGAGTCCGACTCTCTAACCATTAGGCCACGACTTCCCCCAATCATTGCCTAGTATCAGACAGAATTTTAATACCTGTTTATCTGTATTTCTATTATATGTTGAATGACATTTCTCATCACAGCTTTCTGTTGGTCACAGCATGTGGCTCAGTAGTTTATGCAATTAATATAACTATGGATACAGCAATATTTAAATTTTGCCTGGCACTGATAAACTGATAATTATTTTCATGTTAAGGCCAATAATCTGTAAATGGTGGATATTAAAATTCTATATTGTTTTTTCTAAGTAAAAATAAAACTACTGTAACAGTCTGTAGTGGTGAAACACCTTTTGTTTAAAACCACAGACAGTACAGATTATACATGGCTCTTACATTTACATATAAAAAGTGAATTTTGGTATCCTAACATTATAATGCACAGTATGAAAAATGGATATTAATTTTGAGATTTGCAAAAGATTGCATATAGCCTAGAAAAAGATTCCTACACCATTTAAGTTCAGCTTATCAGAAACAACAGGGATAATTAGCATGAACCATCCATCAACGTAATCATCATCATCTTTTCATTTAAAGGAGGCTCATTCAGGATTCTTAAGTTAATATGCACTGATGAGAATCTTTAAAAAAATGCAATTTAGCCATTTTGACACTTCCCTATTCAAGGCAATGTGACAATTTCTTATTTAATACTTACTGGATAATTTGTCCTCAATCATTCTTTCTAAGGGATGATTAAATCTGAGGAGAAGGAACTAAATTGGCTTTAGAGGCATCAAATTGGGGTTTAAGAAGATAAAATACTGATTTCGTAACATCCTGTTACTTCTAAACAAAACCACTAGGACCATTAGCGGCTCTTTTTCACTAGAGGAAATCGTCTAAATCAGATCTGCTGTCAATCCCTCCTCAAACAAGAAGCTCTGACAGATGTGTGTGTGTACTTTCCAAGAGTGAGGACAACTATGGCACAGTTCACACTTTTCTGTTACACACAAGATATATTTCACAACTCTCAGAATAAAGAACAAGAATGGGAACAACAGAGGTGTCTCTAGAGGCAAACTCCCGAGTTCACTTTATCATTGCCACAGAGGAAGAACAGAGGGATCTTAAAGCCATAGAATACAAATGAAGAAAAACAAGCCTCAATGTCACAGGGATATTACTAATGCACTGTAGAATTATCTCTCAAAGGATGCTCATGAATATCCTATTATGAGATGTAAAGACACTGTGTGAACCTGATGAATCATTAGCCATTCAGATGAATCGTTCTGATCTCACACTTGCTCACTGTAATGACTTTTATTTGACATAACTCAGCCCCAGATGGAATCTGGTGACTTGTTTATTTTCATTCACATCTGTTCAGATTTTTGGGAAAATCTGTATAATTTTGCAGTAAACATTGTGAAAAATTGACTGCTATTGGGGGATAATGGATATTTAATTGCACACCTTCTATTTTTATATTTATATTACCTTAAAAAGTTAATAATTTTAATAATGGGCAAAAATTTTATATTGGTACATCTCGAGTTGTAAATTGCCTACTTTGCCACATGCTGTGATCAGTGGAAATCTTTGATGAGAAATGTCACTCACCATGTAATAAAAATAGAGACGCACCAATATTAAAATACTGTCTGATGCTGGCCAATATTTATTTAAATTTTAACAACGATAACTGATGAATAACATTAAAATGGAACATCTCAATTGCTACAAGTGAATGGCTAAATTAACTCTTAAAATTTTAAAAACTAATTATTTTAGTTGTTCACTGTGGTTCTGTTCACATTATATGCTTTTTTTATTGCTTAAAGGTGCAGTGTGTAAATTTTAGCAGCATCTAGCAGTGAGGTTGCGAACTGCACACAGAAAAGCTATGGTGGCTGACACAGGACAAAGTTGTCATCTTTGAAAAAGCAGAGAGTAGCCAGTCAAGCAAAGAGGTTTCTCTACAAAGGAAAATTAAGTATATTTACTTAATAATTCAGGAAACCGATATGTTATTGCGAACATTATTGTTAATTTTGTTCATCAATATGTCAGTGTTTTATTCGCAAGAGAACATAGTGACGAAATGGGCTCTGTAGAGCAGTTTGTCCTTTTAGGGCAACTGTAGAAACATGGCGGCACAAAATAGTGTCTTCCATGTAAGGGGACCCGTCATGTATGTAGATAGAAATTGCTCATTCTAAGGTAATAAAAACAGAAAGGTTCATTATGCACCTCTAAAAAAATAGCTGTGTATATTATATTGCATTTCTGTTAATAGGTCCTCTTAAATATTACACACTGCACCTTTATATTTTAGGGGTTAATTTGCCTGCATGTTTTGTAATGTACTGTAAAGCACGCTACATATCATGAAGATATACCACACTAAATTGGCTGCCGAGGTCCTGATCCCCACATGCAGAGAATGTCTTTAATATCATCAGACAACCGCAGCGAGCACCGGAGCTGCACAGCATGGAACTACATCCATTGTGAGACTCCGAAAGGCCCTGAATCCTGGACATGACCTGAATACATATTCCTCTCACTGAGCTTCAAGGGTGACGGACCCCCATCCAGCACCATTACATCCCATCAGCAGCACTGAACATTGCCCAACCCCTCTCATTAGCTCTTGCCTATCTGCTGAGAAATTGAAGTGGTGGTTGTCACACATGATCCAATAGAGCCAGCGGATGTTGCTAGAGCATTAAGTGATGTTCTAAAGCAATTTCAAACCCCAACTAGAAAATTAAACCTTTGGAGGTCAGGCTTTTGAAATTTGAAGCCTTTCCAAATAGAGTCTTATATTGTAGAGCAGGCTATAACTAGAAGCTGGTGTTCCCTGGGAGAATTGAGCTGCGATGCTTTAAGGCCACCTGTCAAGGACCTGATGAATTAATCCAGCCGTACAAAACAACACAAGTTCGGCTCAGCATCTTCAAAGAATGCTTACCTCGTACTCCACATATTCCTCTTCCTCCACCTCGTAAGACACCGTCTGGATTTTCACCTCATTTTCATCCAGCAGTTTCGCCTGCGGGTCCTCCGTACTGGGGGTCTCCACCACTACGTCCTTGTCTTTCTTCTCCATGAAGGTGGTCTCGCAGCACTCGTTTTTGCAATCCTTGCCCTTGCCGCTCATGTCGTCCTTGTAGAGGATGAAGTTAGGCTTGTAAAAGGCCTCCACCGCCAAGTGAAGTGAGGTGGCATCCAGTAGCTGGGCTTTAGCCTTGCCATTTCCTCCCGTGACCGCAACCCCACCTCCGCCGCCACCTCCTCCACCAGTCACAAAGTAGTTTATAATGTTCTCCTGATACTGGTTGCTGTGGAAGTCGCCTCCATATCCGTAGTCGGCCATCACCATGTGTTTGCTGTTCTTATCCAGAAGAGGGTTCTGAAGCTCACTTAGGCTCTCCATTGTAGAAGAGCAGAGTGCCGGGACTTGATGTTTAACAGTTGGATGGAGAATGAAGAGAAGGAGCGATGACCTTGGCTGGACTGATGTGACAGGTGCTAATGTGTTCAATAGGCCGTGAGCTGTAGGAGGAGTGAGAGGAGAAAGAAGTGAGGGAGCGCGAGGCAAAGACATGGACTATTGAGCACATGCAGAGGAAAGTTTAAAAAAGACCGAACTGCCAGGATAGACAGTTGCTGGGCAGTAGAAAGGCAGCCATGCAGTTAACACAATGATGTCTGTGGCACAAAGAGTGGCTTAAGCTACAGTTGATCTGCAAAGACTCTTATTAGGGACTGTGACATAAATAATGCAGATTGAGGGGCTTTGCAAAAGAGTAGTGAGTCACTGTACATGTCAGTCTGGGGAGAGAGTGGTTTTCTCTCTGGTTTCCCACCGTTTCATTCACATTCAAAAACCATCATGTCCCATTCCTCTCTGCTCAACTGATAAAATATGGTTATCAGACAGGCAGATTTCAATTAACTTAATTCTGCTGCCCCATGACACTCACTGATAATTCTGCTGAATGGCATGCATGAGAGTTCATATACCATGAAGGTAAAGTAGACAACTTAGTTACAAAGGCAAACCCAAACATGGCCAATGACCCATCTTAAATACCTAACTGGCCATCCAGAATTGAATTGAAGGGGAAATATGTAGTTAGTCCTGCATGTCTGGTACACAGTGTAGATTTTATTTGTCATTTTATGATGTCTTTTCGTTTTTTATGTCAATTTCATTTGATGGTCTTTTGTGTCTGACATTATTTATTTTACAATAGTAGACTGGTATGAAAAAGTAATAACAGGAAATCAATCTTGTGAATCACTGTACAGAAAACACAGAGGCAATAGTACACAATTTGAGTAGATTTCTCTCTTATTGAATGTACTAAATTATTTCAGACATCTCAGAAAACATCCATTGTCAATTTTAATGATTTATATTTGACTGTCGATAAAATGTTATAATTAATCATATATGTAATGTGATTAGTTATTAGAAATATGAAAAAATCCACTGTATGCTACCGCAGTTTGCTATGACAGAATACTAAACTTATGTAGCACTGAGATTTCAGCAGAAATGTGAAGGCAGTTGTTGTGCATTGAGTCCATTATCAATCATTTACATTTAAGCATATGCCAGATGCTTTTATCTAAAATAACTTGTGATACATTGAATATGTACAATTTACCCTGCATTCCCAGGAATCAAACCCATAGTACCATACTGTCTGAGCTACAGCAATGTACAAACCAGATGGTTTTCTTTTTTGTCATATTTTAGTGCATGTTTGTGTCATGACATGCAGCGTGTGAGCTGTGGTGTATTCTAGCTTCCTGCGACTATATTCAAGATGAGGTAGTGTTTTCACCATCTGCTCATATGATTATGAAACACATTTGAGCTGAAATGGATTGATGAATCAACACATTATTAGCAATTACAATTAATTAATCTTCCATTTTTACAGAAAACTTTCTTTTTGCAGAAGTCAATTAACTGTCTAAACTCTGTATATATTTCAAAAGATTTTATGTCACAAATCATTGATTAGTTTTTCCTCATTGCATCAATCTGCCATTGTAAACAGACTTGGTTTCTTGGTGGACTGATTAAAAAAAAATGTGCCCTTACTCTGGCAAGCGTTTTAAAATCAGCCAATCAGATTAGCTCTTGCCTGACTGAAAAAATGTTCTCCAGTTTTGTGCGGTGTATATCAGACGGTCAGTGGGTGGGCTGTAGGAATGCTGTCTGAGCCTCAGACTAATATGTATCAGTATCTTAAATGTGTGACTGATGTGAAGTTAAATAGTCTTGCAGGTTTATGATGCTCTTTAACTAAGCACATCAATTGTACGCAGATCTAAATCCTGCCAGAACTCTCTTGTGATTGGAGGAAACAGCGTGTGGCTGCAGTGGTTGGTGTGCCCTCTCTTACCTTCTCCTCATTAATCTGTGATTAAAATAGCAACACAATCAGATAGAAAGCAGATTATTTCAGAGCTTTTGATTTGATTGTGCCAATGCCTCTGCGGATTGTCAAATGTTGGATCATGCGTCAAGGAATGCTGACTTCATGCTTCACGGATTGTTTAAGCTCCCCCAATTCTCAATACACATTTCAACACAGTCAGCATCTACTGAGCACAGTCTCCCAGTGCAATAATACTACACCATCAGAGCTAACTAATGAAAAGAGTCTCTAGTCTCTAGAGATCAAATTATGAATTAGGGAATAGATTGGTGATTAGTTATTCTAGGAGTCTTCCCAGTTTGAATGTCAATCTCTCTCTAACTCTCTCTCTCTCTCTATCTCTCTCGCTGCATTGATTCCTGGACAGTTTCGACCTGCATCTTCAACAAAGTGGCTGCTGCAGATCCATTCCTCATATCCATTGGCTTCCTCTCCCATGCTAGTCATCATTTCTCATCCCACCTAAATAAAACAATGTCTGTTTATGGTAAAAGACACTACTACTATAGAATGAATAGTGTGTGCATGGGCTGTCTTGTTATGTAAGACTGAAGCAATTTAGTTGTATAACGTCAAAAAGAAATGAGACGGATAAAACGACAGCCACAGCTTTTAAATTTTTAAAGGATATAATATTTTATATAATACAATAAAATAATTTAAATTCGTTTAAATTATGTTTTTATAATTTATGGGGTCTTTGCTTACTAATTAAATTCAAATTCAATTCGTTCTTTTTGCCATTAATCATTTTATAGCATTTTTTTAGTGTTGTTTTTCGTAATTAAAATCAGGCCATGCTAAAATTGCCCAAACTCTGCATGTATGCCAGTATGAGCTGCACTAGCATGTAACAGCAGACCTAATTTCCATTTCTGCTACTCTATGCTTGTAGTCTGCACCGCCCTGGCAACTGAAAACAGAAAAGATCCCCTAGGTTCTAACTGCCATTGGGATCTAGGAAATGTAAAATTTCACATGGCCTTGAAGCATTTCTTGTCAACGGGAGACAGGCCTTGGCTTATGTAAAATGCTAGCATATGCTGTTGTTTGTAGCTGAGAGGCTAGTGTTTACAGCTATAGTTTTAGAATTGGTTGTACAGGATGCTTTCATTGGTGGAAAATCATTGTGGACATTTTTTTCATTGCCACGCAATACACTTCCACACTGTCTTGTGAATGTGAAACAACATATTTCCTTCAATTGAAAGCAGCTGGTAATGAGTGTCAAATTGTTTTTCATTGAATTTAACACTAAATTAAATGTAATACACTTTGCAGAGAACCAGAATTCCGGGTTTTATTTTACGGTATTGTTGACGGCAGCTAACATTTTGATTTTGTGCATCTTTGCATAATTTCACAAGACAATATTGTTGTAGATGATGTTATAGTTGTCTAGTTTCAATTGAGCAAGGACAATATTATTGTAGATGATGTTATTATGTCTAGTTTCAACTGAGCAAGCAATCATTTAGACTGGAGGATTTCAGCTTAGGATAAAAAGTGTCTTCTAAATGACAAATAAGTGTCTCATACAGAATTGAGTCAGAGAGTCCTTCAAATTTTAAAGACCCATTAAGATTCACAATAAACCTCTGCATTTCACTTCTAATTTATTTTTTTAGCTTCATGAATGTGTTTTGTATGGAATCGTATCAGAGGAATTTTAAAAGATTAAATATCAAAGTCCTTCCCGGAAACATTAAAACTGGAAACATCATTTCAAAATGGTGATCATGGCAACCACTATTTAGCTGTTCATTATGACTGTGGTGTGTGTGTGCAGCTATAGATTTGCATCTCTATAAACACCTGTTAAGTGTGAAAATATCCTTTATCAAGGTCAAGTGAGAATTAGAGTCTGAATAGCATCCGTACAGGAAGAATTAAACAGTGTGAAACAGTATGATAGAAAAAAAGTAAAACTGCAATGACCATGGTTAAATAACCCTATTAGAATCCAGTCAGCCCACACAATGTGACAGACCAATATACAGAAACACAGACCTTTTATCTATTAAAACCAGCAAATTATTAGTAAATAAATAGACAATGCACAGATTTCTCAGCTCTTCCATTTTTATCTCTAATAGCATTAAACATGATTATAAAAGTCACTAATGAAGAGGGTCACAACACAGGAGGTTTCCTCAGTAATTAGTATGGATATGCAAATATTTTCATTTTCATGCAAGACAAATAAAACTAATGCATATGGGTGCAGAGATGGGTCCATTGCAGAAAAGTTGTTTCTACGCAGCTTTAAATAAGTAAATGCTTACAGTTTGTGAATAGCATTTCTTCTCCATCTTAAGACATCCTAAACAGAGAGAGGTGCAACATGCATTCATTCTTCATTGATTATAGCACCTTCCTCCTTGTGCTGAGGTGCAATCAAATCCCCTTGTCAGTGTCTTAGTCAATTAAGCCTTATGAGTCTCGGCCCTTCTGAATTCTAATAGGATAGAGGTTGAAAACACTTTAGCAGTGTTAATGTGTCGGGTAAAATGGATAATGGAACCTTTTGCTACTCATGTATGCACTTTAATCTCCCCGTGCAAAATGCTGGTACAAGAGAGGGCCGGAAGAATGAAGTAACGTGGACTTGTAATACTAAGAGGCTATTTGTACTCTAGTGTTCATTTAATTTGCATATTTTGTTATTATCTGTTGATGTTGCTTCACTCATAGCCATACAGCCTGGCTCATGACTCATGCACCCAGTGGATGAAGGATAAATCAAAGCAGGTAGATGAGAGAACAATTGCTTTTTCAGAGTGCCTTTCCCTTTGATGACAGTGAATAATTACAGGGCATCTTTAGCAGTAGCCTATACACCATTAACATTTAACTAACAGAGAATGAGAGCTGAATGATCCATAGTCCTAAAAATAATAACAATAATTAAAATTAATGCACAGACATGAAAAAATCTATCTATCTATCTATCTATCTATCTATCTATCTATCTATCTATCTATCTATCTCTCACACACACACACACACACACACAAAATCATCAAGCAATGCATGCATATATATATGTGTGTGTGTGTGTGTGTGTGTGTGTGTGTGTGTGTGTGTGTGTGTGTGTGTGTGTGTGCGTGTGTGTGCTTGCATAATACATCTGTATGTTCCTCATGAACTGTACTGGACAGTGTATTATACTACACAGAGTAGGTCACTTAACTCTTGAACTGGCAGAAGTATCATGCATAAAACGATAATGTTTACAATAACGATAATTTGCCAACATAAAATAAGTAAAACGTATGATGTATCTGTAAACAACTGTTAAGTGTACAACTTTGCATTCAAGAGTGCATAAAAAAGAATCATGTAGACAACTTTATAAGGTATTCTACTTTGTAATACACTCTCGCCGAAAGCTTGCTTATAATTTAGACATTTGTAGGCTACAGTAGGCTATAACTCCTCATAGCAGGAGCCTAATTCATCTAAGTATTTACGATATACTGAGAATATCTGTTAATTCCAGGAGACAGCTGGAATGTAAGCGCCCATATTTATGATTTTTTTTTCAGCCTCATATTTGGAAATGTCCATGTCTTACCTCGCGACTCAGCAATCCAGGTGTCCGGCTCATTCGATTTGATTCAGTGACAATTTGACAGTCGACCGGCTTTCCAAAGAAATGTCAAACGGTTTGAATCCGACTCTCGCATTGCAGAAGCCCTTGAGGCGCTGGTGAACTCGGTAAACAACAATAGCTACCTCTGATTTCTAAAGATGAACACGAGCGCCGAAACAATGAGCAAGCTGCTAAAGCAGAAGCAGTTCTCGAGCAACAGATATCCGCCTTTACTAAATAGAGGCAGTACCTGAAAATCAAGTAAAATTACTGACAGTAACACGGTAAAGCTTTAAAAGAGTCGTAGCCTACTGTACACCGCACCTCACAGTAGTATGAGTCCGCGCGCATCTTTCAGTTCAGCTGTTCAGGACCGCGCGAACTTTCTTGTCAGAAGCTTTAAAACACAAACAATTATTTCTCTTGCTCCTTGATTTTTTTGTATGAATTCATCAAGTCACCTTAGTCAGATTATTACTGCGCAAAGCTGTAAATTCCCGTTCCATAAAAGTCAGTATGTTTCGTTGTGAGAGAACAAGGTGAAAATGCTGTCAGTGTCGGGGTGAACGGACTTTCCGTTGTGCGTCCCTCCAAACAGGACGCGAAATATGTAGCCTACCGTGTGTCCTGCGTGCGTCGATGTGTTTCCGTTGACTCTCCTCCAGCCGATATAAAACACAATACGGCAGCTTTGCGTGGGACGAAGATCTTGGGGCTATAAAGCGTATCGATTTCACATCTTGTGAGGGAAGCTCCGCTGGGAATGTTGACGATAAATATTACAGCAAAGTATTTATTTAGGTTTTCCATGAGTTAGAGATCCATGGAAAAGGGGTGTAGATGGGCATACTGTAACCCTTTAGGAGGAAGGGACATGACTGTGTCATTCTATGAAAAGGGAGCCTTGTCATTCGTGAAAATAATGTGTAAATAATTACTATGAAAAGTTTATTTTTTTAATAGAGAATCATTTTTATACATAGATTATTAGATATGTAGATTAACATTTTGGATTAAGCTGACATTGTATTGATGATGGCAGTATTCTTTCAGGATCAATCTCACTTTTTATTATATTTTTGTATTTATATATATATATCCGTAGGGGCAACCCTTTAAATGGTTAACATGATTTTGTACAGTAAAAAAAAATAAAACAGGTAGGCTATTGAATTAAATAAGTACCTTTTAGTTTCATTATCTTATAGCACAAGGCTAGTTAATGACTAAATAAACAGTAGGCTTCAGCAGTTAACCCTATTAAAGGCATACCTACCATACGTACCAACAGTAACTATTTTAATTTGGCTTGAGATGGCACAATGCAATTTTTTAACATTCTTTATCCGATGCTGTGTTAATCATTATAATGAAATTTGCTTTAAAATCCCTTTTTCAAAACAGATACGGCACCCATTTCTTGAATGACCCAATAATGTGTAAGATAAGACTGAAGACATAAAGATCAGTGCTTTTGAAAGGTAAACTAACTGGAAAAAATCAATTCAGATAGATTTTGAAACATTGGCTATTTTTTTCTCTGGCTATTTTAGCCATCTATATAATATACATAAAGTAAAAGAAAAATAGAAGAGGCTGTATTTCTATAAAAAGTATAGAAGTCAGATGGGGATACAGCAGGAGGGAAATGCTCCGATGTATCTGTTTCTGAGTGCAGAAATGATGTGCCTCAAAATCCCCTTTCATGTGCTCCGTCGGATCACAATTTTAATTCCTGTAAAAGGGGGGAGGACGAAAAAAGGAGTGACATGAAGATACTCGACTGAACGGCTAGTTGATGTCAGCTCAGTGAATCATTTCTGTGGAGAATAAGAACATGGTCATTCAATATAGATCACAGAGGAATTGTAATTAAAAGTGCAAAGGATGTGTCTGTGGCACAGTGTGTTATAATACCTGACTGTTCTGATTTAGTGGTTAGAAGCCAGTAAGCCCTGGGTAAAGCATGGCATTTAATAGACCACTGCCTTTTGTGGTGGCATGTGTCCACACTTTGCTTTTCTCTTCACAAATAGGCTCAGAGCAAACAGCTGCTCTACATGCTTTAAACTGAAATCAATCACAACATCTCCCACAGCACATTCGACTTTCACTGAGCGAGGCAGAGCCTCATTTCACTTTTCCCTTCTGCCACTGTTTACGTTATCATTTATTTGAGATTTCAGACCTTCTCCTGGTGTCCATTTTGCTTGGAAAGAGGAAGGCGGTTCTACCTGCAGGCTTAACTTAAGCTCCCGATGAGCTCGAGATTCAATTTATTTCAGATGAAATTACTTCAGTCCTTTTTCCACAGAACATTAGAGCTGCAAATGAATATCCTTGGGGTACATTCTATGGGGTCCATCTGCAAACGGCTATCAGACAGAGAGAATCTTTGAGAAAAATGGTCAGTTGTGCCTCAACAAACACTATTGTGGAGACTTTAGAAGAAGACACAATGATTCAGCATTGTAGAGGCCATTACAGATGGACAAACTTTTGAAGACCCGTCTAACTTAGGCCTGAACAAGACTGCTTTTGACATTCATATTGTATAACCTTCTGACAGGATGAAATGGTTAGCCTTGGGCTTGGACTCAAGAGGGAATAGCAGAAAGTGATTTGCAGTGACCTCATACTCACAAAATAAAATGTGGTACTGTGCATTGTGACCATTTTGGGCAATAGAAAGTCATTTATTGCATCATGAAACACAAGAAGTACAATAGAAACAATAGAAAAACATATGTGAAGGGCAGTATAGTTGGCTGGGCATAAATTGTGCCTCGTTTGCCCAGTATCTCTGTGATGTGCAAAGAAAACAGACTGGGATGTTATAATTGAAAAACTTATAAAAAGAAAAAAATATATATGTATTACAATCTCCATGTATATACATTCACTTTAGCTCCTGTTTATATATTCAGAAACTTCACAACATTCCTTCATATTCCTACAAACGTTTTTGTTTTTCTATTTTATTCCCTGTTACATTTGAAAGATAATCCACAAAGAATTTCTTCAAAAGAAACATACCAAGGAACCAAGAGTCAACAAACACCTTAGACTTCCATCCCAGAATCCTTATTTGAAGCTGGCAAACACGTGCATATGCTAACAGATAAAAAGACCTCATGGTTTAAGTGAGAGTGGTTTGAGGCTGTCACACCAGAAAGTGTTTTCTTGCATATCTCCAGTTCTCAGCTGTGACCAAACTGTTTTGGTCCACTGGAAGACTTGTGGTGCAGAAAAACATGCACTTCTGCCATTGGACAAGTTGTTTTCATGACGTTTGAAGGGATAAAATGAAGCTTCTCTCATCATTTACTCATGTTGTTCCAAACCTATGACTTTCTTTATTCTGTGAAACACAAAAGAAGATACTTTGAAAAATGTCTGCCCCCACCCCCCATACTATTTAAGTCAAAGAGGTCCAGATCTGTTTTGGACCCCATTGACTTTCATTATATGGACAAAAACAGCTTTTACATTCTTCAAAATATCTTTTTTTCTTATTTTTTTTCCCACAGAAGAAACAGTCATGCAAGTTTGAAACAACAGGAGGGTGAATAAATGATAACAGACCTTTCTTTTGTGATGATCTATCCATTACAGACCCAAAAACTAGCAAACTAATAATTTGATGTTTTTTTTTAAATCTGAGATTTATCTGTAAATCTGTGACGATTAATAAATGATGTGTTTCCCTTTTGATAAACAGCAACCTAGTCTGTACTCATGCTGCTGTTTAGATTTTGTTCCTGATACTACTTGTATGAACATTTTTGAATTATTCACTTTTCATTCACATGCACTTGGGAGAATGTGGTATATATACAACATTAGCAGAATAAATTAATTATTTTACTTTGATTTTGTGTGAAATGAAGAGACGGTAGGCCTCGTAGAGATCCTGTGTGAAGTAATGTGACAGTTCACATCAGATTCCTGTGTGTTATTACCAACTCCTGTTCCTCATTTGCTCCCTAAATTCATCCATATTCTCGACATGGCTAAAAATACATGTACATAGCATCTCTGCCACTTCCCCTGCCCCCTGCTCAGCAGAGGCTCCCGGCAGAAGAGGTGGTATGAGGTGGAATTTGACACGGGTCACACTACAGGTGAACCCGCAGTGGTAGGTGCTTTCAGGCATAGCGAGAATTTTTCTTCAAAACAGATGTGTTGGTGAGGCAGATGAAAGGTTGCTTTCTGTGGATGAGGTGATGGGCATTGCCGGCTCAAAGGCAAGTTTCTGCTGGATGCATTTTAGTGCCACATGGGAACGAGCCCTTTGCATCCACTGCAGACTCACTCCTTTAACTAGGGTCCAAGAACCTCAGGTGCACTTAAATAATGGCTTTTGAAACTATAATTTTTCATTATTTCCACTGAAACAAATACATGTATGCACTTTTCTTGCAATAAAAGTTAAAGGCCCAGCATATTTTGAGGGACAGCTCGTGGTGCTGGGAGATTTTCTTCATCAGCAGTTCCAACTGTTTTCTCTTTTGTGCTGGTTGCTTGTGCCATGATGCTCTACCAACTGGCACAGAGTCATTCATACTGGAGGCTATTCGTAACACAACAACAGACTTCTTTTTGCAGTTCCCCCTTTCTGTATACTGTTAATTTTAGTAGCTTTCATGTGTTCAGTCATTTTCAGCTGTTTTTATCTTAAATGTTGTGCAATATACTTATGTCATTCTATTATACATTTATAAATTTCATAACAGATTTCAGATTTTAATTCTACAACATATTTTGTCTGTTTTTATGCAAATCTGCCATAGCAATAACTCCTCATTGGATTGGCTGGACCAAAATTTATGCTACAGTTAATTTCATATCTTAATTTCACATCACCTGACCTGGTCATCATCTTGATGATGATGGACTTTGCCATTTGCATTTTTCAACAAGTTAAATTAACTTGTTCTGATCAGAAACCACCTAATCATTGTATTTAAAGGGATAGTTCACCCATAAAGTTCTCTTTCATTATTAAACTCACCCTCATGGCGTTCCAAACCCATAAGACCTTCGTTTATCTTCAGAGCACAAAATAAGGTATTTTTGATGAAATCTGAGAGCTTTCTGACCCTCCACGTTCAAGGCCCAGTAAGGACATTGTTAAAATAGCCCACCAGACATTTGTGGTTCAACCTTAATTTTATGAAGCTATGATAATACTTTTTGGGTGCAAAGAAAACAAAAATAAAGACTATTAAACAATTTCATCTCTTTCTTGTCACTCTTCAATGCATGTTCATGAACAACGGTCTTATAGGTTTGGAATGACATAAAGGTAAGTAATTAATGACAGAATTTTCATTTTTGGGTGAACTATCCATTTAATAATCTAGGCACATCAAGGCATGTCCAATTGCCCAGCATGTCTGTCATTAAAATTTATGAATATTACCAAGAAAAATATTGCTTTTTTTTATTAATATATTACCAAGAAAATTATTTATCTTTATTAATAATCAAAAGGGTATTTTATTAATTATCCTGTCAGTCTAACAGCAAAGTAAACTGAAAGTTCCTAAAGAAAAAAAAAGTAGCTGTAAAGCTAATCAGTGTGCAATTAAGTTTTTCAATTGCAGAAATGACAATCTTTCTATCACAAAGACCTTGTTAAGACCTTTCCATCACTGTAAAATACAAATAAAAATATGAATTTAAAAACAGAATAAGTTAGACCTGAGCATATCTGGAAACAAGATAAAAACAATTATAAGATGTCGAAATTGTTAATTTCATAACTCATAAACTCAATCTAAAATGAAAGAAACATGATTATTACAAAGTGCATATTACTGATAGGGAGTATTGTTATCAGTTATGTCTAAATTGCTTCTGTATATACAGTGATAATAGAACAATTGGATCTGAGGTATATTTGGCTAGACAACATCCAGGAAAGGACAAGGAAAATGTAAAAGACAAACATGAATGGGCAGATCACCGTATTTGTCAAGTTACAGAGCAAGACGTTAGAAGGAACTGAATCATCCAGCTTTCCATGTCTATGAGCTTAAAGTCCACTTTTTTTATTGAACAAAAAAGTATATAATGCAAAGAGCGAATGTGTAGAACAAAGTGTTTTATTATAATTATTTGTCTTTTAAATGCCTGTCTCTTTCAAAGTTAATGCTTTGACTGCCGCATTAACTCTAACTCTAAGCACTTATGAAAGGAATTAGACTTGAATGCCAATTCACACCCACTGAGCTTTATCAAGCCAAAACACAAATTAAGTCTCTTTGGTTTTATCAACCTATTTAAAAAGTGAGCTTTACCAAGATATTGAAAAGTCCATTATCATCTCTGCGTCAGTCTTTGTTTTGTGATGATCAGAGCTTCAATCCACTGAATCAAAGCAAGATCACTAATAAAGAATATGTCAGCCTTGTAATGAAAAAATCTTGTTTCAGTATTACAAATGAAGGTCAAATCAATATTTTAGCTTTGACAACACTGGACGTACTCTAGGTGTCTTGGGGTTTCACCTGCTCAGACCTGCAGTCATGTTCAGCTTTATTTATTTCTGTCTGGCAAATCAAGTTTATCAATACAAAGAAAAAAAATTTCTTTCCATCTTGAGTTGTTGACATCAAAAGCAGTGCATCCAGTCAAACTCAGTATTTTGCCGTATTTCCAATTCATCAGTAAGTTTTTACTAACTAAGTTTATCTTTGAAAACCATTAACTATTTATGTGCAAGAGAAAAAACCTCAAAACAACATAGAATTTAAATGCATATTTACTTGTGACGTGATAAAGGTATGCATGGTTTTTGCAGACCACAATGTGTTTTGTACGTTAAATTATTGGTTTATTATTGCAATTAAAACATACATGCATACCAGATGTGGTTGCTTCCGGGCGAGCTGATTCTCCACAGCTTTGGTTCCTTTGCTCTATTGCTATGACTTCTCGTGTTCTCATTGCATGTGGCTGATTTCATGTGCAAGGTGCGTTCACACCGCCACCGTCGAGAGCGTAAAAAATCCCTCTGGCCACCCTGCCAACAACGCTGTAGAACGATTCATGGATGCTCTCAGTGGCGGTTCTACATTGAATCACACCCTGGGCGACACCCCCTTCGAGCGCCCCAACCCCTTCCCACCAAAACAAAAAATTCTGCACAAACAGTTATATTTTATTATTACAACATAAGTGAAAGAGAAAATTTATTTCTCAGTTGCATAAATCCTTCATTAGAACATTTGAAAAACACACTTAAGAGAATCCAGTTATATAAGCATAGCAAGCATCATAGCAAAAAGACTAACAAACTTAAGAGTTATACCCACCAATTAACATTTGCCCTTCATTTATGACATGAATACCGCAATAATCATACAGAGAGAACATAGTTGCATACCTTTATCTTTTGCTCATTTCTTCTCTTCTTCTTTTCTTTTTTTTTCTAAATTGGGCCCCTGATGGCTTTGACCTTTTCCTATCCATCTCTGTGTTTATTTGGCACTTGACAATCAACAGGTTTCCCATCCTCCCCAACACTGTCACTCACTTCCAGAAGTCAAGACTAAACCAATTCACCTTGGTGACCACATAATCGTTAATGAATGAAATGTGCATTATTTGGAAGAAAGTCGAGGTGTGACCGACTTTAGCCCTCTAATTCCATTGGAGTATTGCTCTATACAGTGGATCCCCAGGTTTGCCCGTGCCAAAAACCGCTACTGGATGCTCTGCCGTAGATCGAATGCTTGTACTTATCTTGTATTTAATCTTATACTTAAAGGGTCCGCAAAGCAAACAAGCTTGTTGATCTTGTGCAGACTAACCACAAGGAGAGTAACGTTATAAGTTAACGTCATTAAATATTGTTGTGGATGAAGTATTAAGATCCTTTACCTAATAATGTATAAAGCACTAATACCACACTGTAAAAATACTCTAATACAAGTAAAAGTCCTGCATTGAAAATGTTATTTAAGTAAGTATAATCAGGTATAAACATTACGTAATGTAAGTATAATCAGGAAAATTTATTTAAAGGTTTAAAAGTTAACTGGGACTATTATTCTATTATTTATATCATTAGTTTATTATTCCTATAACGTTAATGCACGTCAGCAACTCACCAGGAACACCAACAATCTCAGACACGCATCATTTTTTTAATTTATGTCCATATAAGCAAACAGGGACACATTGTAGATTATTAGGAAACCTGCCACAGCAATAATCAACCTCTCCTCTATTTTGCTTGGGAACTAATGTGGTTGTAACCAAAGTGTACAGGGCTGCGTTCTGTGGAATCCTCTCAATCGATGGACTTCTATGTTCCAATTGGTTGCCGCCGAACCGTGTCATAGCTCATTACCATGAAGTTGACCTGGGCTGTGTCCAGACACCTAGGTAGGTGACTTGCTGCCTTGCTGCCTTATGAGGCAATGACTTTGCAGGCAGCGTTTTTGCACGAAGGCACCTCATGAAAGTGATTTCGGACAGGCTTCAGAGGCAGCGTAATGGTTTAATGATCTACAACAAAATAGAACGAGTTTTGGTGATAACTAAATGAATATTTAATTACTATAATACAAATTTCTCGCTAGAAATAACATCAAAAGTTAGTCAGAAATATACATTTACACACAAACTGACCACCAAACGCAACTTTCAGACGCCATCTTTATACAGTCACGGAATGGAACGTATAGAATTGTGGGATATCAACGGCAGTCATCTGAGCTGCCTTAAATTCAATAAGAAGAAGGTACCTCCGGAGACAGGAAGTAAAGCAGCATTTGGATACGGACGTGCCTTGATGCCTTCCTGCCTTGGAATGCTGCCTCTGAAGGCAGCATTTTAGAGCTTTCGAACACACTGCTGATTTCAACTCTCCTCAACACCCTCACCATCCAAGACGCCGCTGCTCGACACCGGCTCACATTGAAAATGAATGACTTCCGGACACTTTGACACTCTCGACGGCAGCGGTGTGAACGCACGGTGTCCGTGAAGCGCTCGCCCATGCGGAAAAATGTGCTGTTGCTGCCAGATCAGATCTCGATTGCCGAAAATCACAGGGTTGATGCAAAACCAACTCGTTTTGCGTATGCTCGTGACTCTTACAGCAGTGGTTCCCAACCACTTTCCTGGAAGCCCCCCAACACTGCACATTTTGCATCTCTCTTTTGTCTGAGACACCCAGTTCAGGTCTTTGAGTCTCTACTAATGAGCTGATGATCTGAATCAGGTGTGTTTGATTAAGATGACATGAAAAACATGCAGTGTTGGGGGGCCTCCAGGAACGTGGTTGGGAACCACTGGCTTACAGTTAAGTTCTTCTCTGATTTTATTGTTGTTTGCAATGTTGCAACATCTTGGCAATATTTTGAAGATATTATTTTGGGTATTTTGCATATCTAGCTTACTTGAACATACAATGTACTGGCCATCGGGAGCACTGGGACATTCCCGGTGGGACGGTCAAATCATTGGCCGGTCACCGAAGCGAGGGAGGCCTCATAGTAGGTGCTGTTTTTAAATTACAGCCCACGCAAAACTGCAAAAAACAAATAGCGTGAAGAGGCGCTACCCAGCATCACCCGCACAGCGCCGTGCTTCCTCCAACGATTTATAAGAGATAAACAGTGCAAATCTCTTGATCCATTCAAGGAATGACACAGAATTGTATTATACATTTGTGTGATGAGAACATTAAAGGGATCATATGACGTTGCTAAAAAGAACATTATGTTGTGTATTTGGTGTAATGCAATGTGTTTTTTAATCTTAAGCCGCATAAACACATTGTTTTCCACATAATGTACATTACTGTTGCTCCGCTATGTCTCAACTTTCTGAAACGCGTCGATTTTTACAAAGCTCATCGTTCTGAAAAGCGAGGTGTATGCTGATTGGCCAGCTATCCAGTGCATTGTGATTGGCTAAATACCTCAAGCGTGCGACGGAAATGTTACGCTCCTTAACATACTGTGATGCCAACTCCCAGCACGACGAGACAAAACCAATAAAACCCATTACAAACAAGGCATTTGTTGCATCCAGTGGGGACATAATTACTGATTATAATGACTTATACTGTGTTTTTATGTATTGTGTATCATGTGGTGTAAGCATAAAATCATGTCAGCACATTAGACTCCTAAAATACCTTTGCTCATGTGCAAAAAGTGCTCGCACAGCCAAGGATGATTAATTTTCCACTCAGTTCAAGTCTGGGGTGTGCGATATACAGCATCGTCTGTGATAATATGGAAAGTGTTGTTGTAATAATGTGCGATCTGACATAGGCTATATCACCAAATCACACACAGAGTGCATGCACGTTGATTTATTATTCTATTAAAACTCAAAATTCCAGGCATTCTAAATTGTAGACGGCAAAAATGCTTCTATATGTTTTTATATTTATATTATTTAAGATAGTTAACTTAATCTACATCACGCAAAGAGTACCGTTTAATTTCAGCAATAAGTGACTTACATTTTAGACATAATGTTGCTTGTTTTTGCTCAATTTTGCCAACGAAAATGGTTCCAAACAAAGATCACAGGACTTTTGCATCTCTGAGCATCACTGATTATAATGAGAGACTGTGTTCACTTATTGAATGAATCAGTTGATAAAAATGATTCAGTGATTCACTCATTAACACAGTCAAATGCTTTGTTACTGAATAAATCATCCATCTGAATGAATCGGTTGAATTTCAATGACTCACTCATTAAAAGTCACTTGCTGCCACCTACTAGCGGTTTTAATTTCACATTTTTACTTTTTTATGTTTTAAATAATTTGAAATATCAGTATTCAACGTTTTATGTTAAAAACAAAACATTTATGCATCTGTAACTGCAGGTTAAATGCATCCATGTCCCCTCGAGATACATTAAACTGTATAAATTGACTCAGTGTATCTCAGTGTGGTATGGGAACAGCTCCAGTCAAGACTGCAAAGCTCTGCAGAGAGTTATGCGCTTAGCTGAGCACATCTCAGGGTCTGCTCTCTCCTCTCTGCTATGTAAATACCCTGTACAACCTGTTTGCACATTCTCCTCTTGTACATTCCTGCTCATCTTATTTATTAAGTCTACAGTATACTGTCCTGCACAATTGTATTTATATATAAGCATCTTATTTTATTCTTATTTTTTTATCTTACTTTTCGTTTGTTTGCGTTCTTTAATAATTGCACTGTTGGTGGAGCGGACCTGACTTACATTTCACTGCTGGTCATATGCTCTCCATATAACCATGTATGTGACAAATAAAAATCTTGAATTGAACTTGCAATACTGTAACTCTAAATGCTATTTCAGATGCAGATTCCAGAAATGTTCTCTTATGTTGGAATGAAAGACACTAAGCACCAGATGAAATGCTTCTTATTCTTACCCAAAAATGCAAAATGGAAGAAAGAGTTAAAACTGAAAACAATCTCGCTACTTAAGCTGTGTATGAACATTTTTTATATGTATATTTTTACTTTAAGACTTTTACTCAAGCAATTTTCTAAACGGTGACTTCAACTTCTACCAAAGTCATTTTCTGGTAAGATATCTGTACTTTTACTTGAATATTGCTTTTAGGTACTTTATACACCACTGATATATTAATGGCTGTGTGTTGAGTTATTTTGAGGGGACAGCAAATTTACACTGTTATACAAGCTGTACACTCACTACTTTACATTGTAGCAAAGCGTCATTTCTTCAGTGTTGTCACATGAAAAGATATAATAAAATATTTACAAAAATGTGAGGGGTGTACCCACTTCTGTGAGATACTGTATACACACACCACTGGCACTTACCATTCATTTTTCTTCATTGCATACTGTAAGAGAGCTGTGGATTTATGTACTGTAGGCTATGTGTTTGGTTTGTTTTTGTAACTTTTTTTGTGCTGTCTTTCTGTTATTGAACTGACCTTAATCATATTCTTGTAGCTGAGCTGAGCTCTGACGTTCTTGTGCTGATGAATAAAAGAGAAGAGAAACAAGAAACAACAAGGCCGGGAGCAATGATCTGAAAGTTTATAAACTCACAGTGGTTGTCAGGATGTTGAGATTAGGTTACTGCCAAAGTCTTTGTCAAGGCCATCATGAAGGTCTTGTCTCCAATGTTCCACTGACGTACAAAGGCAGGTGACTCAGGCATGCTTTACGTTGTTTTCTCTCAACTGCAAATCTAAATGGATAGCTAGATAGATAGATAGTTTGTCATTATCAAGTTATCAGTTTGCTGAGTGTGTAATCTGAGTGCAAATGAGATGTTGCATGTACCTCCATATTATTAGCTTTCTTTTCCTTAAGTTATCCAGTGCAAGATATTAAACTCAGTGTCAAAACCCTGATTTCAGCCTGAGCAACATTAAATTAAATGTCAAAACATTCTAGTTATTGAGTTGCACTCGAGTGGCTCTCTTGATTATGCACTTGTTTGAGACCCTTTGAACTTTGAAATTACTTTTGAGATACAGTTCCAGTTGACTGGTTATATCACAATGTGAAAAAAATGACATCTATTGTGATTAACAGCACAATGTAAGCAGGGTTTCCTGTTTGAGTTCAGAAGATATCGTCAAAATGCACACAAAGGCAGCAAACACTTGCAAGCTGTTTAGATCATACCTGAGCAGACATAAGACTGACAATTTCTTTTTTAATTTCTTTATTTTGATCTCAGAATGTTAGGGGATTCTTTTTAAAAAATCAAAGACTCTTGCAAGTCCATTCATATCAAGATACTTATAAATATGTGAGAGATGAAGATGTCATATTTATTTTCCATCAGACGGTTGCTCTCGCAATGTGCCTTGTAATGAGACACATTATATGTCAAAATAGCTTAGAGTCTGTCGTTTGCGTTTTCAGAGTATCTTGATATAATTTGTATAAGTCGACTTAAACTTTCTGGATGATTGATAAATCACAGGCCAAAGAGTCATGGTACTCCCAAGTTTTTGGGACAATACAATGTAGGTTTTTTTAGTCGATTCAAGGAGAATTTAATGGGCCAGACATTGATAGAATAGCCTGAGGTCTCACTATGCTGTTGAAGACGAAAATACACAAGGGTACAATGTCTCGTATTATTATACTTCTAAAACATCACTATAAATGATTGTGTGTTGCAGAAGGGAGTGGTATGCACACTAGCCCAACCGAATCAATAGTCATTTCCTCCATAGTACACACTCTTCTCTCTGGGATTCAAATAACTTGCAGTAGCTGGGAGTTATAGATTTCTGCCCCATGGATTTATCCAGCATTGATGAGTTTGGTTGTTGGCTCATTACAGCTGTCAAAGAGTAATGTTTTCACATAGCTTTCTCAGCTCAGTTTCTTAAAAAAAAATAAAAAAAAAAAAAAGTAAAGAAAAGGGAAAAAACAGACTGGGTAATCTGTTTCCCTGAGACTCTTTGCAACCTAGCTCGTGTCATTTCACATTCACTGATGTGAAATGATGGTGAAGTGTACTTGTCAGACACCTGTTCTCCAAACCGTGAGTCTTCCCAACAGTAAACACACAGTTCTGCCAGAATTTTAAAGAAATATTCCAGGTTCACTACTAGTTAAGCGTAATTAACAACACTTTCATAATGTTAATTACCATAATGAATTTCAACTTGCCCCTATTTTCCTTTAAGAGCAACAAAAACAGGGTACACTGAAGCACTTACAGTGAAAGTGAATGGGTCAAATCTGTAAATGTGATTAATAAGTATATTCATAAGACTATGATTGTTTGATGTGTTAACATCAAAGTCCCTTTCAGAGCAAGTTAGTTAATTTGGCGGCCATATTTGCAATGCTTTCGTGCAGCTATTTCAGGCATCCAAGACAAAGTCCCATCTACTTTAATGGGGAAATCTGAAAGTCTCAAAAACTGCTTGCCACACTCACATTTAAATAACATAAAATAATTTCAAATCAGCAACAAAATCTAACATTAACAGTCCCATAATTAACATTTCTTATGCTCAAATAGCATTAATGGGATAGGGAAAATTTGTCATAATTTACTCACCCTCATGTCGTTCCAAACCTGTATGGGTTTTTTATGTTAAAGATAAAAGAAAATATTTTGAAGAATGTTGGTAATCAAACAGTTGATGGTCCCCATTGACTTCCATAGTATTTATTTCCCTACTATAGACGTCAATAGGGTCTAACAACTGTTTGGTTCTTCAAAATTCTACAAAATATCTTCTTTTATGTTCAGCATAAGAAAGAAACTTATACAGGTTTGGAACAACATGAGGGTGAGTAAATTATGATGAAATATTCATTGTTGGGTGAAATATTCCTTTAAAAAGCTTATATTTCTGATCCAGCCAATGCACATATGCAGTCCTGAGCACACTTCTCAAGACACGGACTGTTTATATGGCAACCAGAGCTTCCAATGGCAGCTGTGATGACACATTGACATTTACCAGTTATTTAGAAGGCAGGACTTACTCCACCATAGTTATTCTTTCTCCTATTCAAAGTAGCCTACTATGAGCGCATTTTCTTGGTATATCATGTTTAAGTCTTTCGTAAACATGGTTTTAATGAGAAGAAGAACTTACTATTTTTTTGTGTGTGTAAAGTTATATCCAATTTTTTTTAATGAAAATATAAACCTAAAAACTTCAAATGCTTGTAAAAATTGAGAGAACACTTTTGTAGTTCAAATAATAAGCTTCAGATTTTTGCTTGTAAATCTTAAATACTATCAATGTCTTAACGCCAAAGTATACTTGGGCTGTCCACATCCGCATTAGGCATTAAGTCATTTTCGTCATCAGGAGGGCTCGCGGACAGCCGTGCACCCCGTCCACGTGCAGGCCATTTTTTTGAGACCGCGCTGATGGTGCGCGTACAACAGCGCATGCGCGAAGTGAATGTTGAGACAGAGCGCAAGTCAAGTAGGTGCTATAGCGTATGTGTTGAGCTCGTCTGTCGGCATTGAGTATGCTAAAGCTGTGCACGAGATGGAACGGAACGCGGAAAGTGAAATATACCCGGGCCTTTGTGACCTCAATTTTCTTTTTGAAAAAAAAGAAGCATTACTATAAAATTTACTTACATATAAATCCTTTCTTTAAAAAAAACAATCATTATTAGAAAATGTATGGATATATAATGTGGGAGTTTCTTTCTTTCTTTCTTTCTTTCTTTCTTTCTTTCTTTTTTGTGGGAGTAAACACTATGCTACAAATACTGCCGATTAATCTTGTACTGTATTGAACTTGTATTGAACCTGGATAACTATATATTATATGAATGAAAGTATCAGATTTTAATAGAAGGTACTAAGTCTTGGTGTAATGGCCATAGGCAGGTTTTTGTGGACCTAGACTCATGAGAAATAGTTTCCACCTAGTTTCTATGGAGTCTAATGCTGTTTCCTCTTTAGCACTAATGCATGTGGATGTTAGAAACTTTACTCAGCTGCAAATGGAGAATGGCCCTCAGCTTTCATATCTGAATGCTTTCCCTCAGGTTTCACTCATTCCCTTCACCTTCCCTCAATCACTTTCCTTTCTTTGTTGTTGTATTTCAGATATCCTGAGATCCATAAATGCGAAGGTTCAAAATAGCCTTCCTGTTTACCTGTTTTTAGCAACAGGGTATGTGAAGAGGTCCTGGGAGAGACATTAAAAGCAAAATGTTTTCTTTAAATTGCTCATTTAAATGTGTGCAGAAGCTGTTTTTCTGGTAAGTCATGACAGAAGTATGATAAGAAGCGGGAAGCCTACCTTTTCACCCAGGTAGGATCCTGCTTATTTGCTTTGCACTGATGGCCTCAGTAAAGCTGTAAATTATACATACGACTTTACACTGGGAATAAGAGTAGATAAAGTTAGATATTCAAACTCTGAGTCCACAGAAAAGAAAACAGAAGTGCTGTCTTTACCAAAAATAGCTATTTGTTCCTCCAAAAATATCATAAGATATACTGTACAACACTCAAGAAATCAATAAGAATAAATGGGTGACCTTTTCAGAAGATGATCTTCTGTGTCTTTTGTGTACTTTTAACTAAAAGCAAAAGGTAAGAATGACAGAAATAAACAAACAAATTCATTTTGGTGATCAGCAGTCAATTCAATGTGAGAATAAATAAATAGCCTTCCTTAATAGTTCAAAATAAATGATAAAATGTGCATGTTTCAGAGTAAGATGGTCATTTCTTTCTTCAAGTTCCAGTTGTCATGGAGGTCGCAGTGATCCTGCATATTTGCTGCTAAGCTGTTAATGCTGTTTTTCTCTTCTCCTCTCAGTCTGTTAACAGCTCTGTATTGATCCGTTCCTTTAATCCGTTCTGAGAAGAAGCAAACACAAGGAGATTATGGCTATGACCACAGCGCACAGCTACAGAGTGTTGAGGGATGTACACTTCATCTATTTCCGTAAGGCCAAAAAGAAAGGAGTGAATTCACTGTTGCTTTTTTTTCTGACCGACTAAATCCTAAACAAATAATCAAGCTATCAGTTGCAATATGCAGGCTGTAGTTTATATGAAATACAAACAGAAAGGTTCATAAATGCATTCTGGAAGCAACAGCAAGAACCTGTTGAGATTATTAAATCAGTGGAGCACTCGTTTATTCGATATTATGCCCTCAGTGAATAATGCAAATGAAAGAAATAAAGGACATACAGTTCATAAACTCTGTCAGCTTGTATTCCATGCTAAAGGGAGAAATGTTTTTATGAGGGAATTTATCATCAGAGCCATGCAACCACAGTTTGTCTGAATGTAAACGGAGGAGATTCATCAAATATAAGAGATCATTTCCCTAAATGAGAATGCACAAGCTCAAAGACCATTTCAGGATATACTACTTAATTTAATGTATTCACTTTTTCATCCCTAATACTTTGAGTAGAGGAGGTTGGTTGGTTGTAACAATTTTTGCTTTTAATATGTGTAACAGTTTCTTAAGTTTATCTAAAATTCTGTAAATGATCTGTCATCCTCACTTCGTTTCAGACCTATATGACTTTGTTTCTACTGAGGAACACAATAGAAGATTTTTATTTTTTTTTATTTCTCAGGAAGTAAGTCATAAACATTTCAGAATGACATGAGGGTGAGAAAATGATTACAGAATTTTCATTTACGCTACAGATAGAATTTACCTACACTTTCAAATCTACAGTTTATCCCAAACTGTGTAAATTAATGTCAAATTAAAGGATGAGGTGTAATGTAAATTGGAAAACAGACATATTGTACATGTAATTATTTTGTTAATTAAATTTACTTTTACATCAACACCTTCCTCCAGCTCCACTCGCTTTTAATTGTATTTACATTCAAAAAGGTAAAAACTAAAATATTTTAAAGAAAACAATTTGGAAAAAAGTAAAAAAAAAAATAAAAAAAAAAATTGACCTTTTGAAAAAACAAATATGAACTAATAATTAAAAAAAAAAAAAAAAAAAAGACAGTGTATGGGCATGTTAGTCACTTTTGTGTCAAATATTGGGCTAATAACTTTATTTTAAGCTTTAAGTATCAAATAAAATAAAAAAAACTTACTTTTTCAAATAAGACCAGTTCTGTCATCTAACCTAATTTTATTTATATCTAAACATTTTTTGTTAGTTCTGTAACTTAAAATTTCTAGTATCACCTCTGGAGGATACTGGTCATATATAATATTTTTTCTGTCTCTATATAATTTCTTATAACAAATATAATTTCTGTAACAACTCATGCATGTTACAACTATTCTGGCCTCCTCTATTCAGAACACATTTGTTTTACTCATTGTATCTGCAGATTATGTTGCAGGCAACGGGTTTTGGATTGTTTCCAGCTAACCCAAAAACCTGTAGCCTGTTTTGGAAAGGGGCAAAAAAATCTCTCATTCTCACCTTCTGCTCATGGTGACCACAAATTTCAAATGACTCAATTGAAGTCCATTGATTCAACCTGACAGGTACTTCAGGCACAAAGCTCAGGTTGTGCTTCTTCACACCGCATGTAGGAGAAACCTGAAGCTCAGCTCCTAAATTTGGGACCTTAAATGTCAGCTCAAATGAAGTGTCTGCTTTTCCACTCCACTGTGAGTTTTAGAGGTTGAGAGGAGACGAGAAAATGAAGGGCCGGTGGCAGGAACAGAGCCCTTAACCATCATTCAGACAGATGGATGTGAGTGACCTGCCTTACGAATCTAGGTCACAGTAACACCCCGATACTAGAGCTCAAATCAGTCAGAGCCTTGTCTGAAGTTACTGAGGGCCAATTAAGATTGTTCCATCTGCTGTTGATGTTAAAAGACAGGGAGTTTTAGAAAGGTGACATAGCATCATTTGGTAAACACTTGAGAATGCCACAGCTGGGGATATTTGCAATGATAGTTAAACAATTTTGCATGGTTTGAGAAGTCAAGGTGTCTCGAATTCGAGACCCTGTGGCTAAAGTGCCATAAAAAGACATTTTATGTTGCATGTGAAGTGCCTGTCCAATTCAAGCAGTTGTATTTGTGTAGTACTTGAGTGATGTCAAGTATGCAAGATATTTTCCTCTTCCACCATGTGTCAGTAAAGATTTTTTCTGTTAGAGCTGAATATTTTGTAAATTCTGTGCAGATTAATAATCATTTTTGAACCTGTTGTCATTATTATGTGCATCTGAGTCTAGAAATGCTTTACACTTTCAGCTGAAGAACTTAGCAATAACATTGAGGGTAAAGAAATATTTTTCATTTCAGTTCAGTAGTTCAATCAGCAGGTTTTATGTCAGTGTTAGCACAAAAAATTATTTGACTTCCCTTGGTTCCTTAGAGCTGCAGTATGTAACTCTATGTGGTTAAAAATGAACAAAAATCAATTATTCTGCAAGTACATAAGAGATCAAAGTTCAAAACTGTCTCCTTGGGCAATTTGCAGTGGTAATCTTATAATAATGATTTATCATTTGAGCTGTCGGGTCCAGGTTTGCAAAAAATTTCAGTTTAACATCATTCATCTTTGCGTGTTTGAATTAAGTCAGTAAACAGAAAGAAGACCAGCTACTATGCAATGTGAAGGTGGAGTGTTCATAGCTTGTGCTTACAACAGTTGCATAGAATTTAAACTAGTCATCTCAAATCCTGCTTTTAATCCATAAACTACTAAATGGCAATCATTATTGACATCTGGGGAATCACCTGTTGTCAAAACCAAGAAACCTGGAACTGCAAAGTAGTTGAGCTGTAGTCAAAAAGAGAAAGCAACAAAGCCTGTGCTAAAACACTGAGGCAGAGGTGTTTCCTTTCCTGCTGAAGAGTTAAGACTTTTCAGTGGCTCAATATGTAGCTGGCTTTCATTAGAGCACTTTGATTGATTTAGATCGAAGTTTACTTACTAGGCATCGAGTTTACTTTGTTGTTTGTTCCTGTTTTGGGGTAAATTGCACTTATTTTTTGCAAGCTATGGAAGAGAGCAGTTCTGCTCTGTGATCCATGTGATCTGATCTGACTGAGAAATCGTTAGACCTTAACTTCAGTAAAGTGATTTATTTTAAAACATTTACATTTTCATTTGGTCAGAACAAAAGCAGCAGATATAATACATGTTAAGTAGGATGTACTTCATACAGTTCTGTGCATGTAGAATGAAACGTACTTTGATATGATCACAGATTCATCTGCGCACAGGAGTAGTGCTGAAGTACAACCAAATAAAAAAAATTACACCGCAAATAATTTTCAATTTTCTGTTTCAGAGATGGTGATAGAAAGGCAACAGTTCCGTACTTCAGCTTAAAAATGGAGGTTACAGTATGTTCAATGGAAGTGAATAGGTCAAATTTTTTAAATGTGTACACTTGCTTTCTTATATATCTTATATATTATTTGAGCTGTTTTTATGCTGCTGTATTAGAGTTAAAGTCATGTGGGAAAGATCATATTTACTGAGAGTTGAATGCCTATGAATGTCATCACAATGTCATAATTGTGATTGGGAAACTTGGGATTTTTTTAAGCCTGAGTTTCTGAGTTGAGGCATGCCAGGACAAAAACATGTCAGAATCAATGAATGCAGCATTTGCATTAATAGTAAATTTTTACAAATTGTTTATTTATTTATTTAATTTACAATAAATCTGTATTCAAGTTACATGTACAAAATCCCATATTGTACAGATGATATACAACAATTCAAACACCTTCATAAATTGAGGATTAACATAAAGAGCAAAAACACACCCGACACCTTCTTTATCCCTGATATTGTATATTTTATGAATTGCCATTACATTGCCATATTGCTTGGACCAATGTGATTTGAACGCACCTGTTGTACATTTGTAAAAATTACCTTTCCACTACAAGTCCGTTTTAGCATTAGCTATATGTTATCAAAATTAAAAAAAGTTAAATTTGATATAATTTTCCACAGAAAAGGTTAGTAAGCATATTTTTTTTTTCTTTTGTCATTAAAGCCAAGTTAACACATTTAAGACATCGTTTTTCTGAATTAGCCCAATTTGCCTCCATTATAAGTGCCTCATTATAACTCGGCATGCTGTGGTAGTAAATTGACCTTAACTTGGAATATTCCTTCAGTTCCACACAAAACACTTAAGTATGGAAAAACGGCTTTTGAATATAAACATGCAATATATGCCTCTGGTTTAGCTTAAGAGATCTCCCTCAAACAAGCTCCCATTAAAACATCAAAACAGATGTACTTTGGGACCCCCTTTACCTTTCTGCATCACAGCCATTCTCATTCAGTACATCAGCACCATCTTCAGTTTGGCCACAATATCCCCAACGTCCTATATGCTGCCAGAACTAAGATACTTGAAATCTGACTTTGACCACAAATCATTTTTAATGAATCCCTCTGCTCCTCTTGCAAAAGACTCTCCTGCTTCCAGCTTCAGTTACTTACAAGCGATGGAAGGGGCTAAAATAGAGCTGTGCTGCTTCTGTGCTTTGTGCAACAAACTATTTTTGGTCACAAAGAAATAATCTTTATTAGAAACCATCTCCAAGGAAGCAGGAACATATTGCATTTGACTTAGTTTGATTTACTTGACAGAATTTAAACCTAGCTGCTAAAGAAATGTGAAATGTGTTAGTTTACTGTTGATTTATGTGTAATCACTGACAATGTAATTAACACTGTGCCTAAAGTATTAAGTGTCTGACATTACTCAGGATACTGCGCTTTATATCCTTTTATGTATTGTATCTTTTATCATTTTTATTATATTATATTTTTATTTATAGTTATAATGTTTTTTATTATTATTATTATTATATTAGTTTATACTTTTATAAATGAATCAATGACACAAACATTTACAAGTTTGCATTTTGTTACAGCATTTTTTCCTCAGTTGTTCTAGGGATCTGTGAGAAAGCAAAAGAACCAAAATAAAATTGAGGAGAAAAAATACAATAATTTAATATATTTATATATATTTAATTTAACTCATAGCTAACTTGGACAGTAAAATTATATAAAGTATAATGTGAGTATAATGTTAAATTAAATGTTAAAATGTTAAACTATAAAGAAGTAAAATGTTCAACCATTTTACAATTTTTTCATCATGTATGGTAAGGTAAATGTTTGCAGTTAAAATTTTTCATAGTGTACAGTAGCTGACTGTTCAGTTATTATTAGTATTAAAATGCAATAATACTGTGTACAGTTCTCATATCATATTCATAAAATCTAAATATGACAGTAAATATTTAAAAATATATTTATGGCAAAAAGTCCCCTGACTTTTCTCATACTGTGCTTATTTGAACATTGGGTATTATAAGTTATCATTCAAGCATAGAATATTTGAATTCAAGTATACAGCATCCATTGGAGTGGAACATTCTCCACCATTTCATTACCCTACTTTGGTGCTTCACGCGCATAAACCTTCCTCATAGCCATGGGAAGCACTCCGCTGCAAATTTGGAGCAAATAAGAGCACAAACCAACCGTAAAAAGGGTGAGAGAATGAGAAAGACTGCAAAAACGTCCTGTATTAGGAAGATCTCACAGCATTGATGGATAAGGCATTCATTTAAAAGTCATTTTGAAGTCTCCATCATGCACAATGGGTTTTTGTGGTGCTTTGCAGCTTGTTATTAATTCTGAACGTAGGCTAAGGCACATTCATCTTCAGGTGTGGAGAGGGAGGGCCACTCATTTATACAGGGAAAGGAGTTAAGCATAGTCTCCACAGGGAGATGAAACACCTACCTGCCCTGATGTCATCATTCACCAATGCCTAATAGCTCAGAAAAGGGGTCATTATTAATCAGGGACGACCTTTCATCTCGGTTCCCTGCATGATGTATTGCATGAATGTAGACACTGCCTGCTTAATAAGAGCTTTTGGATATTAGGGTTATCATTTTTTTTTTTTACCACTTCTCATTACAGTAGATACGAAATACAACCTTTTGGGGTATGTACAGTACTGAGGCATAGGAGACAAAGTAACTATTGCTTGGTAATTGCCTATGAATGATTTAAAGACTCTGACCTTCATCTAAACTCCACTATCATCTCAGAATAGGTTAGTTTTTCCTCCTTGCAGCACTTCTTCACCTCTCTTCCTTCTTTCAAGCATCTAGTATAAGCCTTAAAACATGTAGTCGGCACATTACAAGGGAAAATGATCTCTTGTTCTCCGTATTCTCCTCCATTCCCTCTCCTCACATTGGCTTGGTCTGAGCAGAATTCTTTATTATTGTTGCATTAGGGCAGAAAAGATGGGAGTTAGCGAGATGGGTTTTTCTGGTCATCTTCTCCAGATCACAGTGTAATGTGCTAATGGATTCCACAGCAGCTCAGACGGCTCTGTGAGTGGGCAGGAACTCTGTTACTATAAATCCATTGCCTTCAAGCCTTTGATCTCCCAGCAGTGCATGAAACACTTTTGAATTACAGTGTCTTTTGTCTGCACAACTGTGTGGCATCAACAAGTCTCATTTGATCTACACTTCCAGAGCATTATATGAATATCATACTGAAATATGAAGCTAAAATATAGTGTTTGTCTTTGACAGTACCCTCATCAGTGACATCTCTGCGGTGGCATCTCAACTGAATTTAGGGAGTGTCTTGAAAGGAGAAATGCTGTATACTGTTGTGGGATATCTCAAGTAATGCAAAAGATGGCAGATAAAAATAGCTAGCTTTTGGTTATTTCTTTTTTCTACATGCTATGACTGATTCTTTAATCTAATAAGATGCAAACAATACAATATACCTACTTGTATTGATGTATGTATCTTGTTTTTTATATATTACAGTGTCATAGTTTCCACAAGAATATCAGTCAGCATATTAGAATGATTTCTGAAGGATCATGTAATACTGAAGACTGGAGTAACGGTGACAGAAATTCAGCTTTGCCATCAGGAATATATTACATTTTTTATTTTATTTTAAAATAGAAAATAGTTATTTTAAGCTATTTTTTTATCTAATTGATGCAGTCTTGGTGAGGATAAGAGACTTCTTTCAAAAATATTTGAAAAACGTGCACAACATATTGTGCACTTGAGGAACTTACAGTTACATATTTTAAGTGCTTCATAGTCTTTTCTTTAATGAGGTTACTGAAGGAACCATTGACATCATTTAGAGGTCTGGCAGTAATGCAGTTCCTCAGAGGACTGTCCTCTTTGAGAGGGTGCCTGGAGGTTCTCCAGAGGGTTCTGCTACTGTGGTGGTCTAAGAAACCAAAATGGAGCTTTTAATATCTTTTCAGTTTTATTGTGGTTCAGACATAGATGTAGGGACACATTCTTGCATCTAATGTGCCATTTTTAATCTATTTACAGATGCATCAAATGGGCAGTTTGGTCATTGTGTGGAATTTACAGTACATGCAGGTATTGATTAAATGCATATTGTTCTTTCATTCTTTTTGATTAATTAAACTAAATTAAAGTGTTTAATTGTCAGCTCTAGTTATTTGTTTGAACTTTTAGGCTGTGGAGCTCATGAGTAACAGCAATGTACACTCTTTTGATCTTGAAAAAAGAATCTGAACAACATGAATGATTGCATGTTCAAGTGCATGTTGTTAAGGGATCCAAGGATTTGTATATTCTGAGGAGCTTTCAAAGTTTCATGTAGCTCTAATTGTGTAAATTGATACTATGAGACACATGTACATCAAACACAATCTTAAATTGAAAAACAGACACATGTAATCTTCAGGCTTTGTAAGCCTCTGATAACAAAGAGGAGACAAAGTAGACATCCTATTCTCATGGAAATGAGAACATGAAGTGCCTCCACAGAGATACTGTATAAAATCACGTGTTTCTTTTTTTCTCACAGGCTGCTGCTGAAAAAATGTAAAAGTGTATATACTTTACCACCTAATACTAAACATAAATAGTTGAAGTGAAAATGTGTGTGCATGTTTGTGTGTCTTTCTTAAGGCCCCGATATGTAAACAAAGTCAAAACAAAATTAATTTTGTTTAGTTTTCCAGAAAATTTTGCTTCACTCTGTCCTTTTTGACATGGAAATCTCCAGTTTATTTCCTCTGTTGAGTCTGTCAAGGTCAGAAGTTAAAGTGTAATTGTAATCAAAAACAACTTTTTAAAAAAAAATTCATGTTTAACATTTTAAAGCTCTTTGGTTTAAAGTGATCTGTTGTATAAAGTGCTTTATGTGACCCATGAGCACGTAACCAGTCATAAGTAGCACAGATATATTTGTAGCAATAGCCAAAAATACATTGTATGGGTCAAAATGATAATTTTTTCTTATATTAAGTAAAGATCATGTTCCATGAAGATATTTAGTAAATTTCCTACCGTAAATATATCAAAACGTAATTTTTGATTAGTAATATGTATTGCTAAGAACTTTATTTGGACAACTTTAAAGGCGATTTTCTCAGTATTTTCTCTTATTTATTTATTTTTTGCACTCTCAGATTGCAAATTTTCAAATAGTTGTAGCTCAGCCAAATATCTTGTACATACTAGTCTTTATTAGACTTGGCCCAACAAATTCATCATAAAAAAGCCCTGTTTTCCCATCTTATTGTGTTTCCTCTGTGCTCTTAGAGATAGAGATCCTGTTTGTTCCCCTTTCAAAGCGTCTATCCATTTAGCTGCCCAACTACAGTGGGACGAAAGAAGGGCATCCAGAGCTTTGATCAGCTCTGTTTTTTTCCAGTCCCCCCCCCCCCCCCAGACATATACAGAGATACTGTTTTTTTTTATTATTATTTCACTTGCATTTTGATCAATACCCTCAGTTATTGTGTAATGTAAAGAATCAGAGAAATCAAGCACATACCATGTATTGATTATTCCCTAAATAATAGGAACAAAATTGCTATCTTGCTGTGGATTCCACATATTGAGTCTGTACTTCAACTCATCCAACCAGAGATTGACTCTTGATGTTGAATCATGATATGTCAAAGAGTATTGATTCAGACACATACAGCAAATCTCCCTCCGCACTTCAATCGCTGCCCAGGGGGCAAAAACAGAAGGTGCAAAGGATCTCTCGTAGAATGACAAATGAACCATGTCAGATAAATGAATAGCTGCAAATCTCTCCCTCTCTGTGCATAACTCTGCTCCACTTTCTCTGCTTTTTGAATGGGATCTTTATCACTCATTTGACATTCTCATTTTGAGGAGACTCATGAAGTATGTCTTGAACTACTGCCATCCCTTCACAAGGTTTCTGCTTAACCCTAAGGTCATGCCTCTCCACTCCACAACACCATATGCTTGTTTATCCAGCACAACCCACGACGACACTCCTCAACACATATCTGTGTGTGTTACTTCATTTGAAGGTAGAATGGTTGTAAAAATCTCTACATGAGGAAAAACCAGATGAGTTGTGTTCTGCTGATTGCAATCAAATACATCCTTGACCCCTGCCCTTGAGATGGCCACTCTTATAATAAACTCCTCTTGTCTTTGGATATTGAAATCTCATCCAGTTTAGCATCTCAATATTTTTAGTAATGGAACAATTCACAGCCAGTATAACACAAACAGAGTTTAAATTAATTTTTATTTTATTTTATTTATTTTATTACCGCAGCATTCTTGTTTGCATGATTTTGCTTTAAAAACTAAGATGGCCACTCTCATCATGAACTCCCCTTTTGATATTGAAACATCTAATTTTATATTGTATTTTTATTTTATTTATATGTATATTTTTATTTCATTTAATTTCATTTTTATTATTTTGCTACTCCATTCTTGTTTGCATGATTTTGCTTTAAAAACCAAGAGGAGATTTTTAAGATTTTTCTGTGGTTATTTAATAAAAACACTGAGGCAGCTTTATTGAGGCCAATAGCTCTACTTCGACATGAGTTATTCAAATGCTACTATAACTGTCAGCAATAGTGTCAAACTGTCTCTGGGTTGTGTTCTTATGAAAACATACACACCTTGCGGTACAGTTAAATGTTGCCAGTAAACCAGTGCTGTTGACTGATTGTGGAGCTGTGTTTTTTCCACTGTGGTCACATTTGTGCCCACATATCTGTGTGTTTTCCAATGAATCCTCTCCTGTCTCTCTGACGTCCTCCTGTCTTTCTCCTTCTGCTGACAGAGATCATCAGTACAATACCTTACTCCTGGGCAATCCAGATGGGACAGGAATGGGAGGGCGCTACTCTGCACCTTAGGTTGTGATAATTGAAGCGACAGCAGGAGCCTCGGGGATGTTGCTTGACAGCTGCATAGTTTCGAGAGGGATGTAAATTGCCTTTGAACATGGCAGGCGGAACGTCATTTGCACAGGTCAGCCGTGATGCCAAGAGCCTCTTACCTTTTCCTCCTCAGTGGGTTAGTGGTTTTAATTAACCCCCTGGCACCCTTTGCGTCCCTAACACATGGGCAGGAATGCTTTACAGACCTAACTTATACCACAATGCTCCAGCACAACAGATTGTTGAGGAAGCTACTAAGAAACTGTAGCTTATAAAACTACAAGATACTGATCATTTAAAGTAGATCAAGCTATACTTTTAAAAAGTGCACGAGTTTCTATCAAAAAGGGCTAACTACACTGAAGCTAATTTAATAGAATATATAGTAATTATGATCATTTATTTTGAAAGTTATTAATACTTTAATTCAGCAAGGATGCAATAGTTGTATTTCAAATACATGCTGTTCTTTTAAACTTTCTGTTCATCAAAGTATCTCAAAAAATGTATCAAACATTGGTAATGATAAATGTTTCTTGACCACCAAATCAGTATATGATTTCTGAAGGATCGTGTGACACTGGAGAAATTTTCAGCTTTGCATTACATTTTGAAATATATTAACAGTGATTTAACATATCAAATAAATGCTCTTTTGTAAGCATGAGAGATTTCTATTAAAAACATAAAAAAACAATTTGTTTACCGTCCCGAAAACTTGGTGATGTATAATTCAGTAGATTTTATGTGGAACATTAAAAAGCTGTCTTAAAAAATAACATCTGTGACGCTCTTAAGCTTTATAAACTGCAAAAAAAGACTCGTGGAGAAGGGAGGGCAGAGATCTAATTCAGTGGAATCGCTTACAGCACCTTTCAGAGTTCATAAATTACTCTTCTTAAGCTCTAATCATGCCAAAAAATATATATTTTTCAGGCTGGTTTAGTGCTTAAGCACATTCAAGAGTAAACAATATAACTCAAGATGTCTCTGTTAAAATACTGTGCAGGGAGTTCCAGGAATACAACTGAGTGATTCTTTTTTTAAACAGTTTCTTTTAAAGGAACTATCAGAATGAACTGATGCACTAAAATGATTAAAGCTGTTTTGGAGAAAGACTCGGAAGACATTTTAGGAGAGTGTGTTTGATAATTACCTCAGCTCGCTCTGTTGAATGGCAATGTGCGCAATACAACGTGACACAACAATGTAGCGATTTATTGTTTTGAACTACTAGTCCACTTGCAAAAAATACTTTTATTTTTTAACAAATACTGCTGTTTGCTGTGCTGTTGCACATTAGACAAATAAAATATTTACTTTTCTAAAGTTAAGCTTTTGAATCATTGCATATGAATACTGGAGTTGCTACACTATTTTGAAAAGCATTGAGCTTGTGACACGCTACCAAGTTAGCATGTAGTTTGTTACCCCTTACCAAAAAGTAGTATACTTCTAGTTTATTTTATTAAGTATACTTAAGTAAAGTTAGTATATGTAGTTTTGTCATTATAAGTATATATCTTAGAAGTACCCCCATGATAATTTAATATATAAACATTATCACAAATACATCAAACATTCAACCCACATACAATAAACTCACTACCATTGTAGGCATTTTTAAGATATTCAGCTTTGCACAAAGTCAGCAAAGCTTCAACCCTCAGACACTTATCTGGTTTATATGGATGTTCATTTGCATGATGTTGTCATACTTCTGCATATTTACAGTTTAGCCCTTGACATTGCTGAGGATGATTTAGTCAAAGAGGCAGTGAAGGGGGCTTGTTTTGATTTCATTGTAAGGCAATGCCTCTTCGTGGAGCAGATTTAGGTCAGTTCGGCTCGAGCACCTGCTGGAGAAGTAAAAATTTATCCTCATCACAATGCCCTCCCCCTAAGCTAGAGCTGAGTAAATAATCAGGCCAGTGCTATAAATGTGATCACTATTCACTGGCTGCAGGGAGACAGTTTTGTGTCGTTTTTCCCCACATACGTGTCAAACTAAAATACTAGACCCAAACAAACATTTGACATTTTGAAATGTGCCAAAGTCATACTCAGAGTTGTGACTGACATTAAGAGACTTGCACCTGCATGTGTTTCCATCCCAGTGCTGAACAGTCAGCTGGTCTGTTGGCGGTAGGAGGCAGATGGAGCAGAAATAGCCAGCGGGTTAGCAACATGACGGGTGCAAACCATCATGAGGTGCTAAACGGAAGCATTTGGTCAAGTACAGCAATGCTGCCCTGAGGCTGGAAAGAGATGTAGAGGACAGCCATGTTATGAAGATGATGACAGACTCGCTTGAGACCGTTTGACCATCTCACGGCCAGTTCGTATGTATTTTACAAGGTGACTAATTCGTACAAATTCGTACAACCTCAGTCATATGATTTTGTATGATTTCTGTGACTGTAAAGTTTAGGGGCGGGGATAGGTGTCACCTTATAAAATACATAAGATTTTTCACAAATCATATGATTTCCTATGAATTTGCCACCTAATAAATTAAGTACGATTTTTCACAAATCATATGATTTGCTACAAATGAGGCTAATACGAATTAGCCCCCTTGTCAAAAATGTACAAATTGCCATGAGATTGGGTTGGTTTGACTGACCCTTGCCTCCGTCCCAGCCATCCTGACAAATGCGACTGCATGGGATCCATCAGTTGCAAGCTGAATCACATCAGATGAGTTTTAACTACCATAAAATTGATTTAGAGATCATAATACATAATAAATGTGCATTTATGCATATCCTAACAATGGTTCATAGTTTGGCATACTGCAATTTATTCGTAACACATTCGTTGTGTTTCATATGTGACCTCTGTCATTATGGAGGTATTGTGTGATAAATAAAGGCTCATCAGCAAACCTCTAACAAAACTGACATGGGCTTTATTCAACAGCCTCAGAATTAAAAGGAACTGATTGCTTATTGAAAAATATAGACAAAGGGTCATGCTGAAATCTCTTAGGTCTTATAGTTTTCAAACAATAGAATGAACATTCCCCAAAATGGGATTTTTTAACAAACTCCCAGTTTATTTTGTTATATCTATTGTGCTCATTTTTTGTCATATATTTGACGAAAATGAGAAAAAACATGTTTGTATATATACCGATAAGGCAGTTCTCAGTGAAAGACAACTTGTATAGAAGGGTCTGACAACAATGCTTGGTTTGCAGATACTGTATGTAGTTCGGCCAACACTATAAATATCATGTGAATACATCACGGGGAAAGAGGAACAACATGCAGTGAAAATATAGTGCTTTTGGTTGCTAGGAAACTGACAAACGGAGCTCTTTTACACTAATGCCAAGCACAGCTGCATATTATCAGGGGCTTTCAGATTGGACTATCTTCAATTGTAATGGGGAGACGATATTAATTCAGTCAATTTCTGGCAAATGTTCATGATGCTGCAGTGCACCTCATTTAAAAAAGTCGGATGAGGGCAAACCAGCCATTACGCCTCATTTCGGATGTAACAATATGAAGAATGCAATGCCATCTATGTATTCAAAACCTCTTATTGCATTAGGGATGGTAATTTGCTCATTATCAGGGCTGAGCTGTCCTAATTGATTAACAGCACACCTCATGAGGGAGACTACATGTATCTGATTGCATTATTCCCAAACAAAACAAAGATTCTTGTTCAAAATATGTGAAGATCTTTCCTGGTTTTACTCCTATGCCCTTCAAGTGAGGTTGGAAATATTATAATTATGAGTTATGAGCATATTAAGGGCTATGTAAAGTTGTATTTAAAGTGGAAAGCTCAAAATTCACGATGATACACGTTGCAGAGCTGTGACTTCATGAGGGGCACGTCAGTGATATATAATATAGATGCTATACTATATCCATAATTTATATAGCGATCAGTAAGTAGAAAACGAGTTTGGAGTGAATGGAATGAATGATTTGTCACATTATTATAATTTTGCATTTTGTGTTTCAGTCATTTTAAATGTGTGATGTATGGAACAGCTTATAGACAACAAGTGTATCCCTCAACTATTTTCATTATAAAAACTAAACATTTTTGTTGAATACCATGTGTAAATAAGTGATGAATGAGTTTCATGATTTCAGATTATTTGGGTTTCTTGATCACAATATAATTATTTTGTGGGTAACATTTTAGATTAGGGAACACTATTCACTTTTAACTATTGTAGTTGCTTATTAGCATGCATATTAATGGCAATTCTATAAAGCACACATTAAATTCCTTATTCTGCATGACCATGTTCTAGATCCCTTAACTTATTCTATACCTAAACATAACTACAACTACCTTATTTACTGTCAATAAGCAGCAAATTAGTTAATAGTGAATATGTGTCTTTTAATCTAAAGTTTTGTGTTGTTTAGGCTACACCAGGGATCTCCAACCGTGCTCTTGGAGAGCACCATCCTGCAGACTTCAGTTCCAACCCTGCTCCAACACACCTGTCTGTAATTATCAAGTAGCCTTGAACACCTTGATTAGCTGGTCCAGGTGTGTTTGATTGGGGTTGGAGCTGAAATCTGCAGGACAGTAGCTCTCCAGGAGCAGGATTGGAGACCCCTGGGCTATACGTTATATTTCCAACTTGAAGGTAAGGTTAGTCACATGACTGATTCTGTATGGCGAAAAAAAAAAAAAAAAAAAACACTTTTGAATAGTGCAAAATCAAGCATGCTGGAATGATTCATGTCAGTCTCGTTCAGCAGCTAGTTTGAAGTTTTGAGTTTTGCCTTTTAAATGAACTTCAAAGTTCATATTAAATCAACAATTTTTTTTGTAAATATTGACAGCTGTGGTGAGTCAGGGTGTCCCTAAGGCAGTGTGACCCAGTGTCACCACTCATCTGCGCTACACATGCTTACACTAATGTAGGGAAGCTCTTAGCACCATCTAAAGTGCTTTTGGTTTGACTATCAAAAGAGTTCTGGAGTTTGCTTTAAAAAGTCCAAAATAAGACATTAAAGTGCTTTTGAAATGTTTTATGAATACAAATTATTTTATAGTTTTATTGTTCATTTTAAAGCTAGGTCTGAAAGAGAACATTCAATAGTACTTTGTGTTTGTGTTGTATTCAGGGAGGTCCATTGTGCATTGAGGGACAGTAAAGCAAACATATGCCTCAAAACAATGTTTATGATGAAATTTACTGTTTTAATTTTGCAAACACCATGTTGTATAATATGCTTTTTCTCACATATAATTGGGTGTTTATATTTGCTCTTAATTTTGCTCTTAGGGTTTTTTTTTTTTTTTTTTTTTTTTTTCAATATATCTCTGGCAGTATTTTAATGTAGTGACTGCACTGAAATGGCAGAATGCTTTGATAAAAAATCTAAATGATGCATTTGATAAAACTTCCAATGACAAGTCGGATACATTGGCAGTTTTTCAAATAACAAACATACAGTGAACAGAATATTAGCTTTTCAGAGTTCCAAGAGACTTCAACAAAATAGCTCCAAGCTTTCTCTTTTATGCAAAAGATTAAGGTCTAGAGCGGCTAAAACCCATCAGAGAATTTTAAGACTGAATGGTTTTACATGTATTATCAGCAATCAACCAAAGTCAGCTTTGAAAAGAACAGACAAAGCTGATAAAGAAACTCATTAGCTATAATATTTAAATAACTGCTGATCATTAATCGCTAAATATCGAAAAAGCAAGTCGCTTTTGTTTTCAGCTTTGATTATTGGTTACACATTCATCATTGCATGCTCAACCAATCAAATAACAATCAGTTCTGTAATGGCAGAAGATTTTCCACTTGTCAACATCTGCACACCTCCACAGCCTCACCACCAGATCACCTTAGGCCTCTTTGCCAGGACCAAGCTCAAGGGATATCCGAAAATGGCCTTTCGCCCAGGTTCCCATGACAACATTCACTCAAGTGCTTGCAATTTGGATAAGAGGCACCCTGTCACCTTGTCCACCATCTGCCTCCACAAGATGGAATTTGTTTTGTGTCACTCCATAAGGAGGTAGCAGCTTTGGCTGAGCACCAGACATATCCTCTGCTTGTTCCCCTAAATTATGCATGTTTTCCGATGCATAATGCATGTGCTCTGAAATGCACGCAAATAAAGCAGCTGTATTGTTTCATGTCTATGTAAGCAGATCGCTTATTTGGCTGGGTGCATCGTAAGCCTGGTGTTTCTACCCTTTCAGCAGCAGATTTGGCAGTGAATCCAACCACGACTTTGTTGTGTGTCCAAACAAGCAGGGCTGTTGTCGGTGGTGAGTATTGGCAAGCCTCGAATGTGCATGTAAGGCGTTAAGAAGAGAGTTAGAAGTATCTGGTGTGGTAGTACGGTACATTTCTCATGTGCACATGGACAATGAAAAAGAAGAAAAGGCTATTGAGTAACTGTAATGAGCAGAAACTGGTGGCATAGCTCATTAATGGGCAATATTTGTGTTTTTCTGCTATTAGCCTGGAACTGTGCCTGTGCTCATTCCTTCACATTTTGATTAACACTGACCACTGTGTGTTATTTGCCTCATTCATATACTGATTGATCTAGCATTATACAGTACAAAATACCTGGTGCTATTTCAGTTTATACCAAAGCAAAAGATGTGTGGTTACATCAAATAGAAAAAGATCAAATTTATTTATTATGATTAAGCAAGAAAATCTGACCTTTTGTGAAAAATAATTCACATGCTCAGTGTCACAAATTTGCCTAAAATGGTTTAATATTTAGTATTTATATTCATTTTAAGTCTTTGCTTAAGTTTGAATCTTAACACTTGGTTTCAAGGTATTTCTATTTTTAAATTTGATTTTGAAATCCAAATTAGTTTTTTTTTCCAGACTTCAAGTTTTTTTATATATATATATGTATATATGTATTGTTTGGAGTCAGTAGTTTGTTTGGTTTTTATCATTATTATTATTATGTTTCTTCATCAAGGATGCATTAAATTATTAAATTAAATTGACAAAACGTGCAGCAAAGATATTTATGTTACAGAAGATATTTCAAGTAAATGCAGCCTCTTTTGAACATGCTATTTATCAAAGAACCTTAAAAATATTACACTTTCCAAAACTGATTTCAAACTAAATCAGCATATTAGAATGATTTCTGAAAGATCGTGATACTGACTGTAGAAATGGCTAATGAAAATTAGAATATTAAGATAGAAAGTAATAGTATTTCACAATACTATTGTTTTTACTGTATTTTTGATTAAATAAATAAAGCCTCGATAAACAAGAGACTCCAAACTTTTGAATGCATTTTTTTCTTTTGCATATCTGGTACCCAAGGATTAACCCGGGTCAAGTCTGAGTAAATATATTTCTTGTACACAGTATCATTAATAAAGCACTGTTTCAATCACTGGAATTCACCTGAGAGTAACAGATGCATTCCAATCCAGGAACATTTTAAAATGAGGTCCATGGTGTATTTCAGCACTGCTGGAGATTTCCCTACAACATCTTGATTTGGAAGCTGAACAAGCGTGTTGTTATTTTAGTTTGAAGATTTCCTTCTGTGCTCTCTGCCAAGAGTTATTTTCAAGGTTTGTTTTGTTTTGTGCTGATGCGGTGGGCACTGCTGTGGTGATGTGGTTAATGCTGAGGCAGGTCATGATCTATGCAAACTCTCCTTCAGTGAAACATGTTCCTGTGACTGATTCTACCGTTTGTGTAATATCATGCTGACTCAAGGTCTTAAGCAATCAATCTCACAAATGGAGAAAAAGCTGAAGTGTTTGTTCAGTTTCTCAGTAGGTACTCGTAGCCTAATGCCAAGACGTATACTTATCAGTACCTTTTTATAGCAGCTTACTGCAACCAAGGTCGGCCAGAACAGGGATTCTGGGATTGGAGACTCGAGTAGTGTCTCATCTATTTTTAATGTGGATGGCAGGCATGAGGGTATGTGTAAACATCCTCTTCTGTCACATTTTGTTTAGTTACTGTATTAAATTTTGCTGTCATATGATATGTGATATGATTATTTTAAGTAGTTTCTGTACATTGAATTTCCTGATATTTCATCAGAGCAAAAGCCAGTAATGGTAGTTTTATCATCTTAATCCATGTCTAAGACATTCTTCACTGTCTCTAGATGACCTTTGCGTTTGTAACAGAGAATGTATCACTGTTGTGTTTTGTAGTTCATGTGTCCTGGACATTTTAACAAAATCGTCTTCCTTACCATTTTTTTCCCTTTTTCTTTAACCAGATTCCCGGATTGCATTGTTCACATTGCTGTCAAACGCTTTATAAATCCGTGAAAGATTGCTTCATTGCAAGTATTATTCTCACAATAGGTACAAAAGGAACTATTGCAAAAAGGAACTAATATATATATATATGATATATGTATATATATATATATATGTGTATATGTATATATATATATATATGTGTATATGTATATATATATATATATGTGTATATGTATATATATATATATGTGTATATATATATATATATATATATGTGTATATGTGTATATATATATATATGTGTATATGTATATATATATATATATATATATATGTGTATATGTATATATATATATATATATATGTATATGTGTATATGTACGTGTGTGTATATGTATGTATATATGTACATTAGTTTAGGGTCGGAAATATTTTTTTCAAAGAGAAGTATCTTATGCTCACCAAGGCTGCATTTATTTGATCAAAAATACAGTAATAACATTTATACTGTGAAATATTATTACAAATTTATATTACTGATTTATATTTTAATATATTTTAAAATGTCATTTATTCCTTTGATAGTAAAGTTGTATTTTCAGCTTTTATTTTGAGCTCAAAAATAATTTCTTATTATTAAAAATGTTGAAAACAGTTGTGCTGCTTGGTTTAAGCAGATTTTTTTATATTTGTGTCAGGTTTTCAACATGTTGAATATGTACTCCTTAAATTCTAGTTTTTAAACTTTTTAACTATAGCATGTAATAACACATTGTTATGTCTCTGATAACACCTGCTGTAGCTGGGCTGTGATGCAACTTTGTGCTTGAAGCTATATAGAATATGGGTGATTTCTATACCAAGCAAGCAATATATTTTTCTGTGAGAGGGACTAACATACAATATTGTATTTGTATGTACACATCTTGAAAGTACTGTAACTCTTCCTACACTTAGCAGAATGGCTCTGAAACAGTGTGCACCAGTTCATTCTTTGTAATTGTCACATAATTGTGCTCAATGTATTGATTGACTGATTTCAGTAGCTGGTGTGTGGATAGATGACTGAACTGAGAACACCAGCTTTACACTCCCACGGTGTAGAAGACCCCCTTTAACAGACCAAAGAGAACACATTAGAACAAGTTCAAAGCCTTTGCCAACTTGAAAAATCACAGAAGATCTTTTGATAGCACAAAAGGTGAGAGATTTTGCCCTGCACCTGTATTCATCAACCCTGTGTAATACCTCAAGTTTGGGTTTGATGGCACACTCAGTTAATCAGGTTTTTTTAGCTGGTGTCAGCTCCTCACCGCAGCCACACATCGCTCCCAGGGGGCTCTGCTACAGACCACTGAGCGCAGTGAAAAGAACTAGGCTGCGTGAACTCACTGTCTGGCACATACAAATGGCCCACTTTAACCGCGTTCTTGTAGCTCTCTCCTGTGAGGAAACAGCCATAAGTCAGATGAATGAGTGCTGATGACCCTCTGGGCACTTCGAAAGCCATATTATGGGCCTGGCAAAAAAAAATAAAAGTCGTCTTTTGACTCTGTGAGCTGCATGTCAGCCTTTCAATCGGAGTAAAATCTACACAGACAAAATGCAATATTTACTGTAAATATTATTTTGGTTGTGTAAACCAGGGTCAGTGTTATTTAAATATTATTTATATACGATTTGTTTTTATTAATATTTTTTTAATTAACTTTTAATTTATTTTTAGATTTAATCCAAATTTTTATTAATTTTGTAAGGTAATTTTGTCCAATTTATTCATTTTTTTTTTATCATTATTATAGCTATTAAGGTTTAATTTTGTTTTTATTTCCGTTTTATTCCAGTTTTTATTTATTTCCAATTAGTCATTTTAGTTCTTCAGTGAAGTTCTTCATAATATTTCAATTAGATATATAATTTTCATTAGTCCTTTTCAGCTAAAACTTACTCTCTTTCTCTTGCTCTGTCTTTCTCTTTCTCTCTTCATTGATAGTGTTACTTGCAGAACGAGACATGGGACATTTGGATCCATCTGCAGGCTTTTAATAGACAAAAACATGGTCATAAACAGGCATGGGTCAAAACAGGGGAAAACAGGTATAATCCAAGAGCAGGCAAAAAGAGTAATCCAATAAGCAGTCCAAGGTCGAAATACATAGGCTAGGCAAGGCAAGGCAGAAACTAGACAGGGTAACAAGCTAACAGGTAAGCAATAATCAGCGCTGTGTGTGAATGTGTGCAACCTTTATAGTGTCCTTGCTAGGAAACAGGTGTATGTATGTATGTATAAATTATACTATATATATATATATATATATATATATATATATATATATATATATATATATATATATATATATATATATATATATATATATACATATATGTATATATATAATTGTAGTTTTATTTCAATTGAATAAAATTTTTCAATAGTTTTAGCTTTATTTAACAATAATAACCCTGACCAGGATTGATATAGCTTTTTTTTTTCTTTTTTTTTTTTCTTCTTCTTCATGTATTTTATTAGCATTACTGTATAAGGGCTCCCAAAGTTAATGTGCTGACTGGTATCATTTAAAAAGTGTTTAAGAGTGCAAAAATTCTATTATTATTTAGTGTTATTGCTATTTAGTTGCATTTTCATATTTAATGTGGGTGGGTTGTAATAGTTTTTAGTTTTTTCTTCTATATAAACACTTATCTAAACTTAGTTTATATTGAGATCAAGTAAACAGTTAAAAAAAATCATCAGTACACTTAAACAAAAATGAAGAGCATGTTTCTTTGTCGGCATTCCTACAGCGTTAGTGAAAAGAAAAGGGAAAATAAAAGAGACGGGTAAATGCATATTTAGAAAAGCAGTGAAGTGGACCATCTGGCAGACAGAAACTGCAAATAAACATTTGTGAGCAGAGACAGGACAGTGTGGAGGGACAGTCTGCACTTGCTGTGGCAGTTGCTTAGATTTAAAATGTAATCAATATGTAAATTGTTTTTCCCAGCACAAAAATTCTGGACTGTGGCCATTCTCGGGAACAAAAATAGCTAACGTTTTCTTGTGTGCACAACACAAAAACTTTAAGGAATCCCATCTGCATCTGTCTGAATTCATCCCAGTGTGAAGGAAAGAGAACAGCAGTAGACAATAACTCATTTATAATGCCCATGTCTCTGTTTTAGCGTTGATTATTCATAACTCATTCTTCATATTGCTTCTTTTGGATATTACTGATGGGAATATCTTGGAATTAATGCAGGTTTTGCCAGGAATGTATTTCAACGTAAACACTCTTTGAATAATAGAAATTCAATTAAAATGGTAACGATCAAATAAAAAGGTATGCATTTTATAAGTAGAAAATGCTTTTAAAGTCTGTGATTTAAACTGAATGGAGAATTTCATATAGATTTTGCATTGATGTTGTTCATACACTACCAGTCAAAAGTTTGGAATAATTGAGATCTAACCGAGGCTGCATTTATTTGATCAAAAACGCTGTAAAAACTGTAATATTGTGAAATATTATTACAATTTAAAATAACTGATTTGTGTTTGATTATATTTAAATGTAATTTATTCCTCTTAATGCCAAAGCTGAATTTCAGCAGCTGTTACTCCAGTCTTCAGTCACATGAGCCTTCAGAAATCATTCTAATAATAGCACCACAGGAATAAATAACATTGTAAAATATATCCAAATAAAAGACTTCTTTAAATTGTAAAAATATTTCAGAATATCACTGTTTTACTGTGTTGTAGCCTTGACCGGCATTTACGATTAACTAAAATACATTCCAATTCAACTTCCTGTAGGGTGTGGCCAGTGTGAACTGAAAAGACAAATCTTCATTTTTGAATTTCGCACAACCCTTTTTCTGTTTATGCATTTCCTGGGAATTGAACAGGGACACTGAGTTAATCTCTAATTTAGACAACACGTTTTACTTCAATTACCAAAGGCAAACTGGGAAATCTTGCTCTGGACAAGTGCTTAGTGTTGTTTAGCACTTGAGTATTTGGTCAGTCCTAAATGTTTCACACAACAAATTGCTTTCTGTGCTCAGAGAAGGTGCAGCTGCCAGTGCTACACCTGCTTCAGGGACTTGTGTTCTCCACCCTTGTCCTGGCAGCACAAACCCACCGCACCAGTGCCGTGCCTTCAGAACCCAATGAAGACGTCACGGTGTAATGAGGAGGATACGAATAGTAGGAAGAGGTCACAATGTCATGAAAATCCCTCTCTGGGGTTATGGTTGTAAAGGACGAAGGAAGGACTTAATGAAGAGGAATTGTCTGTGTCTGCTCACATTAGTCAGCATGGGTCTCAATGCAAGCTGTGAAATCCATCATGTTAGGATATCTAATTATGTGTTTGTAATTGCATCGGCCACCTTATCTTTTCTGGTGAGACAAAATAGATTTGCTTGTAATGGCACACAAATGTTGGGCTAGTTTTAAGGGCCATCGCACCTGCACAAAACATAATTATCCTCCATCATAGCTTATAAACAGAATTATTAACATCACCGCAGCATTCGGCACCCACTACATGTGCGACAGTACTTACGGTGATTGAGTGCTCTGACATCAGCAACAATGGTATGTTAATTACAGCAGATTTTGCGACGCATCCAACTTCTCTGTTTTTAAAATATTCTCTCATCACTGTCAAATGATGGAAAGATTACAAAAAATATGGCAAAGAGTGCTAAAATGCAGCTGTCGGGTGTAATGGCTCTTATGTTTTAGATGTGTAGACGCTTGGCATTGTAGCATGATTTGCACACTTGTATAGGTTTATTGTAAGCAAAACATTCACTTATTCTCTAAATATTTTTTACATTTCCATCAGATTTACTGCAGAATTTGTTCTTACCCACACACTGCGTGTATGTGTTTGTGTATGTACATATACTGTATATATGAATGCGACCTTTTGGTTTAATGTATGCCAGAGGTAAGGTGTCCTACTTCTGTTTGTAAGAATTTGAGAGATTAAAAAGAGTGAAGTGCATCTTGGGAACTGCTACCTAGATGAGCCATGTGGTGTTAAAAGAGGCTATTCATAACACAATGGATATTTCCATCATAATGGCATTCTGCATTTTTAGAGAGATGCATTTAACAACTGACAGTCAAAAGTAGTTTCTGACCTATTTGCCAAAGTACTTTCACTCTTCACTGATATGCTCCATTTGAGTTTGGGAAGACATTTAATAAGTTTGGCTTTTTACTCAGAATAGACCGGAGTAATCTTTTCCTTTTAAACATCATGTGGATGTGAAGTATTGTAGCTTATTTCTGTGCTTTGCTAAAAGATGTTAAGTCTATGGAGAAAAGTGCAATGTTATTAATAGATGTCTTGTTTTTAAGTGTGGTGCATTTCTAAGAAATGTGGAAGTTTATCACTTTAGTGATTTAAAAATAAATAAATAAACCACTTTTCAAACTGACAAATAGGCTGTTTATTTAAATCAGATTTAACAGTGTAGTTTAATATGACTGAAAAAAACAGGAAGTTGTTTAGTTACTGTACCAACTGACAAATTTTTTTTTTATTTTAATTCATGTTTAAAATTACATTTTAATGTAACTAGAATATACAAATATTTAACTCTTTAAATGCAATTTTTAAATTACTTAGTAGCAAAAACTTTTGCCAGTTCATTTCTTAATACATTTGCCAGCTGCTTTTCTTTATCCATTCATCAAGTGAATTAAAATTGGAGCGTTCACAAAACAGCCAGTGAACTTTCAACTGAATTTTAAAAGCAATTTGTAAATGCTTCGTACAAATGCAGCTTAAATGTTGCATTTAAAATGTCATTTGTCAATTTGAAAAGTAACTAAATTTAATTACATTTTTGTTTTTGATCCAAGACACAAATAATTGCTTCCTCCATTTAATTTTTTTGTGGCACTCATATTCAGTGAGAAGAGAGGTTATTTTTTCCTCGACATCTGCAACAAAAAGTGCTCTGCAAATCATTAAAAGGGTAAACAAGTGTTAGGTCATGTGCTGCTGTAAACCATGACCCCCTAAATAGTGCATCACTACCTAACATATGGTGGGTTTTCACGGCCTGTACTTGCATTTTACACTCATGCTATGGTTTTCTGGAGTTTGGATGTGTTATAACAGGTAGCTGTGACCGCTCTGTGCCTCAGTACCACCTGTGGGGCTGTACCTGTGCAAGTCTCATCACACTGAATGACAGGGTATAATTAAAAACTGCTCCGAGAGCTACTCAGGAGGGTAGAATCTTCAAATGAGCAGAGGAAGGCCAACTGAATGTAAAAGAGTTCTCATCCCAAAGCAGACAGGTGCGACTAATGCTGTAAATGCATTCGCTTTTCTGCTGGGAAGTCATTTTTATAAAGACGGTTTCAGTGTGCTTGTATTGTTCACTTAAAACCAAAAATGTGCTCAAGGTAAGTAGCGTTTTTCCATGATTTCAGTCTTTTCAGCCTTACTTTTCACAGTTGTCAGTATATACAGATGAAGAAAATCTTCCACGCAGCATTAGGCCTATATTGGATATTGGCTGTTCTGAGGTCTAAAATGACTGGAATATTGTTCCAGATTCTCAGCATTGTCAGCACTTGAAAGTCATTCAGGCAGATGTTTAGATTGTAGGATTTTTGGATGTCGACATATAGACTGCATTAACATATAGATTAAATGCTTTCATTTTTAATCTCTTTTATCTATTTTCTTCCCCCAGAATCACACGAACTAATGTTTGATAATATACTTCAATTTATAATACACATAGAACGAAAGAGATAACCAGAGAGATTGTATGTTTAAGCTGTGTCTTTTATTGCAGGCACCTTAATATTTGAATGTGTAAGCAGAAAGTGCAATTACAAGCACTCATACACGCTAAATTGTCTTAAAGGGATAGTTCCACCAAAAATTATAACTACAATTTTTTTGGTTCAACTGTCCCTTTAACGAAATTGAATAAACAGTTTCCATGGCAAATGATGCATTTTATGTGATTCCATCAACTACAAAAACATGAGTAGCATTTATGGATCAGGTGATTGGCTCAAAAATAATCTGGCAGCAAAGCTGAATGCACATGAGCAAAGATGGCAAATTTCAAGTCGCAAGTTTTCCAGGGGTCCTGTGCCAGCCAAGAAACTGCTATTGAGATTAATGTAAATGTTAATGGACACTCTCTCTAGGTATTATATCATATATCTCCTTGGTTTTGCCCTCAGGCATAGGTTGTTGGACTGTAGTAATGTTAAAATATGGCGCCTAATTAGTGAAGGAAATTAAGGAATCCGATTGATTAGGACTATGTTGTGCAAAAAAAAAACGCCACAGGCTTGCAGTGACACTAAAAGTCCATCTGCCCCTTGTGTGGAGCCCATGTGTGTCCCTATAATTTTCTAACTGTCTGAGCTTCTTGCCTGTGGGGAGGAAATAAAAAAAAAAAAACTCCCAAGAGCAGGTGGAGTGTGAAATTCCCAGTAATTCAATTCGTGATGTGAGGGATACCTTACTTCTCAAGAGATTACTATTTTGTCCTTAAGTGGTCCATGGACCCCAGAGATATCCAAATCATTGGTTTGTGCTGTTTTAGCCTTTCTTGTAAAATATAGAATTCAAGTATTACAGTTGCTCTCAAACAGCCTTCTAGAGCTCTCAAAGATTGAGTGTTTTCAAATCTGTCTTGGTCATATGACCAGAAAAGGATCAAAGTGGTCTGACTAACGTGACTTGAAATTGTAACATACTCTAGTGGTTTGGTCAGAGGACGGTGAGAACTTAAGATACTCATAATCCTGTCTTGGTTTGACTCTCATCCCCTTTTTATCACCTTTCATCATGATTTAAGACATTGACCGCTGAGGTACAGTCTGGACTCGTCCTTTCATGCTCCGTAGGGTGGCTTAACAAGGTCATTTAGCGCTGAAAAGTCTATTTAAATGTAAAACACAACACATAATGAAAACGCATGGACTGCTGGCATTGCTTTTCTATTCATGAGAATTGTTATATACTGTATTGTCTCTGGCCAATGGAAATAACGGCACCTGGTGATTGGGTGTTAACAACAATAAATGATGCTGATTAGTTCTCTAAATTACAAGTAATCAGTGTCGCCACACGAAGGACTTTTTGAATTAGTTGAATCGATACAGAGCATAAGATGCTTGTCGGGGGATATCAATAACTCTTTGGGATGGAAAATGAAAAAAAAATAATATTCTTTGTATATATTAAGTGGTAAAGCAACAGGATTTAAACTTGTATTCCGAATTTCAGACTGGCAGTACATGTACAATCGCAATGATGTGACAATGATTATTTAGAGGCAGTGAATACCTCTGTGTTTTTATTTTGAGAGTGCTCTTATCTTTTTGAAAGTCAGGAAGATTAAATTTGAGACATCACTATTCTTGTGTCCCTTTTGACTCTCTTCATACTTTAAGTACACACTGCAAAAATGAGCTCATGAATGTTTCTTCAACTACAAACAAGTCCCAGTCGTTGATTTTTATTAAAACTAACAACTTTAATAGATTTTTTTCCTTTTTGTTATATGAGGGTCTTTTTTTCATGCCATTGTCCCAGTTAAAGGCTTTATATTTTTGTATATGAAAATATATCATAAAATATTTATATTTATACATATATTTTACAGTTTATTGTTGTGGTATCATTTCTACCACAACCAACAAATTCCCTTTCTTTTCTTTTCTTTTCTTTTCTTTAAAGAGAACTCAGTGTCATGAAAGAGCACACTTGACATGAAATTTGACATATGATGAGTGAAAACAAAAGAAGTAATTAAGACCATTTTTATTTAATTTTCAAATCATGTTAACTGATGTACACCTATTTTAAATTTGCTGTGAAATTGTCCATAGCAAGGGTCTTTGTATTACAAAAATGCAAAACAGTACATCATTTGAGATCTGGTTTCAGTGTTATGTCTTTCAGAAAAATTACAATTATGTAGTAGTAGTTATGCATAAAAATTTTTTAGTAGTAATTAGACTAATTAAGTGAACTAGTGAGAGTGTGTTTTAAGGTCAAAAGCACTCACTGTTAAAGAGTAGTTTGTACAAATTGTTGCCTCATTTGTGTATGTTGTGTTTCTCTGATTGAAGTGATGTAATGTGTATATTACAGTACATAAAGTGACATATTGCTTCTCTCAGTGTCAGAAGTGAGTTTAGTATTTTGCACATAATCTCTACACTGTCATTTAACACACTAAATAAGACTGTAAGAGAACCAATGAACAGAGCATTATCTGCTCTTTAAACTGCCTTTGACTGACCATCTTTGTAACTGTATTTAAACACTGAGTGATCTTATCTTTCCCAAGTCTGCAGAGACACAGCTAGCTGGTTAAATTATTGCACACTACTGTTTGAAAGAAACCATAAAGCAAACACTGTTATCTGCCAAGGCTGTCAAGAACTGCTGCAGACCACCCCTTGAGAGACAGGCTGAGGCCTCAGTCACTGAGAGACATTGGTGTGATCTCACCGATAAGAGGAAGTCATTTTCTTACTACTCAGTGTTTTTGACAATCACCAAATAGCAAAGTAAGGTAAGGTCATCCGAGGGTTACAGAAGCAGCCAAACTGTTAAATAGTCAGTGTCAAGATAACATTGTTAGTCATTATCCCACATCCTATTTCATTCATTTGTTATTCTTAACTAATGAATTTATTCAAGTAGATAGGAAAAACCTCTACAAGTTTCCCCAATGGACATTTGTGAATCCACATATACACAATCTGCAATAAAAATCACACTTCTGGCAAGAAAATATGTTTGGATTTGAAAAATTATTTGAAACCATGGTAAATATGCAAAAGGTATTTCACACTTTATGGGATTTAGTTTGATGTTGATTGAATCTATTGATCAAAGTGTATGCTGTATCTAATCCAATCCATAATTTAATGCTTTGCCCCCCCCCCCCCACCAAAAAAAAGAGAGAGAGAAAGATGTATACCCTCAGAGCTGCTTTACGCAAAGAATTACTTTAAATATCACAACCAAGTCACCATCTTAAATAATTTTCCAAAAAAAAAAAAAAAAAAACCCTGCTGACTGGTTGAAGAACATAATTTCTCAGGTCATTACATCCCTTAGTCTTTATAAATCAAACTCAGATGAATAACTTATTAGCTAAAGTAGCCTACTCCCATACACTTTTAGGAAAAAAGGGAACAAAAGCTGTCACTGGGGCGGTACCCTGACAAAAGTTACTAATATCTATTTACAGTAGGTACTAATTTTATTAAAGTACATTATTATGTACCCTTTAGGGATAAATATGTTCAAAGGTGTACTTTTTGTAAGGATACCATCCTATCTTTTGTATCTTTTTTTCCTGAGAGTGTATAGTGATAGACAAATGGGAATGTCCACATTCAGGGATTTCCATAAAATGAGCTTAAATGACTCGTCTTTTTACAGCCTATTTATTTCATGAACCCCTTACAGTTATGTGTAACCTAAATCTCTGACACTAGATGGGCTGCGATCAGATGAACCCAATTTGCGAATGAATCAGTTCAGTGCAATTTGGGAAAAATCTGCTAAAAGGATGATTTGATAGTGAATTTGTATCTCAATTCCTTGTGTTTGAAATAATGAGAAATTATATGGTTTTGTAAAATGTTTTGTAAAGTTTAGAAATGATCCTTCAAAAAAATTATTGTTATTGTGGCAATACAAGTAGTAAATAACTACTACACAGAAAGGAAGAAAGAGAAAAACTTTTCCTAAGTAAAAAGTGTCAAATTAATCAGCACAGGCAGACTGTTATGCATCTCTACAGGGAAGGATTTGACTGACAGTGCTGGCTAGATAATTATTGAGGGATTTGAGAGTAACCTTGTTTCAGATAACAAATTACTGCAGTGCAGGAACCAGTGGAACTATAGTACAAGCAGTTTATTTTGAAAGCCTTTGAGCTTCCAACTACCTGCCGGTTATAAATGTATTTGAAGGATCTCATTATAATTCAGTTGAGGACAGATCTGGGCTGTGTGTCAGTCAAGTCATGTAAACCGTATACATATAAATTCATGTTGCTGAAAATGTTTCCTTAACATAGACAGCAAAAACCTGTGGGAATGGAATTTAGCTGGGTAGCTTAAGCTCAGTCTAAAGTAAACCACGCAGCTGTGAAGCGTGACACAACCAGCTGTTGCACTGTGGGTAGAGTATTTAGACTGTGCTGTATTTCGTACAGTCAACCTGTACATTTATCTTAGAATGACTCTTTACTCTATGAATTTCAAGAGCATTTGAACTCAGGTCTAATGTGAGCTGTCCTGAATTCCAGATATATACAATACACTTCAGAGTCTCCAGAGTCTTTTGTCAGCAGATTTGATGGGGTATTAAAGCTCTACATAAAGCACAACACACTAAAGTGTCTCTAGAGAGAAAGTTTCTCTGAAGTAGTCTTTCACTACACTCTAAATCACCATGAGACGCATTTAGTGAGGCATTATTTATATCATCAATTACTAGATTAGACTAGACCCATCAAGTGTATTAACAGAGTCATGTCAGTCCCATTTTATGATTTTAGTTGTCTAACTTTTAATACTGAGGCGATAACCCATCATTAGTGCTAGAGTCTAGATGGCAAATAGAGTCTTCTGTAAAAGACCCCTTGAGAGAAAGTACACAGAGAGTCCATTTCCTAAGAGAAAAAAAAATGCATGAATTATGCCAGTAAGCACTGACTTTAGTTATTTGCCTTGACAGCTACTTTACGCTGTTGCAACTTTCTGGTCCTCTGAGATATCTATCATTTATCTACTGTAGCAAATTTCAAGACTAAAAAAGTATACATTTCAACTGGTCTGGTTTCAAAATGAACCCTTTTACATTATGAATTAAGCATGTCTTTTCCTTTCAGAAACTTGTGAGATAACTGTTTGGATATTTTGGCTAAAGCTTTGGTTTGCTATAGGAATTCTAAGGAGTAGCTAGTCTAGTTAGTTGCCTCACTTCCTGCCTACATAGACAGCATCTTAAAAATTGACAGATTTGGAACACTCTTTAGAACCAGCAAGTTTACATAACACACAAATATCATTCAGGGGACTCAACTCATTGTTTATTTAATTAGAGTTTCACATTAGCATGTTGCTAAGCTAACTGTGCACTACTCTAATTTTGTATTCACACCATGTCAAAATGATCATAATTATTCTCACTAGGATTCTGAAAAAACTTTCTAAAAAGTGTCCTTTATTGTTTCTCCTCTATGCCCCGCCTTCTGAAATGCGTCGATTTTCACAAGGCTCATCCATAGACTGTATAAAAACTTGGACGTAGTGTCCGTGACGTCACCCATAGACTCCTGAAGAGCGTTTTTGAAGCTCAAAGTATGCTGAGCGGGCCGTCGCCATCTTGGCATCGTCACTCCCGGACACTCCTCAACGGCAGTGTCAGCAACGGCAATCCACCTGTCACTCAAGTGGTCACGCCCTTAATTATGCAGAACTTTAAGGCTTAATATAATTTAAACGGATGAGTTATAAAAAAAAATTCTGTCCCCTCACAGTTTTCATGAAGGGCAAAATTAGCTATATAGACCAAAATCAGTTTTTGAACCAGGCTGTAAACATGTTTTTTTTTCTGCTGTAAAGTTGGGCATTTTAACATGGGGAGTCTATGGGACTGACTCCCTTTTGCAGCCAGCCTCAAGCTGCCAGTCGATGAATAGCAGTTTTAGTCACTTCCTTGTTGGCTTCACAAGAGAGAGCGGGAGGTTGCCGCTTGGGCTCATCTCTCTAAAAAGCGAGGTGTGCTGTGATTGGCCAGCTATCCAGCGCGTTGTGATTGGCCGAATGCCTCAAGCGTGAGACAAATGTTACACTTCTTAACATACTGTGTGATGCTTGTCCGGCCGGAAGATGAGACAAAAACATAAAACCCATTATAAACGTGATATAAACATGATTTTTAGTTGTGTTTTCTTTTGGAAGGCAAAAACAAAGTAGTTTCGATTTCTCAACGAAACAGCGTCACACACTGCGGCCTTGAGTGAGCAGAGGCCAGAGGCCTCGGTCTAGAGTGAGCGGTCTAGAGTGCTGCGGTCTAGAGTGAGCTGCGGCCGGCTTGAATGAGCAGAGACGGGCGGCTTGAACGGTGCGGCAGTTGGATTCTATGAAGGAGTGTACCTTGGTCTTGCAGCAACCAGATGTGACGACCCCGGGCTGGACGCCGCTTCGTCCACGGTGAAAGCCAATTCAGCGATCCACAGTGCAAAGTTGATGTATTTCCTCAGTGACCAGCGAGGATCAGCTCCAGGCATGTCGTAGCGGATATCATCCAGAATAAAAGGTACGCCTTCTTTCTTTGTGTGAACATCTGGGTGGTGTTATGCAAATCTTCCCACATACTGACGTAGATATGTGGGGGCGTGTTAGAACGAGCCGTTTCAGAGGGCGTGGACAAGTCTCAATTTTTATAAAGAATATATCTTTGGATTTTAAACTTTAGTCTTTGCAACTTCACAGATCTTCTTTATTCACCAAGAGCTTGTAACACTCCAAAGAGAAATGAAAATTTGAAATCGCATCATATGACCCCTTCCATAAGACATTTGCATTGCTTGTTATATTGTGATACTGTCAATTGATTATTTAAATGACACATTTATTTTGGTCTTATAGTGTTGCCATAGAAATGCATAATACCAAAGACATGAACAGCTCTGTGTAGAGCATCCCAGGCTGTCATCTAGATACAGTAATTATGGCATGGAGTGAACGCACAATACCTGTTTTGGTTAAAATACTTGGCAGCACACTATGTTTAGAACAGAGCAAGTGTACACTTAGCCTCAATGATACAGCAGAAGAGCACATACTCTCCTCATCAGCTCTCATTTTTATGACGTGCAGTTTGGAAATCAAAAGCTCTTAAGAAAAAAAAAAAGATTTACACAGTGATGGTGCAGGCAGTCGTCATGGTTACAGACTGAAGTGTGGGAGACCTTGCTGGTAGTTTTGCTGTGTGGGTTGAGACATTGCTTCCTGTGAAGCAATCAGATGTGGAAGCTCTACATAGGGTCTGTAGCCCCCTCACCTCAGTGTTCATGGCTACTGGAGCAGGAGTCGATACAAACCGAGCACTGCAGTGTGAAGAGAGTGTCGAACCTGTTCAGTGCAATTTTTACCTATGCGATTTTTTCAACAAAAGCAAGAATGCCTTTTGTTTAACATAAAAGATGTAGTTTTTATGAAGCAGGCCAGGTGCTTTCTTTTTCTCATCCGTTTTGCATGACAATATAATTGAGAGAGTGTGTGTGCATATCACAGGAGCGATACACATGTAAGGGCCCCAAATCATTTCCAGAACAGTCTCTCTTGGGGTAACAGATGCGCTTCACTTTAATGAAATTACACGCTGTATTAGAGCTTGGATCAGGAAGCTTGGGGCGAGGGGGGGGCTCAGGCCCCCCAGCCTCCTCTGGAAGCAGTGGATTACTGCTCAGGAGAGACTGGGAATGGGCTAGAGTTGGGAGACGCTTATCAGCTGGAAAAGAGCTAAAAGAAGCAGGAATGGGAAGTCTATGATGTTGAAGTCCCATTGAAGACTGAGACGCATGAATATTCATTGAGCCTCCTTCGTATGACATTGCTCTCATGTTATCTCTTGACTTTCTTTCACTCTTTCTCTGTTAGTTTTTCAAAAGTCTTATCCTCCTTTTCCCAGGCTTCCCACGTGATGTTTTGTGAAGTGTTAGCTACGACCTCTCTGTTTGTACATGAGCAAAGAGGGTTTCTAAAAATGTCCTGATTACGCTCTTATTTTTGAGATGAGAAGTTCAGCTTTAAAACAGTGGAACGGCCTTTCACAGTCCTCCTTGGAGGTTTGTACTTACACTATGATGGGCGTTCAAGTGATTTTGGCTGGAAAAAAATAGATTCATTGGGCAATTTTATGTGTTTTTCTCTGTTTTTCACTGTTTTTCAGGATGCTTTTAGTGCGAGTGCAACTAAATGAAGAGCAAACAATGCATGTTAGGTGTGGAATTGATGCTTTATCAATGCTTCCACAGAGAATGATGGGAAATCATAAACTGGCTAAGTGAGTATTATTTTCTGGCAAGCTTTATCACTGTTCATCAACAGTACATGAAATGAGAAAATTATGCTGATGACACATACAACCTGTGTATTTCCTAATTGCAATTTTATGGTAGTATTATTGTGCACTGTGTTTTCAGCAGTGTACAAAAACCCTGATCCTTATTCTCTGCAACATTTTATTTGTCTGAATGGAGACTCCGTGCCATACAAGGCCACTAAGTCCATAGGCCTATAAAAATGTAACACTGTGAATGTGTGGGAGAAAAACTACAGTGTAGAAGAATAGGCACTCACATCCAGTCAGCTGTTTTTTGATTGATATTGTTTTGGTCATTATTCAGTTGCCAAGTATGTTTTTGCAGTGATGATTTAAATTGAGTGGGATGCTGTTAAATGAGTTCCAAAGTGTTAAAAAAAAAATGTGATGCGATGACATAAACAATCAAGCAGTTGAGATTTGCTATATAGTGTATATAGCAGTTTTCATAAGTATACTGCATATATGCGAATATATGCAGTTGGATTTACTAAGTAAGGGATAAAGTACTGTACATCCAGCTAGCTGTTATCATAACATAAACCCTGAAGGGGTTTATTTTGCAATAACAACCAGCTGTTTGTACAGTACATTATCCCTCTTACTTCCCAAATAAGTGAATAATTGGACGCACAATATTGGTTTGAGATGATTTATTTATTTTTGCTCACTAAACGCAAAGCTTCCATGAAAAAAAAAAAAAAAAACGGTTGTTAGCAAGCAGCTTTTAGCCAAGATGAATGAACAAGTTCAAACTAGATGAACATTTAAGTGATAAGGTACAGTCATATGTATTTTTCCACATGATGGGTATTTGATGGGATATTGATTTGAGGTGAAAGTGTCTTACGTGTTTATTATCTTTTAATCCCTTGCAATGTACAAAACAGTTGTCCTGGCAAGAAGATGAACACAGCAACAATATTACAGTGCTATTGATGTTGAAAACCTCCAATCTTATTTTCAATCACTGTAGTATAACAGAGAGACGTGATTGACTCTCAGAGTCCTGTTGTTCTAGACATATTCATATGCAGTTGTAAAGGAGCGTTTCTCATTGCAGTGAGATGTTGATAATTGTTTTCATAGGTTAACACACATATTATTTGCTAGCTGCTTGTTGGTTTGACAAACAACTCATGCTTATGAATGGAAAACAGAAAGCTCAAAATATTTGTATGCTTCTAGAATTTAAACTGGTAATTCATTTCTCATACATCTCTATGTATGAATTGTGAACTGAATTATGCCATTTTGCATACTTTGCTGCAGCTATAATTATCAAGTTCATCTTCTAGCTTGGTCATCTTTAATAATAAATCTCATTTATCTATCTATCACAGCCATAAAAATCAAAAGCAGAATTTCACGCTATACCATAGCTCTTTTGCTCTAACGGTCTCCTCGTCTCTGTGGTCTAAATGAACCGTTATCAGGACTGTGGGCTGTTTTCTAATCATCAGCCATAAGAGAAAGCAACACTTGTGGTTTATTTTGTTGATCTTATTGACCCATGGTTCAGCTCCTCAGGGAAAAACGGCTAAGTGTTAGATGGCTTTGGCTTAGTATCAAAGGCCATAGAAACACTGATTTGATCAACTCAGTCTCTTCACTATCCCCACATTTTCTCTTCATATAAGAGGAAGAATGAGTGAGTGAAAGAAAGAAAGAGTAAGCGGCAAACAAAAACAACATGCAATCGGTTACCGTGCTGGTCAGTGCAGTGCAAACAGACTCTGGTGAGAAACTCCATTACTGATAATGGTCTGTTTTTTGCCGGCTGTTGAAGAATCAGCATGGCTAATTGACCTTGCTGAGTCCCTGCAGGCAATGGGCTCTGTGTCAGCAGAGCAGGGAAGGACATTATCTGATTTCACACAGTTTGATGCGCTCAATGACATGCAGAGTGACTGTTGCTCCTGTGAAATCACACGACAAATATTCAGAGAATGAAGCCAAGAGAAATACATCAGAGAAAGCAGAATATATAAGCTATGGGTTTTGCGATTAAAATACTGGATGCGTTGCATTCAGCATAGCTTTCAAATGCACAGAATGTATCCGGGACAGTGCAATCCAGATTCCAACAAATAGTTTTTTCCTACTTTTAATCCTACTACACATTGGACTTCTGGGACTTCTTATTACTCCGAGTACTTTGTGCTTTGCCTTGAAAGGTGTAAATTGATCTGTTGCCGTCAGGATTTGAGGTGAGAGTGATTGAAAGTACTGCAGATGAGTCACTTTCCAGATATAGCCGAGCAGCCTGTTCTCGGAATCTTTCTCAGATGAAAAGAAGATGTCTTTCTCAGAAAAACAACATTTAGACAGAGCCAAACCAGGCTGTGTCCATCTATTATCTTAAAATTTGGTGAAATAAGGTGATTAACTTTTATTATTGGCTCAATACACTACATTGTGCCCTTTATATACCCTCAGTCTTTCAACACATTCACTTTGAGGAAAAACAATTTTGCATTTTAATGAACTAATTTTGCAGTTCCTATTGTATAGAATTGAGAAGGAGAGAAACTGCACAGCATCAGTACAGCAAGGTTCAACAATAGACATTTACTATATAACAAACTGATTAAGTACAGAAGAAAATTATATGTGAACTGAATTAATAGAATAGTTTTCATTGTGTTGATTATTATTGCAAACTAGACTGTAAAATTTTAATGAGAATGACTTTCCTTAATGGAATCGGTCATGCTTGACATGATGTTGCAACTCAGTTTAGTTGAAAGTAGATTAAATTGATTTGTTTAGGTGAATTCTCTTATATATTCAGTTCTCACAAATAGTGGAAAACTGATGCTGCATTGGGATGGGCTGTGCAGCCGTTATCGACTCAGTCCTGCAGAAGCAGCAGGTTGCAGAGAGAAATGCTGCCAAGAAATACTACCTTTTCTCCACTAATCTCATTCAAACTACCTGTCACGTTCAGTTGCACTGCTAGTGCTAAATTGCTTACTGATAAGAAGCATGTCTGATAAAAAAGACCCAATGTGGTAGGCTGTACATTCTCTGGAGTGATTTAATGATTGAATGAATGCTAATGAATTGTCTTCACTTTTTGAGTTTAGAATAAAAAACACTATATGCATTTTCAGCTATATGCTTATATACTGTTGGAGTTAAAATGTGTGCCAACCCAATCAAATATCAATGTATCCAAATATTGCATTATTATGTTTTATCCTTTTCATGTATACAAAATATCAGTGCTTGCAATACCAACCCCATTCCACCAAAAAGCCAAATTTGGATCCTAGGGGGCTATGGGGGGTGCTAGGAAGTCTGTGAGTTTAAAAAACGGACTGACAAAATTATTTTGAAAGGGCTCTGCATATTTAAATCTGAAAATGTTTGTCTTAAGGTTTATATATCTAACAGTATCATATATATTTAACAATACAACTGATACATTGTCAATAAAAATGTGTAAAAATATTTTGGTATGTAAATGATGGCCTTAATAAAATGACAGTATAAAACCAAAACATCAGGCACATATTGTCTTTATAATATAATCCACTCTTTCTGTATAAATGCCTTTATTTTAGGAAGGGGGCCTTACAGTTCCTAACATTAAAAAAATGTGAAAACTCCTACATGAGAAAATATTGCCACAAATCCTTCCTTGAGAAGCACACACAGACATCTCTGTCTGACTTTCTTCTGTGTTGCATTTCATTGCATTTGACACATAACCATCAGTCTTCACCAACCCACAGTTAATGAGTGCCATTTACAGACTTCTCTGGAGTTTTTGAGGATGAAAAATATTTGAGCCAAATCTCAAGTTGTTTAAGATGAGCAAATGAGTAATGACCATATGCTACATAAATAATGTTAATGGAGTTAATGACTGTCACAGTTTATTTGTAAAAAAAAAAAAAAAAAAAAAAAAAAAATTCCTAGCTAGCTAACACAGTTTTTAACAACATGTAAACATTAACATTTTAGTGCCAGCAATTAGTTGGTAAAATAAGTTGACAGGTAATTTCAGAGTGGTCTAAATGAATTTGGACATAACATCACAGGATCAACTCATTTAATAACATTGATAAAAAGTGTCTGATGACATTTCTGAAAAATATTACGCTGCTTCTTGTTCAAAGAGACATGTCCAGTGACCCTAGCCCTTAACCTTACTGATAATGTTAACAAAAGCAAATGTGAGATAAAAAAAATGGTGTTTTACTGCTACTAGTTTTCATTTCAGCTGAAAACAAAAAAAAAAAAAAAAAAAAAAAAAAAAAAAAAAAAAAAAAAAAAATATATAGGTAGAGTCACGTTTTAATGAACCTACAGTATGTTGCAACCATGAGGTAACTTGCATTGATTTAGATCCTACTTTGCCCACATTAAAAAGTGTTTTGTGCTGTTTCATCAGCAATGGGATCGTATTTGAGGGCCCTTGGTATGGGTTTTCAACAATGTTGAAAACCCTTCATTAAAGTATAAAAACCCAGCAGTATTAGCTGTAAATCACTGAAATGTTTGTTTTTCCAAAACATGAGCCATGCTTTATTTGTGCTGTTGTTAGCCTGGAGCAGGATCATACACCTAGCTGACTCTGTCAGAGCAGATCATTCCAGGTACCCTTGCAAAACACACCCACTGATACCTGATGTACATTTTACAGATTTCTGTAACGATGTACCATCTGGCTGCTGACAGCTTCTCTCGACCAACCCCCTCACTACCAGCACACTCCTGCCCTCTGATTCACAGGTATCTGATCCCAGAGTCCCTGACACAAACCATCCCAGCGGTCTTATTTCTTAAGAGACTGTAGGGAAACAAACTGTTACCTTTGTGTTTGTACTATTCTGTATTGTGCTATGTGTATCAGTGCTTTGGCATGGCAAAGCTCTGTTTATTATGCTAATAAGGTTCTTTAAATAATGAATCGCGAGAGAAAAAGAGACAGATGAGAGTAGAGACCACATAAGCTGTGTATAATATTAATTTTCATTTGTGTGCACATAAGAATCCGGAAGAGTTTTAGTCATACTATTATGCTATTACAGTCTTGGATACATTTTCACAGTTTCATAGGAAATTACCTTTGCTAATGACTAGTACACGGTCTCATTTCAGTCTGATGATAAAAAGCCCACAGTTGCTGTTTGCTCTGCTTGTTTATCTGAAAAGGAACCTGCCTGCATCCTGAAAAAAATACAGTAAAAAGGTATTTTCACAGATTTTCATTTGTCTACCATAAAACATGATGGAGGAATATGGTAAATAATTCATTATTTGGCATGCAAAACTATAAAATCTTAATACAGGTCAGATACAGACAAACAACAGGAAGCGCTAATGGTTTTGAGCTGAAGGCATACGTCTTTGGAAGCGCCTTCAGAGTTGACACAAACCTTCGGAGAGAGACAGCTCTGAGTGATTTTCAACTGCGTCACATTTCAAAACATTGCCATCAGTCTTCCACAACTCACTATTAATGAGTGTCATTATTCTGTGGAGTTCCTGCTGTTCTGTTCCATCCTGTCCTGTCTCCTGAGTCAAGATTTACGTCAAGATGAAAAAGAGTTGAGCCAAGTCTCAAGTTGTTTAAGACGAGGAAATGAGTAATGACCATATGCTAAAAATAATGTTTAAATATTCATGGGGTGAATGGCCGTGATAGTTTATTTGCTAATTTTATTGCTAGCTGGCTAGTACAGCTTTGTAACAACATGTAAATATTAATATTTGGTGCCAGCAGGTGGTAATTATTTAATGAAACTTATGGCAGGTAATTGCAGAACTGTTTTCATGGTTTTGGACTGGTAATAGCTTACTTACCATACCCTGATCAAATTTTGGCAGATACTGAAGTCAGTAATTATTTTTATTTCTTGACTGATTTTAAAATTCTGTTATTTTGCCTTATTAAAGAAAAATAAAACACAAAAAACTAAAATAAACCATCAAGTGCTATAAGCGAATTTAGGCATTATAACGCACAGTATGGAAAAATGGAAAACAGTTTTTCTGACAATAAAGTGAAAAATCTAATTAAATTTTTAGATTTCCTTAGAATTACAGTGTTATTAATATGTTAGTGTTATTAAAGATTCTAACATTAGGTGAGCATTAGATGACATTAAAGGTGATCTAATTTTAAATATCCAGCTGATATATATATATCCACTATTGACAGAGACTGATAAATGAAAACATATTGGTCGATAACTGTTAAGTTATTACTTACATAGATCTACACTAGACACATTGCCCAGGCACTAAAAAAAAAAAAATAAAAAAATGGTATAAAAACATTTTTCACTCAATGCTAATAAATTAAAATATTTAATAATAATATTACAAAGAATTGGCAAGTAATGCATTACATTTTTATAATAGAAAGACTGAATAGTGTTTTTTTCTAAAATATTCTCCAATAATCATTTTTATAGTAATAAAGTATTTTTTTAAAGCCAAGTTTTTGTTATATTAATTGTCTCTACTATGCTGTTTAATTATATATTATGATTATGTTTGTGTGTTTGTTTATTTACCGTGATTGTCAGAAACCTGAGAAAACACAATTAAATATCTGTGAGTGTGAAGTGAAGCAGTCAGGCAGCAGTCCTTGTTACTGCTGGTAGACTGTGGACAAAGGGGCTGTATGTGGTTGTTTAAGCATGAAAATACTGAAACTGTCTGGCAATGCAGCCCTGTAGTAAACACATGTTTGTTTTCTTTAACTGGCAAACAAAGTGTTGAAAATAACAGACATGCAATGATGAGTGCCACTGACATTGGCAATGACATTGACAGTGATTGTGAGGGTGACAGTGGCCTTATTGTTGACAATGATGGGGAACAGAAATAACAGACAGGCGGAGAGAAAGATAGATGGAGGGGGGTGATGCGTATGTCTTTTGTAGTTCAGATTCTTATTACCAATATGAGCTCACAGCTGTTTGTGCACAGTACAGATGAACAGAGGTGTGCAGTCGCTAATTAATTTCAGCACTGTAAAATGGAGCATCCTAATCCACAATTAATTGCTTTTTTCATGCTAATCACTAAGGATTGTCCAAGTCTGCCGCTATATCTGGTTTTCTGTGTGCTGACACACAGAAATGAATTTACTTTGTATTCAATGTCTTGTGACACAGGCCAACATAGGGCCAAGTCACTTCTTCACAGCAGAAGAAAAATAATTGCTTCTTGTTTACAGATAATAAACAACCCCAGTGTTCAACCCTCAGCATCTCTCATATCTATACTGACCGGAACATATTTACAAGGGAATGTCTTAATTGGTTCACAAAGAAAGTATTCTTTAATTATGGCAGGTTTGGAAAAAGTGTTCATACGCATAAAATGCTTCCAAATGTTTAATGAGTCTTTAGTGCATTTATAAGTTTTTCACTTTTCATTGATTTATTAGAGAACAATGACAGCACAGATTTAATTTCTGTCGGGGTTCAGTTGAAATTGCCTCAAGTTATTTTCACAGCAAATTGCCTTTTGAAGTATAAATGACCAACTGTCCATCAAAATGAGCCAAGCAGCGCTAGGAATTTTTGTTCTTTCTGAAATGAATGCTAGTTTTATATATTATTTAGATGGCATGTTTTGAAATTGAACAAAAACAAAAATGTTGTTTTAGACCAGGGGTTCCCAAACTTTTTCTTAGACCATCTACTAATTAGCCCTAAAACTTTTTAAAGGAAATCTTCATGTTATTCAATTGGGAATATGCAAGCTATAAAAGTGTATAATCTTGAAAAAAGCTATGAATATATATTTTTGCATTTATTAAGGACTCACCCACGTCCTCACACTTGGCCACAACCACAAAAAACAACAACAAAAAAAACCTAACTCTTTTAACTCTGACTCTTGTGTTTTTATGAAATTAAATTAATGCTCCAAATTACGACATCTAACCAGAGAAACATTAAAGTTAAAAGATATTAAATTCCCATTAAGCCTTAAATTGTTTAATTCTCTTTTGCTTTTGACTGCACATAATGTTCACTTTTTTTAATAGTAAATCTTTATTTAAACATTGGGCTAATAGATTAAACATTATTTCTTGCAACTTTGTCTTTGAACATTCCCCAGTCTGGTTTATTTGGGCTTGCGCCATACATAACACAAAAACAAATATGAGTGAATATGAGGAAATGGCTTCCTCTGGGGTTATCTTTGCCATCTGTGCTAAACACGTTCATAATCCTTGACATAACCAAAGCTTCATAAGCAAGTTGATGTGATTGGCCTATTACTCAAATATATTGTTATGGTTGTGCTGATCTCTGATTTTAGAGTTGTATATTTTCTTCATTATAAAACATTGCTGGGAATCAGTCATACTGTAGATGACATTAATGTAATCAGCACTTCAAACGATGGAATAAATAAAGGCAAGCAATGAAACGTTTGTTCATAATGAGCTCTGTGCTGGCCTAGTTCATGGATTTATATTCTAATTAGCTATGCCTGGTTGCATAGTTGCATAGTAAAACTAGCTAAATGATTATTAAAGTATAAAGTTTAATTCAGAGCATGTGGTATTTTTATGAATATTTTTTAGTTTTATACAACATGAGCACTATGTTTTCCCCAAACTTTTGGTACTTTGGTTCTAAATCTGCACTTGTGGAATTTCCCATTTTGTAAACACATTTACCTTCTATGAACATGCATCTCATCCTTCAATGCACTTTAATGGAAATAAATGGAGAGATGACTTTGTGCTCCGCTGTAGCAGCACCAGTCACCAGGATAAATGAGATGAGCCTCTAATGGAGTTGAATGCATTAGAGAAGTTCCTCCCCACAGCTCTGCAGGGTTCAGGCCAGAGCGTTCGCTGAAGCGCATACCATTTCTTTGGTCTGCAGGGGAAGAACTAAGACATCTCTAATGGTTTAGATGATATTTAGAAGAAAATTCAACGCTGGCCTCCAAATAATCTTGTTACATTTTGTAACATTTATTTTCCCCTGAGATTCATTGGAACTAAAACAAATTATCAGAACTGTGAAATATGTTCAGACTCATAATGGGATGTGCAGCTAGTATAGGCTTTTCTGTTCTTGTTTGGCCTTCTTCATTGTAGTTGTGCTTTTGATTTGATTTTTATTACGAAACAATGGGTTGAGATATTTTTTCTATTAAAGCTTGTTATGTCTAGTAATGTAATATGACATATATTCTCATATCAAGAGTGGTATTATCATATGTTATTGATAAGGCAATATTATAATTTTCAAATCTGTACATTCTCTAGGTAGATGAAGTCATTTAATATATTTAAGTTTTTTAACATGTATAAAATCTCCATAGTAAACATGTCCGTTAATAATATCTATATGATGATTTTTATACGTGGGATTATATGTAGCAACAATGCAACTTTATTAAAACAATCTATATATCTGTAAATGAAAGTGAAAAAGTGACGTGACATACAGCCAAGTATGGTGACCCATACTCAAAATTTGTGCTCTGCATTTAACCCATCCAAAGTGCACACACACAGCAGTGAACACACACCCGGAGCAGTGAGCAACCATTTATGCTGCGGCGCCCAGGCAGCAGTTGGGGGTTCGGTGCCTTGCTCAAGGGCACCTCGGTCATGGTATTGCCGGCCCGAGACTCGAACTCACAACCTTATGGTTAGGAGTCAAACTCTCTAACCATTAGTCCACGACTTCCCTGTATGTTAAATATCTGTATGTTTATATTTTTTGTAATACATTTTTAAAATATTTTTAATTTTCTTCTAAAATATCAGCATATATTGACAGATTTTAGGATAGATATTAATGTATAAGGCATATATGTCCAAATTGGATATAGACGGTCAGAAGACGGCAAAAGACCAGTAAGCCCCACTATCTCTTTGTTATTGCAGACTGACAGTCCTTCACATTATTGGCTCAAATGACACCTCTCAGCATTCAGCAACAAAGCCCTGCTCCAAGCGATAGACTCACCATGGCAACCGAATATGATGAAAATACAAGGTTATGAACATGGCCTTTATCACGCATGCAAAGCATTTCAAACACAACATGCAAAAATGCCTGTCAGATGAATCTTTATGCATGGCTTTGGGGAAGGGCACAAATATGCCAACCTGAAACCATGTGTCATTTTCTTCTAAGTGTATCATCCCACATGGGTGGGATATGCGTGGTGTTCTTGAGCTGTCAGAATTGTGACATCAGTATTATCTCAGCAGTATGTGTGTTGTAGTAAGTAATTAGGCATGACTCTCTGCCTCAGGCCCTTTTTGATGCAATTTTCACAAGACCAACATAGGAGTGAGGAAGGCAATAAGAACCTCAGGGAGCGAGATTAGGCCTAAATGACTTGATTATATTATAGTTGTGATTTACATATTTTTTTAATGGTGATGATTCATCTGGAAATGTTGTATGACCTCTTTAGGATATGTGTTTAATATAAATGCTATTAATAAGGTAAATCTACATGTCAAAGTCTCAATGGCATGCAAAACTTTGTGTTCATCTTGACTGCTGCTCAACCTGTAGCAGATGTGTTCATTTCTGTTTTTGTCTTCTATTTTCCTGACATATACTACAAACTCTCTGCACTGAATAAAATAAAGACTATCTGGAGCCCAATATGTCACAAGATATATCAGTAAAAAGCACAAAACCAGCTACAAGAACAAGAACTTGTATTTGTGACTTCTACATGTGAAGTTCAGCACATATACATTAGAGTATGGCACCGTTTACTTTGAATTTTGTCATTTATGAGGTTACATGACAGTTCTTTGAAGGCAGTTGCCTGGTAGTCTTCTAGGTTTTTAAGTTCTAATGTTATATCAGCCTTCTTCTTCCTCCTCTTCCTCTCAGAACGACAGATCACCGTCATCTCTGGAGGAATCAGCAGGACTAAGTCGGAGGGAGCAAGGACACTTGAGCGTTTTTTGAGGAGATTAGTCTAGCTAAGAATTGCATTAGATAAAGAGCAGACAGGCATGAAGAGTCCGCAGGTAAATGCCAAAGCTGCACCAGCAAATGAGTCTGACCCGAAACCTCTGCTTTTAGTGGTGCATTGTCAATGAAATGTGTTATCTGCTACTCAAGAGGTTGCTTTTACTCCAGACTATCTGGCTTCAGGTGAACAGCACTCAAAGCTATGTCAGTAAAAGCTGTAGCAATCTCAGTTAGTGCTGTCTAACTGAGGCACAGGGGCCAGGGCCCACTTTTAGGCCACTCAGTTGAACTTATAAGGCAAATATTAAAATATCCACTTCTGTTGGCTAGCATTTAAAGTGCATTTCTGGTACAGACAATAATTCACTATAGTTTTAGCACTTGATATTCCCAACAGGTAAAATGCCCTGCATTGCCCCAAAAAGAAGAAAATGCGGACTCTGGCATCAAAATACACTTAAATTGTGATGATTTGGTATAAAATAAAAAAAATAATAATAATAATTTGTGCAATATATTAGAAAAGAATTGGTTTAACTTTTTATTTATATTTTATTTCTAACCATGATTTGATATTAAATGAGCAAATCCATAGCTTTGGAGATGTTAGTTAGGATACATGTGCTCACAAAGATCTTTCAAACCAGTAAAAACTTGTAAAGCTGGTCTGATATTACAGAATAACATGCAAGACCAGCATAAGTGTATCTGCAGGGTGAGTATCTACTAGTCATACGATGGCTCATGAATATTAATGAGCAAGTGATTGCGCAGTCACTGCAACATCAGCATGAGTTAATATTCATGAGGTAAGCCATTGCCATGCCATAATGTCCCAACCACTGCTGTACTTTGCAAGCTTCTTCCTTCTTCAAAACATGTTCCGGCACCTTTGCTACTGTATATCAGCAACACTGAGGTGTCTAAGCTTTATTATCAGAGAAGAGCAGTTACTTTCACCCAGAGTCTTGATATGAGTTGCATAGATATATTCTAATGAAGACTGTTATCATGTGGAGCTCTCACCTTATCTTTGTGCTCACAAGAGCTCTACTCCGACACCTTCAGAACGTCTGTCTTTTAAATCATGCCTTGTTTGTGCCGAGTGTTGTTGGCAGTGTTTTGAGATTCTCCAGTAAAATGTCTGATCATGATGATGCACTCTTTCACATACACTGAAGGGCATGTTTTACTGCCTAAAATGCTGTATAAAAGACAAACGCGTTGATATGTCAGCTGTTATCTCAGCTATTGTGTGGAATAATCATACGGTGTATAGCTGTTTAATGGGTCATTTGGTTGCCTTAAATCTCTTGGAGAGCTTGCACGTCTGTATTTAGCACCTTTATTTATTCTTTGTGTTTATCTTTTGTGTTATAGTCAGTATGGTCAGATTTTGATCCTGTGCCAGTAATCGCTAGAGCTGTTTGTTATAGGATTGGGCTGTACCATATGGATGTTTGCATATGCACAGAGTATATGAGGGTAGTTTATTAACCCATACTGATTATAGAAGCAGGCTTGACTTTGTTTTGCATCTGTGGATACACTGCCAACAGAATTTAATCGCAAAGCAGCAGCAAAAAAGCATCATCAGGAATATAAATTAGACAACAAACAGTTCCAAACTGGTCAAATAAAAAGAGACCGCTTATCAGCAAAGGGCCTTTATCTGGAGCCTTTGACTAAAATGTACAAAAAGATCCCAGTGGGTAAACAGAAGCTAGAAAAACTTCAAATCTCAGCATCCTGCCTGTCTTATCTCATTTCACAATAAGAGGGTATATATTAAAAGTTTCGATAGAAACCTTAAATCTCAATGTTTTGAGTCCAAGAGTTTATGACTGATGGAAAGTGGAAAGGTATCAGCAAGATTCCCCTTGCAGACTGGAGAAACGGAGGATTAAAAAGAAACTCAACCCAAAGCGCATTAACAGGATTTGGGTTGTAGTTTTCGTCTGGAATTTTAAAAAGACCAACACAGGTAATGTGTTTTTTTTTTTTTTTTTTGCTCTGAAATATAAATTTTATACAGCAGTTGACTGTATAAATAATAGGACTTGTTGATAAATTATGCAATTTTTTATTTGAATTTTGTTAGATTAATACTTAAAGCAGAATTTCAGAAGGCTTATGCAAATATTTTTATTTTATGCAAATAGCACTTTTTTAGGGGGGGCAAGAGACATGCTGATTAATAATTTTTTTAATGAGCATGCATATGGTGTATATTTTATAAGATACTTACCAAATGGTATAATCATTAATTAATGCAAATGAAACGCACAGAATAAAGCCCCTCAACTAACCCTCTAGATTACACTCGGATCAACCTCTCCCTGAGCTCTCAGACCTTTAGACAATATCCCAACGCACCCTCGATCTGTCTCGTAACAGAAGCCTCACTGTGTCACTCACACACAGCGCACCTTCGCTTTTCAGATCAATATCTGTTTGTTTTCCTCAGTCACCCTGAGAAACGTACAATGTGACCGCAATAACATTCCCTGTTCCCACAAGCCCTTGCTGCAGCAGCACTTATGAGATCTGTTTCATTTGTGAAAGGAGATCGGGTTGATAGTGCGACCCTATAAATGGACTACTTCACTTCCTCATACACACGTACACACTTATAATGCGCAGAACACAAATTGTGTCCTCTGGGAAGCAAAAGGGAGTGCGCAGAAGCACAATAGTCTGGCAGGACATCAGGGTTATTTCCGTGGGAGCTGTCGGAGCTGTTTATTTAAAGCGTTCTGACAAGCGAGCCAGCTAAATTGGGTAGTGAAACAGCGGCCTTTGCAGAATAAGCGTCAGAACCCGGAGCTGCATGAACCCTCCTTCACACGCTAAACTAAACTCCCACGCTGGGATTTCTGCCCACCTGTCATTAAAATGCCTTTGCCTTTGTCGCTGGTGTGTTCTGCCACTGCTTTCTGTACAGAGTTATATAGCACAAATGTAGCAGTGCTGCTTAAGCTTTGAACAGACCTTATATTGTTCTTGCATTGTACAACAGGGGCACCTTTAAATTCATTTGTGCTCAGTATTACCGCACGTTTTTCAGCACGCAATTAGAAACCACTTAGGTTCTCTCACCATGGAGTCTGTAGTGCTTTGAAGTCATGAATGATGCTTGTCTGAAACTCTAATGCTGGCTGAGATGATTTGCTTTGTGTTTTGACTAGCCTGCTCATGCAAACAGTATTCAAATGTTGAAGCGGATCGCTTGCTGTCTGCTTCATGAAATCATGCTGTTGTTGAGGATGACAAAGCCATTTTCACAAAGAAGCCTTTGAAAAGTAGCTAAACTATCTAAAGGCTAATGGGACTGCCAAATTAGTTCTGTTTTAGGAGTGTTTCATTCAGCAGATATGATATGAACATATTATTTAAAAGTTACTGCCTTTAAAGAAGGAAGACACACAAACACAAACAAACCACATCTCATCACGTGGATTCGATATGGATACTCCAAGTCATCACAAGACAGCATCTTGATCTTTCTAGGTTTCTTGATGCATTGTTGGACTTAGATCTAGTTTACAGTACATCCCATAATAACATCTATTTCAGGCGATCTAATAACCAATGGTCAGATGAGATTTTTTTGACGGGGGAGAGTCTCTGATTTTGTGACTAAGTATCACTTATTATTTAAGGGGGGTGAGGGGGGGTCAAATAAATAAATGGAGAAAAATATTCATGAGGGGAATATATATGTATACTAGGGGTGTAACGATTAATTCATTCATTTGATTACAAACCCTGAGGATGCATATGCATCGATCTTGAAACATGATTTTTGAATCGTGAATCACCGATTTCGGACAGTAATCGAATGAATCGTGATTTCTATAGCGATTCAATGCTTTCAAAATATACTGTATACACATTAAATTACTACAACCACGAATTAATGGAGAACTTGAACAGTGTCCATGCCTTGCATCTCTCCTTCACGCACTCCACTGTTTACTGCCTGTGACTGTCACAGGATTGCGCTCACGCTCCGTTGGTCTCACTGACACATTTTTTGAGCAGCTGATGTGTGATCTCTCCTTAGTAGCTTACTTGTGGCCAGTAACGCTACAGTGAAGTAGTTTTACTTTTCTGTAGTTTTTCAATGGCTCTCAGCATCTTACCGACAGCTTTACCTGAACAGTCGAAATCAGCATATTTATTGCATGGACGGATCAGAAATGTAAGTGTCTAAAGCATATGCACAGTTCCATTGAATGATAAATGTGTTTTAACAATGTTGTTGAACCAAATGTACGAAGGAAACTCTTAAAATAACCACAGCATTAACAACAACCTTGAAATAAAAGCGCGAGGTTTATCTGATAATCAGATGCATGAAAGTAGCATTCCTTGCTTTAGCAAACAGACATGGCAAGCATTTTCTTTCAGAATCATCATTCACTGATGGAGAGGAAAAGTTAAATACTATAGCATAAAGAAGTTTTCGCACTGAAAGAGAAGTGATCTCGCGCTCTTAGATGTGCCAGGCTGTATCTGCAGCTAAGCTGAATAAAAAGCAGAATGAACTGATGAAACGTTAAGAAAAAAGCACAATAAATAAAAAAAAAAAAATGTATGAAGGATGCAGTGCTAACTGACATATAATTTATTACAGTACAGAAACTATAAAGTATATTTTCTACCTTATTCTGTGCAGAAAATTGAAAATATTGTTTGTAGTATATAAAACAATCATACAATTGCCATTAGGAAAAAAAATCTGTAGATTACAAATGATTGATTATTGTTCAGCAGTGTATTGATTTCTTATAGCAAATTCAAAGTAATAGATAAGAAAAGAATTCCTTTAAAAAAAATAATAATAATAGAAATTTTAATACATACATACATAAAATTATTGTATTTCACATTTCTGTCCTGAAATTATGGCTACACCCCTGGTGTGACAAAATGTTAGCCTAAGCATAATACTTTTAAAGCTCTTTTTTAAAATCTTGCCTTACATAAATTTTTACGTATGCCATGTTATGCCATAGCATCATTAACCTAGCATCTAACAATGGACAAAAGTGTGTTTTTTTTTTTTTTTTCTTAGGCCTAACCTATGGTTCTGTAACCATAAAGGCTGCTGTGTAATTTGCCTCCTGACTAAGAATTTAAAGAATTTAGGGGAAGCATTTAAATAATCCTGTGAATGCACTTAAAGAATGCAGAATCGAATAATTATAATTGAATCGAATCAAATTTAATTGTGAATCTAATCGAATTGAATCGTTCTAAATTTGCAAAAATTGTTCTTGAATCAAATCGAAAACCTATGAATCGTGAATCGAATCGAAACACTGTCTACCCAAAGATTCACAGCCCCAATGTATACACAGCATATATCAGCTCAGAATAGATGTAAATACCAGATGCTCTGTTATGCCTAAATTAATCCAGCTCAAAAACTTTGTTTGCATGTGCTGCAATGTATCATCTTTGTTTTCTCACTCCATCCAGACACTGCACCTGCAAAAAAGAAAAAGAAAAAGACTATTGACTTCCATGCATTGATTCTGCCCTCCTCCGTCTCTTCTCACACTTACATGGTGTTGGTAGTGCCAGATGCTTAGATTTCATCTCCAAAATAAATGACTTAAAGGAGATAAAGGGCTCCCTGTGTGATAGTGGGTAGTTGAGGAGTTCTCCTCACTGTGAAGATAATCTGGAAGAGTAGAGGCCGTCACGCTTTATCTGCCTCCACCACTCCACGCTCGAATGGAGGCCACTAACCACTGCTCCTCCTGATTCAGTCCGATAAGCTCTACCTCCCTCAGGCACTTACCAGTAACATCATTTTTCATCCTCTTCTCTATGCATCATCTAGATCTGTTGTGCATCTCACAGAGGAGGGAAGATGCTGTTAGGAACAGATGCATGTGTTTTTTGCTCTAGTGTAGGCAGAGACGGTCATGACGTGAATTGTATGCAGTAAAACTATCAGGGTTTGTGTTTAGTTGAATGTGAGGTGAGCTGGTGATACCTACCAGGTAATATATGCAACTATATTCTGCATTAGCTGGCACCCCACTGCTACAGCAACCGCAGTGGAGGAGGGGACTGAATAAAAGCAGTACAGCACAAATAAAAAGTGTAATGCCCAAAGAACACAAAAACATGATTTTTCTATTAATGTTTTAGATATTAATTATTTTAAAAGCACATAATTCAATATCTTTCTCTTCATATTTTACTACTCTAAATGTTAGGTAAATTATTGTATTAAATTTTAATATTATAATATTATTATTTACTGAATATTAGTTAAATAATTATATATTATTATTTTGTTTTAAATCCACATAATTCCATATTTTCCATTTATATTTTCCTACTTAAAATATTTTATAATTTATTTGATTAGTATTTAAAATGATGTTATAAATATTTAATTAATATGTATTAATCAGTTATTCTTTATTAATATATTAACATTTTATTTTCAATCAGTTGACCTTCTGCCATGCTTTACATCATTAGGATACTGTAGCTAACTTAGGTAAGTTTTATAGTGATTTTAATCAAATGTGCTCAGTAAGGATTTAAAATGATTGTATATAATTTTTAAACAGGCTGGAATGAATTTTAATTTGAAATGCTGTTTATCAACAGTGCAGACAGCAGAAGTAGTTCTTAGTAGTTCAATACTACCGCATTTATACACAGATTATAAAGTACAAACATTATAATGAGCCAAGGTCTTTGTCAAAAGTTTCGCAAAAACAGCCAATTGCTGTGACATGATTAATTTCAAGTGTGCAACATAAGCAAATAAATATAGTACATTAGATTCTTGCCTTTTAACTTATAAATCAACTTGTTGGATCATGTACCATAAACTGGAGCATCTGAATCAGCAATACTGTAGACAAATTGATCAATTCATCATCCAAATGATGAACTGAATTGTGCAGATTACAGCACAGCTCCAAAAGAGTGTGACATAAATGTGAAAAGTTTAGCTTTATGTGAATTCAGTCACTTATAAATGCACATTCCCTACAAGCTGCTGTCTAAATAGATAGTCCTTTTTCAACATATCCAAAGAGCCTCGTCTATAGAATCACCCTCAGGCAATGCATTTACACACCAAGATAAGAGAAATTCAAGGTCTGCTGTGAAAGGCAAGCTGCCGTGTTGTAAATAGGTATGTAGTCATAACTTCAGGTTCTAATTAGTAAGAACAGATGTGCAATCTGACACATTCAGGTTAGGCATCACCTGCACAACAGGCTCCCTCACCTTGTGCTTCACAACTACCGTATATTCAGCGTATGAGCCAACAGACCTCAGTTTTTTGATAAATTGCAAGCGACAGTTTGCAAGTGATATCATTTGTTCACCAGCCTCCAATCAACAGAATAGGAAGGTAAAGAGTGCGATGACAGTAAGTAAGCAACCCATAGGTGTGCCTAACCGATCACAGGGGTGACAATTCTTTGTGTAACTTGCGAAGGGACTTACACAGCAATCCTGGCAGCAAATAAATGGTGGGTAATTGATTTGCACAGAGTAAACAGAGAATTCTCTCTAATGGCCGGGCTTTATTACCTGCCTCTGTAATCATCTCAAGTAGAGGGATTGTGTACTGATCCCTCGCAGGTCTCTTGAGATGTTTCCAGTGCTTAGGAGCAATGCAGGTGTGATCACACTCGAAGGACCACAATTGTAGCCTTAATTTGATTGATTTATTTTTTAAAATAACCAAATTTTCTATGTAAATGTATGCATATCCACACAATTTATTTGAATAATTATGACAAGCAGGTATGTTTCTTTCTTCTCTGTTGTAAGGTATATGCAAGTAAAACAGCTGTGAAAAAATGTAGTGTGGGACTTTGATTGGATTGGAAACGTTGATTGGATCATTGATTGGATTGTTGACGTTTGCTAATTGCTGTGATCTCATCTGAGTGACAGATTGCTGGAAGGGAGGTATCATCAGAGAAATCATCAGAGAAAATGTATGGTTGCGAGTGGGAGGGGAATTAGCTTGATTAAAGACTATGAAGGCGCATGAATTAAAAAAAATGATGTGCACTGATAAATAATTTATAATAAACTGCAATATTCCATTTAAAAATAAGAATTGACAGTTTTTATTTTATGTTGACTTAAATGTTTTGATTGAATGAATTAATTAAATTATGAGGGCACATGTTTAAAATACTACTACTGCTGCTACCACTGATTTATCCGTGCACATAAATCATTGTGATAAACACTTCAAAATTCCATAAAAGAGTTGTAAGTTTTGATTTTATGGCAACTTTAAACAACAGTATTCTAGTAGTTATCCTACATCAGAATTAGACAATATACTAAAGACTCATGTTGTGGATGTAACATGACTTTTGAACTAGCAACAGCAATCATTGCTCATGCAGCACCATTGTGTGACGTTGCTTGAAAACAACAGCTTAATAAACAAGGAGTTAATACGGAGTAATTTACATTTTAGACACAAGACGGTTACATTTTAGACAGTTACTGTCTGTTTTTGCTTCGCCAATAAAAAATACAAAAAAACGAAGAAAGAACAGACCTGCCTCAACACAAAGGCAATGGTGTTTTGTTCTTAAGTAATTTTGTGTTTTTTTTAACAAATTGGTTGAGTAAATAATTCTTGTTCCTAAACCAACCAGCATATTGAATGAATCGGTTGAGTTAACCATTTATTGACTTAGTCACTTGTCGCCACCTACTGGCATAATGTTGCAACCTGCAATAAATGCCCACCACTAATTCACAGACATACAGCCTGGGATGCACAAACACAGAGAACTGGAGTGATTCCAACTGAAAAGTCAGTGCTGTTACATCATGCTGAGTGCATAGTTGGATGTCAAAGATGAAACACCACATGTTTGGTGGACATGTTTAAAATTTATGATCAACATGAGTAATGGGAGTAAATAAAATGAACAGCTGTCAAACCAGATGGAGTTCATAAAGTTAAAGGCCATTCAGCTACTCGTCTGCTCTTTCTGAAGGTTTTCTCCAGTGTTTACTGAGGTGTTGTAGTTTTGTTTGCTTCCCATCACCACCGGCTTAAATTCTTTCAGGTGATGGACTTCAGCAAGGTTATCGTCTGCCCCTTTGAGGTCACAAAACAAATCTGTGTATTGTGCAAATGTTTTTTTACAGCCATTAAGGCTTTCCAGTTGTTGAACAGACTGAATAGCAAAGGAAAAATTCACTAATATGTTTATCATCTTCTAAATGGTATTTCGTCATCAAAGTCAAAGCCTCGGCATACAGCCAATTTACCTCTTGCTCTGGTTCTGTGCAGCAAGAGGGTTTGCAACCTTGAAAATATTTTTTTTCTTCTTTTTTTTATTTTTTTTTTATTTTTTTTTGCACACAGTCTTGGGATTTCCTGATGGAAAATGCTATAGATTGAAGCCTTCAGCTCTTGTATAATCCTGCAGATTACTGTAGAGCTCCAAAATCCTGAAGTCAGAGCGGAGTGTCCCTGGACACAATGGCCATGCTGTACCTTGCAGTAAGAACCCTGTGTGCATGCCAATTTGAAGGATATGTGAATTCAATGAGCCGTGGAGCCAAGAGCCTTTGTGGTTTCAGTTTGAAAGTTTTACTTTAAAAAAAAAATGCCAAAAATTAATTTAGCCTTTATACAGCATCTGTGTCTCAGTAAATGTAAGCAAAGAACTCTGAGTCTAGAAAAAAAAACAGGCTTATTAGAGCCGTCTGTAAGAGCTATGGCCAATTATTTCTAATGGGTTTAGCAAAACAGGATCTGAGAAGAGTGAGCGAGTGCAACCTATAACTGTCAGTGAACCGAACAATTTGATCCATTTGCCTTGATGAGAGAAAATAGTTAATCATTGAACTCTCTGAAGTCTTAAAAGTAACACCCGCATGCCAGCGTTTATTGTTGGCTGCATGGCCAATGTTTTCATTCTCTGGATTTAAATCCAATAAGTGAGAAGCAGCAGTCAGTAGTTAAAAGATTAATTAAAAAGGATGAGAAACAATGCATGTTTTACGTGGACATTTGTGAGCTTTTATTTTACAAGCGTTTGCTTAGTAGAGACTAATGCTCATCAACCAAGCCTACATTTGTTTGATTAAAAATACAGTAAAAAGTGCTGTGAAATATTATTGCAATTTTAAAATTACTGCTTTCTATTTTAATATATTTTAAAATGTAAGTTATTTTTTTGAGTGGCAAACCTGAAATTTCATCTGTTTTTCAAGGATTCTTTGTTAAGTAGAATATCATTTAAAAGAACAGCATTTGATGAAAATAAGATAATATTATTACTTTTGTAATTTTAGAAATAAATATTTTTACTTTAACTTTTGATTCCTTTAATGTGTCCTTGCTGAATAAAAGTACTAATGCTAATTACATGCTAATTAAATGCAAATAACAGGGCTTCTAATAATGAAAAATATTTATTTATTGATATCATATGAAATTGGATATCACAATATTTTGCAATATTCTGACATGATTCCTTAATTTGCTAATAGCATTTAAATGATTAATTTTGGTATTTAGTGTTTTACTAACTTTAGAAAAACAGGATAAAAATTTTATTTTGGCTGTTTATTGTTTTTGGCCATAATATGAAAATAATCAGTGCATGAAGAAATTAAGAATATAATAAATATTTGATACAATAAGCTTCATTTTAAATCTGATAAGTAATTTTACAGTACTAATATGTTTGACAGAAAAATAATAATTGTATAACAGATATTAAGTTAAAAAAATGAATTGTCCGTTGACAAATGACCCTATAATGTAATTTCTTTGATTCATTTAAACAATATTTTTTTGTTTTGTGCACTTGAGTGCAGATATTGTTGTTTGAGGTTCCTCAGTGGAGTTGCTAGATATTCTGCCTTTACTTTCTTGACAAAAAATGTGAACCACTGCACCCAAAGCCTCTTTTTCCACACTTGCTCCACCTACCCATCATGAAATGGTATATTACACTCTATAATGTCATCCCTGCTCAGCCTCCATCAAAATGGAAATGACACAGACAGACAGCCAATCTATATGGTAATAATACAAAAGTTTACCCCTGTACAATAGTGAGGCGAACAGGGGAGCTGATATCACTACCCCCTATGATTTCATAAACTAGACTCTGCCCATTGCTGATACATCCTCATAAGACAAGCTGGAAGCATCCCTGAGGGTGTCTGTTTTCATTTCTCTGTATGATTTTTCTCAGGGTCTCCATTTAGACAAAGGTGTTCGATGTAGCAGGACCCTATTTACATTTGAGCCTGAGAACATTTTGCAAAAACTTAAGCTCCCAAATCCAATTACACAGAGATATTATATTTTAATGGATTATTGATTCATCACATGCAGGCCATTGGTTATGGTTAGATACCACAGATGTTTTGCTGCAGGAGGTCTGGGTCGAATGCCCCGCTGTGATAGTCAAGTATGGTAATTGTGAGTCCTATTTGTTTGGCGTTATTGTGTTTTTCTGCAGTAAATGCTCTGATATTATGTTGGCCATTTCATCTTCGGTATTTCAAGGAATTATATCGGTGTGCAGTGCAGCTTCCTGTAATATCAAGCATGAAACCAAGGGAACACATCATTCTGTTCCAATATATGAGACTCAGTTGTTTTTCAGAGACTCGATTGGCTGTGACTCAGACTGCATTCTTAATAGAATACGTGCTATGAAAGGTCAGACAACTGTTCCTGTTCCCCACTGCTGTCTGCATGATGACGGAAGGCCTGTATGGATGGTCTCTTAGGCATTCTGACCTCGTGTTATTCCTCTCCACCAGGCTTTGGAGACCTTGGGATCTTCTAAATAGCGAACTCCATCTGGAGTTGCTGGTTTCTGTGTGTGAAAGGGACCCAGCTGGAGTGTTGTGAAGTGGGACATGATGCTTTTTGAAGGTCTGAATCAAGTCCTGTGGCTCTTTAGATATTCATTTAGAAGATATTACTCTCCTAAATCTCTATGTGACCTTCTAAATGTATAATATTATATATGATACAGGCAATGAAAAGCACTCTTGAAACGCCACTTAAATAAGAGGAACAGAACTGTTGTAACTATATAAAAGAAAATCACATTGGAGACTGGAATTTAAATATGGTTTGACCTCTCATGTCATAGAGCTTTTTGTTTTTTGTCTTGGCTTCTCTCTTTGGATGGACACTTTGGACTTGGCCTTGTCAACCCCCAGGCAGTTAAATGTTATGTTGGTGTTTCTAAAGACACCAGCTCTATTGTGTCAGCTTTAATAAGCTGCCTCATCACATATATGCAAGGTTCCTTCAAGCCTTTGCTGGCTAATTTCCCTGGGGCTGAAATGAAATCTTACACTTGGAGCTCTAAGAAGAAGAGACACATGCATGTCTGGAGGATATATATATTGTAAGAATCAGAATAAACTGAGACAGACTAAATCCAGAAGATCTGTGGCAACATCTCCAAGACACTTTAAGAAACCTACCTGCAAAACTAACTGAAAATCGACGCACAGATGTACCTAGGACAAAAGGTGTTTTAAACTCAGTCGAACCAAATGTTGATTTGATTTAGTTAATAGCAGTTAATTGATAAATAAATACATTTTTGAAAGCATCCTCAATTTACAGCATTTTTACACAAGTGCCTAAAACTTTTCATAGTACTGTAGTTTTGCAGGTAGGATTCTTCAAGTGTCTTGGAGACATTGCCACAGTTCTTCTGGGTTTAGTCTGTCTCAGTTCTGTTTCTTCTTGTCATTCCAGATGGACCGTATGATGGTGAGATCCGATCTCTGTGTGGAGCACTGGCTGCTGTCAGACTCCTTGTGCATACAAAAATCTGTGATTATTACAATTAAAAGCAAAAGGAATCATTGGAAATGTAAACGGATATTTCCTACTGACACACTACAGCAAAAGATAGAAATAACTGATTTTACTAGTGCACAGACTTTTGCACAGTGGTGTAGCTTATAAATGCTCTGCAGTGATAACAGCAAAGATAATAGGCAACTCATTTTTCACATTTTAGTTCCCCGGGCCAGAATAAATGTTTTTGCAACATGCAGCCCTTTCCACCCCGAGAAAGTTCAGTAAAACTATTTGTTGATAACCTCAGGGTCTTTGAATAGCTTTAGACTGTGGTACTGGAGACTTTTTAATTGTTAATGATCAGTGCAGATACTTTATGTCCATAAGTGTGAGGTGAGATCAATTCTTGAATACACTTACATCTTCAGTATTCAAAGCAATTATTATTGATTCTCAGATTACGTTACGTTGAACATTGGCACTAGCTCTGAATGAAAGATTTTCTGTTTGAGAAGTTAAACAAGACTGACTCTAGGTGTAAAGTATTGAAAATCACTGTTTTTAACAAACTAAACTCACAGCTTCATTTTTGTTGAAAGAGATGCACAGATGCAGGTAATTCACAAACAAAACTTTCATCACGCTCTGCTTCTGTGAATGGTAAAACCCGCCTACTTTGATTTGATTGGCCGTCTCAGTTATTGTGACATTGACGAGTGCTGTTAGACCACAGAGGCAGAGCAGGCAGGCTTAAAACTTTTAAAGGTTTTTGTCATCCTAACAAGACCGCTGCGTAATGGAGTGCAGCAGATCAATTCAAGAATTTCAAATATTGGGGGGGACAGTTTGGCCACTTTTAATTATTGGGGGGGACTTATGGTGGTTACGGCCATGCGTTAAGATGACATTTATTCTATTTTGTCAAAATCTGTTATGCATGAAGTTATGAGTTATAAGTAATGGCTATCAATGTAAAAGGCAAATTTAGTACTCTTGTTTAATTTATGAAAAATGAATGTGTTGTCCTTGAAAATTATTTGCTATTTGTTGTTCTCTCCAACAGTTAAGCGCTCAAAAGTGGATGTGTTATTAAGAGTCTTACAAATAATGTGCAGTGGCTTGGTTAAAAACAAAGTGTTGTCAGGGCTCAACTTAAGCTTTTTAAATATACATGGCCTTGCAGAGCATTTCTCAGAATGTTCTTTCCTGACATCAATTACCTGTGCAAGGAAGATGACACTTAAAAAGGTATTTGGTTTTGACAAAAGTTCAGACTAAATTGCCTGATCTCTCTCTCACTTTTCTCTTTCTTTCTCCCTTTACTGTATATTTGGCACATATGCACACTTATTTAAATAAATAGAGTAAGAATTGAGAAGATTTAGTGTGTGTGTGTGTGTGTGTGTGTGTGTGTGTGTGTGTGTGTGTGTGTGTGTGTGTGTGTGTGTGTGTGTGTGTGTTTGTTTATTTTTCAAAGCACATATGCTCTGAACCACTAAGCATAAAGCTAATTAGCCAAATGAGTTTTCCTCCAACCCACGGAGAGCCTACATGTTGCTTAAAATACCTAGACAAAAGAAAAAAAGTTCTCCAAAATCCTGAATTTTTTGTCCTACATCTCTTTTAACTCATATAATGTTCTTATAATCAGTTATATAATTTTTTATGATCTTTTGAACTTTCTTTTTTTCATCATTCCAATTTGTATATGTACAATATAATTTGATAATTTTTTTAAAAGGTTATAATTACGTTAAAAAAATGCATAGTGTTTATCGACAATCAGTTGATTTTATAATTGTTTGGCAGAAAGCTTTTCTCAGGATGCCTCATTAAAATTTTAATTAGTTTTCATAAGGAAAAAAATATATCCAAAGCAACTATAATACACGAAAATACACTAATCAGCAGACTCCAGGAACAGTTTCCACATGATAATTTAAGACTAATTTGTTCAAGTAACCATGCAGTATTTTGGTCCTCACCCTAGGGTTAAACTTTTCCCTTTTTTTCTTTCCCTTTTTTGTTGGTTTACAGCCCAGATTTTATTCACAAGACTGCTAGCACCCTATAGAGAACTCTTTTAGGAAAAAAACATTTCTTTTCCTTAAAAGAAAGTGAAAACAGTGGCAGGATGCTAATATTGTTAATCATGATGGTGATGAGGGACTTAAGCAGTGGTTTTCTAGCATCCTGCACATGAAAATGTATTCTGCAGTGTGGTATAAATGCACTCAAATCCAGCTACCAACTCTGTTGGACATGCTTCTATTTTTGGCCCTGTTTTGAGCTGTGAGTTCTCCACCTCGCAGGCCTCATTGGCTGACTTTATCCCGCAGACACCCCCTGCTTCTCTGGGATGGAAGACATTTCTGTCACTTAAATTTATTAATCACCATATGACATTCCACATGGCATCAAAGCCCCCTAGATCATACTGCTGCTTCTCTGTTGTAAATCCACTTCCATGTCTGCAAGAGCTCTTCAAAAACAGTTCCAATCCATCTTCAAAATGGCCCTGATGTTCCTGGTTCACTGCAAGAGAGAATAAGCGATGAACAGAGCTGTGGCTCCATGCGAAAATGATTCATTTGCTGTTTGTTGTGCTTGCTAGTAAAACAGGAGGCACAAATAAATACATTTATGTTGCTTACATAAATGTCCAAAAGAGAGAGGAAAATGAAAGGGCACTTTCCCATTCTCTTTGTCCTTCAAGTACAGTACAGACAAGCCATTTTGATTTATGAGCTCAGGATCTCTGTGAGTCTGGTGGAGAGGAAAAAATATTTCAGATTTGGTTGCAGCAGCCACTGGAACCTCTTCCCTTGCAGCGCTACAAGAAACTTAAAGTCTCTCTTATGATTGATGTGAGAAAAAAACATGAACACGTGCTTGCCTGCATTCTTTATATAGTCTAATTTCTTCAAACTTTGTAATTCAGTTAATTGATTCCCTTTACGGACTAGCATGCCTTTATAATTAGGCATGGAATAATTATTAAACTTCTTTGTATATTCAGTCGGCTGTCGGTTTCTTTCATAATTGAAGCTGAGGAATCAAAAACTTTCTTGACAAGAGGACAAAGCAGCCACAAGCACAAAGAACAGTTACTGAATCTCACTGCCCTCATTTGGACGTTTACGGCACTGCTGATACAAAACCATTGACCCTCTGTTTACAAAAACAGGTCCAGGAAGAAATAGAAAAGAAAACACTAAATGAGTGAAAAAAAAAACGTGTATAATGTGTCTTATGGCAAATATTAGTTAATCCGCTTTCTCAAATCTACTGTAATGTGTGCAAAGACAAAACAAAGTAATGACATATTTTGTCAAAATTGAGTTATGACTGAAATCTCAGACAAATCTATGATTTGTCCTACTGTATGACAGATGCGTTTAGCTAAAATATGCTCATTCACAAAAAATGAACTGTGAAAATGTAGTGTAGTTTGATTTTTTTTAAAAGTCTCTTATTGTATTTTTAAATGTATATTTAAAGAAAACAGTAAACGGTAGAAAACTATTTTTAAGGTCCGATCATCGCTAATAACAAACCATTAAATCAACAAATAAAATTCTAATTTGCTGCTTATAATAAGCACAGTAGTTAAGTTTAGGCTAGGAATAGGGATGTTTTTAACAGGCACGCTCATAAGCAACTAGTTAGTAGTGAGAATTTGTCCCTGTTCTAAACAGCTGTGCTGCTTAATATTTATTGTGGAAGCCATAATACATTTTTCAGGATTCTTTGATGAATATAGAAAGTTCAAAAGAACAGCAGTTTCAGTAATTTACAGCATGTTTACTTTTTTTTATTATTATTACCCTAATAGGATTATAAACTGGAGAATTTAGAATGCTGATATGTGTTTGAAAGATCTATTACATAAATATGGAACAGTGTGTTTTATGTAGACTACAGGCCACTCTTAGAGTCCTTCTAAAGTTAAAAATATTTTTCTTTCATACTCAGTGCATTGTTCTTCACTAGGCATGTGTTATGCTAGTTACTTCACCAGTACGGTAGACCTTTGCAATAATATTCACAGTGAAAAAAAGTGTTAACTAGAAGGCTACGGCAATTATCCAGTAGTAAATTAACCCACAAGCGACTACCGTGACAGCGCTGGTGTACCCGCGCTCCCTTCCTGCGACAGATCCTTGACATTTCCCCTTGCAAGGTGTGGAGAGCTTATACCTGACATTTACTGTCCATTTCTCACTGCTCCTCATTAAAAAACCTCTGCATCAATTAGCAGACGCTGCACTGGCTAACCTTTTTAAGTTTGTTAACATTGTATCGTCGGTAATGATCACAACTACACTGAAACTCAAGATGGCTGAATAGCATTATCATCATTACTTACTGAAGAAACTGACAATGACGTGAGCTTACTTTTTATTCTTCAGTTAAATAGATTCAATCATGGATGGATGAAAAATTACATACATTATGAATTCCATATACTTATTTACTTACATATATCATAATTTTCCTGTATACAAAGTCCTGTGATTACAATTACAGGTTATGTGATTAGACAATCATCAGGTTGAGAATCAGTAGTATTGTCCCAGCTGATGAGGACTGAATCAGATCCAGTGGAGGACAGCAGGGCGAGAGATATAAATATGGCTGAAAAATACTGTTTACATCACTCTGCAGGCATCAGTCCATCCCTGTCCATCTATTACTTTCTCATTTAGAATCTAATTGGTGTGGATAGTTGTACACATCACCATTTCATTAACAGATGCCTGCGTAGCAGCATGTCATTTATGCTAATGATTTGGCTTTGGATAAAACCCTGCAGGTAAACTGTCGGCAGGCAGTGCAGGGAAATAAAATCGCAATAAGAGCAGTCTGGCGTGTATTTTTGGAGTGCCGATATATGGCTGTATTGTGTGGCCTGTTCAGGTAGAAAGTTTAGAAAGCTAGTAAAACTAGACATCTTTTACAATTTTCTCTACTGAACTGATATAAAATCCATCTGAACTTAGATGTGATGAGGTTTTTGTTGTCCTTTGAGAGTAGCAGAATATCGCTTACTTTTTGAAGAATTCACTTTTTGAGGAAGCGGCGGCAGAATCTCACAGCAAGTGATTTACCAAAAAGATTTCACACTTCAGTGGCTTCACAATCACCTTGCCATTCTGGAGAATATATGACAGAACATTTGAAATTGTGACCATCATCTTGGAAAACAGATTTTGTTGTTGGTTTGTTTGTGATACTTACAAACACACAGCAGAGAGACAAAGTACTTTTAATAAAAAAGAAGCAAAGGGCTTGACCTTCAGTTGCCCATCCACTGGGGAAATTACCCAGAAGCCTTCTTTCTCTCCTCAGCTATTGAATTTAGGATTGCTCTCTTAAATGGACTGAATTCCTAGGAGAGCATTCAATTAGACTAAAAGCATATAGTGAGATTTCCTTCTTGGATTGTATGTACTTAAATCTCTATAATAGATCATCGTATCAGTGCAGAATACGTACAATAAGGCACTAAGATAAGTCTTTAAATAGCCACCGTTACGTGAACATCAGTCAAGCAGTTTATATAATGTGATTTGCATCATTCTTGCTATTCAGATTTATTTTATATATTTCTGAAATTACATTTTGTGTGAATGGAAACAGTTTTATTTCATTTTTTTTCCCCTGGTGGGTCACATATAAACTGAAGTGCACACAACACAAGCAGATGAAGACTGAGCACCACCTGGTGGAGGAAAACATTTAATTATCTCTGTCTTCATTTTAATACCTTTAAGCTGTTTGTGATAAATATTTTAAGCAATATCTAGACAAAAAACTTTAGAAAAATGTTTAGACAGCCTTCAGCTGTGTAATTCAGTCTTTATCTGCTTCATATTCTCCTCATCAGTTGTGTAAACTTCAGCAAGAACGTGTCAGCTAGCAACATAAATGTAAATGTGTTCCATATATTAACAAACGTTCTGCATATGCATGAAGCTCAAAATGTGGAATGGCTATAAATTATTAATTTACTAAGCAAATAATTATGTGCATAATATTATCTATTTTTTATGATGCCTGAAAGGCATGTTTTCTGTACTGTTTTCTAATGTCAAGCTCTGAAAAGAACAATACTGTAAAAAGCAATAAAAATGACCACAAATGGACTACTGAGCCTCAAACTGAATATTTTTTGGTCTTTTGAGTGTATGTGTGTGCGCGGGCGCATGTGTGTTTGTACAAATATGGTCACTGTGAAGTGATACTGTATGGACTCAAAGAGCTCTCCACTAAAATGTAATGTGTACTAGAATACTTCATATTTGGAGCAAGATTTTGGAACATGTTTGAATAATGTCAGAATTTTCATTTTTGTGAACAATCTCTTTAATTGATGTGGAATTCCTCTGAGCCATGTCAACATACTTTAACATAACCTTTAACCCTGCGATCTTAAATCTACTTAATGTGTGTGCTTTGTATGTGTAAAGACTGGCATAATTCTTCTTATGAAGTGCACTGTGAGCCCTAACCCACAGCCTTATCAGCTCAGCCTGGGAAAAGGGAAGCCATTAAGGTTCCAGAGAGCAGGGCATGTTCAAATAGGAAGCCCTGTCACATAAACACCACGCTCTCCCTTCGCCTGGTTCCCATGACCCATAATAACTCCATGTGACATTACGGTGCAGCACCTTGAATCTAAACAGGCCAACCTGCAACTTTCATCCCTCAATTTGAGATGCTAATGTTCCCCCATTTGCTGAATTGGAGCAGTATCTCATCAACCTCCAGCTTCCGGTCGACTTAAAGCATCTACTGCTGTTTTCAATAATATTCCATGAGTCAAGAGTTCATCTGGGTTGAGGAAGTGTAAAATGTGGCATTGGAGTGTTTGAACAAAAGAACACACTCACTGAATTTCCCCTCCTTGGGGGGAAAAACTAGACAGGGAGCAAAAGAGGAAACCCATATGAATACATCTGCTGACTTCTTACCTGCTAGTTGCTTAAGAACCTGATAGGCCTAAGATCAAGATCCATTCACTGATCACAGAGTGCACTTGAAAAAGAATTTGAGAAAGATATCAGGGATTATTTTTTAGATTAAAATCTTTGTCCACCGATTGTAATGTAGACAGTTATACTGGTAGCCATGGGATGGCAGTAGAGCACTAAACATGCTCACTCATTTCAAAGAAGTTAATTTCCCTCATTTTGAAAGGCAGTAAAATATTTTAAGAGAAGCATCTGTTTTAATAACAATCTGCATTGTACTATAGAGTATGTGTAATTTAACTAATGCAAGTTTAATGTTTTACACGAAAGCTATTTCTGCATGATATTTGCTCTCCACTGTATATCTTAAATGACTCTATATTTCCATTTTAACAGCTTTTTAACTACCCTATAAAACTGGACACATACAATATAATGGAAGAGATAGGAGCATGAATGCACATAAAATGATGAAATGAGTTAAAGTAAAGGCAATATAGCTTGTATGCAGCTTTTAGTTTTTACTTTGGGATGTTGTTGCTTTTAGTTTTTTTATGCATCCTTATTGAATAAAAGTTTTTATTTCTTTTAAAAGAAAAATCTTACTGATCCCAAACTTTTTACGGTATCATTAATGTAAACAAATACGCTTAACATAATATTTTTAGCTATGGAATTTTTTCATATTTTCCAGGCTGGAAATCATACATAATACAAATATTATCCTTACATATATATATATATATATATATATATATATATATATATATATATATATATATATATATATATATATATATGAACTCCATACAACTTCATACACTATAATAATTTGAAACATGACCTTTAGTGTTTTTAATGTTTTAACTGTATGTGCATTTGGGGTCAAAATAGAAACAACATTGCAATGTTCAATTTTGATAGACTTTTGGAAGAAATGTGTGTCCAGTGTGTAAAATTATATTTTGTTTTAAGTTTATGGCAACACCAGCACCAAGTGAGACTCCTTTGGTGAATAAAACTTTTAAATCGAAGGTGTGAAGTCTACCTTAAACTATGAGTGACCACCTTCACTTCCTTGTTTGTGCAAAAGAGTCCTTGCTGACGATGCTGAGTTACTGCACACTACCTTGCACCCTTAATTTCCCCACCACCTCCTTCTGCCCCATCCCATCCTCTCCTTGAAGACCTCTGCATTTCCTGTTAGTCACAATAATAGAAGAACAAGGAGATGGGCTTCCTGTTTCTCAGGCTGGCAAGGAAGGAACCCGCCGTCTGGTCACACGGAGCTCATATCTTCCTTCATCTCCCTCTCTCGGCCCCACTCGCCACACTCTGGCCAGTGCTGAGAAGATGCTGGGAAGAGCCTCTTACTCCACCTCCTCACACCAGGGGCAGGATGTGCTCTCAGAGATGCCCTCTTTGAGCTTGTTTTTTATCGGATGGAAACAAAACAGATTCTAAATTTATGAGCAGCGTTTGTCCCATGTTGCCCCCTTGTCGGATGTTGTGTTGAGAAGCACTGGTACATAAGTGATATGTGAGGAGTTCATGCGCAAAAACACGTAGTGACTGATGTTGTTGTTCAAAAAAATCATTGTCATGCACTCTTTTCTGTATACATTTTATATACACTACCAATCAAAAGTTTGGGGCCACATTTATTTTATTAAAAATACAGTAAAAACAGTAATATTGTTGAATATTATTAAAATTAAAAAAAAAAAAAAAACGTTTTTCTAGTTTAATATATATTTTAAAATGAAATTTATTCCTGTGATGTCAAAGCTGAATTGTCAGCAGCCATTACTCCAGTATTCAGTGTCACAAGATCCTTCAGAATCATTCTAATATGCTGATTTTGTGCTCAAGGAACATTTATTATTATTATCAGTGTTAAAAAAAAAAAAAGTGTCATTTTTGTGAAAACTTTGATGCTTTTTTATATTTCTTTGATGAATGTAATGTGCAAAAGAACAGCGTTGGTATGAAATAGAAATCTTTTATAACATAAATGTCTTTACTGTCACTTTTATTCATCCTTGCTGAGTATTAATTTATTTTAAAAGAAAAAAAAAACTGAACCCAAACTTTTGAATAGTTTATGTAATACTATGAATTAAATTATTATTAATTGTTAACATAATATTTTTAAACCTGTTTAAACTCTCAGTGTGTTTGCCATTTTTAATACATTTTGGTGTAACAATTGGACAAAACCATCTTAAAATATAAGTTACCCCACTAGCACTCATCTTGGCGGGCCTTTCTGAGGATTCTGAGGGACATTTCTTGCTCGTCACTTATGAATAATTCACCATGCATACTTGTTTACTCTGTGTGATCAACCTCAAAACAAATGTTATTATATAGCCTCTGTTTATTTACACTCCACCACAATACCCTTGGGGGCCGGTGCCCTATGGGAAGCATGGCTCTCCAGTTACGACCAAACAATGGTGGCATTTAATATGGGTCATCCGTTCCTAGGCAACCTCCAAACCTACCGGACTGGCTTTGGGTTTCAGATTGTTTCATAATTAATCGGGCAACATGAATTATTAATTGCAGAGAAGGGCTAATTTACCATGTGGACTAAATCCCCCCATTCTCTGTTTGTAAGTCATATTCACAGCCATTAGCCACCTCTGTGTGTGTGAACCAAAGGCTATGAATTTATTCCTAGCACTATCATCTCACTTCTGAGAGTGTGTGCTTGCGTTTGAAGCGTGCGAAGGCTTCATTATGCTGATTGAGCAGAGGCGTTAGGGAATGAAGCCACTTGAGCGGCTAGTTGATAGCGTTGGTACTGCACACCGTCTGCACTCAGTCCAGCCCGCCTCCCACACACTGCCCACTCCACCTAAAGAGTGCTTTGCACCCCAAGCTACAGTGCTGTGGACATGCTTCCCAACATCTACTGCATTGAAAAGATGGTGAGGAATTGTGCTGATTTGAAAGCTGTAACAAGATGCAGCTTGTAATTTACGGGAATCATCTGGTAAAGCTGTACCCCTTTTGATGGTGGATCACGGTTCACACATGAATGCCATCTGAGGCCTGTAGTGCAAACACAGACGAGACTCGCACTGTGTTTGCACTGTGCATGCTCGGTCAATGGAGTGCAGCTCTTACGGTGGCCAACAGAGGGCAGCGCTTGTTGTCTGGTTTTCCTCCAGCTGGTGTTGGACATGAGTGTCAACCTCCCAAATGAGGAAGATATTTGGCAGAGTTCTGCTTTATAGAATGAAAATCAAGCAAGTTTGCCCTGAAAACTGCACCAGTGACCTGCAGGGGATCTTTAAAATATTTCAAGATGGTGAGGAGAACAATAGACCTCAGATGATACATGATGGGAAATGGGAAATGAAAGGAAGCCAGAGAGTAAAAATGGAAAAGGAAAAGAAGATCAGAGAGAGGAAGTATTTTTGTCTTCTGTGTCCATTTTTGCATGATATTGTGGCTCTTTGCCCAAGCCTTCGGGCCTCACTGCTTGTGTTCCCAATTCAAGCGGGATGTGAGTGACAGTAAAAACACAAGTCAGCAGATTGGATGCCCATTCAACATCATGACTCCCGCTGTTTGGGGATGGTGCACTCATATGGCTCATGGGAAATAGAGTAAAGTTCCATCTTTAATATCTGGATTTGGGCCAGAGCTGAAATATAGTGCAGAATGGTCTAGAGTTAAAAGGATAGTCACCCAGAAATGAAAAATGTTCTCACAACAGCAACACAACAGCAGCAATTACAAAGACTATGCTAGTTGCTATTTTCCATGAAACTTCAAAAAATGGGGACTGAAAAACTAGACATAGTTCTGGCACAATTGTGAGAGAAGTAGCCAAGTCCTTAAATCATTCTTTTTAGTCAGATCTTTTAAACTGATATGCTTATCTGAGCTGATCTGAATGATTCCTTCATGAATCAGACTGATCCGGTTGTCTAGTTTACAAATTCAATGATCCTGTCACAGCTCACTGGAAGAAAAAGATTTTCAGTAAATGAAATGATGAAATTTGGAATATAGATGTAGCACAGTCATATATGGGTTCCCGTAATGACACTCCAGTATTCTTTTTATCTGAATGAATAGAGTGTAACTGTATGAAAATAATAATAATACTGTAGTTTATTGTCAGGTAACCTAAAAATCTAAATTCACTGGTTTTATTTAAACCAAAATATTATTTAATTTAATATAATTTAACAAGCCTGACTATATAGGTTACAACAAAATAAATTTAATTTCACCACTTTTTCAGAAGTTTTTTTTTTAAGCTTAAAAACATCCAGTCTCCATTTAATTTAACTGTATAAAAAACATACAGCATTGGGCTTTTTAGTTTTCCAAAGAAGAAATAAAATCACAGGTTTGGAATGACGTAATGACATGAGGACGAGTAAAACATGAGTTTTATAATCCAAAATTGTGTTACCAAGAAATGGACTGTTATTTTAGTATTATTTATATAATATTTTTTTAATATTTCTAATTAGCTTCTATCATTCTACTCTTTGTTTGTTTTAGTAATTTTGTTTTGTCATTTTATTAGATTTCTAAAAATATTTATATTAGCTTTATTTTTTTTATTACATTTATTTTATTTGTTTTAGTTTTAGCAATTTTAGTACTTAAAATTCATATTTAATTTAAAAAAACAATTGTTTTTAATTTTTCCTTTTTTTATAGGCTTAGTTTTAGTCAACAATAACAAGACCGCACACAGTAGATTTTCCACAGTACGGTGAAGACAGAAGAATGGTTGAGGTTTTAGCCTGAAAGTAATTTGGGATCCAGGTAAAACAGAACCCATCTCGCTCATCCTCATTAGTCACACACTGTAGCACTGTTGAGATTGTCGATGAGTGAATCTCATGGTCTTTAATGATCAGGCTTTACCGCTCTCAGGACATTCTTTCCAGTAATTCAGGTTAACCATCTTCTGTATCTGCGCCACCAGGGACTAGAACATCCATCCTCCTCATGCATGGTCTGTATTTCCATCGGTTTTTTTTTTGGGGGGGGGGGGGGTGGCTAGTTTCCTTTTTATGGAAAGAGAGCCAGGCCTGTTTTTCAGCAAGTGAGGAGATGGAGGTGGAGGCGGGTGTTGTGTGTATGTGTTTGGGGGTAACGGAGGGGGGTTAAACAGAGAGGCAGTTTAATGACCCTGACATCCCGCATCCTCCATCTGCTTTCATAACCTATTAATTAGAGCGCTGCTATCAGAGGGCCCCAGGCCAGCATGCCTTCCTCCTCTCCCTTTCTCCTCTCCTTCTTTATCCATCTTCCTCTTATTCCCAAAGATCTCCTGAATTCTCCATTGACTTAACTTACAGCTTACAGCTGTGTTTGCTCTCCTATACATATACTGTAGGTCTTTATGAAATAGCACTGCATGCAGCCTTTCCACATGTGAGTATCTCTCTGTCTGTGTCTCTCTGCTCACTTTCTCTTGTCTAATGTCTTTAAAGACCTTAGCTGGTACAGCGTGTTCCTCGACAGCATGAATATTTCAGCAACTGAAATGGTGGTCCCATGGGGGTACGTGGAAGAGGGAGGAGGTCATGTTTCCATGTAGTCATGTCTACCCAGAATGAGTCCCATCAGTAAAAAAGCCTGTCATTCACAACCGAGACACTGATTGGGCTGAGATAATGATGGCCATTTGAGGAGGAATAGAGATGGAATCTTCTTCCATAGCATCCATGGAGTGGATTAGCTCTTCTGGTGAGAACGTCCTGTCAGCGGAGGAGACGGAGCTAATCAGAGCTCTTGTTCTCACTCAACCTGCTGTGGCACTGCTCTTTGTTGATTTTGGAGATGAAGTATGGAAGTCATCAGACATCAAGATGTCTTATAAGGGAAAGGGAGAAAAATAATTCAATGACAAACTGAGGAACTGTCAAACAGGGCCTTGAAAACAGTTTTGTCAGGTAATCTAAAAATCTAAATTCAAAGGTTTTATTCAAGTCAAAATGTTCTTTAATTTAATTGAATAAACCTGACTACGTAGGTTACAACAAAATTAATTTCTTGTCACCACTTTTTACAGTGTTCAAAATTTTACATGCACAAAGTACAAGAATACAAGTTAAAATTCTTCAGGTAGCATTTTATTCATTTAAATACTTAAAATATTTAACAATATTTAATTTAAATGTATATTATGTATTATTATGTATAAGATTTTTTAAGTAACTTTTTTAAGTAACTTTTTATGTATACCTGTAAGTCCTTAGCCATCTTCAAGAAACACATCTCTTCCATCTACACTTGATCTTCTCTAACACTAACACGCTCTATTCTATTTCCATTTTTAATCTACTTGTTTTCTTTTATGTATTTGTTTAAAAAACTTGACCCTCTAACACTTGCACTCTATTCTATTTCTATTTATCTGCTTGTTTTCTTTTTTATTAATTTATTTAAAAAACACGACCCTAAGTATTGCACTCTCTATTCTATTTCTATTATGCTATTTGTTTTCTTTTTTCTTTTTTTTTAAAAAAAGAACCCTCTAACACTAGCATTCTCTATTCTTTTTCTATTCCATCTACTTGTTTTCTTTTTATTTATAAAAAAATTACCCTCTATTACTAGCATTCTCTCTTCTTTTTCTATTCTGTGTAATTATTTTCTTTCCATTTATTTAAAAAATCTTGCTACTTGTACTGCGTTAGATCACTTTGTCACTTTAGTCACTTTGGATGAAAGCATCTGCTAAATAACTAAATGTAATTTAATTTCTGAATGCCTTGGTTCGTCCCCTTTTTGATCCAAACAAAATATTTGACCAATTGTACAAAGAGTCACATGATCTGTCATAAATTCGCTTATTCAACTAGTGACTTAGATATAGTGCAGAACCTCAATTATTTCTTCTTCCTATTCTTATAAAATCACAATATATGTTTATTTAAAAAGTTTGTTTATTTCCAGATTTAAATCCAGTTTTGGATTACCTACCTTTTCAGTGTGATCATGTTTGATCTCATTTAACACAGATAGTCAGAGATATACATTTCCTACTTATACAATATTAAATAATAATATTAATGACACATTTACAGCTTTATAGAGGAAGCAGCATGCGAACAGATGTGACTGTATGGCGTATGTGTGTTCGTTCAACTCATTCTTTTCAGTGTTGTGAATCGCGGGAGTGTCTGGCCAGTAGGAGCGAGGGATGCACAAGCGGGGCTTTATTAGGCTGGCGGAGTGGAGGATGAGGCTGAATAAACACAGAGAGCTGGGTGAGAGTGGCTGGCTGGGTAGAGAGAGAGAGCTGGGGGAGGCTGTACAGGACAGGGTGTATACAAGAGGGACACACAGGGATCATAAAGCCCACAAACCCTGGGGAAGGAGGGGTTTGGCAGGGTAAACTCATGACCCTCAGGACATGCCATGGGAAATGGCCCCGCTGTCATTCAGATAAAAACAACACACACGCAGAGAGTTTTGCTCATGGACTACCTGCTAATCCTTTTCTGGTGCCTTTAGCACTGTGTTCTCACTTAGGTAGACTTTTGCTCTTCGTTCATTCAAAATTTTCCTTCCCGAGACCAGTCAGACAGGTCTACACCTGCTGACAGCTCTGATAGTGAGATATATGGAAGATCTTAAGGGAAGCACTGTAAAACAACTGGTGTAGGGCAAGTTTGGCATTTGTATAATTTATGGGGTCGCTTATCAAAACATTTGATTTCATTGAGCCAACCCATCTCTCATCTAAGAGCCATTTCACCCTCTAGGAGGAAATCCAACATATTCTAAGCATAATATCAGCCACAGAAGACCTTCCTCTTCCCAAAAGTGAGCATTGTTCTCTCTGCTTGTCACCATGGTGATAAATGTCCCTTTTGTGGTGCCAGGGAGGCAGAAGCAGAGAAACAGAATGAGCAAAAGAGAGAGAGAGAGAGAGAGAGAGAGAGAGAGAGAGAGAGAGAGAGAGGGCCTGCAGCAGAGTAACAGATGTATTGCTTCGTTTAGCCACTAGGCTTTGTTATAACAGCTCCAATATAATGTTATGAGAACAATCTACAATTAGCTTAGTCACTGATCCTATTGAAAAATGACTGAAAATCTATTTAGGACACATCCCTTCACCAAGCGCTGACCCCGATTTTGAGCTCGTTGGCGAAACCAAACATGTTTGTGTGTGCTTAATCCAGCTGCCAAAACTCTGCCTTTTCAATTTGGCCCTTAAAACAATGCACTCAATGAATAGGGAATGCCAGTTCATTATTAATTAATTTATTGTAGAAAGTTGCAACAATGGACCAGCTGCAATATAGAAGAGAAACAACATGTAATGATGTCATCAGAGTCATAACAACACAAACTGAGTGAGTTCCAGTATACTGTAAAAACACTGTTTTGTGCTGATAACCACTAAACTGGCATTTTTCCTTTCTTTTTGTGTAAAAATCCAGAATTTTTTTTTGCAGGGTATATTTTACTAGCTTTGGTCAAATTGAAAAACAAAACCACCCACCAGACATGTCATAAAAAAAAAAAACAAAATTCATTCAATACCTTACAGTAGTCAACATTTGAAGTGGATCAAAACCTTTCATCAAAGTTGTCCTAAAACCTAAAACCAAAATGCATTCTTGTCTTAGGACAACTTTGATGAACTTTTTTGATCCAATTCTAATGTTAACTACTACTATACTACTACTATAGAATAAATTAGCTTTTTCTTGGCCTTTGATATGACTGGAGTCTTCCCCTTGTGTATTTTTCTTTATAAAAATAACATGTCAGAGCAACATGCACAAAGTGGCTTTTAAACTTTTAAACTTATTAGGCTTTGAAAATAGCAATATGAAGGACAAATGAAGTCAAATGAAGAAATCTGTGACAGATAATGCCTGTACTTGTCATTGTTGGATATTTGTAGATGATAAGTGCAGCTCTGAAGCCAATGAATATACAGTATGATCTACATGCAAATTTCACCTCTGAACCTTGACACCATTCCTCTGTCTGCAGTGTGAATTGGGCTGTGTATCCATCATGAATCCATCCCTCTAGAGTTTTTTCCTGATCATAATCCCAGTTGCAGCCGCATCTGTCGCTTTCCCTCTTACGTGTCGGTTTACAGTGTCATGCACAGGCACGTACGTTTTCCTCTTCTCTGAGGACGTGTCGGTGTGAGTGCCAAACAAAGCAATAAATATCTCGCAGTGCCGTTTTGATCTGTGAGAAAAGGAAGTCTTTGATCACTTTCCTGGAAAACAAGGCACACCTATGACCAGAGTATGTTTTTCGCTGTGGATCGTTTTTTTGGTGGGGGGGACGACGAGATGGCTCGTAATTTTAGATTTGGCCAATGACTTTTGCTCCCATAACCATGTGCTATTTATGCTGAATGAATAGGTTGTCCACAGATTATTATGGGGAAGTGAAGCAGTGAGAAAATGGTGTTTGTGTGACAAAGACAAATTATGGTATGAGAGGTCGCTGGTAAAATGGTATCAGATTTAAACCCTTTCATTGCGTTATGTACAAGTGTATGCATGCTTCTACTGGCTACCTTAAACAGTGTCAGATATCCAGTATGGAAAAACATTAGTAGAAATGGGCCAGTCCCTCGCACTGACCACAAATTGGTGAGAGATGGTTGTGTAACAATAAACAACACGTCCGTATCTGGTTTCACACACACAGAGTGGTAGTAGAAAACAGGAGGAGACAAGAGGATATCCACCAGGATGCTTCTATAATTGTGTGGTAAACACATTCACACACACGATACTCAAGTAAAAGAGTGTGGTAACCCACATTGCTCAATCCTTATCTAGGGAGTAGGACAGCATGACAGGCATGATTCATCTGGAGGGCATTAAGTCAAATGCACACTAAATTCTTCCTTTATCAAAGATTAAAGCAATCCCAAATGCAAGAAAATCTATACAGAGGTAATGTTTTTTCAGGGTAAAAATGCCTTAGAGTAGACTGGACACAGTAAAACACATATATATATATAAGTTTTAACGGGGGGGCAAACATTTCTTCACACAGGGCCATGTAGTTTTGGATTTTGTTTTCCCTTAATAATAAAAACCTTCATTTAAAAACTGCATGTTGTGTTTACTTGTGTTATCTTTGACTAATATTTAAATTTGTTAGGGTTAGGGTTAGGCCCCAGACCATCACACTACCACCACCATATTTTGCTTTTGGTATGATGTTCTTTTTCTGAAATGCGGTGTTACTTTTACGCCAGACGTAATGGGACACACACCTTCCAAAAAGTTCAACTTTTGTCTCATCAGACTACAGAGTATTTTCCCAAAAGTCTTGGGGATCATCAAGATGTTTTCTGGCAAAACTGAGACGAGCCCTTTGTGTTCTTTTTGCTCAGCAGCGGTTTTCGTCTTGGAACTCTGCCATCCAGACCATTTTTGCCCAGTCTCTTTCTTATGGTGGGGTCATGAACACTGACCTTAACTGAGGCAAGTGAGGCCTGCAGTTCTTTGGGTGTTGTTGTTGGGTCTTTTGTGACCTCTTGGATGAGTCGTTGCTGTGCTCTTGGGGTAATTTTGGTTCTCCACTGTTCCATGTTTTTGCCATTTGTGAATAATGGCTCTCACTGTGGTTCGCTGCAGTCCCAAAGCTTTAGAAATGGCTTTATAACCTTTTCCAGACTGATAGATCTCAATTACTTTCTTTCTCATTTGTTTCTGAATTTCTTTGGATATCGGCATGTTGTCTAGCTTTTGAGGATGTTTTGGTCTACTTCACTTTGTCAGGCAGGTCATATTTAAGAGATTTCTTGATTGCGAACAGGTGTGGCAGTAATCAGGTCTGGGTGTGGCTAGAGAAATTGAACTCAGGTGTGATAAACCACAGTTTTAACAGGGGGGCCAACACTTCTTCACACAGGGCCATGTAGTTTTGGATTTTGTTTTCCCTTAATAATAAAAACCTTAATTTAAAAACTGCATGTTGTGTTTACTTGTGTTAACTTATCTTTGAATAATATTAAAATTTTTTGATGATATGAAACATTAAAATGTGACAAACATGCAAAAAAAATAAGAAATCAGGAAGGGGGCCAACACTTTTTCACACCACTGTATATTACTAATTATTAATATTAAATACTAAATACTAAATATTAATTATTAGGCTGTCGTATGCCTCTAGTTTGAGCTCCGTCACGTTATTCTCTATCTTCTATTTTTTTATTGTTGAAATCTATTTTATACACCATCATTTTCGTTTCTATAACGTGTGAATATATCCTCTATCGTATTCTACAACAAAAACAATCAGAGCGCCTTGTTATCACTAGTTTTATTTTGATTTCCCGAGTCCGCTAGTAGCTTATAGCCCATTAGCATCACCAGCGTGGTTGTCGCTAAACCTGCGTGCATCACTAATACTCTATTCACACACATTACAATTGCTTTACTCACTGTTACTTGCTTTAATGGCGGATGTTTGTCTACCTTTGAGTGCAGGTGACGACACGTTCGAGCTGCATTCGGTGCAGCTCGAGCTGGAGGCCGTGGAGAAGCAGATTCAGGTCCTGGAGCAGAGGCAGTCCCAGCTGAGAGAGCGGAGAGCCGCGCTGGAAACCTCCCGGGCTGACGCTCACAAGTCCAGGGTAAGTATACAGCGCGCTGCTAACAGTCCCACCACCTCCACCCCGTGTGTTTCTCTGCACAGGCCCGGTGCACCCAGGACGCGATCTGCCCAGATGTCCTTCACGCCGGCGCCGGGACACCACGGACCCTGGGTGCATCCGCAGCGGAGGACGCGAGCCAGGCCCCGGGCGACGACTTCTCCCCCTCCGGTCTTCGAGATCTCCACACGGAACCGCTTCTCTCCCCTCCGCGAGACGGAACGCGACGCTGTGATCGTCGGAGACTCCATCGTCCGACACGTCCGTGCTGTTTCTGTCTCCCTGGTGCTCGTGTTCTCGATGTTTCTGCGCAGATACCCACGATCCTGAAGGCCGACGAGAGCCCCAGAGCGGTCGTGCTTCACGCCGGGGTTAACGACACCACGAAGCGGCAGACGGAGACGCTGAAGAGGGACTTCAGGAGCCTGAACGAGACGGTTCGCAGCACAATGCCCGCGGCGACGATCATCGTGTCAGGACCGCTGCCCACGTATCGACGAGGACACGAAAGGTTCAGTAGACTTTTTGCTTTAAATGAATGGTTATTGTCATGGTGTAAAGAACAGAAACTGCTCTTTGTTAATAATTGGAATCTTTTCTGGGAGCGACCTAGGCTTTTTCGCGCTGATGGCCTGCACCCCAGCAGAGTCGGAGCAGGACTGCTGTCGGACAACATCTCCAGGACTCTACGCTCCATTTGACTAGTAAGCCAATTCTCAAATAACTGCTATGATGGCTTTTGTTTCTACCCACTTAAATAGAAGTACTTGCGCTGTCCAATCTATTAAGACTGTGTCTATTCCCCGAATAGTGAGGTCAAAATATAAATTTAATGTAGGATCTAGAAAAAATCTTATCGTGATTAAACCAGAAAAACGTAAAATAAATGAACAAAAACAATTTTTAAAGTTTGGGCTCATAAACATTAGATCACTCACACCCAAAGCAGTTATTGTAAATGAAATGATCACAGATAATAGTTTTGATGTACTCTGCTTGACTGAAACCTGGCTAAAACCAAATGATTATATTGGTCTAAATGAGTCTACTCCATCAAACTACTGTTATAAACATGTGTACCCATAAATACACATGAACTAGACAAAATGACTGGCAATATGGGCACTATCTTCTCTAATACATTAGAAGCTGTTGCCCCCATCAAATTGAAAAAGGTTAGAGAAAAACGTATTGTGCCATGGTACAACAGTAATACACACTCTCTCAAGAAAGAAACTCGTAGTCTTGAGTGCAAATGGAGAAAAACTAACTTGAAAGTTTTTAGAATTGCAAGGAAAAACAGTATGTCCAGCTTTAGACAGGTTCTAAAAACTGCCAGGGCCGAGCATATCCACAAACTCATAGAAAACAACCAAAACAATCCAAGGTTTTTATTTAGCACAGTGGCTAGATTAACAAATAACCAGACGCCACCCGATCTAAATATTCCCTCACAGTTAAATAGTAATGACTTTATGAATTTCTTCACTGATAAAATAGATAACATCAGAAATACAATATCAAATGTAGATTCTACAGCGTCTAATACTTTAGGTTTATCTATCGCACCCAAAGATAAACTGCAGTGCTTTACAACTATAGGACAGGAAGAGCTAAATAAACTTATCACTGCATCTAAACCAACAACATGTTTATTAGATCCTGTACCCACTAAATAACTGAAAGAGTTGTTACCTGTAACAGAAAAACCGCTTCTCAATATTATTAACTCGTAGTTATCTTTAGGTCACGACCCAAAACCATTCAAGCTGGCGGTTATTAAGCCTCTTATTAAGAAACCACAACTAGATCCTAGTGAACTGGCAAATTACAGACCCATTTCAAATCTTCCATTTATGTCTAAAATTTTAGACATAAAATTAAAGTTGTGTCTGCTCAATTGTGCTCCTACCTGCAAAAAAATGATCTCTATGAAGAATTTCAGTCGGGTTTCAGGCCCCATCATAGCACAGAAACTGCACTTGTTAAAATTACAAATGACTTGCTTCTTGCATCAGACCAAGGCTGCATCTCATTGCTAGTTTTACTTGATCTTAGTGCTGCGTTTGACACCATAGATCACAACATACTCATAGATAGATTACAAAACTATACAGGTATCCAAGGGCAGGCTTTAAGATGGTTTAGATCCTCTATGATCGCTACCACTTTGTTTATCTAAATGGGGAGTCATCTCATTTATCACCAGTAAAATATGGAGTGCCACAAGGATCTGTCCTAGGTCCTCTGCTATTTTCAATATACATGTTGCCCCTTGGTAATATCATTAGAAAATACGGGATTAGTTTCCACTGTTATGCTGATGATACTCAACTATATATCTCAACAAGACCAGGTGAAACTTCTAAATTATCTAAGCTAACAGAGTGTGTTAAATATGTAAAAGATTGGATGACCAATAATTTTCTCCTATTAAATTCAGATAAGACAGAGATATTACTTATTGGACCAGAAAACATTACACAGAATCTCGTAGATTACAATTTGCAACTAGACGGATGTACTGTTACTTCCTCTACTGTAAAAAATCTGGGTGTTATATTAGACAGTAACTTGTCTTTTGAAAATCATATTTCCCATGTTACAAAAACAGCATTCTTCCATCTTAGAAATCATTGCCAAGCTACGAAACATGTTACCTGTTCCTGATGCAGAAAAGCTAGTTCATGCATTCATGACCTCTAGACTGGACTATTGTAATGCACTGATAGGTGGTTGTCCTGCATCCTCAATAAACAAGCTACAGGTAGTCCAAAAATGCAGCGGCTAGAGTCCTTACCAGGTCAAGAAAATATGATCATATTACCCCAATACTACAATCTCTGCACTGGCTACCTATTAAGTTCCGTATCAGTTACAAAATATTATTACTTACTTATAAGGCCCTTAATGGCTTAGCTCCTGCGTACCTAACTAGTCTTCTACCACGCTACAACCCATCACGCTCCCTAAGGTCACAAAACGCTGGACTTTTGATAGTACCTAGGATAGCAAAGTCCACTAAAGGAGGTAGAGCTTTTTCGCATTTGGCTCCCAAACTCTGGAATAGCCTTCCTGATAATGTTCGGGGCTCAGACACACTCTCTCTGTTTAAATCTAGACTAAAAACACACCTCTTTGGCCAAGCATTCAAATAATGCATCTCATAATTTTGGACTGCAGTTATATCTGATCAAATGTGCATTATTATTCTTTAGCTTGGGTTAAACGAATTAATTGTACTTGGCTGGAACAGCAGCTACGCTAATTATGTCTCTATTTGTTTCTCTGCTTTGCCACGGGATTTAAATCCCGTGGTAACTAGGATTTACACAAGCTCCAGTCTGGATCCAGAACACCTGAGAAGAGATGATGCCAACCCCTCAGAGGACCTCAGATGATGCTAACCCAGAGACAACATACAGAACTACCACATTTTGCTCTAAGTTTGATTGCATAATTGCTGTTAATAGTGTTAATCGTCTGTTTGTTTACGTCTTTTTATTGATTTTTCTGAACATTTCTGCTATATGCACATGAACTGACAGTCATCACTGATAAGCTACTACTAAATATTGTAGAAACTTAATTTTCTGTAAAGTTGCTTTGTAATGATTTGTATCGTAAAAAGCGCTATACAAATAAACTTGAATTAATATTGGAAGTCTGGGCAAAAATATTTCAAACCTGGGAGAATTTTGGGCGTGTAAAGTCATGTTTTCATGTTTATTAATGTTTGTTCATGTAATGTATGGATTTCCAAGCTTTTGACATTTTTATTATTTCATTAATTATTTGTTATCATCAACCGCCTACATTTTTCCCCCCAAGAACCCCAGTTTTGGGAAATGATATTGATTAAAACAAATTAAATCTATTTTATTTCTCTATTTTTTTTTAATCGATATGGTACACAATAATCCTATTCATGTCTATGTGATAAATGAGTTAGGTCAAAAGACATGACAGTCATGGCTTTCTTTAGTATGCAATTAGTATGCAATTATCTTTGAACTCTGGGGCAAAATATTACTATTTCAATTCGACAAACCATGCATAATATTGCTAGTTCTTAATAACGTTACTAACTAACTGGCATAACATTTATTTACCAGCCAAAGCCAGTTTTTACTCTTATATGGCACTTTGCAAACATTCATTTTGGACCTTGATGACAAGTACTAGACAACATTATGCTGAATCTCTTTGCCTGATAATAAATGTCTTGAGGATCTGCTGTAGATGCTGAAATGCAGTGCCATGGGCCACACATCCTCTCACAGCCTAATTAGTTGACCTGCTGATACCACCCTCGGGCAAACTGCATTAGCAACACAACTCCAATGAGACGACACACTCCTCTGATGAAGCAATGTCCATTGACTGACATCAGCAGTGGCAACGTTACTAACGAATGAAAGCTACCCAAATGAGGCGAGACTGGTTACCCGGCCACAGCCCATGTCTAATGATCCCACCTGAGGCCATCTCACACGCTTGCCCTGCACGGCACCAGACAGGCAGCAGAGGTGCCAGGCCAAGTTAATGGAATATTGAGTGTTTAATGATGAGCGGTAACCCCCGGAGAGATCAGGAGCACGGATCTCTCCCCTCTGCTCAATTAGAGGTGATAATTAGTGGTACAAAAGGAGGCAGGAAAATGCTGATGCCATCAATGCAGGGCTGATCCGCACCTCTACAGAAGCACAATGTCCTTATACTGTTCTGAGTCGAGAAAAATACGGTGTTATAAGGGAAAATAATGATTGCTGAAATGGGTTTCAAGCTGTTATTAAAAGATAACTTGGATGAAAAAGATTTAGTCTTAAGTTCGAAAGATATTAGCACAGAATTGGTCCATGCAGTTTCAAAATGTTTTATGTTTTAGGGTCATATAAAAAGGTAAAGTTCAATCCGAACACTTTGTGCAATCCAATATTGGAACAATCCGAACACTTTCATTATATTTATAACAGATAACTTTATGTAGTTAGTGTATTTAATAATTATAACATAATAATATTATTAATATTACATTTAAATAATACAAAGGAAGAAATCTTAAAAAAAAAAAAACAATAACAGCAACTATGTTGGCGTTATGAAAGTGATAATAGTTTAGCATAGCATATAATGTATTAGAATGTAGATTTGGAATAAAATGGGAATGATACAAATTTAGGTGATTAACATCAATCTTTTAAGTTATTATGTGAGAACAATATTGACAGCTGAATAATATTAAAATGCAATTTGGTCTACTTTATTAGTGCAATTTAATATTTTTAGTTATAAATTTTAGTTATTGCAACAATATATTAACTGTCACGCTTGGTGCTCTTTTTTTGTCCTTTTTCTCTATCAAATCTTTTAGTAATTATCATAAATTATACATATCGTTTGAAAGCTTAGAAGTCCAAGATTCATCCTGTGAAAACCATTTTGAAATCAGACATTGCGTTACCATGGAAATGGTACTTTAAAATCTTATGGCGGGTCTCCTCCCCCTCAGTGGGCAGTGTCAAGTGTCATATTACAAAATGCATTACGGTCTTTTAGAAATCAAAACTTTTTATAATCTTGGCAACAAACATATCATTGGAAAGGTCTGAGTCTCAGGATTCAATATTTGGTGGTTATTTTGAGATACAAATCTCATTTAGAGAAATCTAGACATTCGTGTCAGAAAAATGCATTAAAAAAATTAAATGGGAGTTTGGATGTCTTCCAAAAAACCTTTGTGGTATGACGCCTTAAATAAAATCTCACAGGAACCTCACATTTTTTCATATCAACTTCAAATTTGGAACATAACTTATTTAGGCATAAGGCTTTAATTTTATACCAATTTTAGAGTAAAACCTGTTATGTAAAATATTTATAATAAATAAAATAAAACTAATATAGCGCATTTTATTTACAGCACATTTAAACTTCTGTAACTTTTTGATACTTAAATTTTTTGAAAAAATCTGCTGATTTTCTTCTTTAAAAAGAGACCAACCTTAGGTCTATATTCCAAAGTGTTCATAAATTACAACAATTTAAGTTTGGATAGTTCAATCAACTTGTATGGGCTTACAGTGTAAACAGGAAAAACTAAATGAAAGATGAGAGGACTTGCGCTGAATTATATACTAAACTATGGGTTTCTGAATGTGCATAATGTCAGACAGGTGTTTTCAGCTTAAAAGAACTAGTAGTTATCACTAGACTTAAACTGTAATTGTAAATTATATATAAATATAAAATTATTATGTAAAGAAAATTAGATAAAGAAGTTTAATCTGACCAAAATGATTGTATACTTACTATAAACTAAATTATAGAATTTGCTGTAAAAGCTGTTTGCAGTTGCAATATAGTGGGGAAAAAAAGATAAAACTGTTAAATTTCTTGGTTTAAAAATAAGAGTGAGCATTTTAACGTGCTTGCCAAGAATTCATTAAATGCTTTGATTCTGATTATGCTTATCACTATGAATGTAGCAACACTGTTTTAATTAAAATTCCATAAATGTAAATAGTTGAAATAATTTTATCCATTTGTTTAACATTGACAGCAGTAATCCACACATGCATTGCTCTATTGTAACTTCGTTCTGGAAAAATGCATTGTTTAAACTGTGAATGATTAATATAAAGAACATAAACATGATTTCCATTTAACATGACCAGCTTTGTGTTCTCCTTATAAAGGTTTTGGAACATCCTTGTCCCAGTCATGGGTCAATGAGATTCAATTTCCTCAAGTTCCTCCAGGCAGGCTATGCACGTCCTGGCATCGCCTCCACAATCTTAGTAAGTTTCCAGTGCCTGGTTGCACTGAACTCCAAACCCTTTGATTAGCAGTTCTGATCATTAACTGCTAGACTGCGACAACCGAGAATTAGACTTTGTGATAACAAGCTCAAGGCCCTTAAGTGAGGCGAGATGAGCCCGAAGATCCACAAGATATTACTCTGTCCTTATCCCAAATAAGAAATTACTCAAAAAAAGGTGCTAGGAGCTCCACAGCAACAGGACATCTTCTGTTTGTTATTTTGTGGTGCTTATCAGCATTATTTAGGGCTCATAAATATAACACAGTATAAGGAAATATATGGAGCTCTTAAAATTTATGGCAGAAAGCAAACATGCATGCCCGTTTCTCACAAAGTAATGCATGCAAAAAGTCCTAATGTATTGACACCATTTTGAGAGAATGGCTTTTATGATGGAAAATAAAACATCTCTGCTGCTCTGGTTTATTTTTAACATGCAGTTGTCTTTTTATTGATATTTGCAGCAACCTTATTGTGAATTTTAGCCAGTGCATTGACTTGAACCTTGCTAACTTGATAAGTTCTTGCCCAGAATGCCCGGTGGTTTATCTGGAGTCCTCAAATACCCAGTAAGTTAGACATCCAGTATGGTTTGTTGGCTTCTTGGGTCTTTGGCACTCTGATGCAACTCATCGGGTGACTGGCTAGCTTACTGTGGCTAAGCTTCCAGCTAAATCAGATGCAGAGCTTCAATTCCAGCAGCAATGATGGGCAATCCACATGACTTCCACCCACTGTTATCTCTCCTGCACAACCTGATGTGTCTGAATATTCATTAAGGCCAGAAGATTATAATTCTTATCTCCAGACCTCTGAAACCTTCCCATGGCCCTCCAAGGCTTTCATTTCATTGGTTGCATGTGACCATCTGTTTTAGTAGCTCATTTCCTCTTTGCAATGATTTTTTTTTTTCCCCAAAAGGGAAAAGGTTAATATGTTCTGTGTTTATTGACCATGGATGCTTGAATTTGTTCTCAATTCTATTGTTTGGTATTGCTAAATGTTTTAAAGTCTTATCTGAAGTAGCATATGAAGATCATTTGCAATGCCATTGTTGTTTGGAATTTTTTGAAGGGAGGCTAATGGTTTGACAGTTTTAGATGCAAGGCTCCAGACAAAAGATGGTGAGCCATTGGCTTCAAGTTTATAAATTACAGAATTGCTCAATAAAAATGGTTGTTCAGTTCACTGAGTGCATAATGTAGCACCTGACTTTTAACTACAGAGGCCATGAGGGATATTTTACTGAATAAACTATGATGACTTAAAGGTGTAGTTCACCCCAAAATGAAAAAGTTAAGATAGTTTTGTTCAAATTCTAGAGCTTTCTGACCCTGCATAGACAGCAATGCAACTGAAACAGTCAAGGCCCAGAAAGGTGGTATGGACATCGTCAAAATAGTCCATGTGACATCAGTCGATCAATCGTAATTTATGAAGCTGCGAGAATAGTTTTTGTGCGCACTAAAATAGCAACTTTATTCAACAATTTATTCTCTTCCAGTCTGTCTGACACCATTCACAAGAGTACCACTACGCTATTTTAATGATGTCCCTACTACATTTCCTTGAACGTGTCAGTTGTCTATGCAGGGTCAGTAAGCTCTCAAAATGAAGCCAAAATATCTTAATTTGTGTTCTGAAGATGAACAAAGTTCTTATGGGTTTGGAATGACATGAGGGTGAGTAATTTACTCATACTTGGGTGATCTATCCCTTAAGTAATGTATTTGTGCTGTGTCAACATCAGTCTGTTTTTTAAGAATATTTCTGCCTGTTATAAAAAAAAAATGTATAAAATGTTACATTAATGATGGTTATCCAAGATGTCATCCAAAATGTAATTCAAAAAAGTTTCTCTTACAGTGAATGTAACCTTAAAACTGCACTTAATATGATAGAGAGTAACCTTTTTTTTTTTTTTAGAATTCCATTAGTTTATTACAACAAAACTCAATTGTGAATATGTATCTTTACTACACTTTGTGATATGAACAACCAGTCACAAACCTGAAGTAGGCTATACATCACACTAATGGTTCCTGGTTTATTTCAAATCGTATTTTTCTCCAAAATGACTCTCAGTTTAGTGAAGGAGTCAGATGTGTACCACCCACTCACAAATTAAATTTTTCATGAATCATTTTGACTGGCTCATAAGAAAGAACCAGTTCATAAGAGTCACTTGTTTTTAACTCTAAAGTTATGAACAAATTATATGAAAGCACACCAATTTTAGTTCAACTGTCATCAATGGCTCTTAGACTTTAAATTATCGTCGCACATTTTTATTACTTGATGCATATTGTGGGCGTTTTAGTCAAAGTCTGGAGCCCTGAGATAAATATGAACGACTATAGCTCTGAAGAAACAACACAATACTGTTGATAACAGGACAGTATGAGACCTCATGTGTAACTGTGAGAGAGCAGATGCCCCTGGCCTAAGCTCTTCTTCAGATCTGAGGGGATGTTACACTGCACCAGCACTTGCTCTGCTGAACCAAGTAATTTTGTGTCAGCGGGATAGCGAGCGAGAGTGTGCTCCCCGGGTGCTGCTTTCCACAGCAGTGAATGAACAAATTACTGCTTTCACAACCAAAGCACTGCTCTGTGGTCGCCCCCAGTCCTTCCTCCCTCTCCTATTGGAGGCAGAGGGAAATTAATTCTAGGGTGTCTTTTGCCCACTGTTGATGAAATTGAGGCCTTGGATGGGGCAATAGGACTTCTATTGGGAGAAATGGGAGCAGATGGTCAGATGCCTGTGATCTGCTCCTTTTTCCCTCTATTTAACTAAAGGGGAAGCAAGCACCGTTGACTGCACACAATGAAGAATTTTAGGGACAGACTTAAAAGGATCCACGTGTGTTTCACATGTTCAATTAAATTTTGCAATCTCTGGCTACGTTAACATGGTCAGTGTTTGGGATGGCAACTGTATTTACTAACAGGTGTGACTCTCAAATTCTGTTTATACAACAGCAGCTCAAATACAGTCTGTATTGAAGACTAGTTTCTTCCAAAATCCACATAATTAATAATCGTAGATATTCATATGTAAAGTGTTGTTAATGCATTGAAAAAGATATAAAATGTAAACATTTTACATATCAGCAACTTTTGAGATGTCAAATCTTTACAAATCATTCAGCTTATAGAATTGAGGAAGTTAATAAAATATAAAATTAAAATAATTAACAGGTTGATTTTATTGTATTTAATCAAGGAGACAATTTTTTTTATTTATATTTAATGTAAAATATTAAATTTTAAGATATTACATTTGACATTTTTGTCAATGGGTTAACATACACTACCTTTAAAGGTTTGAGGCAATAAGATTTGTAATGTTTTTGAATAAGTCCACCAAGTCTGCATTTACTTAATCAAAAACTCAGTAAGAACAGCAATTTAAAACACTGATTTCTAATTTAATATATTTTAAAATGTCCATTTATTCCTGTGATGGCAAAACTAAATTTTCAGCATCATTACTTCAGTCTTCAGTGTCACATGATCCTTCAGAAATCATTCAAATATGCTGATTTGGTGCTCAAAAATATGCTGTCAAACATCCAAAATAAAAGTTTTTGTTTACATAATATATGAATGTATACTGTGTATATTTATATTTATAAATACAAACACATGCATGTATATATTTAAGAAAAATATGTTTGTTTATATATTAAAATATATTTATATATAAGATAAAATATAAGAATATAAATGTATAAAGAAATATTTTCTATATACTGTATGTATGTGTGTTTATATATACATAATAAATATACACAGTACACATACATATATAATGTAAACTAAAACTTTTATTTTGGTTGCGATTAATCGCTTTTAATCGTTTAACAGTACTAGTATTTAGCAAACAGGTCATACTTCACTGCGCGTGGATGTAGCCTCTCTCTGCCATCCTTTCTCCCTTTCTCCTCCTCTTTTCTCGCTCTTTCTTAATCTCCATTCCAGAGAGGCGAAACCATAAATTCTAATTACAACAAAGTTGTAACAAGCCTGATTTCATTGCATGTGTTGTGGTTTCAAGCCTCAACCAGATACTTTCCTGTATTGAAATGGCTTGGCACGATGTTTAATTCTCCCTGTTTAAGCATACATGCCACCCAGAAAGCCTGGTTTTCAATTACACCATGTACAGTATATCAGCAGTGACCATTCTCTCTCCATTGTAGTTTCACGGCAAGCACTGGTGCTCACGGTGCCTAATGGATTCCTAAGGCGATCAGGTTTTCAGCCAAAGCACCTTGAATAATTAACCATTCTGGTAGATGAGCCTCCTTGGGTTTCACGGCTGATTCAGATTACCACGATACATGCACACGCACGCACACATTCACAACATCAACCCGCTCTATCTGCACGATCACAACAGCTCGATCCTCGCTGGCACAATGCAGCATGTTACATCTTAGCTGGGAAGGTGCCCACAACTGGTGTGAAATTTTACACTTCCATATCCAACGAGTGATGGTTTTTGTTTTTCTGACAGAATTTTCTCTACATGGCACTCTTCTGCTACACGGTTTCCTCACTCTTTAAATGAAACATTTGGGCTCGGATAGAGACCACTGGTGATCCTCACAAACAACAAAACAGGAAAACGTGTGATGCTAAATCAAATTCTTATGACTATGATGTAGATTTTTCATCTGTTTGCTGAGACTAGTTGAGTCATTCTCTGGCTTGTCTAAAAAGAATTAGTCAGTTATTATGTTTATTAAAAAAACAACAACTATACAATAGAACTAAAAGCTTATAAAAATGTTGCTTCTGATTTTTTTTTTTTTTTTTTAAACACATAAAAAAGAAAGATTTCCTTAAATTCCCCTTTATCAAGTGAGGATTTATTGAACTTTTTTAGGTTGCAAATCACATTTTCAATGCATCATATTTTTGCAGATTGTGTTGCTAGTGAGACATATTTAATTTTTCCACAATATGAACGATGATATGTCCTCAGGTCACTTATGGCAAATGAAATCACACAGTTGGCTTGCGGCGCATCTGAGTTTTTGTGGCTGGCCACCTGATAGCACTTGGCATGACCTGATGCTACTCATGGTTGTTGGTACATGTTTAATGGGACAGCTTGTTCTTGCTCTGTTACATCTATTTGAACAGTGTTCTGACACACATCAGCGGGAATCTGAACAGCTATCCAGACACACTCTTTGCTTCCTTAACGTAGAATGGACAGCGAGAGCACTTTAAATTACAGTGTCCATATTATACATATACAATGAAAATCGCAACTTGCAATGAAAAGCCTCAATTGTCACCATTTATTAGGCCTCATGTCATTCCAAACCTTTATGAATTCTTTTTTCAGCAAAACACAAAAGGAGATATTTTTTAACCATTCAGTAAAAAGCAATGGGGTCTGACTTATTCTATAGACAAAAACACTGAGACTTCTTTTTAAAAAATATTCTGTGTTACGTGGGTGAAAGAACATGAGGGTGAGTAGATGATGACAGAATATTCATTTTTGGGTTGTCGTTTCCTTTTACATTTATTGTTTGTAGGGCCCTATAAAATCCCATATTCAGGTTTTTCCATTTTAATTTTTCTGCACCGTTTTAATGGTTAAATTAAATTGTATTAATCAAAAACATGTCTAATTAATTGAAATCATGAAACTTTTAGCAGTAACAATTTAGCAGTAATTTATTAAAAGTTCAACAAAAATTAAATTTTTAAGGCCCTATGAAATACTTTTTTTCTCTCAAATTCAGTTTAATTTTTACCAAATTCTGTTTTCCTTTCATTTTTTGGATTCCATTTTAATGGTTTAAAGTGATTATTTTGCTAATAATCAAAATCGAAATTTTATTTAAAAATTGATTTATTATTTTATTTATTTATTTTTATTTTTTATATTTCTTTTTTTTTCAGAAATACTGGTTTGTTTATTTACATTTTTCTTTTGGTAAATAATTTTTCTGGTAAATATTCCTTAAAATAACATTTCAATAATAGTTGTATTAGTAGTAGTGCTAATACTACATTAAGTAATATATTTCTGTCACAATTACTTTAAGTTAAACCGAACTTTTATTTTGACGGGTTGCTGTGAAGACCTTTAAGTTTCTTTGTGTATAATATGATTTTCTCAAAGGAAACGCTCAAATGCTCATGAAGTGACTTACAAAGTGCATTTTAAAAAAGCGCAATTAAGTTGTTAAGATAGTCATGAAAGTGTATTCTTTTAAGTATACTTAAGTGGCCTTTAATTTTATAGTTATAGGCTATTACATTATCTGCAAGTACACTTTTTAAAATTTTTAAATGTTTGTAAATATACTTTATCACAGGGGTAGGCAATGTCGGTCCTGGAGTGCCGATCTCCTGCAGAGTTTAGCTCTAACCCTAATCAAACACACCTGAACAAGCTAATCAAGGTCTTTAGGATTACTAAGGCTACAGACAAGATACATTCATTACATCGGCACTCCAGGACCGACGTTGCCTACCCCTGCTCTAATGCAAGTCTTAAAGAGAGACCCCTGCTTTATCATATATGTCTCCAGCAAATAACTGAAATACAAATATGTGCATATATCTTCATATATATTAACTATTGTTTTGTATACAGTATAAGTCCATATATGGCCATATATCAGATTTCTGTATGGGTCTCAGAGCAGTTCGAGAGATTATGTTTATGTATTCATTTACTCATCAGTGAGGCAGCAGAGGCTAAAAACACCATGACTACAAGCATCACACACACTTCAGTTTATGTGTATTAAACAAAACCGTGTGTCTGTGCCATTCATTCCCACAGAGGCACACAGAACATGCAGGATTCATATTTAAATATTATTTTTGTGGCTTAATATTCACAGACCCTATTTGTCCAAAATTTGGCAAATTCCGTGACATTCAGCATTCTACAGTAAATTCAATTTTTATGACTGGATTCCATGATTCTGTCTGTGTTTTCCACACCGTGGAAATCATAGGGTCCTGTGTTTGTATTACTCATGAACTCAATTTCACCTGCCCAATCATAAAATTAAGGTGATGCAACTTCACTGAAGACTGGCTCTAAGAAAAATCTGCTAGCAAGATGTCTGGAAAGACTTCAAGCAGTTAACAAAGAGTAAACCACAGCTTCCTGCCACTTAAATGACCTTCAGATTCTCATTCAGTTACTTTCCTCCAAATGTATCTATGCCTTTAAAAAGTATTAAAAGGTATACTGGGAACTAGCATAACACTATATAAAACTTAAAAAGCTACTTCTACTTGTGAATTTACCACATCAAAAACATATGACCAGAGGTCTGAACTTCCATTCTCCATTGTTGTTGTTTTTATACTCTTCCATTCATAATTTTCAGATGTTTTCATTGAGAGGTTCAGAACAGTGATATTATCGATAACTAAAACCAAAACTATTAAAAATTGTTTTTGGTAATTAAAGTAAAACTGAAAAGAAAATGAAATTAAAATAAATGTATAATTTCTAAAATTAGAAATGTTTCCTGAAAAACTGAAATTATATGAATTTAAGTAGGCTGCTAAAATGAATAAATCCTAAATAGAAATCCTGAATAGAAATATTCAAAACAAAAACTAAAAAAAGACAAAAACACACAACAAAATTACTAAAACCAAAATGAAGTGAAACTGAAACTGAAAATTCTAAATATTCATGTATATAATACTAAAATAGTGTTAGTTCAGAACAACAGTACACATTCATAATGGATTTTTTTTACTGATGCTATATTACCACAACCCTTGATCTTTAAAGATGTTTTTATAGTAATAATAATAACCCAATCATGGTCCTCATCTTCCAGCACTGTCTCCAAACCCTTTCATCTCAACATCTAACATCTTTTTAAAAGAAATCACATCAAAAGATTATAAGATGCAATGATTAATGAGCCAGGTTTTCAAATCTAATTTCCAGGTTTCAGGATCCATTAGATGGACCAAGCTTTTAGGTAATAAGGCACTATAGCATTGTTGTGCCAAATGGCAACAGAGGGTGGAAATTTCAGTTGGACAAATGAAATTATCTCCAGCATGGCAAGCATGGCGTGTCCCCTTTAGAAAGGAGGACAGTTTGGCTCACTGTTTCAGTTTATTTATTCATGTTTTGTTTTCTGCTCCAAGCTCATCACTGACATCAATGATGCAATCTGGTTGGGGAAAGCCTGCCTTGGTAAAAAGCCCCAAAAACAATGGGCCGCATGCACTGCATGAGCAAGAATGAGACATTTGGGCCAGAACTGAACGATGAGATACGGCTCATCCTCATATTCGCAAAGTATAGCCGAGATAAGCTACTCAAGAGATAACAAAACCAAAACATGATAGAAGGGCACAGATTTGCTACATGATAATTTGTATGACTGTCCCAGGCCACCCAACAGGTTCTTCAGAAGAAATGGATTTTCAGGAAACTGAAACTGCATTTGATAATATAGTATGGAAATATACATGCAGCATCATGTCAGTTACTCATACTATAACAGAAAAACAAGACTGCATACGAGTTATTCTGAAATCGGAATGAACTCGGAAAATATTCATTTTGAAACAGCCACGGTGACAACAATGACAACAACAGGAACACAGACTCCCTCTAACGCAAGCTGGTTTCCTGATGTTCGAGTGTTTCCTGTTGCTCCACGCGAAGATTTCTCAGGGCTCCGGGACCACGGGATGGGAGGGGTTTTGGGAACGCAGGCTGTACAGGGTTCATCACAGCAGCCTACTTTAGTCATCAAAGGGGCAAAAAGTGATAAGCTTTAATCAATATGAACCGCCAGAGGGGAGAGCCACAAATAACAGTCGGGGCTGAGGGGATACGAGTGCCCATGTAATGCGGAACGGAACCTGGGTCTTTGCTAAAGGAACTGGGGAGATACAGGGGCCAGACTAATGGAGAACAGAATTAGGGCTTTTAAGAGCCTTTGTAAAGTGATGGTGACCAGTGAGACTGAACGGCTCTAATGACTGATCGCTGGGTCATTAAAGACCCTGCTTGTTTTCAAACCCCAGCTCTAATCATACAATAATACACACTGCAGACAGCAAGCTGGCTTATTTCTCAATGTGAGAAAAATGTGAACCCAGTGTGACCATGTTCACCTCAGAAACATCTCAGTGAATGACAGAGAAACTTGTTGCTGTTTTACAATAGCAGTGAATTATTTATATAATAACAATTATAATTTATAAAGAATTTCTAATAATACATATCAGATGTATCTATATATCATTTATAATATTACACATTCTCAATTTTTGGCATATAATATTATTTTAGAACCATTTATTATATAATCTTTTTTTTACATGTATTATTATGATTATTATTATTATAGTTTAAATATTTGATAGAACATTTTAATTAATTAATTGTGTTGTTTAAAAATCTCATTCATAATTTATTTTAATTATTATTTAATATTTATTTTTACATTATTATTATTATTATTATTATTATTATAGTAATAGTAGTATCAGCTGAATATTTAATTAAAATCAAATTGTTTTAAATTTGTAAGGGCTAAAAATGCAAGTATATGACCAAATAAACAAGCAAATAAATAAATAAAGTGACAATGAAACTTTCTCTCACTGGCCCTGGGCCAGGAGGCAGTCCTTTTTCTATATTCAACCTCTATGGATCTCTCTTTCTTTTTCTTACAGTCTGTGTTATATCAAGACTATATGTGAAGAGATAAATGTGCAAATAATCTGGTCAAAATTAAATTTTTCATCTGCTTTAACCTCTCCGTGGCAGATACATGAGGCTCGTGTAAAATTACATGAGCAACCACGGACTATCGTCCATAATTGCCAGCAAGCAAAATATACATTGTCATTCAATCCCTGATTACTTGCAGGTTTCCAAACATAAGGAGGACGTGTGAATTGGCTGGCAGAGAAATTGCTTTGACGTTTTATTCCTGTGTCACGGCGGATTTCTGCACATATCTAAAAATGATTAAACACGCTTCCGGGGGCGCTAGCATTAGTTAAGAAAACACAAGGGAGAGGGCCGAGGCTTATCGGTGCTATGAGTGGCCCTGTTAATTCAATACAAATTAGCCCTGGCGTGTGCAGTGAAATAATCAGACGCTTGTTTGTTTGGTCAGGCTGCTGAGGGCCTTTATCTGACGTCTGACTCTCTTCATGCTGAAACTCTCGTCTGAAATTAAACAGCCGTTTGCCAGGAAACGCCCTCATGGCTGTTGAAAACTACCAACCCTGACTTGGCACTTGTGTGCAAGTGCCATTCAGCATCTGGTGCACGGGCTTAGTTAGGTAACTTGAGACCCTTCAACCCATCAAATTCATCCCCTTGTTTCTAATGGAGATGGAAGGAGAGCTTTGGCCAGACGTACACCTGAGAGTAATTTTTCACCCTAGTCTACTGACTTTTTTCAGTACAAATGGGTTTCTCTGAGTGAGGATATAAATGTGCAATATGTCCTGACTATTGAGTCATTGGACTCTACGATGCACGCTAAGGCCAAAAACCACAAGCGTAATATCATGACATAATTCCGACCAATAACGTTATATTTACATTAATCTAAAACAGGATGAGGTCATTATCACAAATGTAACAGAACAGAATGGATTTCATTTTCACGGTGCCAGTAGATTTTCATCTCTACGCCAATGAATGTGTGCCCTGAATGTGTTTTGATGAAAACCGTCCCTTTATTACCCACTCAGTTTTATTTTATTGTTCTGGTTTTCACTTTATGAGGGGATTTGTCATTGTTTTTTGCACTAAGAGCTAAAAATCCATATCCATTAACTTTATAAATCCATTATAAAAATAAAAAAAAAATCCAAAAGTGTCTGTTGCTACAGTTTAAATTATTTATAGGATGTGAAAGTTTGAATAATAAAAATGCAATCAGATCTATCATTTTTTTGTAAATACTGTTAGCAAAGGGTAACATACAAAACAAATACAGTGAAATATGCTTACAAACACTACATTAACAAAAAATATCTTCAAAATAGCATTATTTCCACACATTAGGACTCAAATAATGCCATGTCTTGTTTTCTCTGATATACAGTATATGTGTTTGTGTGTATATATATATATATATATATGCAGATCATATCAGAATTGTTATACCAAGGCACTTGGTCTGAGTACATTTACTATATTCAATGTTTTTTCATTAACTAATTGGCCTCACTTACTTCCTGTCACTCCCTCCAACCTCTCAAATGTCTATATTCCCCAGGATACAGAAATCATTAAAGGGTTAAATGTGCTTGCCAAACTACACTTAATGCAATGTTTATCAGCCAGCCACAATGCCATTAAATTCTAAATTGAAAGAGTAGTTAATTAAGCTCCTCAGGTTCCCATGGATGGGAATTGGTTCTCTCAGTATGTGGAGTATTGGCCCACAGACGTAGTTTAGTGCTTTTTAGGGCCTAATCTGTCATTATGGCCTAGAAGAACAATAGTGAAACAGAGCTGTGCCACATTAAATGTGTCCCCTGTGTGTTTAACTGCAGTGACTGAACAGCACGACAACTAACCATCAGAGAACACGCCACAGGTCTCAATCACTCCCCGACATTGTTATGACCATGAATGCCCCTCTCACACAATGCCGTTATATTGCCATGAGGAAGAAAGCTTGAGGAAAGAAACAAGAAGAAACATAAGTGAAAAAGCAGTCCACGCTGGTGCTGAACCTCTTGTGAACCCTGCACAGCTTCACGGGACACATAAACAACTCAGCTGCCATCGTGGAGCTTGAGACATGTGGCCAACATGCTTGTGTAAACAAAGACTTACTGCTCCTGCTTGCTTGTTACATCTGTCCATCGGCTTTCTCGACTCGCTGTTTACATTGTTTCGGTGTTTAAAAAGTTTGGTGACAGCAGACACTTGAAATCGAAATTCACTCACTCAAAGGTTGTGACCCCAGCGTTGGCGTATTTGTGCAATCAACAAATCAGAAAATCTGTCATCGTACAACAGAACAAACGAGCTGAACACATTGCATATTCACACACTTAAACATAAGCTAGCAACCCCAGAGGAGCAAAGACACAACAGCTCCTGAAGCGTTCAAGTTGTACAGCTCAGCAAGGGAAACTTGGCGCACACAATGAGTCAGCAGTAGACCGGAGCTGCGTTTCAGAGTTTGAGCTCTCTGATCCCTGTACTGGATTCTGCTTCTCTTGTTTCTCTGTATCCACCAGCATGGCCAACAGGGCAAAGCAGGTGGCATTACAATAAAATAACATTCACTAAAAATATATATGCACTGTCTTCGATCATGAGCAACTTAGCAAATTTCAATATGAACGTGTATTTAATTTAAAATTGAAGACTAATTTCAAAAAATTATTTACATGTGAAAATGTTATTATAAATGTATTAATAAATATTAATGTTTCTAGTACTTTTTTAAAATATTTTAAAAATAACATATATATAACATATTCATTCATTAATTTATAAAGTTTATTCTTAATTTCTAATATCTGCTCTCATGTTTTCCTGATTACAGTGTTGGGATTAAGCACAATCCATAGAAATATGTGGCTATTAAATACAATTAGTTTACAGACTACTTTTGCTGGAGGAGTTTTAATGGTGGCGTTGGCCCTCGGCGAAGGGCAGGTTTGATAGGGGTATCGGATTAATTCAGTTCATTGGCTTTAGAGAGGAGCTAAACTGGATTACAGCTACAGGAGCACTGCCAATACTGAGGTTAAAAGCTAACTGTGTCTTTGAACATCATACAGTCAACATCAAAACTTAGAATTTTATTAATTTATTACCCACAACATGTTTTCTTATTTGAGAAAATGAGCCTCAGACATGCACAAAAACACATTCATATTTTGTCCTGTGCAAGTGTTGTACACATTTACATTCTTGTGAATAATTTCTCTCATATAATCCTTTGTTAAATATAGGTTTCAAATGGCTAAAGTAGCCTGTTGTTTTGCCAAAGGAATAGACTAGCAAGTATTATCTAAATGTTAAGTGTGCCACAACACTGAATACACAATTGTTTGTCTTTCTTAAAAGTTACATCAAAATTGAAAAATTACTCTACAGCATTACATTATTTAGAAAAAATGGACTGAAAACTGAGCCTTTGGATCTGTTCTGAAAACATATTGGTTGTCTACAGATCTTGCTATGGTGTGATGTCCTCATCAAGGCTTGTGTCTTATTGGACTCAGGTGGAAAGAGATGTAATATAATTGACTAACCTTAAAATTTCCCTCCAAATGGATCCAGCTGCGTGCCAGGCTCAGCATGCACATGCACTCTGTCAGCCTGAGTTACGTCCAAAACTTTAAAAGTCTTTTCTATTGTTAAATGAGCACCTGGTTTCCATCCATCTCTTAGAAGAACTTTCAATAAATGAGAAAAAAAATTAACCAATAAGCCGCTCCCCATGCTAGAGGCAGTGTGTAAATCAAGGTAACACATCTCTGGTGACATAATGTATGTTTTCAGAATGGTAACCATAAAACAATGTTTATCTCTGAATCTCTGACTGAATGGCAAGAAGTACTATAACTATGTTTTCCTGTTTGTGTGAGATTATGTAACATAAAATTCAATGATAGCATTAGATTATCTTTTAATGGACAAGTTCACTCCAAAAATGAAAGTTATATTATTTACTAACCCTCATGTCATTCCAAACCTGTATGACTTTGTATGTTTGTGCTGCCCTCTTCTCAGTAATGAACGTGAATGTGGACCAGGAGCTTTCAAGCATTATAAAATAGTTAGCCATATTATCATTTTGTGTGAGGAAAAGACTGAAAATCTTGCTTGACTGCTGTGGTTAACATTCACATGCATTGTATGGAAAAGAGGAGCTTTGACATTCTGCTATATTAACGCATACTTCATAGAAGACTAAAAGACATACAATATGTGTTTAGAAAGCTATTTAGTGTAAATAATGTCACAAGTGTTATTTTCAGGTGACCTATACCTCACTGGATGTGGGTGAAGGTATGAAAACAGGTCAATGTGCTATATACGGAGCAGTAAAAAAAATGTTATAGTAAATAGAGTAGGAGGCAGCTGACTAGACAGTTTTCTTCTAATTCTCTCTATTGTTTGTTTTAGAAACGTTACTTTCACATTCACAGTTGGATTATGAACTAACAACACTGATAAGTGAACCAAACAGAAATGGCTTTCCGAACATGCTTGAGCATGTTTTTCTTTAAGGGCTCTTTATTGTCTCACTCAGCTTTATCAGCATCTACTTCAATGGTTTTTGCAGCCTCATATATACAAAGGCAGCTTATCCCAGCATGTTTTACAGTTGAAGCAGCATTTGTTCACACTCGAATATCTTGCTTACGGGTCTGTGGACCGTTTTACTGTACATCTTTGGCAGCCGTGAGCTGTATTTACGATAAAATAGTGGAAAAATAAACGTCCCACCTCAAAGCTGTCATCACCATCAACAGTCAAAGGCCACAAGGCTGGCACTGCAGCGCAGACAGACACAAGGACAAACAGAGGGAACGATTTTGCAGGTGTCACACGATCACTTCTAATGGGTTTTTTCCACATGTTGCTTGGTCTGGAAATGAGATATATGCCTTCTGTCTTGATTTTCATACTGACGGAAAAGGCTTTCCGAAAGAATCTTGTTTGATTTATGCATTAAACATGACAAACTAATGGACCGGCAGTTCAGACACTGTGATATCCTGGATTATTTTTCTTCCATTAATGTTTCATTGAAGCTGGGTCTACACGGCGGCAGTGAGAGTAGAAACAGTGTGTTAATTGTGCATATGGGTCCATTTGAATGAATAAGCACAACTTCTGAATGCAATTTAGAGCTTTTATGAAGTAAAATAAATCATTTTGATCTCTATCCCAGCTGTTTTGTAGCATATTTTATGGGTGGTCTAATATAACAGCTAAATATTTAGTGAAATATTTTGCACATTTTCAAAAAGTTTGTAACCCAAATGTTCAATCAATCAACCAATTATAAGCACACTTTAACAGAATGCAGTTTGGGAGCGATAATGCCACTCTGCACACACTAACAGGGTTTTTTTATTTATGTACCCGCCCTGTCTGATCGTGCTCTGGACTGCACCTGGTCCCCCTCCACTGGCTCGCTAATGCCAGCTTTCCATTGTCCTTCCATTCCATTTGGCCTGTCTTTCTACAATGCACCTGCATAGTACAGATGGAAACAAACAGAGGCACTGGGTGGCCTTCTCTGCATAAAACCATTTCATAAACATCTCTCATCTGGGCACTGTGGCAACAGGGAGATTAATCCATTTGTAAAGAGAACTGTGACAGACACGCACATACTAATCATGAATGGATTTGATTGAAACACTGAAAAAACAGATTAATCATCAGACTGAGAAATCTTGCCAAAAGTAGTGCCAATATGGAATGAAAATGGAAGAAATATGCAGTATTTGCATTTTCAAAAAAATCTACTCAAGGCAAAAACCACCTTGAAAGGGTTTTTTTTCTTGTGTCATTATGAATCATTTTGCCCTTCTTACTGAATTTACAGAGAATGAAAGAAGGAATTATCAAGGCACGCTGCTACTGACATATACTGACAACTACCAGAACAGGTGATAAAGCGAAAACCACAAGAAGAATCAAAGTTCATCACAAGTAGATTTTCCACAAGTTGATGTGAATAATAAGTGTATCATACACAAAAATATGAAACACCATCATTTTAAAACACATGGCACAAAAATAAAGTGATAAATATTAATTAAATAACATAGGACATAACTTAAACCATTAATGTACTTAAGTGTTAACAAATTAAGTAATACAATTATTTAAACATGGGTTTTAATTATAAATTATACTTTAAGACTTTTTCTTTGGGACTTCTAAAAATTAAATATTACATTTAATAGTATTTTACTGTAAAATTACATGAAATTTGAGGTTTGAACAGCTTTTCTCTGTAAAGGAACTTGCTGTTAACCAATTTTAACAGCATTTTAACAGTCTTTTACAGTTTAAGGACAGTTTTTACATATTTTATGTATATTATAACTATTTTACTTCCTCCAATTAACCTCTTAATTTTTATAATTTATTTCTATAGTTTAAAAAATAACCAATGTAACCTTTTTTGGGCTTGTTTTGTCTTTATCACAGTCACAAAGCATGATGAGTTAGGAGTACCACACTACTAGTAATTTTTTGTATTTGTGTTTTATTAATTTCTAAAATTACTTAGCTTAAATTCATTTTGATAAGTACTTATTGTTGCTTAGAGACTTTTAACTTCAAAATGCTTAAGTACTCTCATACAATTTCCTAGTGCTTTTTCACTTCTATCACCTCCATATATTCTTGATGAAGAACAGCAGAAGGGCGTCCTGAAATGAATCTGTGAGGACCTCAATGAGAGATTCAACACAGACATGCCCAGAGGCTTTAACTACCACAAACACAGTAATGCAAACAAAAACATCTGAGTGTATGCACTATGCAGTTGTATATGTGCCAAGATATGCAGTCTACATCTGAAAAAAAAGCTGCTCTTTTGGCCTGTATTTCTGAAGGGTAAGGAACCACCCCATGTAACACTGAACAGAGATGACCGACGTCACATTCCTGTCAGCCACGGGCTAGTACTTCAAGACAAAGCCTTCTGTAAGTCCTTTCCTCTCTATTACCACATAAATGTTTGGGTGAAAGCAGTTCTGTGAAAACAAACCGTGCCATATTGAATCTTTTTCATCATGACAGTCATCCAGATGTGTGGTCAGAAGCATGAGAATTCAAAAAAGGGAGGAAATCATTTACAGCATGGTCTATTTAATGTCATATGCATGTTCGATGTGAAATTGTAACAGTCATAACTAATAGTCTTCAGCGCTGTTCACATTTTAAATATAAATCCCATTGCTGATCACTCCCTGGGCTTCAAAAAAGCAAAAACCACCCTCTGCTCACATGACCTTATGTGGACCTACTTTTATGTTTTTCTGGGAATGCCATGCGATCTTTAGCCAGTAATAATAGATCCAAGCTGAAAAAGCGTTTTGAATTGATGGTTTTATTGTTCTTGACATTGCGCCATACAGAAGAATGCAAAAAGAGACTGGTTTACTAATATTAGACAGCAGGATGAATTACCCTTCTTTGTTTCAGCACAAAAATAAAGTCCTGTCAAAATGTAAAATGTTGCAAGTGACATGAGTTTCTAATCTGACGCCATTAACAGTCTGTTTTTACTAGTTTCAAAGCTTCATCCTCTTTTCCTGAAATTTAAGATGTTATCTGTATTCGGTGTGATTCTCACAACACAAAAATAACCAAAAAGTTACATGGTAGTTTTTGGACATGCCTCCATGATAATGCAATTTGGACATTTTTACATGGATATGCAAATCATTCACTACCATGGTATTACGATTTGATCATTAATGTGCTGTGGTACTGTTACAGTACTTTTGTGTGTGTGTGTGTGTGTGTGTGTGTGTGTGTGTGTGTGTGTGTGTGTGTGTGTGTGTGTGTGTGTGTGTGTGTGTGTGTGTGTGTGTGTGTGTGTGTGTGTGTGTGTGTGTGTGTGTGTGTGTTCAATAAAACCTTCAAGCATGCCACTATAATACCGTTCAAATGTTTGGGGTTGGTAAGATTGTTAAATGTTTGTGAAGTCTCTTATGCTCGCCAAGGCTGCATTTATTTAATCAAATATATATTGCCATTCAAAAGTTTGGGGTCAGTAAGATTTTTAATGTTCTTAATAAAGTCTCTTATGCTCATCATGTCTGTATTTATTTGATAAAAAAAAAAAAAGAAAGAAAAAATTTACTGACCCCAAACTTTTGAATAGTAGTGTTATATTGTGACACAAACTTTATATTTTAAATAAACACTGTTCTTTTTAACTTTTTACTTATCAAAGAATCCTGAAAAACTGTCACAGGTACCAAAAAATATTAAGCAGCACAACAGTATATTAGAATGATTTCTAAAGGATCATGTGACACTGAAGACTGGAGCTTTGCTGAATTATTTTAAAGTATGTCAGAAAAAAAAAAAATTAAAAATGTAAACAAAATTCAAAAATCCTACTTATCCCAAACTTTGTGTGTGTGTGTAATATTGAATCTGTAATATTATGTGTGTGTGTGTGTGTGTATATATATACAGTTTTCTATTTTTCAATTTCTTAGCTGAATTTTAGCAGCCATTACTCCAGTCATCAGTGTCACTTAATCCTTCATAATCATTGTAATATTATTATTTAAATCAGCATTTGGTGCAAATGAAAATGTTTTTAATGTTTTCAGTGTTAACAGTTGAGCCACTTAATATCTTTTGTGGAAACAGTGATACTTTAAATGAGTAGCATTCATTTGAAATAAAAAAAATCTTGTTTTATTGTCACTTTTTGAAAAATACAATGCATCCTTGAATAAAAGACATTCTGGTAATTCATGCATCTAAGTCTGTGGTATTTCTCTACAAGATTCCAAAGAACAACATTCTTGTGTACATCACAGTCCAGTGTACTCCGATCTAGACAAGACTGCACATGCAAGAATACAGAAAAGCAGACAAGGTCTCATCTACCCTGTGATTCATAATTGTCCTCAGGGGGTTTCAGATGCTACCAAAGGAGCCCCCTAATGCCCCTCTGTTGATTATCTGGAATTAAGCCTTTAAGCAGAACTACAAGGTGTTATACAACTGCAATGCAATGACATTAACAGTGCTGAGAGATGTATTATAAGATAAAACAAAAAGCAGAAAAAAACCAACCAATCCTCCCTCTTTATAAATAATGTAATTAAAAAAAAAAAAAAAAAAACTGCTTGCTGATGTCAAAGAAGTAAGGAGAGACTATAACTAGAGCCAGAAACAAAGCTTGGTTTTGCTTTGTTGACAGGCAAGGGCCCTGCTCTATATTGGAGGGCATATCCACTCCCTGTCCCTTGGCAGCTTCATTGCGGACCCACAGTGTTCCTAAAAAAACAAACTAAGTGGCTTTTGCTTTTGTTTATGTATAAATTTGTGACACAATGACATCATACCACTCCATTGTGCAGACAGACAAATAGCAATGTTTTTCAAAACCTAATTAGGAAGCAGCATTTGAAGGTATTAGTCTTGACACAAAAACTGTTTAAATAACTGGTTTTAACCAAATTCTTAGGCAAGATGTATCCTTTGGGGATGCACTGCAACAGATAATGAAAAATAAATCAAAGATGACAGAAACTTATTTCATTAAATAGTAAACAGTTCAGTTTAATTAAAAACTTTAATTAAATGTAACTTTAAAAAATGAAAACTTTTTTCAAGATTTTGTTTTATTTTTGAAATAAAATTCAAAATAAGATTTTTTATTATTATTATTTAAGTAATAAAATAAATAGTAGGTATAATAGTACAGTGCTAAATATTTTAAATATTTCCCAAATCTTATTTTATGCATTTATTAATTTGCACAGTTTAGATCTTTATACATGGTCTTTATACACACACACACACACACACACACATATATATATATATATATATATATATATCATTTATTTATACAATATATTACAATAGGAAACATAAGGATGATCATATTTGAGGGTCTATGGCATTTAAAAGAGTAAAACAAATCAAATGAATTACAGCCTTAAAGGGAAGTAGACTGTTAAAACACATCTGGAATCTATGATCCATTTTATGTGAAGCAGAGATTGTTTTCATTTTTGTGTTGCACATATTAGTTATATTTGGTGTAACTGGCTAGAGCCTGAGAGCTAAGTTGCTTTCACAGCCAAATTTTTATGTTCAATATAATATATGTAGTGACTGTTTCTCTCTGTGCCCTGGCCTATATCACTCCCTCCCCCATAGGGGATATCCATGGGAACTGTGCCCCTGTTATCAGACCCCCACAAAACGTGGCACTCACAGAAAGGAAATGAGACAGAGGGAAAGGCCAGGTTGGGATGGGGGAAGGGGATAATGACAGGAAAGCAGCTATTGAACCAGCTTTAAGGCCACAGCATCCTCAGAAACTCATTCACAAAGAGCATGGCTGGTTCGACGCCCATCAGTGTGGCTTTGTCAATTAAGAGACACAGCTGATGGGCTGGATGGAGAAGTCCATGAAGAGTCTATTTTCTCCTATGGGGGGGCGAAACCACAAGAGACGAGCACCAGAGAACCGCTGAGACCCAGTCAAAAGACCCAGTCGCCTCTTAGAAATTAGTGCTGCGTTTGACCCAACCAGACCAAATGCCCTCAAGTAACATGAATGATCTGGTTTGGGCCTTCATCTGCAGAAGAGGACCATTAAAGCCTATGCCATTTACTACAGCAAAAGTCATCAAACGTAGAGCCATTAAACAGGAAATTACCTTACAATTACCCAGTGCCATTATGTTTGGTATTTTCTTCATCTGATAGAGGACAGAACAAGAAATGGCCTCACAAACAACAGGCCTAAACAGACATAACAAAGACGGCTTTGAAGGGAAGGGGTGGAGTCATTCTGGAGAAACACCTGCTGGAAAACAAGACACAAAGAAGCGGCATTTACAGGATGAGTGATGACGCTCTGGAATAACTTCCATGTTTGATGCATCTCACAAAACCCAGAGCCATGACGCAGATATGCTCTTCCTGATAGGAGGAGATAAGAGGTTTCAGTCTGACATTTCTACAGTGAGATAACAAAGATTCTGGTAAAAGATACAGATGATACAGGTCTTTTGAATCTGCCATGTCTTAGTAAGTAGGACCGGAATGAACTGGAAGTCAGAAAACAATTATTTTCACTTTACAAGTCAGTAGAAGAAAAAAAAAGAATTGTGAATAAAGAGGATATCAGTAACACTGTAAATGCTGTCCCATTCATTTCAGCTAACATCCATAGTAATCAATAGCCACACAGTCGGGCTCTCTGAAAAACACTTCCTGTTAGTCGTATAGCATTAGTGACAATAAAATTCCATACATTAAAAGATCTATACCTTAAGTGATTAAAGGAAAGCTTTGCTTTTGGGATTTTACTAGTGAAAGGATCACTTCAGTGCCACAAAGGGAGGCACCATATTTGATTACTCATACTACCACTGAGTTAGGTGTCAGTCAATCCCTGTGGAGTTTATGTGAGGTCAGGATAAGTATGTTTACATGCACTTTAAAAGTCTGATTTCAGTCTGACTAAAGCAATCATTTGTCTTTTTTTAAAATGACACGTAAACACTTTAGTCAACATATCTGGTTTTTGTGCAGTCAGGCTAGCAGACATAACTGTAACTTGGCTTAGTCTAGCATGTTAGAGTGTTATTTTAGTGTTATTTATATGCTATTATAATATCTATTCATATTTTGAATGGGCTTCTATATTTTGAGGTTTCATTCTAATTTTTTTGTCATTTTTATGTGCTTTCAACATTTTTATAGTTTCTGTTTTTTTTTACTGATTTTTATTTCAGTTTTAGTTTTAGTCATTTCAGTTTTAGTTTTAGTCATATTTCATTTAATAATTACAGTTTATTTTATTTCAGCTTTATTTCAATAACAAAAACTATTTTAATAGTTTCTATTAACAATAACAACACTGGTATGTAAACATGTTAATCAGTCTGTTGTTGTGTAACATTGGGCTCAGAAAAAAAGAGGTGATGCGCCACACCTTTAATCCTTTAAATATTTGATTAGACATTGTGACAGCATGCACAAAAACATTACACAAAAACACAATGTGGCTTAAATGCACGTGATGTTATACCATTTGTGTTCTACAGTTGCAAAAATATCTGTGAATCCTTTGAAAATAGCTCAATTCAACTTAATGTATTTAATAAAACTGTGAAAAGTATAACTTAAGTATAATATTATAGTTTACTCAGATGTCCCACTGTAGACTATTTTAGTACTGAAATATATAAAGCTCCCATTACTTGTCATTTCTGTCCACTTTTCCTCCACTGTGCTCGCATGCAAGATCAGAGTGTTTGTTTCACCCAAAACCCCAATGGCCATGGAGAGTGGTTCATAAAATCTCGCCAGCATATGTTAAACATTTCCCAACATAACATTTCCCAAATGTTCTGTGTCGCATTAACTAAGAAACAGCCCTGCTGGTAAACATCAAGGTGGTTGAGCAAGTACACTGTATGTGTGTTTGATGAATTTCTCTCACCCTCTTAAATTTGTTCTTCCATTCATACATATATTTATTTATATATATACACACATGTAAACAGGGAAACCAGACAATCTCACAATCTGAGAGGGTTTGTTTGTGTGCATGTGCTTGTGTATTTGCAGATGTCAGAGTGCAGCTGATGAGAAACTTTATCAGTCAGGTCCAAAGACCCACCAATTTGCTGTCCTCTCAGAAACCAGGAAGCAACAAAGCTCTCAAGATCAATGAGCATGGCAGCAACAGGAAGAGGAGGGGCCATAGCTGCCCAATGACAGCCAGGCCTCAGGGAGCAGCAACTGACGCAAACCAGGAAGCCACCTGATGTGACTGGGGTCAGATAAACGCAACAGCAGCGGCCGCGGAAGAACAGGTGCTTCCTCCGAGCTCGCTCCCTTCTTCGGCCATGTCAGACTAGGCTTTTCCCAGCCTCTGTGTGTGTGTGTGTTTGAGCAGAGCTGTTAAAGAAACAGCATCCTCGGGTGGGGCGAGACGAAGGACAGTGCACGCACACAGGGCCAGGAAATGCCGCACAACCCCGGCTGTTTTTGTTTTTGTTCACCCGTTCTGTTTCTATATACATAGTGTAAACACACATTTACTTTCAGAATAAGACAAACTCGTTCAGGTCTTCTCGTCAAGGGCCCAAGTTCATCAGCTCCTAATAGAGACACTTGACAGGAGCCCTGCAGCCGTGAACATCTGTGTTTAATTTGATGAATGAAGCCTATTGCATGTGGGCACCCAGGGAAAACTGAGCCAAGGGCCAAGTATACCTACAGTATACACCATATATATGCAATATATATCTATACACTGTCAGAAAAAAAAAAAACCTTTTGGCTTGTCAGTGCACAGTACCTAGTTTGCACCTAGTTTGAGATCAATATGATTTAAAATCTTTTTGAAAAAGTGTTTTGCCCACCAAGGCTGCTCTTATTTGATCCCAAATACAGTAAATACAGTAAAATTGTGAAATATTATTACAATTTAAAATAAATGTTCTCTATTTGAATCTATTTTAAAACAGCTAATTTCTGTGATGGCAAAGCTGAATTTTCAGGTGCCATTACTCCAGTCCTCACTGTCATAAGATTTTTCAAAAATCATTCTAATATGCTGATTAGGTGCTCAGGAAACATTTCTTGTTTCAGTTTTGAAAACAGTTGTGCTGCTAAATATTTTTTATGGAGGCCGCAATACATTTTAGTTTTTTTCAGGATTATTTGATATAGTTTTTTATATATATATTTTAAAAGTCTTCTCTCAATTTTGATACATTTAATGGTTCCTTGCTGAATAAAATCATTTTTTCTTTCCGAAATATCTTACTGACCCCATAGTATATATATATATATATATATATATACACACACACATATATTAAATAGATAGATGGGGGCAGGGAAAGTCAGTGTCCATACGTGCTGAATGCATTGCAGAATAAAACAATAGGATGATGAGAGTGGAGGATTTGAGGGGGGCCCATCTGAGTCATTGCAAGGGGAGGCACGTATGCAGCCTCTCCATGGCCTTATGCCCACATTTGGAACTCGTTAAACTCCTGACCTGAGAACAGCGCTACAGCTGAAGACAGACCACCACAGCCGAATCTATCCTCATAGATGAGACGGTTTCCTGACCTCACTGAAAAGTCAGAGCTCATATGCGAAATAATGTGAGCGAGTGAGCAGGAATGCCTCGTGGCGCTGATTGGATCGGCAGACCCCTCCTGCCCCCACTCTTAATCATTGCTGGAATGCTAAAATAATACATACAGATATGTTTTACCAGAAAAAAGGTAAAACACTATGAAAAGTGGATGAACATTTTTACCTTGACACCTAACCTTGATTCAAAAATTGATTTAGTATATATATATATATATATATAAATATATATATATATATATATATAGGCTTACTATTTATTAATTTGAATAAATATATATATATATATATATATATATATATATATATATATAGGCTTACTATTTATTAATTTGAATAAATATATATAAATAAATAAATTTGGCATAAAGAAATCATATGCACCAATAATGTTACATCTCTGAAACTTCCCAGGTGACAGTCTATATTTTAGCTGAACATTGAAAAGGCAAAAAAAGGCTGTCCTCAGGAATAGCCAACCGTATTTCATGATAAGGATTTTTCATTGTTTTTGCAACAAGACAGCTTGAGTGAAAAAAATATCCAGCAGCCGAGCGGCTTAGTTGTTTAGCGGTGATATAATGCCCGTTCACTCTTTGTTGTGTGGGTGTCAGTTGGCGGCTGTCGAGGGGGGCATGAGTAGTGTTGCCCCTTTGTTTGTTTTCAATGGCTCATAAACAGTCTGCATAAACCGATAGAAAAAGGCCCGCTTCCCTTTTGCTCTCTGTGTGGCTGATTCCTAGTTCACACTCCTCGGGCCCTACGACTATGGGATTGTTTTGAGCTGTCCACCGAGGAAGGAAACCAGTGTGAGAAAGTGGCTGTTTTTGTGGAGTGGACAGGATTTGGCCTCATCGCGCGCGGTTCCTCTTTTCACCGGCTAAAACAATGCAGTGGCGTCACACCCCTCGACTGGTGCTCGGTGTTTCACATGGAAAAATGTTCCCAGAATTCCGCTCCCAGGCTCAGAGGTAAGGCTGGGAATGGAGGGAGGGAATAGAGAGCAGAGGAAATAGAGAGTGAAAGAGGGACAGGAACAGAGAAAAAGCGAGAGACCTGATCAGAATTAACCAGCGATCACATGTCGTTGTGAGTCTGTGTATCCACGGTAACGCTCCTCTCAACCTGAGCCTGTGGGAAAGGTGCTTGACTTCCAGGAAGGTGGTACACGGGGCAGCGATTTAACACACCTCATCATCTTTGAGGACCTCCAGTTGCTCCTGCACCTTACTAAATACAATGTCCCTTGTTCCCTCATCGAAAAACAACAAAATTAGTGTTTTCTTTCCATTTCATTTCTAATAGGGGGAAATAAAGTGGGAACGGGCATGGCTGAGCATGTCTGGAACTGCTTAATGAGAAGCAAATGAGGCTGAGTTCGACCTTGAGCTGACATCCCCGCCAGAACTGCACACCACAGCCAAGCCTCTCTGTATTTGCACCAGTATGGCAAGGAACTGGGAAATAATGAAATCATACAGCCATCTGCCCAGGATCCGTCCTAATACTGCTGCAGATTAATAAACAACCAATCTAAATAATGGATTTGTGAAAAACTGATCAAGATGAGATGAGAAGATGATTAGTCTGTCCAGAAAGTTTGATCAATTGGACATGGGCTCAACAGCAAAACAAATAACAGAAAAGTGCCAAGTTTGCCAATCATGCTTATGAAATAAAATAAGACTATATCATATTAGCACATTTCTCCCCCATTAACAGACATACACATTCACAGACATCTTGGGGTAGCAAACAGGATATAGAATTAAATCTGAATATATTTATACAGAGGAATATACATTATTATAAATATATTAATAAGTAGAATTCAAGGAAATTCAAGGAAAATCAAAGAACAAAAAACTGTTTTTTTTTAATATTGCTGTGAAAAAGCCTGTTTTGAAAGTTTTGAAAAAAGTAGATAGATAGTTAGTTAGATAGATAGATAGATAGATAGATAGATAGATAGATAGATAGATAGATAGATAGATAGATAGATAGAGACAGATTTCCTTTCTAACAATCTCACAGCAACAGATGCTGGGAAAGACTGGAGCTGATGAGAGCAGATACATCAGCGCTGAAATGTGTGAAACACGGAGTGGGACGCGTGCCAGCTCGCCCGTTGTTAAGGCACACCCCTTTGTATGTTCACATGGGCAGCCAAAAGCACCATGTGTTTTCTGTGTTGGCGAGAGCTCTCACATGTGGGGGTTATAGAGGTGTTATCATATTGCATTGCTAACATTTGGTGATAGTGGGGTATCTGTCTTCTGTGGGGCTGCAATTACTACTGTTCCTCCCGCTGCTATTTAAAGGCTATAAAATTCACTCCAGCACCACACCGTGAGGCTAAAGAACCAAACAGACAGAGGTAACATGGTAGGCAGCAGGTGATGAGGGTGAGAAACATGGAAGATCACAGCCAGCGCTCTGCACAAGAAAAGGAGAGACCTCATGTGAGGGCTCAAAATAATCATCACACAGATGTTCCTGTACGCAACCTCCTGTGTTAGTAACAGGACCTAACAGTCAAAGCGTAAGGATGTGAAGCTTCTCAAAAACATAACACGCAGGAAGCAGCACTAGGAGATGGAGGAGGGGGAAAGGAGGTGGAATGAGGCAGAAAAGGAAGCTGACTCAACGTTGCATGGAAACAAGGTCTTAATGCTCATTTGATTAAAAAAAGCAACTTAAAATCTAACACTATTAGCCCTAAATGTTTACATGGCTGCCCTAAAAATGTCATAGTGATACCAGGCACAGGTGTTGACAGAAGTTGCCTCTGAATATTACATGAAAGCCAGGTTTATTCAGGTTAATTTGGAAATTAATGGATAATGAAAACATTTAGACAACAGAAGTTGAATCAGTGATGGTGTTATACAGCCACTATTGTGAAGACCATAAACATGCATCGAACAAGGTAAAGATCAAGTTAAGTTGCAGATTGAGTACACACAGCTGGCAGATGTATAGTATGTGTGGGAGTGTGTGTGCTAGAGCATGCAAGTACCTTCCCATGAAATTATAAATATTTTTAGGGATTCTGACACGCATTCCAAAGGCAAACGTGACAAGAGCCCTTTTAAAAAACAGTGATTAAATGCCATGGCCTGTTAGAGTTTTATGGTTCTGGGGGCTCAAATGATGTGGTGATTGATTTAAATCATAACCGTTTATGATTAAACTATTTTTTCATGACTGTTAAATTGGATAAATTGTGAGCCAACAAAAATAAAACACAACAATGTAATTATATATAGCACATTTGCCAATTTATCAAACCACAAAAAAGTAAATAAACCAACGCACAATGGCTCGTAGCCTAGGCTCTGTGCCTTGTTTTCAACTGTTGGGCCAAAAGTGTCTGTTTTGAAAAGGAAATAAAAACTTGCCCCTTTTTCCTATAGCAAATAATAAAATGCACCTAACTATATAGTTGTGCATTGTTAGGGGAGGAAAAATAAATAGGCTTATCGACTTAACAAAACTTATCAACTAATCAAACATAGAGAACATTTCCCATATTTAATATTTTGTTGTTGACGTCAAGGGCCAAGAACTCTTTACAGTATTTTGGCACAAATTCTGTCATTAAACAGATGCCAACATGGAAAGTTTGCTTGACATGCCCTCATCCTCAAACCATGAACAAAACTACACAAGGCAAAAAAATAAAAAAAAGAATCCAGGCTACTTAACATTAAATACGGGTTCATTTGAAACATGGTTTGTGTCACTTTATTGGCGAAACAAGTGAAATTATATTTAAAGAACAAAATAATTATTTTTTTTAATTCAGAAAATATATTATCAGTTTTTACTAGGGGTTCAAGCACGTAGTGCTGTTAGGATTTTTAAATTATTATTTTTCTGCCCTAAAACTGATGAACTGACGAACAATAGTGGAGTTGACAGATTTGGTCTACGAAGTCCGTTTTTTCCGAAAAATTTAGTTATGTCCGAAACCTACTTTTGCAAACTAGTCCTAGGTTTTTTGCCCGATTGGAACCAAACCACTGCAGAAATATTCTATGGACAGTGAATATCAATAATTATTAAAAAAAGTTGAAATTTCGATTGTCGCTTGCAACAGTACCCAAAAACGTTCAATGCAAATTTTAGCCAATTGCTAAATTTAGCTATAACTCTTGAACGGAATGAGATATCTTCACCAATCTCGGTACACACGTACGAGCTCAACCTTCTGTGAACTAGTCCTAGGTTTTTCACTCAATCCCAAAAAAAAAAAAAAAAAACACTGCAGCATAATTCTCTGGACTGTCTAAATCAATAATTATCAAAAAAAAACTTAGAATTTTACCTTTTGGGTAGCTATAACAGGGTCATTTAAAAATATGACCTTGATCTAGTTAACCCAAAAGCCTATAAATTCTAAAAGACAAGTTAAAACTTCAAAAAGCTAACTCAGTTCATGCAACATATGATTGTAAACAAGCATGCAAAATTGTGTGTTCATCAGACGAAAAATTGCAATATAATGGTTATAAAAGTTAAAACCAATATGTTTTTATGAGTTTTTCTCTGAAATTACAAAAATAACCACTAGATGGCAGCAGAGGAGAACTAATGGGCTCATTCAACTCACTAAAACACTATTTTTCAAGGTTTTGTTCTTGGATTCATTATTAGACTTTATCAAATCACTGTTAAAACATTTAAAATCACATTTAATCAAAGTTTACCACTTCATTTATGCAGATATAAATGACACATTATGATTACAGTTAAACCTTAAAATTATATTTTATTGTTAAAAAGAGAAGAGTTGCAGTAAGTATTTTGTTACCTATTATTAATTTCAAATATCAATATCAGCAACAAAATGTCTGTACGTGTGTGTGTGTGTGTGTGTGTGTGTGTGTGTGTGTGTGTGTGTGTGTGTGTGTGTAAGCATGCTTACTGAGTTTTAACATAATAGTTTAACCAGTTAATTTCTGTGTGTGTGTCTCTGTGAGTGTATTCTTTGTTATAGATGTGTTTTAGTGTCAGCCATGCATTTCATGTTGGCCTAGAGCCCTAGACCCTAAAGTATAGCGCTTCAAAGGCCTTAAAGTGCTTGAACCCCGGTAATCGCTGCTTGCAGTTATATTTCATATTTGTAATTTTAACATGTATAAATACATTTTTCCTTACAATAATAGAACTGTGCTGGGGTGCTACTTGATACCTAATGCACAGTCTAGGTCATAAACAACGATTCAAGCTGAAGAAGCAAGCGCCCCTCAGATTTTTGAGCCTAACAGATTTTGAATGAGGCTTCCAAAATACAAAACAATTTTTTTTCATTTGATAATTAAATTCCATGTTTGTTGAAGGTACAAAAAGAATAATGCCCCAAATCTGGCATCTTTCAGTGATTTTCATAGATTATAATCTAAAATAATACACAGCCTAGGTGGGGTTTAAATATGGGTGGTTGAGGGAATCAGTCCAAAATTTGACTAAATATTCATTTTTAGTGTTTTGTAAAAATTACTTTTGTGATCAACCAAAATCAATATGTCTGTGTCTAGGTAATACGTGTTGTGATGTTGCATTTCTTTGAAGGGCTAAAGAGAAGCCTAAAGAGACTAAGGCCCTAATTTAAAAATGAGCTGTCAAACACAGAAATAAGGTGCCATTTTAGACTTGTGGTGCTTATTTGTTTCAATGAGCTACAGAATATGTGGAAGCCTGAACCAATGCAGAACTTATATTCCAATTATTCGTAATATTCTGGAAAAGCGACAGTAAATGCATTGTTAATGTATGTTTCTATTTGGAATCATAATTCAAAAGTACTGGATCTGAAGACACTGCAGTAATTATAACAGTGAAAGATTAAGTCACTGGTGCCCCCTCAAATTAAAAGGGTGTATTAAAGGGATAGTTCACCCAAAAATTGTCATCATTTACTCACCTTCATGTCGTTCCAAACCTGTATGAGTTTTTTTCTTATGTTGAACAAAAAAGAAGATATTTTGGAAAATGCTGGTAAACAAACAGTTGATGGTCCCCATTGACTTCAATAGTATTTATTTCCAACTATGGATGTCAATGGGAACCAACAACATTTGACCAGTGTTAGGAGAATTGTTACTTTAAGCCCCTGGTCATGAAGAAAAACCAGTTCAGAACCACTCCTCTGATACACACTGTTCTGAAAACTTCTATATGTTTTAAAATAAGGAAGAACATCAGACAGTGACCCCTATGAGTGGTTACCTTGAATACAGCCATAGACAATAAAGTGATGTCAAAGATGATCCCTTAGCCAGGAAGGCCACAGTAAACAGGATGTTTCTCACCAGCAAGCTGCATCCCATATTTGAACGAAATCACAATCACGCAAATATTCCGAAAGTGAAGCTTTTGAATTTAAATATTTAAATAGCACATTGCACACAGGCGATGCTGAGAGTAATTGTCATCAGCGGATCTATTGTTTTGATAAAATTCAAGTCCGGTTTAGATCATGCGCATACAGTATAATTGTTTACTCGACCATTCATTGCTCAACCTCCCAGACTCACTGTAAACAGTCAAATCAGCTGTGTCCAAACACAATGAGTAAAACTTCGGTGGTCTCTCAAGAAATTCAATATTTTGTTAGTCCTCAACCCGTTCTATAGGCTTATATTTAATGCAAACCACATCAAAACACATTACACTTAAACAGCCTCTGACCAAATCGCTCATATCGCTCATTTATATACATATATACCCACATTCACATCACACAGCCACACAGTCAGCGCAGACAAACACAATGGCACACACAGCTGTCTGGAGGCTGCAGATAAGAGAGACAAGCTGTGAGGAGATGGGAATGTGAAGGGAATGGTATGGGAAAGGGTTGAGGAGGGAGGGCCTGAAGGATGAGAACGATCAGCTGTGAAAAGGCCAGACAGGTCCTCACAGCATTGTGAACTTCTATTAGGGGATGACTCTCACACGAAACTATTGTGACTAATTAAATAGTTCCTTTATAAAGGCGCTAATGACTAAGATGGAATGACTCTTTCCTATTGTTTCCACTTCAGTGAGTTGTATATCCTGCTGCAGGCCTCCCAATCCAACTGTAATTTGTGCAATAGATAGATTATTGAGATATACCATGGCCGGCAACAATAGAGCTGATAAACTAAATAATTCCCAGGCAATCCTTGAATGCAGGCACTGGCAAAAACATCGGAGGGTCAGTATAGACGGAACACCCCTTTCATTTCCCTAACGAGGCCACAATAGGGAAAGAGGCAAGGCCTTCTCAGCATTGTGTTCCCTGTGCAGTTCTCTGGGACATTGCAACCCTAATATGTACACACAGGATGTGGGACAAGTGATAAAAAAGGTAGAGCTGACAGAGCAGGTCAGGTGATTCTGGGAATTAGCTAAGAAGGAACCACACGGTGGAGGTTTAGCACCTGATTATGCAGATCAGGTAATGGCGCCAATTTCTGATCTTGCAGCTCAGTCACACTTTTAGGAAGACTGCATTCAGACTTACATTTTATCCATTCAAGTCTGAAGCGAATCTGGCATTGCTAGCACCACACGCTACTGGTTGAGGTACAGAAACATATTAATGTGATCCATGTTGTACACAAAATGGACACAATTTTTAATTGACAACAAATTTTAAAAGTTCACTGTCTGCTTTCCACACTTTACTGTCCAAGCGTTTGACGTCAGTAAGATTTTTTTTAAATAAATAATATTCAGCATGATTCTAAAGAGAACAATTGTTTAAGTAATGATATAAGAATACATGTTTCTTGAGCAACAAATCATCCATAAATTAACCATGGTTTTACTACAAATAAATCCACAAAAAAAAAAAAAAATATGTAACTGCAAATTAACCATTGTATCTGTAGTAAAACTGTGGTTACAAAATAATAATCAAATGTCCCAAAAAAAACATGGTTATTATTACACTTTTACTACAATAAAACCATGGTTGATTATCGTAAGGACAGCATATCAGAATGGTTTCTGAAGGATCATGTGAAAATGAAAACTGGAGTAATGGCTGCTGAAAATTCAGCTTTGACATCACAGGAATAAATTGCATTTTAATATGAATATTTAAACTGTATATTAAAATAGAAAACCAATATTTTAAACTGAAATAATGTCTCACTGTATTACTGTTTTAACTGTATTTTTGATCAAATAAATACAGTCTTTTAGCTTACGTGACCACCCTAAAATTTTGAACTGTAAAATGTGAATACAACACAATACAATGACTTTTTCTACTGGACTGCAAATATCTAGTGAGTAAGATGCATTTTTTTCCACTAAAATAACATGCTCAAAGTGTCACAGCTGTGAAAAGTACAGTCAAGAACATCTATGTCTAAATCCATGACTGTGTTCACAAGAACAATGCATTAAACCCAGGGGAGTTATAGCATAGGCCCTATACATTGTATCCTGAAAGTGTTTTAGTTAAACAGACCCTATAGCTGCCGACACAAAGACAGGTGCTTGTTTGATGTGGATATAAAAAACACTCAAACGACGAAATGCAGATAATCAACCAGATCAGATCAGTCAGTATGTGATGTATAATCTACTGTACATATATGCATATAGTAGCAGTATGTGACTCGAGGAACAAATGTGATTTCCTGTTGGTAAATTTAACCCCCCAGTCCTGGGCCACCATTTCCCTCTTTACTTCCTCTAATATTTCCTCCCAACTCCCTCTGATGCATAGGAATTATATTAATACTAGACTTTGAGCTGGTACCTTAAAAATCTCTTTACAATAGTCCTAATGTGACTCATAAGGTTGTTTTTTTTAACTGTGTGAAGTCATCATTAACTGCTTTTGTCTCCTAACTGGGAAGTTCCGGCTAGAACAGGATCTTTCCTGTTCCTTTAATGCCATTACACCTTACACATAACATAACATCATCAATGGGAATTCTGAGAAGATTGCAGCCAAAAATACACCACCGGTCTATAGAAACAAGGTCTTGATTTTGAATGAGCCTCCGCAATCATTCAGTTAGACAACAAAATGGTTTTTATGACATAGTCCCCTAGGAAAAAAATTAAAGAGCAAGAGCTTATTAGCTTATAGAAAAGCACAATTTAATTATGGTATTTTAAATGTATTCCATGTTCATATGATTAGCTCATACTACTGATTACATGTACAAAAACCTAAACCAAACCTAAAACATATGTAAGGAATTTAGTACAGTATAAGATATGTATGACATCTAGCTTGAAAAATTCAACTTTAGAGTCATGATTTTTCTCAACAAGAGTGAAATGTGAGAGCCCAAAGATAAGTATTTTTTTCTTATGTGTTTTTAAATCATTTTGAAAGGCATAGAAAACTATACTAACAAAACATCTGCTATACTGTTGATTTACTGTCCAAGAGATGATGTGAATTTATGTACCCGTAAATAAAGAATTCTTCCGCTTCGACACCCGACCAGGCTTCAAACTCAAAAGACCCATGTGCTGGTTGTTTGTACTTCTCCATGAAATGCAACCCATATAAATATTTAGATCCTAAACATTAATCAAGGTGCCCCTATCTCTGGTTGTGCTTCCAGACTAACAGCTGACTAAAGTGAAGATTGGTTATCGCAGCAGAAACAGAACTATGTCTGGAAATGAAACATTTTCCCTGCTCTGACAATGTAACAGACCGTATCTCGGTGGCCTTTCAGATAAGAATGGAGTGTGCCGTTTCTGCAGTCAAGTGCAGATGCACAGCACTTGGGCGATTTATAGTAAATGATAGTGTGGGTTTGTGTTTATCTGCTTGTTTTACGTGTTAACATTTCCCCAGGAGATTTGGAGCCACTGGAATCGCTGGAAAAAAAAACAGGGATTGTTCAAAAACGTCCTCGGGGCCTGCTTTCTGTATCATTCAAATGTAGGTCATGACATAAAAACCTCTAAGGGCATCCAAAAATAATGTAAATAAAGTCAGATTAATGATCTCTTACAGCTAGAAAAAATGTGATATGCTCACTTAACATGCGTGAATTTTCAAATGTGGTTTGGCTGAATTCTTTTTCATATAGTATTCCAGCTGAACCTGAGGGAAAGCTGTTAACTCTGGATGGAGAAGACTGACGGAGATTGTTGTTTCTCTGTAAACATAGAGGGTTGGCTTGCAGCTTGGACTGTTGGTGAAGCAGCACTGCTTTGTTTTTATATCAACAGCAAGCTTTAGGTGATGATGCTGTCTCTAAACAACCACAGCGCTGGCCTATGGTGTAATGATCTCAGTTAAGTCATATACATGACTCTCCTCTTCTACAACTGTTAGTGTTACCCAATGACCCTGAACTGAAATAACACTGACCTTGGAAGAGTAATTGCCGAGAGTTGTGACATCCCAAAAGGACTTCTTGGAAGTGTGAAGTTTTGAGCCTCCGTTTGGATCTCTGTCAAACACGTTTGCATCAAGGGAATCGGGTTTGTTGAACATTTTCAGGAGCAGGAAATAGTTCCTAAAAGAGAATAGCAGCTTCGGTCTTACTGTTAATTTTGGTGTTAGACCCCATGTGAACTTGATTCTAGACACTCGTTTAACAAAAATGCCTTGTTTTGCAATACTTCTAGATACTTGGCAAACCAAAAGTGAATTCTGCAAAAGCAGAAAAGATTTGGGCACAAAGAGCTATGGATTTAGTTGCTCTTTTAGTGAAAAACAGAAGCAACATTTTGACGCAACTATTTTCCTCAGGCTACATCCTAATTCCACTTTACAGCAGCTTTCCACTGTAAATTATACTTATATTGAGTAAGTTAGCTAGGTTACATGTCACTCAGGAAAGCAATTTAAACTACTCAAAAGTGCAAGAACAGTCAGTCGTCTTTGAGCAGCCTTGGATTACATGCCTGTGGCAGGCTCTTCATACTTTCCTGGAATGAGTTGTCAGCTCAGATCCTTTTCCATGAAGATAAAGATAAAATAAAAGTCATGTTCAAATGTTCATTGTTCATTAAAAGAAATGTTAGCCATAAAGTGAAACGCACCAGAGAATATCACTGTTCACATGGAGTGTCTATACTGATCTATGTCACTGTGGGACATTACACACGCAGAGGTCATGACCCCTCCCAAGGTTACAACCACTAATAGTTTTCAGTAACCCGCTTGTGTCTGCATCCTCTAAACTGGTGTGCGTCACTGCCATACTAGAATTGAGGGTTACAGTTTTGCTTACTACCCTTCTTTTGCATTTAAAACATCATAATGTCCAGATTTCCATGTTCGCGTGTTACTATTTCAAATAAAATGCTATTCTTTTGAACTTCCGATTCATGAAAGAATCCTGAACAAATGTTTCAAAAAATATTAATAATTATAATACTAAGAAATGTCACTTAAGAAGCAAATCAGCATATTAGAATGATTTCTGAAGGATCATGTGACACTGAAGACTGAAGTCAGCTGAAAATTCAGCTTTGCCATTACAGAAATAATTATATTAAAGAATTTACTTTGAATTGTAATAATATTTCACAATATTACCATTTCTGTTGTATTTTTCATTGCATAAATGCAGCCTTGGTGAGCATAAAAGACGTTTTTCAAAAACTTTATTGAGAGAAAAACAAACTAATTTGATGTCATTTTAATTACATTACATATTATATTATCAGCATAAATATTTGAGTGAAAAGTTAACTGAAAAATTAAGTTACATTTCAAATTAAGTTACATTTCAAATCCCAGATTTTCAGCGTGGTCAGACTTTTTGGATCTCACTATATATTTGAAATCATAATCGCTGGACAAATTTTTTTTGGAGGCTACTGCACTGTTTATAAATGCCTTATGAGAGAAGCAGGGCATGCTGCCATTAACTACTGTTTTTATACATAAGCTTGATTCATGGATTTTCAGATGGTCACCAATTAGCAGAGACATCCTCAGGATATTCAATATTGATAAACCATGCAATCAGGAAATCTAAAGTCATATCACCTGGAAGCAACACCGTGTCCTCCAACAGACAATCCATTTTTAGTCTGCTTATTTAGTCTGCAACACAGAGTAATTTTAGCAGGACACAGTCTGATTAAAACTGTAGGAGTTTAAATCCATCTGCATGTGCTTTTCTGAGCTGTCTGCACAGGTTTAACACACTAACTACCAGCAGCTGTTTCTGAGAAAGCGGCACTCGTAGAAAGCGCTGACACTCTCCCCTCATTTCTTTAATGGCCATATCCCCCCACACCCTACACACCACACACACACGCTCCCCTTCACTATTAAATATCTGCATGTGTGTCTCTGCTTCACACACGTGCACACGCACACACCGAGCGCACACATACACACACATACGCTTCCTAGCAATCAGAGGCTGAGAATAGGAAGAAGGGAGAGGAAGCGTCCGTGCATTCACAGTCTGGGAACAAGGGGTGAAGGGGGGAGACGGAAAAAAAGCGGAACCTGGAATTTGCAGAGGAAAAAACAACAGCCTTCCAAAAATACCCCTGACCCATCCCAAAGCAGATAAACAGAAATATTATTCCTTTGTTGCTCCGGCCATCATCATTTTCTGTTGCCCCTTCCTCGCTGGCCAGGAAGCTCAGTGGTAACTGCTCATTATGGAGCCTCATCAGCCTCCTGTTTCATGATGGTCACAGACTGAAACATCACAACAGTTGAAAGACAAGCATGGCTTCCTATTAAAACCATCGCATTAATCCCACTTTCATTGAAAACAGGGATATTTCTCCCCAAAATGAAAATCTGTCATGATTTACTCCCACTCATGTCATTCCAAACCCATAAGAACACAAAAGATATTCTGAAGAATATTTGCGGTCACACAATGAAGTCAATGGGGCCCAAAAACAACAACAACACTGGACCCACTGATTTTCACAGAACGCTCTTAAAAATAAAAGTTCCAAAATAAAGGTTTCTATGAACAGTTCTGAATTACTTAATTTTGTGTGAAGAATATTTGAATATCCTTTTTCCACAGTAAAAAACCTTTTGTCCAGTGGCAAAGTATCATGGATGTTAAAGGTTGTTCGTGGAACCATCAAATTAAATCAATCAATCAATTAATAAATAAGTAAATGTTTATGCATCAAAAAAAAAATACAAAAAGTTATATATATATTATGTTTTGCACAGTACATATCGTTTTGCAACAGCTTCACTGAAAATGCATATTTAAATTTTACAGTCAGCATGTATTCTGTCATTAGTTAGAGAGACAGTTGTAAGTTATGTGGTTAGTAAACATCATGTATCCAGACAAAATGAATCTGTTAGGCAAAGATTATAGATGGGGATCATAAGGATTAGTGTATATGGACAATATTAGACAATTCTGTATGAAGAGCCAAAGTTGTCGTCATCTGGAGATTTCGTAAGTGTTGGCATCAGCTGTCATTTTGTCCTTCTAAGTTTCTTGTCTGACATGATTAAACTCATACACTTCTCAAATGAATTGCATCATTCCTTTGGGAGTTGTTTGACTATTTCTTGGTATTGATGAAGTCAATATAGTAATCAATGGGCATATACTGTCTTCCGTGAAGCTGGAGCACTTGCATCAGCGTCTTGTCAGATGAACTACACACTTTACCCAACACTTTACAACAGTGACAGCCTGTGACATAACCCTTGCTATGAGTAATTGTGTGTCAGCACTTTTAGGTCACTTCCTCTGACCCCAGCTTCCTAAGTGATTCAATTTTCTCCTCAATAGTCTGGTTCTGAGCATTCTCGGAGAGACAACGTCATTCGAATGGCCATAATTATGATAAATCTACTCTGGGTTAAAATTTGATTTATATGAAAAATGGTAAGGTGTACCAAATGATGAGCAGAATTATATAATGTGCTGACTGACATCTATTCCATTATATACTTTCATAAATATTCATAAATGTCAAACACTACTACACTACTCAAATAACCTGCTCTGTCTGCTGGGCTGCACAAAGCTAGTTCTAAAAGATGCAAAAAAAAAAAAATTGAAGAAGCTTCGTCCATTAACACAGTCCTTGAATAATGAATGACCCCATGACCTGAAGCGTTAAAGATGTGGACCCTGGTGGTTAATTAGGTGAGTGGCTAACAAGATCTCTGGAGAGAACCCTCTGGGAGTATAAAAGCATATTTTAGTTATGGAGTTGGGCCATCTTTCTGACTAATGTGTATACAGGCAAGACAAAGCCGAGATCTAAACACTAAAGTGTTTTTTCCCCCATAAAATGTGGGGTCAGTGTGGGTTCACAATTTCAGTGTGGTCCAATGTTGTTTTAGAGCCTATTGACTTTCATGTACATCTTCCTCTGTGTTTTTTCTACAGAAAAAGAGTCATACAGGTTTTGATCAGCACAAGTAAATTTGCTTTTATATCTATAAAGTTCATTCTTTTATTTCACTAATTGTCTTGTTTCACATGTTATACATTTACTGGAGTATATTTTACAAGAAAATACTATTTTATTCTTTCTGCTTTAAAATTTCACTTTAAATTTAAAGGGGTCATATGATGTTGCTAAAAAGAACATTATTTTGTGTTTTTGGTGTAATGAAATGTGTTTATGCGGTTTAAGGTTCAAAAAACACCTTATTTTCCACATACTGTACATTACTTTTTCTCCTCTATGCCCCGCCTTTCTGAAATGCATCGTTTTTTACAAAGCTCATCAGTCTGAGTTCAACTTTTCTGAAAAAAACTCCCTACGTCAAGCGCCTTTTTGACAGCTGACCAATGACAAGCAAGTGTCGAGTCATTTCTATAACAACAAAAACAACGAGAAAAAAGGGAGAAGATAGCCGGTAGAGAGATCGTACTAGTTTCGGAGAACTAGGAGTTGTATGATATGAGTACAAAACTCTATCTAGTCTAAAAAAATATGCCGCAAACCGTGCATCATCCAAACAAAGCTCCTGGACTAAGTTGTTGGAAGCACCATACAGTTTCCTTCCCCGTATAATGTCGCACTCCCACAAACGTTGTTGTGAACCAACATTACCCTCCCCGTTAACTTCAAAAGCCAACATTAACTTCAAAATCCGACATTTCTGCAGCACACAGCGCTAGGCTACCGTTGCAGCTGTTGTTATAGCAACAAAAGACACCCCCAGCTGCTATTTGTAACCAAAGTGCTGCCAGCTTTTTATTTTACTAAAAAAACACTCTTGTCAACTTTTTCTTGTCAAAAAAGATGCCAAGTGTGAACACGCCCTTAAACTGTCTTTTTATGCATTGCGTTGCATCGCGACACGTAAACATAAAACCATGTCTGCATTATTGATCTGAGAAATGACAAACAACAAGCGCTACTCTACACTGCTCAAAACTCGCGTATGAATCATCAGTGGCAAATCCTTTAAATATGAAAACATACTTACAGGCTGTGAGTCAGAACAGCCGGCATTGTAGTCAACTCTCCCAGGTTCAGGAAACAGTCCTCCATAAAATGCGCTGCACACATCTGAAAATTTGGGTTGAACTGTTTTGGAACAGTGTTGTAAATACAACTAAACCACTGATTTCTAGTTGTGTCCTCTTTTGGAAGGCCAAACAAAGTGTTTTCGCTTTCACTGTGAAACACACAGCGTCTATACGACATGGCAGCCACAACAATACTACAGCGAGAATCAAAGTTACGCCTACTTTCTTTGAGTGAACATTTCGCTGGCGTTATGCAAATCTTCCCACATCGCGATGTAGACATGTGGGGGCATGTTTAAATGAGTCATTTTAGGAGGGCGTGGACGAGTCTTAACTTTTCTAAAGAATATCTCTTTGGCTTTGAGACTTTAGTCTTTGCAACTTTAGGGATCTTATCTATTCACAAATAGCTTGTAACACTCCAAAGAGAAAGGAAAACTTGAAATCGCATCATATGACCCCTTTAATGTGTTAACAGTAGTTACTTTGTAATTATTTTGTGAATTTTACAAGCAATATCTCAGAAATGTTTTGTTTACTTTGAAACAAAGTAACATTTTAATACTTGCTAAAACATGCTAGCAATGTGCAAAAACATGCTAACGGCATCCAAAACCTGCCAGCAACATGATAAAATGATCTAGAAGCATGTTTCCATTTATCTAATTTTTAAACTTCAAGCTTTTGAAACAACTTCAACCTAGATTTTGTCCAACTTACAGCTTTTTGTGCTTTCTCAGACCAACATCAAAGTTTGTTTTTTACCAAACTTTACCATCTATTTTGGTTATGCTTTACAAGCCCCTATTAAAATTTACCATGGTTTTACTACTACTACAAAAAAATATATATAATAATAATAATAAAAAAATAAAAAAATAAAAACTTGGTTACTATAGCTACTAAACATATAGTTAAACCATTTTTGGTATAGCTAAACCATTTTTGTTTTTTTTGGTAACCAAAAATTAACCATGGTATTTGTAGCAAAACTGTGGTTATACAAATGGTAGTCAATATGCCAAAAAATGAGTACTACACCTTTACTATAAAACCATGGTTCATTTTTGTAAAGGAGAATATACTGTTTCAGTCTTTTTACTTAAACTCATGTTTAACAATGTGTTATTTGTAATTATTTAGAAAATATACTAGAAATATCTCACTAAAAATTGTTTCAACACAATTATTTTCAGTGTATCGTACAAAAGCAGTCATTTACAGTGTTTTTCATTGTTCTCTTTTGTACCATATGTGCTGATTGAGCATTTTGAGAAAAGCATATCCTACTATAACCTGCACGAAGTAAACGTCATACAGGATTGGAAGAGATGTTAAGTTCAAGATCATTTGGACTTCCAAGTGTGTAGTGCCTTTACTTGTATAGAGCTTAACTGCAGCGTAGATCTCACTTGTTGACTTATTAATGACCACGTCATGCCCACAGATGGTTAGTAGTCTTGCACCCCATGCAACAGATTACCAAAATTGTTTTCAGACCTTCGGCCAGTAGAACCTTCCACTCCTACATGGTAACAAATAAAGTGGACAAAAACATTTAGGAGTATCACTCATGAGTCCAGTGTAGCCCTCTGACTCCACCTTACCCCTCTCTGTCCATTTACCCTCTATCTCATCTTCCAGTTTTGCAGGGTGGGTTATTGTGGAGACAACTGGGATTATCTTGGGCTGCAGACATTAATCCCATTGTGGCAAAGGCTTTGCAGAAACTGTGCCCCCATGTGTTGCTTTTGGCCATGCTCCCAAGGTGCCATGTACCTATCCACTGGGATTCATTTTACTTCATCACCGCTAGCACCACTGACAAAGTTCTGAAGGTAAAATGAGTCACATCACTAGTTGTATCAGGCTTCCGTAGTGAAGAAGTACAGCAAGCAGATCAAACACATTGTTTTCACTTTTGTTTCGCAGGCAAAGATGTGGATGATAAGATGTAGCATGTCATTGATTAATAGAGTATGTTTTCTGGGAAGATTAGAGCATGCTTTAATTCAGTCTCGCATTGGGCTCTAAACCCCTTACATGGCTGCAGGTGGTCTCTCTAATCTATGTTCTGTATCTCAACCACATGTCTTCTCTCATAATCGAGTCAGGAAGTGGAACTAGTCTCTTTCTGTCATTAGCACCATACTAACTGGATATATCAAGTTCAGCTGCTGCTCTGGAGGTGAGAGAACTCAAATATCAGATTCACTCAACCCCATTGTTTCCCTATAAATATTGCAGGGTTACACATATCAGGAGGGGTGACATTTGAATGTACACTATTGTTAAAAAGTTTGGGGTCAGTAAGATTTTTTTTAATACATTAATATTATTATTCATTAATGATGCATTAAATTGATCAAAAGTGACAGTAAATGCATTATAATAGTACAAATGATTTCCATTTCAAATAAATACTGTTCTTTTGAACTTTCATCAAAGAATGCAGAAATGCATTTCTTGAGCACCAAATCAATATATTAGAATGATTTCTATAGTTTCATGTGACTCTTAAAAATGGCTGCTGATTCAGTTTTGCCATCAGAGGAATAAATTATAAAACAGATACTTTAAATTGTTTTTAATAATATTTCACAAAATTGCTTTTTACTGCATTTTTATCAAATAAATGCAGCCTTGGGCATAAGAGACTTCTTTCAAAAACATTTTTCAAAATCTTGCCAACAGTATATATATATAATGTTGGCAAGATTTTGAAAAATGTTTTATAATGTTTTATATATACTGATATATATATATATATATATATATATATATATATACATACAATACATACACAGTCATGGCCAAAAATATCGGCACCCTTGGTAATTATGATCAAAGGCAGCTGTGAAAATTAATCTGAATTTTTAATCATTTTGATCTTTTATTTTTTAAAAAAAATGCACAAAAATCTAACCTTTCATTGGATAATAAGAGTTTAAAACGGGGGGAAATATCATTATGAAATGAATGTTTTTCTCAAATACACCTTTGGACACAATTATTGGCACCCCTAGTAATTCTTATGAGTAAAATATCTCAGAAGTATATTCCTATTCATATTCACAATTTTGAGCACTTCAGGGTGATTATGAACATGAAATTATCCTTCCAAGGCTTCCTGTTTTACAGAAATATAAATATGAGGGAAAACAAAGCCCAAATTCCCTTAATCATCCATCGCAATGAGAAAAAACAAAGAATATATTTCTGATGTGCAGCAAAAGATAATTGAGCTCTACAAATTAGTGAAGTAGCTTTAAGAAAAGAGCTAGAGCAATGAAAATTCCCATTTCCGTCATCAGGGCAATAATTAAGAATTTCCAATCAACAGAAAATGTTATAAATCTGCGTGGAAGAGGGTGTGTCTCTATATCGTCCCAATGCACAGTGAGAAGGAGAGTTTGAGTGGCTAAAGACTGTCCAAGGACCACAGCTGGAGAATTGCAGAAAAAAAGTCTCAGGGTCAGAAAACCTTAAAAAAAAAAATTGTCAAACAGCACCTACATCACCACATGTTGTTTGGGAGGGTTTCAAGAAAAATTGTCTTAGCTCATCCAAAAACAAACTCCAGCATATTCAGTTATCAGACACGACTAGAACTTCAAATAGGACTGGCTTCTATGGTCAGATGAAACAAAAAATGAGCTTTTTAGCAGCAAACACTCAAGATGGGTTTGGTGAACAGGGATAAAAAGTACACCATGTGTACAATAAAATATACTGCTGTATTTTTGATGTTGTGGGCTTATATTTCTGCTGGTGGTCCTGGACATGTTGTTTAGACACATGGCATCGTGGATTCTATCAAATACCAATAGAAAAAATAATCACTAAGTGACTGACTCTTATAATGGGCCATGTTTGGATCTTCCAACTGTACAATAATCCAAACACAAACCTCAAAAACAACACAAAAATGGGTCACTGAGCACAAAACCAAGCTTCTGCTATGGCCATTCCAGTCCTCTGACCTAATCGCTATAGAAAATAAGTGTGGTGAACTGAAGAGAAGAAGCACCAACATGGAGCTGGGAATCTAAAGGGTCTGGAGTGATTCTGGATGAAGGAATGGTCTCTGGTCTCTTGTCAGGTGTTCTCTAACCTCATCAGGCATTATAGGAGAACATTTAGAGCTGTTAAACTGGCAAATGGAGGTTTCAAAAAGTATTGAATAAAAGGGTGCCGTTAATTGTGGCCAGTTAGAGTATTAGAGAAAAACATTTATTTCATAATGATATTTCCCCCCATTTTAAATTCTTATTATCCAATGAAAGGTTAGATTTTTGTGAATTTTTTTAAATAAAAGATCAAATGGATTAACCATGCAGATTAATTTTCACAGCCTTCTTTGGTCATATTTACCATGGGTGCCGATATTTTCGGCCATAACTGTGTGTGTGTGTGTGTGTGTGTGTGTGTGTGTGTGTGTGTATATATATATATATATATATATATATATATATATATATATATATATATATATATATATATATACTATATTCTATGATTGAGTTGTTTTTAAAATACATTATGTACTGATTCAAACATCCTCTTTTTGTTAAATAAAACAGCCACTAATGGTGATTGCATCTGAGAAATTTGCTTATTCTGCATTTTCATGTACAATCTATTATTTTTCTGATTATTATGTACCTTTCTATAGGGTTTCTTCCAGAAGGTCATGATACGATGGATCGTGACATCTTGAAATAAACTAATAGATCGTGGTTTCAACAGAACAACTGCCAGTAACAGCATTCTTGTGAGGGATGAGAAGAGTGCTGGAACAATACTGTTGTGTCAACATAAAGTGGGAGAGAATGGTAGAAAAGTTCCAAAACAGGTTCAGAATGATAGACAAGCTCCTCTCAGTGGGGTGATGGGTGGGTGCTAGTGATTTTAATGAGAAACTTTAATGGCTCGCCAGCATCAAAATGGACACAGCCTCTCTGATAGATATCAGGTCGCTATGCTGGTGTGAGGATGTTTATAATGGTAACAAAGCCTTTTGTACTTATGTTTACTGTCCAATTTTTATCTATATTCATAATGTTCACATTTATATACATAGAAATATAAGCATCCATATTCACTGGCCAAAGTCTTTAAGAAAATATTTTGATAGAGGTTGGATTTGGATTTGGTGTGAAGCCATATATCTAACAACATGAGCAACTCGGATTAATTAGCCTTCCTCAGTGGAATATTTTACGAGCGCCGTCCTACTTTAGTCATTTGCTGGTGCTTAGCTAAAACAAATAGAGCTCTGAACTATAATCAGTGAAACAGGTGGCTTATATTGCTGATATACAGCCTCTCAGCGCAGCACTACCGATGAACTGGATATTGATTGGCCGAGACAGATTGTGGCTCAGAGATCAAATGTAGCATCGCAGAGTGTGAAACTGCCATGTTTTTAATAGGGGTGTAATCCAAGTGGACCAGGGCCATCTGCCTCCACTTCCAGTGCTGGCAATAAAAAAAGTGTTGATGAGTCAGTCCGGCAAAAGAAACAGGTTTATTTTATAAGTTCTGGATTTACAGTAACAATGCTGAGCACTTCTGCATGTGGCAATACAAAGCAGATGTAGCTGACGTATATAAACCACAATAAACCTTATAATAAAGAAACCTTATTTATTTGTTTATTTAAATAGCTCATATCTAAAGTACTTTGTTGATAGAAAAAAAAATCTATTTTTCTGCTTGTTCAGTCTGACCTGATTTTGGTGATCTGACAATATCACAAAAGATCTGCAAGGATAATATATATATATATAATATATAATATATATATATATATATATATATATATATATATCTATATATATATATATATATATATATAAAACCATAAGAATTCATACATCTACATCAAATTAAAATGATTATCCTTCCAAAATGTACTTCTTTTTTTGGAAATGCATGAGAACAGGCAGATCATCAGATTGATCTCACAGATCATCAGATCTCTATGCACAGTCAAAACAAGAAGACATATATTGTATATAGACCAGACAACTGTGGAGTGGAGGGAAGTGGTTTAGACACAGGAGGAAAAATGCTCTGTGATCCGCAGTTCTGCTCACCACAGGGATGATTTGAGGACTGCAGAAAGTCCTCTTGGGACTTTAGTTCATTCAAATACAGAGTTACAGTTTCTGGATCGTATAATTGAATAAACAAGATGAAAAGTTCAGTTTTGTGGTGTTATCAAACGGCCATCTATAAAGTAATTACGGTATGAAGTTTCATTATTTTTATTAACAGCAGCATTTATTTATTTTCTTAGTTATATACATCTTTTTTAATAATCAATAATCTATAAAGAAACAGATTAGAAGTGATTTAATATATATATACATTTTTTTTAATCACTTCTTATCTGTTCTTTATAGATTATTGGAAATCTATTCAAAGACACAATAGTTTCACAGCAACCATTAAAACAACTTGTTATTCAAATCTCCCTTCTACCATGAAAAGAGACAAATGGTAATTTTCCACATTTAGCACAATGCACTATCAGTGTGAATGCATGAAACACATCTATAAATGCACAGTTGTTGATTGCACCATGACATTTATTATGTCTGTTTAATTTGAGACATATGGCACCAGAGGAGATAAGACGGGCTATATTTTCCACAGCTATCAAACCAGAAACCTTCTTTCTACACAGCCTCCTGGGTGCAAATAATACAATACAATCAGCAGACTATAAACCTGGTTTAATGATTTGACGAAAACAGGCTGATTTGAAGCGTGCTAAGAGTGGCATTGCTATTTAACTAGTTGCAAAACAAATGATATGATATGCCATGTGGCGTTGTGGACTAATGCACTGCTTTGTCCACTGAAACTCAGTGATTGCTCACAATAAGCCAAAACAAACATGTCTCTATGGTTAATTTGTTATAAATGGTGCTTTTAACAATTAATTCAGTTCATAAACAAAACAAGTATTGATACAAAAGGTATGTCTCTCCATCCCTTTCTCTCTCCCTCGCTCTACGTGCATTTTCTTTCATTTTGTTGTTTAATTTGTTCTAGCCATCATCAACATGGCAGGTGTGTAAATATTACTCACAAAACCTATTCAATACATCATCAGGAAAAAAAAAGATAAATATGCTGTCTCAGCAAATGTTCAAAAGCAGACCAGAATGGAGAAAAAAAAAAGATTTGAAACCGATAATAGTGAATCAACTAACACTGTTTCACATATCAGGGTCTGTGTCAACATCCACTAGAATTTCCATTTAAAAAGACCCTTGATTAATGTTTCATAAAAACACTAACCGATAAAACATTTATTATTATGGCTGCCCTTCTTACTATAACTATCAACTGCCCTATTGACCAAAAGTAAAAACAGGCTAATATAAACAGAATCACATGTGTGTATAACAGTTTATCAACATATAATAATATTTTAAACAACAGAGGATGGAAGAGATGGGAGTCTACAGTATTGCAGCTGAGTTGATTTATATGATTTATGATTTACTCCTTCAGCTTCAGACATAAATATGATCAATGAACTATATCTGGCTGTATGGCCTTTGTATGATTCAAATATATGAAATATAGAGCTTGTACAGTTTTGAACTAAATCTTATTTTACAAGCTTTAATCATAATACGTGATTGATAATGGGATATTCAAGCTGTCAGTTCGGCTTACTGCTAAATTTGGCAAGATAGCCAGAGAAACTATAATGCCTTGTCGAAAGAGCTCAAATGTCACCGCTAACCACAAAGCAATTAAACCCTCTTTCATGCACTTTCGCCACCTGTGCATGTATCAGGCGTTTCCTTCAAATAGTCATGTTGGCTCGTCCAGAGCGCACTGGCAAATGAAACAGGGCTTGCTGTAATTATTGAAATTTTCGCATAATTGTAATGCAATTAATGCACTGCTTGGATGCGCCGAATCCCTCTCTATTCACACTAACGATGCCAGCTAGAATCTAAAATGAACAGGTTCAGTCAGTCGATCAGCGCGCGCGCTCAATCTAGCACCAGATGGTAAATAGAAAATCCTCAAGCGACATGACAGTCCAATAGCACAACCGATCAAAAATCAAAACGCCTGTGGACACTGGCAAAATATCGAAACCAAACTGGAAATGCTTTCAATTTAAACTTTTCTGTAATTTGCATTGCTCTTTCCTTTCAGAAATATAGACTCATGCAATCCGATGTAGTCTTATGCTTTATCAAAAAGCATGCCTGCAAACCACTCTGATTTTCCAAATCATTTTAAGAAATCAATTTATTAGCCCATCAGGTTCAGCATATGCAAAGTTTGCAAATTATGACTTTTTTTTTTTACTAATCTTTCATTGAGCTCATACATTGTTTGATTTTGAGCTAGGCTAAATTAATAACTCCTTTTTTCCCTCGAAATAAAGATAATTAAATAACACAGGCTTACATCTACATGAAGCAATTTTCCTCTTCCAAAATGACTGATTCATAAACCATCGTGACAATTATGGTAAAGTGTCAAATTAAACCGGAATAAAACCAGAGTAATTTACATGATCTTTCTTGTTAAGTGCAAAAGAAGAAGACGAAGAGTTTTATGGCGGTTATGGCTAAAACCCTCATTATCATACAGCTGAATTGTTATCTCACCCCATCGCAGCCAGAGGCCCGTGTGAAAGCAACATGAAAGCCCTCGAAACGCGCTTCTAACGAGGGGCACGCGACTCAACAATAATGGCACACTGTATGTAGGCTGAAAGGACAACGCGTGCAGCACATGTATCAAATTAAATGGGGAAATATTATGCATATTTTTAATTAGGCATCACTTGGAGTGAGCTTTCGATTCTTTTGACAAAAATACAAAAATAAAATACTTTGTGTAAAACTGTGAAAATTAAAAGACATTCTTAAAGATGTAGGCTATTTAAAATAGATCTTCTTATTCAAATATTACCTACTATAGTGATTACTACAGCGCTTAGGTAGAAACATGAAAAGGCTCTACGCCGGAACATCAGGTAAGGTATATGACCCTAAACTGACCGCGCACGCGTTCAATGGTGTAATATAATTACCCGCGCAATTGACTGGAACGGGGACAAATGAGAAGTAACTGGCTGTGAGTACGTTGTGCGAAGTTTCCTCCGTTTTTGGATGAGAGAAAATTGCACGGTGTGAAGCGATCAGCTTTTAACCGTGCCTGCTTTAAATATGCCAACAGATGCTGGGTTTGTTAATAATCACTCGCGCTCAATTGGTCATCATCCGCGTAGTGGTGGGTATTAAATGTGGATATCATTGTTGTCGAGAGAGGGGGGCTGACTGAGTATATAAAGTGGGCGGCGTTTAGTGATAGACAGTTTATATAATGAGCAGCACGGACACAAAGCCAGTATAAATACTGCAGGACGCAAGAAACAAGTCTTCATTCACGAATTACGCGAGAAGCACGAGGATACCCAACAGCGCGATGCTGACGCACAAAGTTTAGAACCAAAACAAGACATTACCATTGACACTAAACACATCGGTGTGCTCACTGTGGAATACTAAACATGCTCCGTGGATATCTTGAGACGAAGAGGAATAAGACTGGATGCTGATTTCCCAGTTTCACCTTCACCTTTTGGATAACCTGGAAATTAGAAGTGCTCCTGCACACTGAAGTGCCGTGCAGGGTGGACGCGCAGCGGGATATACCTTTTTACTCTTCGGCGTTTGTTTTCATTGCACTCTCTTACATTGGAATAGGCTCTTTCGGGGAATATAATCGTGGGTGACGCGGCTGCCCAGGAGAATCGAAAAGAATGGCAGCTTGGCTCACCTTTCTCATCGCAATTTTCACGACCGTTTTGACGCAGGTAAACATCCCAGGTCCTGTGGAAAGTCAGCAGGACCCCGTTCCTCTCAATTGTTTCTCGAGAGCATTTTGTAAGTAAGCCAGTGTTTGCTTTGCAATGTTGTAACGCGTGTAATTTTTCCCTTCAGATATTTGGATCGGGTGTTTTCGAACTCGACCTTCACGAATTCAAAAATTTTAAAGGCTTGCTCGCAAATGGCAATGCATGCAAGTCTGAATGCAGGACTTTCTTCCGAGTTTGCCTAAAAAACTACCAGGTGGTGGTGTCTCCAGGTGACTGTATCTTTGGAAGTGCCATAACGCCAGTGCTGGGGACAAACTCGTTCAGTATCATGGGAGGTGGCTCTTTCAGCACACCGATTCGACTGCCGTTCAACTTTGGCTGGCCGGTGAGCTCAAATGCAACTCCTATTGATCGCATATGATCTGAAACATGTTTGCTGTTTATTACAGTATTACAACAGTTTATAATGCAGCCAGGTTCAACATGTGCAGAGTAACAGTTTTGATTCAATATTTTGATCACTTTAATTGCGGTTATTAATTTATTTCTGCTTCTTAAAGATTTTATAATGCTGTTATTTTTTATTTAAAGGCTACATCCTCTCATGTTTTAATAATGTATGTAATCGTGTGTTTTAGATTTTAAAAAAGGCGAAAATCTAAATGTCTCTTTCCTCCTAGGGATCATTTTCATTGATTATTGAGGCTTGGCACTCACCTTACTCGGATCAACCTGTAGGTAAGATTCGTTTTTGTCCACTAGAGGGCGACACTTCGATATTGTACAAGCTTCTCTTTTAATTAGAACGTTTCATATAGCCTACTTTTTTTGTTTTGTTTTGTTTTGTTTTTTGTCTACAACACTTCATTAAACCTTGGCAAGCTGTATTCAGCTCCTAAGAAACATGTTAATTGAAAAGTTGTAAATTTGTATTGCATTTTCCAGTTGCTTCAAACACCTTTGCATTCTCATGCTCGAACACAATTGAACTTCCTTTGGTTTATTTTTGGCGTGGGAAAGCTCAGTGGGCTTTGGTGAGAATACACAGTGCTTGCCAAAACCATCCGACTGCATTTTCCTGTATTTTACACCTTTGTCTGTCCCGCCCTGTAGAATGGGATAATACCATGGGAATATTTTGCTTAACTCAAAGGAAGAGGAAGTTTTACTCCAAAAGACTCAGCTCCCCAGAACTTTAAGTTGGGCTACATTTTTTCCTTTGAAGACACTTTCAAAAAAGAAAACTATCACACCACGCTCTAACCTACAATTTTAATTTAAGCTTTTCAACCTGAGAAAAAGAAAAAACAAGAAATCAAATAATAATTCAGTTATTTGCCTAAACACAATCTTCTCCTCTGTTTCTACAGACACATACAACCCTGACTTGCAGATAAGCTTTTTTGCCATTCAAAGAAAGTTGGAAGTAGGGGCTGAATGGTCTCAGGATGTTCAAAGCGGGAAGCAGACGGAGCTAAGTTATTCTTACCGGTTCATCTGCAGTGACAATTACTACGGCGACAGTTGTTCCAAAAAATGCACGCCCAGGGACGACCGTTTTGGCCACTACACCTGCAAACCAGATGGGCAGTTATCCTGTCTCCATGGCTGGAAGGGGGAGTACTGCGAAGAACGTAAGCAATCAGAAATCACAATCCACTGGACTCTTGTCTTGAAAAGTGAGGCTTTGCTTAGGTGTGAGCTCTGTGTCTTGCTCATCCCACTAATTTACAATGAATAAAAATATTAGAACATGTCTGAGTGATGTAAACAGTGCTGTAAGCGACCTCTGGGATCACCCTTTTAAAAGGAATTTGCATAGGAAATTTTAGAAATGGAACAACCAGAATTGTGTTTTGTGGCCTCTAGCATAAATAAACTCGCTTTTAAATCTGTAATATATATATAATATATATATTATATAATAATATATATATAATATATTTGTGATACAGGCTAATTGCGATGTGCAAATCAGTAATTAACTAATAAATAACATTAAGAGTGAATAAGTGTTTAAATGAATATTTAATATGTAATATCAAATAGTTAACAGGTCAGTGTTTTGTCAATGTTTGTCCAATGATGACCCTGAGCATACTGTTGCAACGGTTACCTCTTCAGGCCATACTGTTCCCGCCTTTATTAACTTCTATTATTTGGGTCAATCACACACAATTTTGAAATGAAAACATTCTATTTATATACAAGTAAAAGATAAAATGTACCTTTAAGATTGGGTTTGACTTTGTTTGATAGTAATGGGCCGGAGAAAATACAAACAGCGTGCTGAGATGGTTATGGGTTTGATGGAAAGGAAAGCATATGTTTGCCGACTGTATTCATTTGAGTCTTGCGTGTTCTGCTTTCGGCTTTTTCTTTGTACTGCTGTAGTTTCTCTGAGAATTCACGGTGTTGATCAGGGCGCTGACACAGTTTGTGTATACTCTAAACGCGCGTGCTTGGTAATTTAATCCTGCACGAGCGTCATGGCAAGCACGCGCTGAGTTAATCGCGCCATTATTATCCGCCACGCGCCACGAAATTGTAGTCCCCATTGTTGCGCTCCAGCGTAGCAGCTGCAAATATGGTTCGCACAGACTACAAACAACAATAGGGACAGCTGTCCGTTACTGGGATAGAGCATCTGCTGCGGTCTAACCAGCAGTTCAGTGCAGGTCGGTACCCGCTCAAAATCAATGTCATACACGGCTCAACACAAGCAACAGTAAATTACCCACATCCAAAGCATTGACCTCGCCAGACAGGTTCTGTACAACTACTTACAGCGAGACAGATTTATTTGGTTAAGAGCCATTCACTATGCTCATAATGAACAAGTAGTCCTACTAAACTTGAGTTTATTCAAAAGCAGCTGATATTAAGTTAAAGCCACAATGCAATTATGGATGCTCCTATTGGAAAATGGAGTCAGATCTTGGAAATAGATGTGTAGGGCAGTTTCTGCCATTTCTGTTTTTCGTTCAGCTACAACAAAGTTTTATACAAAGTCAGTCACATGTATTCATTTATTACATCTTTGATAAGTATGAACCTTCGGATTTAAAGTTGAAGTTGTTTTTTTTGTGCCACCGTTGCAAAAAGAAAAGTTACCTGAGGACTGTCATTTGTTCGGCAAACAGGTAGTTCTGCCCAAGCCTGGCTAAGACAACATTGTTATTAAAGACCGAATAAGGTGTTCAAACAAAAAAAGTTGTGTTTTGGTCCACTATAAGGCTTACTTTTTAATCAATGCATATTAAGCTGGTAGAGGACAAATTATTTAACATGGGGGAAATTACATATATCACCTTTAATAAGTCAAAATAACTTTGAACTTTTCATAACTATTTTTAACCCGTTTTCTAACAAAGAGCTTTTTCTTTTAATGCAGCGATCTGTCTGGAGGGATGCAGTGAGGCGAATGGCAATTGCTCCAAACCTGGAGAGTGTGTGTAAGTATACATGGACTGTGTATGAAGTGTGGAATATTCCTTTAAATTTTTGTCTTTGCATACTTGCATAGTCTATACAGTATTTGCTCTGTTGTAATTTTCTGACCTACCTTCAGGATAAGCCTTAAAATGCAACATATTGTTATTCAGCTTTTGTCATTTAATGAGTTTCGGCAGCAATAGTTTGATGGAAAAAATGTCATATGTTAATATCTAGTTTAGTGGGGTTTTAAAAACATTGTTTGTCCTGAACCATATTAAACCAATTTTTTTTTTTTTTTGCATATTTGTGTATTGCAGGTGCAGAGAAGGATGGCAGGGTAAACTTTGCACAGAGTGTAGGAAATATCCAGCCTGTAAACACGGCACCTGTCAGCAACCATGGCAGTGCAACTGTAAAGAGGGCTGGGGTGGACTGTTCTGTGACCAAGGTAAGACTAAACCCTGAACAGTTACAGTAGCTGACTGAATGTCTCACTCTTCATTGACCTCAGTGTCATGGTAATAATAGAGCTTACGGCACTTTAGCTCATTGCTAGTTTAAGACTGAACAAGTAGATCTGTGACTGAAACATTGAAAAACATCGGTGATTTACACTGATGCTGAAAAATGACCCTTTCTGACATTTTTTATTATTTCTTTCAAAACAGATTTGAATTTTTGCACACATCACAAGCCATGTGTGAACGGAGCCACATGTACGAATACAGGTCAGGGCAGTTACACCTGCACCTGTCGGCCTGGTTACACTGGGGTCAACTGCGAGCTTGAGGTGCGCGAATGTGACAGCAGCCCATGCAAGAATGGAGGTCTTTGCTTGGTGAGTCATTATTTTGTGTCATTCTGACTCAATCTGAGTATATGAATTTGATTAAAACCACATGCATTTAACGAGCTTATTGTTTTTGTACTGTTATGTTAAATTGGAATGGAATAAACAAATGAATTCATCCTCTTCACAATAGACTTTAAAGATACTAAAATCACTCAAATATGCAGATAATCTTTGATATTAAATGACTTTGCAATTTTATTATCTGTCCATGTCAGAATATTCATTATTAATGTTTGGATAAACCTCAGGCTTAATCATTGACCATGCTATGACCTTATTAATGGATCCAAGCATCCATTGAAAAGCCTTTTCTCAACATGTAGAATTACTGTACAAACATAAAACACTGCAAATGGGTCCATAAATAGCTCTATGAAACATCTGCTTCCTCTCTCACCCTATAGAATCTTGAAAAAGGTTACATCTGCAACTGTCTGCCTGGCTTTGAGGGCACTCACTGTGAACACAGTCTGCTCACCTGCGCAGACTCCCCGTGCTTTCATGGCGGTAGATGCCACGAGAAAGACAATGGGCGTAGTTACGCATGTGACTGTCCCAGAGGCTACACGGGTCTGAACTGCGAGAGAAGAGTGGACAAATGCACGACTCTGCCGTGTGCCAATGGTACGAGAACGCATCTTTTCTGCCTCTAACTTTTACATTTAGAAATGTTGAGGATGCAGAGATCCAGATGGCTGTTGCAATGCATTTCTATGTAAAATTTGTCACTGACACCTGTCCCACTGATCCACAGATGGCTTGTGTGTGGTCCTGGGGGGCGTTCGCATGTGCAGCTGTCGAGCGGGTTTCACTGGCCAGCGCTGCGAGATCAATATCAACGACTGCGCAAACAACCCCTGCGCTAACGGCGGCACTTGCTACGACCGCATCAACGACTACGTCTGCTCATGCGCCCCTGGATACGAAGGCCCCAATTGCGATCGGCCTTCCAACGCCTGTTCGTCCAGACCCTGTCTCAACGGCGGCTCCTGCGTGGGCATCCCAGGGAACCCACCCGCCTGCTTCTGCCCCAGCGGCTTCACCGGAGCCCACTGCGAATACTACACTGTCACCGCTCCTGTGACCAAAGAGGAACCCCAAGATCGCTTCCAGTGGGCCGCAGTTTCTCTAGCCGTGGGTTTGGTGGCTCTCATCGTTATGCTTTGCATGGTGGTCATTGCCCTGCGCCACATTCACAGGCAGGCATCTAGAGAAAGGACTCGAGGCGAGGCAATGAACAACATGTCGGAATCACAAAGAGACAACTTGATCCCCACCTCCCAGTTGAAGAACACTAATAAGCAGGTCAGCCTGGAGGTGGACTGCACACCTGACAAATCAAATTACATACACAAGAACTGCCACTTGGACTACAACTCATCGAAAGAGTTCAAGGACATTGTATCCCAAGAGGACAAAAGTCATAAATACGAAAAGTGTTTAGAAGAGAAAATACCATTGAGTAGAATGTGCAGGTAAGAAATGGATTTCACGTCACTTTGATAAACAGAGGTGTTTGGTTGAATTGAATTTGCTTTATTATGCTGAGGTCATGCTCCATTAGAGTGCCACCCAGTATATTAACCTTTGCACTTAGCACTCGCAGGGCGACCGTAATACGAACATCAATACTGGTTAAAAGAAGTTATCCGCAACACACATTTACACGCTCGGACACGGATTTTACTCCCGGGCCCTAAGGCATTGACAGCAAAAAGCATTTTTACCACATTAAAAGATTTTTATTGATTTGGACCGCACAACAAAAGCGCTTTTTCCTCTTACAGGAAATTTTCTTACATCAGCCTCTGTAAACAAAGCAAAAGAACAAAACACTATAAAGCGAAAAAATGAGCCGAGCACATTCACCCCCATCTCAGCACAATAAATAGCCACCCCATGTGCTTTTACTTTGTGTTAACATGAAGCGTGATTTGTGTGTGCAGGGAAAAGCCAGAGTGTAGGATATCAACGATATGTTCCCCAAGGGACTCCATGTACCAGTCTGTGTTTGTAATAGCAGAGGAGAGGAGTGAATGTGTCATAGCAACTGAGGTAAGGAGGATCATCTCATTTCTTAATATGTCTGCATGTTTAAAGCAGGAATCTGCTGGCCATGTTCAACATTTTATCATTCTGTCAGTGGTTAGTCTACTGAACAGAGGCTTGTTAATAGAGAAAAAAAGTGATAAATCTGCCATTTAGGCCACTAAATATTCTACTGTATGCATTTCAAGTTGTAATGAAACTATTTTATTCTTAATGTACATATTGAGAGCAATGCATCAATTCCAAAGCATAATCGAAGCCTCTGCTTTTCTTAACACAGGTATAAATTACAGGCTGATGTCTATGAAGAGAGGAGACAAAAACACAATCAAAGCAGAATCTTTTTCTGGATTGTTTACAAAAATACGTAGAGACTGGAGATTTATATTGACGTCCACTGCTGCACTGAGAAACTTGAGAAACTGGAGAGAGCAGAGTGCTGCTCATCGAATGCAATAGTTTAGTTTTATGTTGAAGAAGTGTTTGTGTACAAAACGTGTACAGTCCTGGATGATTTCTGAACTCTTCTGCTACGGTATGTTTTTCCCCCGTGGGCTGAAAGGAAAATGGACTTCTTCGAAAAAAAAAAAAAAAAGATTCTTTTGCGGTAATCATGGACATGTTGTCCGCCAAGTAATCAATAGAAGGTGCCAGGGACTTCCAAACCTTCAACCAGCATTGCCAGCTATGCAAGAACGAGGAGGGGAGCACCAATCAGAGAGCTAACCCAAACAAATCAACAACGAACGCTATGAATGTCTGAGAAGAAAAAAAACTGCTAACATCAATCATTTAAAAAGACTTTTTGCTCTCCTCTCTACAATAAGATTGTAAAGCAGCTAAAAATTCACAAAAAAGCCTTAAAAGAATTAAATAGAGTGCTATGTTTGTGCCCAGGGTCTTCTTGGATTGTTTTTTGATAATTTAATCAACATGGAAAGAAAAAAAGAAGAAATGAAAAATAACTTGCAGATCTGTGCCAGCAAGATCCAAGAGGAAGTTAAGTTGACTTCTTTTATGCAACACGGCCCACGAGTACAAGACAAGAAATGGACAGAAACAGAAAAACAAGCGACTGCTCACCACTGACTGCCTATAATTAGTTTTGAGAATACAGAACCAATAATGTAATTTTTTAAAAAGTGATTATTTCCAGAGTTAATTTAATAATGACACACTGCTCTTTATATGTTTTATACTATTATTTTGTATATAATGCATATTTATAAGAAACCAAACATCTGAAGAATAAAAAAATGTTAATTCCTTCAAGCTATTTTGTGTTCGTGATAATTTCACATTTGTGTGTTAATTATAGAAATACAACACATCTACAATTTGGTAAACAAATGTGCCGTTTCTTTACATCTCCATCAACTATTTTCTCTCAATCCTGAAAAAAAAAAAAAAAAAAAAAACTCACAACCCCCTCCTTCCCCTTCCCCAGTTGTAAATTGGCTTGAAATTTAAATCCGTTGCCTCGGATACAGGCCCCTTGAGCTGGAAATTCTGAAACAAAGACAGGCGAAGAGTGCAAACGACAGAGAAGCGGCCCCTCCTCAGAAAACCGAAACAGATGCCCCAGGGTGCAACCTTGCCCTGCCATAAAAACAGCGGCATATGCCGCCCCTCTCACCAGGCACATCATGGCGCTGCTCTGCAGAGCACCCATAAAGAAAACACACACACTTATCTACAGACGCAAACGAGTTCCAGCTCCGAGGGCCTCAGGAGCCATCTCGATCCCCAACAAAAGAATCGACTGGAGCTGTGCACGTGGCCTTGGCTCCCACAAATGGGTTTCAGTGGCATTATGCACTCCAAACATGGAACGAATAGGAAAAAAAAAAGGAAGGTTTTTATTAAAAAAGATTTCAATTAATCAAAGACCCTAATGGCCTGCCAGAGCAGAACAGCCTGTACAGAATCCCCTGAAGGGTGCAAAGGTCAGCTAAGGCTTGATCGGCAATTTAAGTTGTTAAGTAGTTCATCATAAAAAATAAGGCCATTTGGACTTTCATTTGATGTTCAGCTCTGAGATTCATCCTTCCCATCACCCTGGCCAAAGTCAATATTATGAGACCCCATGCAAGGCAGCAGAGGGCCATGCAGGAGATGCATTTTTGAGTTTAACTAAGTACTAAACCAGAAATGGTTTATCAGGAGGTCAAGCTCGGGTTTCTTTCCATTCCAAAGAGCAACATAATCAACAACCAACAACAAATCTGTGCCACGCAAACACAGTCCACACACACATCCTGTTCATCCGGGTCGTCTAAGCATCCATGTCTTTGCATCTGTGCTTGGATCAAAAGGACACTTAGGAAGAATAAACACATTTCGGAAAGGTTTGGAGAGCATTTCCGTTAGTGCCCAGAGCTTTAAACACTTATTATCACTGCAATATAGTCTTGCGCTAAAGCTTTCACAATGCAACCTGTTACCCGAACCCCTCCCTGCCACAACTGCAAGTGTGTATGTGTGTGCGCGCTCTGCTCTTTGGCCTCTGGGTCTAAATCGCATGGCCAGGCATTCTCATTGTGTTATAATCACTGCATCCTGTTTGTGACCCAGTGACATCATTTCCTGTTTCCTGTCTGATTAAAAAATGCAGAACATGCCGGCACTGGCCAAACGCTTTTCTCACGCATCTCTTTCTTTCTTCGTTCTCTGTATTTGTACGGAACCCGAAAAGTTTCAGGAAACAAGCTCATAACAAACAAAAGGGGAGGGGGGCATCAAATCAAGACTATTGATTTCATTTCTAGAGTATTTTGAAATCTGGGCTATGGAATGTGAAAACATCCTTGATAGGAGGATGCTAAACATTCATTAGATTTTGACACGGTCAGCCATGTGCAGTCAAAAGAGTAAAATGGGTAAACAACACAAATGAACTTTTTCTGAACCTGAAATTGCACTTAAGGCCTTCCTAAAACAGCGTTCATATGTGATACTAAAATGTACGAATTAAAACACATGGGCCTGATTTTACAGACAGGGCTTAGACTAAGCCAGGACTAGGCAATACTTCAATTAGAACGTTTAAGTAATTTTTATTAACATGCCTTAGAAAAAAACATTACTGGTGTGCATTTTTAAAACAAAACAGAGGCACTGATATATTTTAAGACCAGTCAGTGCAAGTTTCTTTCAGTTAAAACAGCTCAGATTACACTTTAGGCTGGGACTAGGCTTAAGCCTTGTCTGTGAAACCAGGGGTTTATGTCCAAAACACAGCTATCATGAGCCAGAAATCCAGGAAACCCAGAGGCCCTCCCTCTGAAATTTCCTTTCACTAACACTAGATGTCACTAAAATGCCCATGAGGTTTGTACAGCAACACTATAATATAGTATAGCTGCAAGTTTCATTATTTAAAACAACAACAACAACATTCTGTTGTCTGTTGCTTATCACACTGTTCTTGACGTTCTATTTTAAAGGATGAATTTAGTGAACATTTTAAATATTTAACCATGTAACAAAAAGTATGAACAAATTAAAGTAATTCTCAAAAGACTAACACCAATGGGACAGTTCACTAAAACAGGTTAATTGTCATTATTTACCCTCCTTCATGTCGTTTTAAAAGAAAATAAGAGAAAATAAAGTTTTCAAAAAAAAAAAAAAAGAAGATGACATTCTGGAGATCTGTTTTTGTCCATACAACTAAAGTCAAAGTGTTGTTTTGGACCCCATTCACTTTCATTCTATGGACAATAGTTGGAACATTCTTCAAAATATCTTTAAATACGATGAGATATTTATTTTTAAAAATCCACATAATTCCACATAATAAAGAAAGTCATACAGGTATAAAGAACATGAGGGTGAGTAAATGCTAACATTTTTCCATTTGAACTATAAATAATAGAAGAAGAAGAAGAAATAATTAAAAGATCAAAATTGCATAAAAATTGATGATCAAAATAAATATATAATTATCAAACATTCTCATCTATTAGTGAACCAGTAAAAAAAAAAAACCTTTATGAAATACACCATGTCTGAACCGTTCCCTGCATTTTATCATGTATGGCAGGAAGAATGTTTAAGTGCACCATATATGTGTGCATGGGGCATGGGAATGTATTTTTCCTAGAGTTTGGGTGTGCTTATTTTGGGTGCAGATTTCTTGGTCTCCACCCTATAGCAAAGACCATTCTCCGCAAGACATGGTCCATGTGTGTTTTTGTTTTTGGACATTTGACAGCAGTATGTTCCTGACTAGCTGAAACTGGTCATCAACATAGCATCAAACTAACATGAGCCAAGCAAGCAGCCTGAAGATCTGAACGTCACACATTTTTAAAATATTGAGCTTTGTCAAATTACATATCAATTATAGTATAATAACATTGATTAAGTTAAACATTCAATCAATTATGCTAATAAAACTTTCAGTAACTTGATCAACACCCAAAAAAAGTATGGTTTTAGAAACTGGTTAGTAACGGCTAAAAAGAAACACGCAAACAAATGTCAAGTACAACACGTGCAATTCACACAACCCTCTTTCCATTCTACATTTGTCATTCATATAAGGTCAGTGGGGGCCTCGCGTGTCCGCACCTAAGGTTACTGCACTGGAGAAAGTAAACAGGCTGTCCCGTGAAAGGTCTGGTCTCTGGAGCTCCCCCGTCTGCCTGAGCTATAGGCAGAGAAAGGCTTGTGCATCATGCAGACTTTTAAGGAGCTTACATGTGCTTGTATCTTATGATGCCAGCTAATACCTCTATTTATAGATAATCCTATTTTAACCAAAGAAGAGCCTAAGCTATGCTAGAAGGAAATGTCCAGGGGTGGCCAGGGGAAGAGGGGTGTTTTGTTTATCAACTGAAATAGGAGCAATTTCAACTTTTTATAAGATAAAAATAGCAGCAAAAACATCAAATACAACATTGTCTATGATCTAATTGTTTGAAATTTAGTGATTAATTTCCCTGTAAAAAAAATGACTAACAGGCTTGCAAAAATAAAATAACATGGATTAGCTAATAATAAACTATCCTTTCTGTTAACATCAGAAAAATGTTACATCTGCATTGACACAGAGTGAATATTACATAAGTCACTATATAGTAGACTAATGGCCTGACAAACTCATCAACCTAAGACGTAAATCCCAAACAGAGCTGACAAAAGAACTGTGACACTCCTGAGATCACAAGTCTGTCCTGCCTATATTTCTTCATAGTTTGATGATGTTGTCATGTTGTTATTCTCAGGCTGGTCAGATATATAACACACACACACACACACACACACACACACACAAAAAAAAAACACAAAAACAACATTAATCTAATAAGACTCTGAATCTTCTAGACAGACAACAGGTCAGTACATAAATATTTGTTTCGCTAAGAACATGACGCAATTCTAAGGACATTTCTGAATTGATTTCTGAATTCTTTCTGAATTTATGGTACTGATGACCTTAACTTTATCATAATATGTAAATAATCAGAGTGTGAGATGTAAACAAAATAGAGATAAACGTGGTTGAACCTGTCCAGAATGTGGCACTGGATGTCACAGGTTTGTAGAAGGATTAGAAATGTATGAAAAATTGTTTGTGTACTTATTGGAAAGGTCTGAAATATGTCACGTTATCATAGAGATTACAGACAAAGGAGATCTAAAATACAAGCCGATGCCATAGCTTAAAAGATCTTTAGGAAGAAACTAATCTGTCTCAGCAGTCATGATAGGATAAAACTGAATGGAGATTTCTGAAGGATGTTACAGTTTCTGGTGGCAGTGAAAAATGCATTTAATATTTGACTAGACTACTGTATTTAAAATAAAAAATAGAATTTGTGGACATGCTTTGTAACAGCATCTTGATTTCTTTATTATATTATATTATATTATATTATATTATATTATATTATATTATATTATATTATATTATATTATATTATTATTGCTCTGAGATGCTGAGTTACACTCTAGCATCCCTGTGCGATAGATAAATAGACGGATGTTATATTATGTTTTCATATATTATGTTCAATTGTAATATATGAATTATTATATCTTCCAATGAAGACTCTATCGAGGTCAGATCGGCTACCTTGTATGTGCATTCAGCAGTGTTTTCGTGTCAAATAACATTCTTAGAAGGTCTGATGCAATAGGCTCAGTACGTACTGTTCCTGTCTCGCCGCTTGAAACGCTTGTTTCAAGTTGCATCAGCCGAACAGACTTTAAGAGACAGATTTTCTGACGAATGAGCGGGAGAGCATTCTGCGACTGACGTCTGGCTCGCCTATGAAATGAAACAACCTCTCACGTTTTTTCCTGGTTCGTGAGCCTATCAGATAGGTATGCGCTTATAGAGTCACGGCGAGATGATTTGATTGGATAGAAGATAAAACGCCCCGCCGTATCAAAGCTGTGATTGGCCAGGATTTTGAGCAGGATCAGATACGCCCATAGACACCGTCGCATATTATAGTCCGCTTCAAGGGAGCCTACAGTTCATCATCCGCAGAGGAGGAAAAACATCACGGCAGTCTAGGGTGCTTCAACGCAACGGTTGAAAGGCTATTTCCTCTGACTTTAAAGTGTCGTGTGATTGGCTAGGTAGAGGTTTGGTGGTAAACAGCAGGCTGGCCGGTGAGCTAGCAACAGCTTTTGTGTTTTATTCTAGTTGATAGAGCCGAAGAGGCCAAGATGGAGTTTTAAGGCAATAATGCGGTAACTGCACGGCATCGGCATGCACCAGGCAAAGAAAAGCGATTTGCGGGACTTCACCATCACAACTGCCAAGCAGTTGGGCTCTGATACCGTCCGCGGTATAGCCGTGAGCCAACCGATACCTCTCCTGCTAGACCGGAGGAAGCTAACGCTAGCCAGTTAGCCTGTGGGCCCATTTATTTAGCGCAAAGCAGCTGTTACATCAAAGCGTAAACTACTACTCTTTCTATCCTCGTACCATCCTGTAAAGATGAAACCTCAAGACATCGTCGCTGGAAAATCCAGTCTGTGGATCTTTGGATACGGCTCGTTGGTTTGGAAACCAGACTTCGTGTACAAGAGGAGCAAGATCGGTTATATTAAAGGGTACAAGAGACGCTTCTGGCACGGGGACAATTTTCATCGTGGAGATGATGAGATGGTGAGAGTCTTTATTTCTACAAATTTTTAGTTTTCTTAAAACCGTATAACTAAATACCTGAAGAGCTCCTCTATTGAATCTCATTGACCCTTGCGTATTTCCATGACAGCCCGGAAGAGTGGTGACGCTCATCGAGGAGAATGACGTAAGTGGAACTTCCGCTTTTAGAGGAACAACCACTGATCTATAATATATTCTAATAATAATATAGATCAGTGGGAACAACGCTATGAATAGACAACCGAGAAATACCAAATTTTGTGGGCGTAATAAGTTTGATTATACTTTTTTTTTTTTCTTGCGTTGTTCCAAACCTGTACTGACTGACTGATTTCCGCTTAACACTAAAGATAAGTTGAATGACAGCCAGTCTCCATTTACTTAAATTGTATAGAAACAAATAGATGCAATGAAAGCAAATTGTGACTGAGGCTGTCATCCTGCCTAACATTTTTTATTTCGGCTGGAAGAAAGTCATTCGTGTTTGGAACAACATGAGAGTCAGCAAATTAGAATTATTATTTTTGAGTGAACCGTATCTTTAAATACACGTTCCCCTCGCTATATGTGACTAAACTTGTGCTTTCATACACAGGCGTGCACCTGGGGTGTTGCTTTCGAAGTGACTGGCTCTCAGGTCGAGGAGTCTCTCAAATATCTGAACGTAAGGGAGGCGGTAAGAGGCGGCTACCTGACCCGGGTCGTGGATTTCTTCCTGCAGGACACGAACCAATCACCTGTCCAGGCTCTGGTTTACATTGCCACGCCCGACAACCCTATTTACCTGGGGCCTGCCAGCACAAAGGAAATTGCTGCTCAGATCGCTGTGTGCAAGGGCAAGTCGGGCCACAACACTGAGTACCTGCTACGCCTGGCAGAGTTCATGAGAGTCAGCTGCCCCAATGTGGATGACCCTCACCTGTTCTCCATTGAGGCAGCTGTTCTCGCCACCAAGAGACCCACATTGATAGCAGGCTAGACACCTGTATCTTCTGTAAAACATTAAATGGGTCAACATTTAGTCCAAACACTATTAAGGTCCTAGCATTAAGTTATTGTTGCCGTCCTTGAGGTGTGATTGTGATTTAGTGGCTATTCAAATTTTTTCATTCTTCCTATACCAAGCTGGTAAAACTTACTGTGCTACAGTAAAGATACTGTATTAAGGGAAACATGATATTTTAGACTATGTTGTTATTCTATAGTGTGTCGTCTTGCATACTGTCAGTTCTCATTGTTTTGTGCTTTTGACCCAAGTACATGGTGCTGTAGTACAAATGCATGCTTTTGTGACAATGTATTGCCAAAGTTTGTCCAGTTCTAAAGCTATTTGCATTTTTGTTTTGAATATGTGGGCATGAAATCTCAATACACTTCCATTTTGATTTGCACTTAAACAGAATACTGTTAAGCCATTACAGTGGTTTTCCTTTTGCACATTAAAAACCTTCAGAGAACCTGTAGTCGTTATCTGTGTTGAATACATGTAAGAATGATGTTTAAACTTTAGAGAACAAAATGGCGAAGGTGACAAGATTTAACTCCAGTAGACTTGCATTTTAAAAACTGGCAGAAAGTTGGTAACAGAATGCATAGGCAAAAATCACATTATATGTGAAAATTTCAAATCATTAAATCAATGTTTATTTAGTTTTTTTTTCCTCCAAGTTAGTAAACAAACCGTTTGGGTTTTTCTCTTCAGGTATTTACACTGACCTATAAAAATAGACAAGCAATTGCAGGAAAATGGAGAACTCTGAAAGGGATGATACCCTTGAAGTATTTACATACATAGAACATTTATCATCACATTTAAAGACTAAATAAATCCAGAAATGGCCATAGCCATATGTCACAGATGCAACAAAATTATGGACTTTTCATTGTTATTTAAAAATAAAACCACTTTGATACAATTTACAACTAGCACACATCATAAATGACCAAGTTTTAACTTAAGCTATGATACATTTCACATCCAAGTATTTTAAGTCACGATCTAAGCAGTGACGTGTTTTTCAAGCAGCATTCACTCCAGACATTTTTTCCATTGCATTTACTACAAAAAAAACATTGATTTCTTGTATTCTTCCCAAGAGAAAATATATATTAGTATTTAAGCCAAAATCTTTGAATTTGCAGCAAATAAACAGAAAGAAGGCCATTCGGTATTTTAATTGAATAAATGTCATCAAGTCTGTCCTACAAAAATAAGAGCGATTTTACAAAAGCAGTCTTTTCTGTTCCTATGTGTTCAAGGTAAAGACGTTGTTCGAGAGGGTGTTCGATAACACACATTCCTCCCCCGTTCCCATTTCAACTCATCTCTGCTCACAACGACGCTGAACATCTCATGATCAGTGCCAGAAGATAAAGAAATCTTTCATTTGGCTTTGTTGCCCTTTGCTTACTTGGCTATCAGAAAACAAAAAAGAGATGTCACTGGAATAGTCTCTATTGTCAGCCTTTACAATGGCTATTTTCTGTACAAAGGAACAATTAGTTACATTTCATATTCAGAAGATCAAATTCTCAATGGAAAAGTGACTTGTTTTTCCTTTTAGGAAAGTGCGCAACCTCCTGTTCCTACTCATCAGCCCTGAAATGGATGCTAAATTGGGGTGGGCATCAGGTCGGGTTTCACGGTGACAGTAGGGCTTGAGGTGTGATAACGGCTCAACATCGTAAGCATGAGAATTGCCAACCTGGGACTGAAAATGCACTGGCCATGCTACAATTGAAAAGCAAATGTTCACAAGCTGCTACCGCCCACTGTGATTGCTGGGTCCTTTGCTTCTCTTAGTGGGGTTGTGTTGACTTTGTGAACTGCCATGAGCTAAAGTCTGTGAGTTGGTGGCCACAGAGCTCCCTTTAGCCTTTGGGGAGGAGGTGCCAGCTGGAACAAAGGCAGGTGTGGTTGAAGACCGAATGAGAGCCGGTTGTAAGGAACCAGTTGCTGGAATACCTGGAAGAGGATTAATTAACAATGGATGAACTGTTATAGACCTTTTCACCAGGAGTTCTGCTAGTCAATGTCGAATCTTCTACCTTTGGACACACTGTAGCCGTATGCGGCATATGCAGCTGCAGACGCTGCTGCCGCCCCTGCCATCGCCCCCGCCATTGCTGCAGCACTGCCCGCGGTGGACTTCCGTCCTCTTCCCTTCCTCACAGAAGATGACTTCCCGGCTCCTCCAGAGCCTTTGGGTCGTCCTCGACTCCGACCGGACCTTCCCCTGCCTGGACTGGATATATCTTGAGAGGAGACACCTGGGACAGAGTCATGTGATGAAATGGGTTAGGATTAAAGGATTAGTTCACTTCCAGAATCATTTACTTACCACCATGTCATCTAAGATGCTCATGTCTTTCTTCAGTCGAAAAGAAATTACGTTTTTTGGGGAAAATATTCCAGGATTGTTCTCCATATTGTGGACTTCAATGGGATCCAAAGGGTTGAAGGTCCAAACTGCAGTTTCAATGCAGCTTCAAAGGGCTCTACATGATCCCAGTCGAGGAATAAAGGTCTTATCTAGCCAAAGTACTGTATATACTTTTTTAACCACAATTTATTTAGAAATAAATTTATTTTAGAAAACGACTGATCGTTTCGCTATCCTTTCGCTAATCCTTATTCCTCAGCCAGGATCATGTAGAGCCCTTTGAATCTGCAATGAAACTGAATTTGGACCTTCAACCCATTGGCTCCCATTGAAGTCCACTGTATAGAAAAAAATCGTAGAGTGAGAGAAAGACATGAACATCTTGGATGACATGGGGGTTATCAAATTATCAGGAAATGTTTTGTTCTGGAAGTGAACTAATCCTTTAAGGGCTTCTGAAAATGCAGCTTTTCCATCACAGGATTAACTTAAATTTTAGTATATTAAAATGGAAAATAGTTCACTTGTAAAAATATTTCACAATAATACTGTTTTTCCTGTATTTTTGATCAAATAAATGCAGCCTTGTTGAGCATAAATGATGTCTTTCAAAAACCTTAATAGATTTACCAACCTCAAACTTGGCAGTGTATCCTCAAACTATGATTTCACAGATCTACAACTATTTAACAGATTATGTGCCAGCCAAACACGTCAATATGTTTCTTCTAAATTGATGGAGTGTGCCATTTTTCCTCTAATCCTCAGTTTATTATGAGGTTGCATGCCAAGGCTATCAGAATCACTGCGGCCCAGACTCACGCACACCATGTCTCCTTTCACAGGCAGACTCAATCCAACAAACCTCTGCACTCTCAGCTTTATGGCCTAGACTGCAACACTGCTTATTAGCACTGCTCATCACTCGACAGGAAGGCAGCCAGGTCTGTGCTAAATGTGACCCTGTTAAACTATATTCAGGGATTTGAACGGTAAAGCAATAAGCTCCAACAAACACATATAAGACCAGAGAAGCAAGAAGTTGTAGCAAATGTAGGTAAAAACATTTGACTCCTTACGCATGCATAACTCGTGCAATGCATTGAAGGGTGCGAGACGTGAATTTAAATTGTAATCACAAACACATGAATAAAATTCCACACTTCCCCGTGTGAAAACACTTCGCACAGCAAAAACCCGAAAAAAAATCCTTCCGAAGTGAAGTAAACTTCAACAGATTTCCCCTGCTCAGGGAGTAGGGAGCAATGAACACTGTGTAGGGACCATGTCAATGGGAAGACAGTTCATGCACGGATCTCACTTCCAACGAGCTGATTATCTGAATCAGGTGTGTTAACAGAGAGAGACGTGCAAAATATGCAGAGCTGGGGGGCATGAGGACTGGAATTGAGAACCGCTGATCTAGCCTATAGGCTACTCTTATCTGTATTACCAAAAATGACAGAGTATTTTAAGTTATTTCCGCAGGAGGAAAAAAATACAAGGGATTGCACGAGTGACTACATGACATGCAGTAAGCACGATAAACTAATACTCCCACACTTCTCATAAACACTTGATATGCGCACATATTCATCTAAATTCACATCAGAGAGAACCGCCGTATATCTGAGAAACAGCTGTGGCGATGCCCAAAACAGTAGCTTGGCACATTTGGCCATCAATACACAGACAGCGAAGGCTCTGGTTTGAGATTGTAAATGGCAAGTAAATATATCCCCAGAGCTCTCTGATGTCATATTGCCTTTGATTCACATTCTGAAATGCTTGTTCACTAAATTCTAGATTGACTGTATAAAAATATTTGGGAACTAACTGATCTAGGCTACTTGTTTAATTTCATAAAATGAAATCCCAGTTCCTTGGTGCATCTACCAACCCAGAAAATGTGAAAAAGACATCCCAGTAAAATTTTTTTCTGCAGACTTGTGAACAAATGAGCATATCAGATTTCGCTCCCCCCATGACGTAGAAAGGGGATTTAAAGTCCCAGCCTTAGAAAAAAACAAGATAGTGGTGGATTTATTGATTTAATTTAGGGCTGTGGGATATGGACAAAAAAAACCTATCACGATTTTTTGATCAATTTTGCGATTTCGATTTTAATCACGATTTTGACCCACACAGACATGCTTTACAGTCATAAATGCATTCAGTATAAATTTGAAACATATTTCCAAAAGAAAACCAATGAGAGCTTTATCAAAAAGTAGAACAGACGTAAGTCAAAATAATCACTAAGTAAAGATGTCAAACAAAATGTCTAGACATATGGCAAAAAAATAAAAAAAATAAAATCCATGTCCAGGGATTTTTTTTTTTTTTTTTGCCATGCATTGGTCATAGAGCTCATTGTAGCGGTGCCTCAGGTGCAGAAATATATTAATTGCCAAAGGTTCACACGTACTCCGTCCGCAGTGCATATACAGTATGTGTATGCAGTGCAGAAGCAGCAGCGAGAGCGCGTTATTGTAACGCGGAAGCACATAAAAATAATGCGCGAGCGCGAATCTCTCTGCTCAAAACCAGACACTCACTGCTCAGATACACGCTGCTCTCATCCAGAGAGAGTGCGCGCAATTAAAACATGTCTCCTCTCACTCACTCACTCACTCACTCACAACTCTCTCTATGCTCATGCGCTAGATATTCAGTCTTTTCACACCTCTCGATTTCTAACCTTTTCTGTTCACATCTTTTACCGTGTGCAGTGTAAACGTTCTGATCCTTTAACATGGGCTCGGAAAAAATACTCATCACAGACAGAGAGTGTGAACCTGGAGATAGGCATATGCCCAGTCTGTTCTGGCGCTCCATTTAGGTGCGCTGCATTCTGATTGGATCGGATAGCGTACTGCGGGAGGTCGGGACCGCGAAAATCGTGCTATAGAGCGATTTAGAAATCGCGCACGCTCAAATCTGATTTTATTACGATTTCGATTAATCGCACAGCCCTAATTTAATTACTGTATATTATGCTGCTGCCATACAGATCTAATATAGAAATGCGATTTCTTTCCCAGCTGTTTACCTTCACAGACATAAACGACTATTTTTGTAACTCGTGTGTTTTTAACATAAACGTGTGTGTATTTGACAATTTAATCGCAATAAGACACAAAAGAGAACTTTCTGTGCACATGCTTCAGATGTGTACGCTCAGAAAACCGTCTATCAAGTTTAAACTAAAACCAAACATGTTTTTTTAGCAGAGTATCTGAGGAACAAGCTGTAAATGCACAGCCCTATTCTGAAAAAGGAGGTGGGGAGCAGCAGCTCATTTGCATTTAAAGAGACATGCACTAAAACAGCGTGTTTCTGCTTCCACTCAAAATAGACATTTTCAAAATTATATAATAAATGATCTGTGGGGTATTTTGAGCTGAAACTTCAGACACATTCTGGGGACACCTGAGACTTATATTACATATTGTAAAAAGGGGCATAAAAGATCTCCTTTAATATGTGAAATTTTATGTATATGTGTAATACAACAAAGCTTTCTGTGAACTATATAAGTCTGAATGTAATTAAAAACTAACAAGAATTAAAACAAGGGCACCCACCATTCATTGTGTCAGACACAGAGCCGGCGATGGAAGCGGGAGAGTTGGTGGCACGGGACTGTGGAGCAGAAGACACAGGTTCGTCCACAATTACCAGCATGTCGCTGCTGCTTTCGTCTGCAGGAATGGAGCTGGGCTGGAGCTCACTGCTCAACGAGATCTGCAGGGACACATAGTTCTGGGGGTGAGACAGGGACAGAGGGACAGCACCACGAAGGAAAGACAGCAGGACCAGAAGATGGACGAGGAGGAGGAAGAGCGGCGTGAGATCAATGTAGCAAGTAAATGAGAGGATGTGTGTTGACAATGGCATAATAGCTCTATAGAAATCATCCATTCTTTGGGAAAGTTCTCACATGATTGTTTTGTGGACTCATCAGCTAAAGAAATGTCATTACAGGACCAGCACTGTACAATAATTCTTCCTGACACCATGACCTCTGCAATTCAACAAACATTATCAGGATCACACAGTTCAATCCAGTCCAGGAAGTGCATACGAGTAGAGTCTCGTACAGTCTTACCTCACTGAAGGGGCTGGGCATGGCAGAGTCCATGTCCACACTGATGAACGAGTCTTCTCCATCTGCCGACAGATTGGAGTTGTCTGCAGACGGGACGAAAGGGATGACCACATTCACACCTTCCTTCTTCCTCTTAGTGTCTGGGTCATCTTCCTTTCTCCTTTAAAATGAGAGGGATGCATGGAAACAGGACAGTTGGACAAGGGTGGTTAGGACATTTTCTTAATTTTCACATACAAAATAATTTGATATATCTATAAGGATTTCTACATCAGGATCTTTTAAAATCTTGATAGTAAATTTTTTTTGTGATAGTGACTATAAAGCAGTGCTATTTTAGTATTTATATGCTATTATAATATTTACATTTTGGATAAGGTTTTATTTTTATATTTCATGTTAAGTGTTTAGTCTAAGTTTCAGTAATTTTGATATGTGCTTCTGTCATTTTTGTTAGATTTCTTTTAATAGTTTGATTTATCATTATTTTGTCTTTATTTCAACTTATTTATTTCAGTTAGTTTCAACTTATATTTATATTTTATTTGATTTAAAATGGTTTTTACTTACAAACTTGTAATAGTTTTAATAGTTTAATAGTTTTTAGTTACCACACATCCTTGAGTGGTATATACATACCTACACACACATATATTTTTTATCTATTTTATTATTGTTGACCACTGCAGAGGAAGCACTTACTCTTTCTGCATACTTCTCCCTCTTCCTCTTCCGCTCTTTCACCTTACTGCTCTCCTCCAGCTGCCGTTTCTCTTCCTGCCGTAAACGTACTGCCCGGAAACACAACCAAATCTTCCAATCAGAGCCGAGCAATTCATTCATTTATTAACTCATTTAGATTACACATATGCATGTATTATCATAAACCGAGTGGTAACTCACATTTTTTCTCCAGCTCCTCATCATCCAGCAGCAAGCTGACCACCTCTTTGGGCTTCAGGGTGTCAGGTTTAAAATTTTCTCCTGATATTACCATCCTCTGAATCTGAAGTGCAGATCCCACAGCCGAAAGTGATTATTGAGACAGAGAATAAATAAATCAAATCAGTAAAAGCAGAAAGAAGAGAAAATTTGACTCTTGGAAACATACACTGACTATGTTGATACAGACATCCTGGACTACATGTTTAAAGCACATATGCAATTACAGTATAATTAGTAGTAATTAGAGTTGAAACCATAGGCTAAATATTCCTTTAACCCCCTTGTCACTGCAAAGACTCTTCTGAGGTTTGACATTTAGATAAATATAGCTTTGTAACTTAAACTGACTGATGTAAGCTATCAGGAGAAAAAAATTGTCCAACCATTGCAGAATTAGCTGAATTAAAAGGAAAACTTGTTACATTATATTTTGTGTAACCTTCTGGCCCGAGGAAGGCACTCGATACTGTGTACTAACCTCACTCTTTTCTTTGGCTCTCTGTAGGATGCGTTCCTCAATTGTCCCTTTGCATATAAGCCGATAGACTGTGACCTGCTTGGTTTGTCCAAGTCTGTGGGCTCGATCCATGGCCTGCTGGTCAACTGTGGGGTTCCAGTCACTGTCATAGAAGATCACCTGGAAAGAGAGGAAACGGCTAAATTGGTAACGTGAAATTATCTCCTCTTATGATCTCATTCCTATTCGTGGTTATTCCACAGATGCCATTTTTAATCCTTGCACATACAATCCACCCTGGTTTAAAATACTGTTTAAGGCTCAAATTGCACACCTCTTGTAACCACTTCCAGAGACTGCTGCACCGTTATTTGTTTATTTAATACCTTTCTATTATTGCAATATCCATCATTTCAGATAAACCCACCCCAAAACAAACCGTGGTAGGTCGCGTTACATGCTGACCATTTGGTCGAAGTTTCAAAGTGTCCGTGTTAAGGTCGACGAGTTCAGCAGCTATTACTACATGAGTGCTAAATGTCTTTGAGTTCATACAATATTAGAGGCCGTTCTCATGGCCTCTGGTGGGGGGAAGGCAATCTGGTAATCATGATGTGCTGATGGGCTGCGGCCTCACCGTGTCTGCAGCTGTCAGGTTGATCCCCAGGCCTCCGGCTCTGGTACTGAGGAGGAAGACAAAAATATCCGTCCTGCAAAGGGAGGGGAGACCAGAACAGTGAGAGAAAGTAAACAAAGCGGAGGCAGATCGTGCTCTTTAAGGGGCCTGCCCAACCGCCCAGGATTTACACAGAGAGACGTTTCAACATATAGCACACTCCTCTAGAAAATAAAAACCAGAGCCCACTGCACCCACAGAGAGCTGAGCTAATGCAAACCAGACCCCATGAGGAAGGGTGGGGAAAGAGAAGAGAGCGTAAAACCCTGACAGCACCGCCAGGGAAGAGGAATTTACGCTTGGTGACATTTTGGAAAAACAAGCCCCAATTAGCTTTAAGAAGAGACGGGCGCTTACAGACATGTGCGTCTCCTTTTCAAACCTTGCTGTCGGGCTGCTGAAAACTTGCTGAAAACTCACCGGCTCTGGAAGTCAGCCACCATGTCCCGCCGCTCTGAAATCTTGGATGAACCATCCAGTCTCATGTAAGTATGCTTGCGGTACACCATGTACTCCTGCAGGTCAGTTGAGAAACATTTCAAGTAAGAAAATGGAAAATCATGCAGGCAAACAAGTCAACGATATTAAACTGGTATGTCTTTTTCACTTTAATTCTCTTTTAAAAAATCTGCAAGGCCGGTTTTGAATAACGTCCCCCTTTACACACAGCCACAGATCCTCATTAGCATTGCAGACTCTTCTCAGAGACTTTTCTCAGATGACCTCCCACTCTCCTACACCACCCAGAGTGAAGTCTCAACTCCATCAGGCCTACCACTCCACTGGACGGCCTCCCAAAAGCACATCTGGACCATATGAAGCGAGCATTAGCACTCTCTTTGACATTAAATGTCTTTGATTAGGACTTTGTTCCAGCCTGAAGTAACATTAGATCACAAATCCCAAGCTTCTCTGCAGCTGTAAGTAACAAATGACACCATCTTAAACAGCATTACACCGCTGAGAATATAAATCCTGGTTAGTAGAATGTCGAACATAACATGATTTAGCCTGAGACTTAGGAACAAAGCCCGGAATATGCTTGAACAGATCTCAAGTGGGAGTTGAGCCATTGAACACATAATTAAAAAAAATACAAATAAAAACTTAACCAAAACACTCAAGGGATCTGCTTGGAGAGACACAAAAAGAAGACAAGACATGACAGTCATCGGCTTCTGCACAGAGAATGCATTGATACAGGGGTTTCCAAACTGTGCTCCAGTGACCTACAAGGGTTTCTAGGGAGTCTGCAAAAATTGTGAAAAACGAAAAAAAAAAAAAAAAAAAAAACATTTTTACAAAATGCATTTTAGGGCTGTCAAAGTTGACATGTTACCTTAAGACAGAAATTAAATTAGTTTAATGCAATGTTTTTAATACATTTTAAGCATTTTAACAGTAAAACATTTTTTGGATTATATTTTATTTAATTTCAGTGACAATTATTTAATTTTGTATACATATACAGGTCCTTCTCAAAAAATTAGCATATTGTGAAAAAGTTCATTATTTTCCCTAATGTAATGATAAAAATTAAACTTTCCCGTATTTTAGATTCATTGCACACCAACTGAAATATTTCAGGTCTTTTATTGTTTTAATACTGATGATTTTGGCATACAGCTCATGAAAACCCAAAATTCCTATCTCAAAAAATTAGCATATCATAAAAAGGTTCTCTAAACGAGCTATAACCTAATCATCTGAATCAACTAATTAACTCTAAACACCTGCAAAAGATTCCTGAGGCTTTTAAAAACTCCCAGCCTGGTTCATTACTCAAAACCGCAATCATGGGTAAGACTGCCGACCTGACTGCTGTCCAGAAGGCCATCATTGACACCCTCAAGCGAAAGGGTAAGACACAGAAAGAAATTTCTGAACGAATAGGCTGTTCCCAGAGTGCTGTATCAAGGCACCTCAGTGGGAAGTCTGTGGGAAGGAAAAAGTGTGGCAAAAAACGCTGCACAACGAGAAGAGGTGACCGGACCCTGAGGAAGATTGTGGAGATGGACCGATTCCAGACCTTGGGGGACCTGCGGAAGCAGTGGACTGAGTCTGGAGTAGAAACATCCAGAGCCACCGTGCACAGGCGTGTGCTTTTGAACCAGAAACAGCGGCAGAAGCGCCTGACCTGGGCTACAGAGAAGCAGCACTGGACTGTTGCTCAGTGGTCCAAAGTACTTTTTTCGGATGAAAGCAAATTTTCCATGTCATTCGGAAATCAAGGTGACAGAGTCTGGAGGAAGACTGGGGAGAAGGAAATGCCAAAATGCCTGAAGTCCAGTGTCAAGTACCCACAGTCAGTGATGGTCTGGGGTGCCATGTCAGCTGCTGGTGTTGGTCCACTGTGTTTTATCAAGGGCAGGGTCAATGCAGCTAGCTATCAGGAGATTTTGGAGCACTTCATGCTTCCATCTGCTGAAAAGCTTTATGGAGATGAAGATTTCGTTTTTCAGCACGACCTGGCACCTGCTCACAGTGCCAAAACCACTGGTAAATGGTTTACTGACCATGGTATTACTGTGCTCAATTGGCCTGCCTACTCTCCTGACCTGAACCCCATAGAGAATCTGTGGGATATTGTGAAGAGAAAGTTGAGAGACGCAAGACCCAACACTCTGGATGAGCTTAAGGCCGCTATCGAAGCATCCTGGGCCTCCATAACACCTCAGCAGTGCCACAGGCTGATTGCCTCCATGCCACGCCGCATTGAAGCAGTCATTTCTGCAAAAGGATTCCCGACCAAGTATTGAGTGCATAACTGAACATAATTATTTGAAGGTTGACTTTTTTTGTATTAAAAACACTTTTCTTTTATTGGTCGGATGAAATATGCAAATTTTTTGAGATAGGAATTTTAGGTTTTCATGAGCTGTATGCCAAAATCATCAGTATTAAAACAATAAAAGACCTGAAATATTTCAGTTGGTGTGCAATGAATCTAAAATATATGAAAGTTTAATTTTTATCATTACATTATGGAAAATAATGAACTTTTTCACAATATGCTAATTTTTTGAGAAGGACCTGTATTTTGCGACTTGTTTTTATAAAGCTCTACAAGCAAAATAAATGTCTTTATAAATGAAAATATATAGCTTCCTTTATATTTTAGAACAGGGTTCCTAGTTTGAAAAATGTATTATGCACATTACAAAAGTAGTCTGGTTATATCAGAGGTTGCGTTAACCGGAAAAATTTTCATCATTGCCAGAAATTTCTTTTGCAGTGATGGAAAAATCTGAAGGCTACGGAGCCCGGCACATGAAATGCAGGAAAAAAAATAGTAGGCTAAATCGTGTGCACGATTTACTATATCGTTCCCTCAATTTATAAATCGTGCGCACGATTTACTAATTTGTTACCTCGATTTGCTAAATCATGCACACGATTTATAAATCGAGAGAGCGAATAAGTAAATTGTGCGCTCAATTTAGCAAATCGAGGGAACAAAACAGTAATCGTGTGCAAGTTTTAGTACATCGAGGGAACGAATTAGTAAATCGTGCACACTCTTAATTTTTTTTTGCATGTAATGTGCGGGGCTCCATAGAAAGCCGTCCGTCACTTTGACAGATTACACTGAGGGTGATCTATTTTAATTTATAACTTTAATTTCCACCCCTGTCCAGTTGGTGGCAAGTGCGCTCCTGTGTAGCAGAAGAGAGCGGGAACATCAGCTCCAGAACAAAAATAAAACTCACAGTCAGTACCCACTAGTAAAGTGAAAGAGATGATCAATTCATGTATTGGCGCTGCCGCTTCACTTGATCTGAGGTGTCTACAGTGATCTATCACACCACATTAAAGAGCGACAAAACTCTATATTTTGCTTGAATTTCCTAATAAAATGGAATCTGAATTTGAAATCTAAGACTTTGTTTCATATCATAAGTAACAACACGCAAAGCTTAGCCTATTGCGATTTATTGGATGGTAGGTGTACTATATGACGTGATATACTATTTGCATGGTTCATTTATCAACTGAAAACAGAAATGCTTGGGATTTAAGAATCAATATTGGTTCATAAAAATTAGAAATTTCATAAAAAAATTAAAAAAAATTTACCCAGCCCTAGGCTATTTTGTTTTTAGTGGCCTCTGCTATCACTGCGTGATGTGGTGTTGAACATGAAAAGTGATCTCTTAATAAATAAATAAATAAATGCATAAGCCTATATGCTTGTCCTGTTGGTTCATTATTAAAAATGAAAATGTGAACAAAAATACAAGCAATGAAATGTGTTATTAGAATTAAAATATGAAAATTAAAATGACGGGTAATGGATAATATATATGGATAATATATTATCCATCACAAGCTGCAGGGGTTGAGAAAAAAAGACAAATTTGTGATGCAATCTAAAAAGGAAAGTCATTTCAGAGGCGGGGTAAGTTAATACATTTTCATGAAAGAATGTAAAGCCAAACATTTTTTTCTTTAGAATTGCATGCATTGATGAATCGTTCACAATAAGACCAGGAATGTGTATCCAAAAAGAAAATAGGATCAATCAAGATTTTCATGTTGTCAAAGTAAAAATATAAGGTGTAGATGTACATGTCTATGCCAAAACTAATGGCCAATCAAAGCCAAAGGTTGATGCCATGTTTTTCCATGCTTAACTTTTTCTTTAGACCAACTACTTCACAAATAAAGGAAGTCAAATCTACGTAATCAGACTTTAGAGAGACTGCCATGGAAAAAGGCTAAAGCCAAAATGAATCGGAAGGAATTCCTATTGACTCTAAGGAGGTGTTTCTAGACAACGAGTGCTGTTGTGTAGGACTATAAGCAGCCTGTGTTGACAATGTTATTGGAGGCTTCTACTTTTAGCCCCATGTTTGGCTTGCTGCTGAACATGTGGCAAACAACTGTGTGCCTCTGGAAAAAGTGATTGTTTCCTCCAGTTCTCTTCTCTGAACTTTTGTCCAGCTTTAACAATATGAAACTACTTTACAGCAAACGTTCCCTTCACAATGCTTGATCAAATACAAACCTCTCCTTTTGTGGGATTAACACTCAAAGTACAATGAACAGGTAAACAAAAACAAGTACAGCACAACCTCAGATATCTACAATTGCTTCAGTTTAGACCGATTTCTGTGGACATGAAGGAAAGGTTGAAGGTTAAAGGAGAAAAACACGTCACAATGACATGATGTAGTTACGTAATGTTCACAGGCCACAGAGCTGTCAGTCACGACTGTGAGAAGTTCCTGGAAGCACTCACCTCTAAAAGGTCTATCATGCGGGTCATCTGAGAGTAGATGAGAACACGGTGGCCCTGAGACTTCAGTCGAGTCAGCAGCAGGTCTAGAGTGTGAAGCTTCCCGCTGTCTGTGATCAGAGACTCTTTGTCTGAAGAACAAAGAGGAGAAAACATTTCAAAACACTGAAAAATGGTCATGTGTCAGCTCACAAGATCAAAACTGTATCCCACAGTGTCGGAATGGAGCTGATTAGACAAATCAAAGCAATATAATGAATAAGCTTGTCGAGTGACAGCAATTTCCCCTCCATGCTCCAACGTTCTACAATCCCTCCGCTCCAGGTTTTCCATTTCCTGCTCCTCACTTGCCGATGACAGAAACCCCACTCTCAGCAGCAAAATTTGTTACAGATACGCTGTAAAGTTCTTTCAGTATGTTTGTTTTATGATATCACGAACAATTAAGCACAAAGTGAAAAGTTCTCTTATGTGGAAAAAAATATTAGAGAAAAATGGTATGCTTTATTGAAAGACCAAAATTAGGCAAAAATATACTGTATGTACTACACTCAGGATGACAGGTGTTTATTTTTTGTTTTGTTTTTAAGTGATGCATGACATATTTGTACCAAATCGGTTACAGATTACAGGAGTTTTTTTAATTTCTTATTTTTTCTGTATTTTTACATTTAAACTAACATGAATCTTACAAAACAATAACTGATTGATACTGTTAAATGTAAATTTGTGCAAAAAAAAAAAAAAAAGAAGAAGAATGATATTGTTGTGAATTTGATAGTATTGAATTTTGACTTCAGCCATAACATGAGCCTATCAACATCTAGTATTTTAATGTTGGTGCATCTCTAGTTATTTCTTTGTTTGTTTGTTATCATCTAAATTATTTTCTGAGGTCATTTTAGCCAAAAAAAAAAAAAAAAAGATTTTCAATTTCCATACTGTGCATTATACTGTTGTTGTGATGCCTAAATGCACTTTCATGTAGATTTAAGTGTTTTTTTTTTTTCTTTTTATTAAACACCAAATTGTACTGAACTTTGTCTTTGGCCATAACATGAGCTTATCAATCGATATCTACCATTTTAATGTTGGTGCATCTCTAGTAACTTTTGTTTGTTTTCATCTAATCCACATCATCCTCTAAATGCTAATCAAGTTGTATATTATGTTTTTCAAAATTTAAGGTGGTCATCAAATGTACATCAGTTATGTAAGTCATCAAGACATTTGATTGAGGTTCACAGACCAGAAAATTATGTGCCAATGGTCTGTCAGTGCTGTCACCCCAACAGTGCTTACAAAAGAGGAAGCACGGGCTTCCCATTGTTGACTGGTGCAACCCTTGACCCTAGGGTCAGCTCATGGGGGGGAAGTTAAATGACCCTGCTAGTCACGGGCACTCAGAAAGTGATTATACACACAAAATGAGCCGGCTGCCAGAGCAATCTAGAGATCCCAAGAGACAGTTTGAGGCCTGCTGGCCGAGCCTTAGACAGTACAAAAAGCATGTCAAACATACGGCCAGCATGACCATGTTGCTATTACCACATCATGTATACATGCTAATGTGAACCATAGATGAACCCTGACTCAACACCCCTATGACCCTGAAAGGGGAATGTGTGTAACCTTTTCAATGAGTGGTGGAGAATGGCTCAAATTAACCCATACACTCAAGAATCTCATACTCACCGTGTAGACGATCCACAAGATAATGACCATATGGATCTAATTTACTCCACGCGAGATGAACATTTTCTCTAAGGGAGGGGGTCTTAAACATCAGGCCTGTGGGCCATATTTGGCCTAAGAGGTATTTTCCAATGACCCCTCAAGTTTTAATAATCCAAAAGACTAACGAAACAGTCTATATCCTTGTATACATCGAAACAGTTATATTCGGCTGTACTGAATTAGATGGAAAACTAGATCACATCCAAGCGATGTGTTTGCAGAGAGGATGGCAAGTTCTGTTTGAAAGCTTCAGAGCAAATCACACAAAATTACACTTAAATTCTCATTATCGTCCAACTTTAAAAAGTCCAGATTTGATGAGATTATCTGGCAAAGAAATTGGAAAAACAAATTAGACACTTTACAATGTTTACAAATTCTTCATTTACTAATCATGCAGAAACTGCACATCCATCAGCTTTCTGAAGAGTTTCAAGGCAGACGTCTAAAATCTACTTGGAATAATTAAAAAAATTAGATTAAAATGAGTCAACTTCAGTTTGACTCATCGCTTCAATAAAAGCCTTGCTGTAGAATGTAATATTTAAAATATCCAGAAAAAAACAACAATTTACAAAACAGTTCATTTGTAAAATTTCAATTGAATTCAATTGAATAAATCATTGATCAATTAAACAGTAAAATATAAAATACTATGAAATATTATTAAAAATATTTTGTAATATATTTCTATTTTATTGCTTTTTAAAATGTAATTTATTCCTGTTATGGCAAAGCAGAATGTTCAGCAGCCATTTCCTGCTTAATATTTTTGTGGAACCATTTTTTTTTTTTTTTAAGGATTCTTTGATGAGGAGAAAATTCAAAAGAACAGCATTTAATTTAAATAGAAATATTTTGTAACAAAGACTCTACTGTCACTTTTATAAAACGAATGTGTTCCTGCTGAACAAAATTATTAACTTATTTTAAAAAAATGTTCTGCCCCCAAACTTTTTAATGGTAGTGTACATACCTTAAATTGCTCTAGTTTTTTACAGTGACTTGCAGATTCAATAAAGATCTACTAGAACTGATTATACACTATACAATGATTATATACTACGCTACATAATGGCTAAATACTATACTATTTTCAGACCACTAAAGACTGCTTGAAGGATCACATTTTTCAGCAAGAGATCGCCTGCTCAAATACAAGTAGAAGTTTAACAACCATATCCCACAGTGTTAACAGTAATGGTTTCTTTAGCAAAAAGCCGAGGTTTCAGGTTCCCGACTGAGAGAAGGATGGTTTCATGAAGAGAGAAGAGTGTCCCATACACTCTTCCCCATAAGGCTCTAATCTAATGGGTCTGGCGTCAGAGGGATGAGGCAAAGAGCTGCCAGATCCCACTTTATGAAGCCCCTGAAAGATTGTGGGATGAAGATGGTGGTCTAAGGGGATGATGTGACCCGTTGGTACCCACAACTCAACGGCACCGGCACCACAGAGTCTCCTCTGGTGTTTCCATTCCCGTCTTATCAAATCCCCCCACACGTCCTATTTCACAAGTCTGACGAGTCTGCAATTAGTCAGACACATGCTACTTTGTCTAAAACCAGCTCTTAGAAATGCTTATCAAACACAACTAATCTCATACAAAAACATTTGTCATTTTCAGAGGAAACTAACAAGGATGACTTCATCATTTAGATTTCACGATAACAGATTTAGGGGTGGATAATGTCGGAATGAAAGTTTATCGAGGACGCCTTCATGTATTTTCAGGACACCTTCCAACTGCAAAACAGAAGGAGAACAAAGATACCAAGAGCTGTGCCATCAGACATCACTCTGGTTATTGCTATCAATTCAACCCACCTGCTGGTGGAAACCCCTCAAGAGTGCCCTTCCAGGAGCCTCGGCTCTAATCCAATCCGTCCTGTCCAGAATTCAGGTCTGACCCGAGGGTGAACCAATTTCAAAATCTGTCACAGAGCCCTGTATGAGCTGATTAACCCCCTTGCCTATTTAATTGCCTTTCCGCTGCTTGCTAATTTCATTAAAGCGATCTCAGCTTTAGGGCCGCTTCTTCTGGAAAAGGGACAGTGGCCGATAACACAAGCACCGGCCTAACTTGCTATAAAATTAGCTTTAGTGTTTACTGACGCCCAGTACAACCACTAGTCAACACCTAAACATGAGCACAGGGCCAAGGAGTGGGGGTGAGGCTGGTGCTCAACACAAACAATATTTGTTTTGCCACTCTGTCAACTGGCAAAACTTCGCAGAAGTGACAGTGATTACTGCACCTTAAAAACAGGGCAGAGTTGCACAAATAAATTACGCAATCACAGTTTACAAGGGCATGAGCTCAGATCTGAAATGTGATATAATTACAAAGTAAGGTGTAATTCACTTGAAATTAAAATTCTGTCATCATTTACTCACCCTGATTATGTTTTGAATAACTTTCTAGTGGGGGAACACAAAAGATATTTTGATGGATCTTTCAACTGTTTTAGTCCATACAATGAGTCAGTGTGGTTCTAAACAACAATATGTGAACTCTACCTTTAAAGGGATAGTTCACCCAAAAATTTAAGTTTTGTCATTAATTACTCACCCTCATGTCGTTCCAAACCCGCAAGACCTTTCGTTCATCTTCGGAACACAAATTAAGATATTTTTGATGAAATCCGAGAGCTTTCTGACCCTGCATAGACAGCAACTGAAACATTTTAAGGACCAAAAAGGGAGTAAGGACATCATTAAAATAGTCCATGTGACATCAGTGGTTCAACCTTAATGTTATGAAGCACACTTTGCGCACAAAAAGTATTCTTGTAGCTTCATAACATTACAGTTGAACCACTGATGTCACATGGACTATTTTAATGATGTCTTTACTATCTTTCTGGGCCTTGAACACGTCAGTTTTGTTGTTGTCTATGGAGGTTCAGAAAGCTCTTGAATTTCATCAAAAATATCTTAATTTGTGTTCTGAAGATGAATGAAGGTCTTACGGGTTTGGAACGACATGAGGGTGAGTAATTAATGACAGAATTTAAATTTTTGGATGAACTATCCCTTTAGACTTTTAAAAAAGTGCTAAATACAATGTTCAAGACAAAAAAGCCACAGGCCTGCTGCTGATGGAATGGATTCAGATAATTAGGATATTCCATCTAAAGCCATCTTTTTGTAGTTAAAAATCAAATGAAATGTGACACATTTGCCACACACAATGTTTATAGAGTCTTGCATCAGTCCAGTGACCACAGATATTGCTGGGACGGGAGGTAAATGAGGGAGACTGTCATTAAGCTGTCGTATATCGATTATACTCACCAGATCCTGCCTGGGATCTGAGCACTAACCAAAACACAAAAGCAAAGGGGTGAAAGATGTGACCACATTTTGAATTTCACACAAAAGGGAGAGGCAAAACAGACTAAAACCAAGCAAAATGCTCCCTCTGTAGGCCAGAATGTGTCCTGCATCAGGGAAGCAAATCGTTTCACGAAAGGTCGACATCATGACTTCTGCAGCCTTTGACCTGCAAAAGCAAAATAAGCGGTGGTCTTGAGAACAAATTGCACAGTGGAGCTCATGGGAAATCAGGGTTCGAGTCTGTTCCTGGCCATATTCCCATAATGTGTCCTACTACAAGCAAATAAATGTAGCTTCAGACCAAAAGAAAAACCGTAGAAGTATAGTAATTAGTAAGTAGTAGTACGTAAAAGAATAATTAGATTAAAATGTAACACTATTCTATTCAATGTTTGATACATTAGCGTGATTATACTCTTTTTTTTTTTTTTTAAACAATATACATATTACTTTCTAATATACAAACATGGATAATATTTCCAAACACCTTGGTGAAGTCTAGCTGTTTTTCACAGTCAGAAAGGCGGGGCAAGGGAGCAGATCACAAACAATTATGCAGTCACTGTTGTTTGGGCCCCAAATCAAAAAGGCCAGGAATATTTCCGGCCATTTTGCTGGAGTGCAGAGATTCTTTGAAAGAACAGGAAGGGAAAGCAGAGTTTCCCACAGGCTGTCTGTGAGCTGAGCTCTGCAGCATTCTCACTCTCTCTCCCTCAAAACAACAGCTCAAAGCAGCAGTCGCATTACAATAATGTGCAGACCTATTGTAAGAGAAAGCCTGTCCTCCTGTGGCCTGCCCCCCAATTAGTGTGGCACGAAAGGTACAGCAGTTAGTACACGAACACTTTCATGTGTGCAAACCATTCGATGGGCGGCCACACCAATGTTGACAGCCCCCCCAAAAAATGCATCAGGTTAAATCTTGCTAAATGTGTGTGTGATACAGTAAACACAGTAAATGTTTTTGCACTATGAAAAGGGCAGAGTTGAACATGTTCACATTTGTTTAATGGTTGTCTCATATATAAATGTATCCATAACTCTATAACTAAGATAGAAATAAAAATATATAAACTTCTACTATTCCTATTCTTAATTAAATATATGAAATGATAATCTAATCGTCCTAACTTTTATTTGATTTTATTATACAACTCAAAAATATATGTAATGATATAATTCATGCAATCAAGTGTTTTCAATCTTTATCATCATCAAATCCTTAAAACTCAAATCCTAAAATTTAAAAGGCATTTCTATAGTTTCTTGTAAACACCCAACGTACACTTTGAAAAATTAATAAATATGCCTAAAGTATGTGTCTATTATATTTCTTTCTATTCATTATAATGCTATACTGTTATAGTACTGTATTTATTTATTCACTCATATTTTTCTCATTTATTTTAATCTGATGTTTATTCATTTACTTTAAGCTCATTTTCAATTATTTGTGACCCCCCCCATTTATGAACACCTGATCTATATAACTTATTTATATGTAATTTTTTTTATGTGCATCTTAAGTTACAGATTTACAAATACAGCCACGATCTGATTTTGATATATATTAAAAGTTTTTTCCCCACTAACAAGGATAACACATTAACATTTATATATATATATATATATATATATATTATCCTATGTATTACCCTATGATTATTTAATTGTCCAACACAGTATCCAGTTGTAGCTCATAAATCCTCCATCAGCCTCTATATGTAGATGTAGGCTTTCAATTGCATGAGCCAGTGGTGGGACCACCAGCATACTTCAATGACTCTTACCCAGTCTTGTGTCATTTCCTTCCCTGGGTACAGTATGACTCTGAGAAAATGGGAAAAGTGAGCTCTGAAACACCTTAAGCCTGTGAATGAACATTCACAGTGATACACACACATAAACATTCAAAGCACTTACCTAACGCTGTTCAAAAACAATGTCCAATAGTCCAACTTCCTTGCTTTGTCCCCCCTCCCAACTTCACAAGCACTCCCAGACCTCTTTCTCTTCCCCAGTCTGCTCCCAGCAATTACACTGGAACGCGCACACAAACACACGCCTACGCGCAAATCACACAACCGGCTGATGCAAAAATCAGTGTTATCTGCAAATGAAGTCTTAAGTATCGCTTGGCACTACTCCTATCGCACTGCCATGCTATACATGTGACAAATGGCTGTGCATTGGTGCCAAAACAGTGACCGTGACTGAGGTGCACCGGCCCTCAGACATGGCCTATTCCATGACCTCCAGCACTCTCCCATGGGTCTCCATCTCGTTTTTTTTCTTTGATTGAAATGCACTTTGGCCCCAGAGCACAGCGGTGCCATGGTGTCCCTCAGGGCCTGAAGGCTTGCCATAAGGAGCTGAGACACAGTTCTCTAGTTTGTGTTTGGTCTAAAGGAGGGAGTTGTCGCTTCTGAGGGCATTATAAATTTCAATAAAATTTAGACTTCCTCTCGAGACATTCGAAACCTTTATGAACAAACCAATGAACGTGAGAAAGTCCTTTGTCTTAAATAAAAATGTCTTTGCAAGGACAATAGCCGGATACAAATGTCTTGGAAAAATGAAGTACCTCTCGACCGCTTTTACACACGAGCAAACATAAACAAACACGCATGCACGCACGCTATCTCCCACCCAGGATTTCACCTACCTGGGATCCTTATGAAGGACCAGCCGTGTCTTTGCTGCAGGGCCATGATGCCCCCTGAGCTCTGAGGGAGGAAGGCCTGAGAACGTTGAGCCCAGGCACAAGCCAGCTCGGGGGATCCGTACAGGAAGCACTGCTTGGCAATGAGACTCCCTCCATCTCGTATTAACCTCCATTCATACTCAGCGCTGCGATCCACACAGTAGCGTTCCATGGGAACTGAAGTCACCTAGGGAAAGAAGAAAATCCCTTAGTCAACACCTCCGAGGCTGTTTACACTATCAAAGTGTCTTTCCTTCAGATAATTGCCATCTTTTCCCCTATTCAGTCTTTTTATCGCTAAGAAACACCAAACAAATTGGAGCTTAAGGGGGGAGAACAATCATTTCCAGTTGTCGAACTTGCACACACACAACCCTGTCTTTCTGACATTTTGTCCGAACCCCGCCGCTCTGGCAGGAAAGCGTGGCAGAGGTCAGCGGTGCTAACAGCGCTAACAGGCCTTTGAGTAACAGATGACCATTTCCTGTAGTGATTCACACCGCTCACAACCCCTTCCACTGGCCATTTCTTTTCTCTCCCTCTCGCTTTATCCCTCTTTCAGCTTTATGAAGAATTTTATGGCGTGCTGACAAGCGGATGATATTATCTTCCTTTCATTCTTATCTCTGATGAAAAACAGCTCAGCTTTGGCCAGGCTTCCAGTTTTGTAGCGAACAGCTGACCAATAGGAGCGCGAACACGCAGATGTGGCCATAAAAAGCCAACAGGGTCAAGAGTCCCTCATGAATAAAGAGAAAAAAGGCGACTAATCTATCTTATCACTTTCCCACAGTGCCAATATGCCCCTGGTGCCTAGGGGCCAGTGCCAATGCGGTGCCAGTTCTCACATCGCACCCATGAGGCCAGACACAATCCCGACTCTCTGGGCTGGGAGAACACAGAGATAGCCTCACATTAGCCAAGTTAACAGCAGATGTTGGAGGGAAAAGAACAGTTTCTCATACACGACTGAACCATTAACGTTGTGGATATGATTCAGTACAACCCCACTGGTCACGTATAAAAGATTAATATCTTGACTAGCTTAAGTAGGAAGTTTTCCTGGCTCACCGTCTTTTGCTGGATCTGAAACAACCTTCCTATCTACCAATCAGATTTTTTAGATTAGGTTTAGGGTTACGGTTAGGCTTACAGGCTTGAAAAAGATTCTGATCAAACTGGCATTTGATAAAAGATCAAATCATCTCAGGTTTAAAAGGTGGGTCATTGTTAGGGTTAGAAAAAGAGCAAACTTGGAGTTTCAAACTGGGAAAACAAGATAGAAAACTGAGTGAATAAAACAAAATTATAATATTATAATTAAATAAGCAGACTAAGAATATAGAATAATTAAAACATTATTAGTTCTATAAAATACTATAAAATATATTTAAATAATTATTTCATTACATTACATGTAATTATAAGACAAATAAGTTCACATAAGAAGGACATTACTATTTATATAAATAATAATTACTTTACTATAAAATCTAATAAAAATATGTAAACACAAATTATAATATTATTGTATAAATAAAATTATAATTACAAAAAAATAATAATAAGAAGAAGAAGATAAAGATAGTAGTAAGACTAAGGATAATGAATATGTAATTGTTTTGAGATTTTCTTTTTCAATCTAAAAAGATCTGAAACCCACTCAGATAGTTTGGCTAGAATTTTTTGATAGGAATGTTGATCTTGAAGCAAATAATGAGCAAATAATGCTGTCAGTCTCAACTATCATGTTTCCTTTAGTACCAAACATGTGAATTCACAATATCTCGATAATATCCCTAAGTTTGCAAGTATCCCAAATTGCGGTGTGGTTTTTGATGGGCTGTGTATTCACAGCCAGAGAAGCAGCCCTTAACCAAGACCTCTGATTTCTCACTGGTGGGCTTGTGTTGTTTGGTTACTCTCCACCGAGGTCATGATCAGCTGAGCAGAAGATCTGTCAGGGGGTCAAACAGGATAAATAAACCAGGCTTGTACTGAGGGCCACACAGAGAACAAGTCTTTCATTTTGGATAACTAGTTTGTTTCTGAGACAGCGGGATATCCCTGTCAGCATCTGACCACCCTCAGCAGAATTTTGCCAAACCGTTACTGGATACTGAAACAGAGTTACTACATATAGAAATCTGGATTTATTTCATTCGCTAAACTGAGTGAAAATTTTGGCAAGCAATATGGTCAACTTAGATGTTTTTGGAGGGAAAGGCTGTGTGTTTCTCACCCTGGGTGTGACGGTGAGTAAAAACTTGGGTGGTTGGGTAGCCTGGCACGGTCTGAAGGTTTGAGTGGATGAGAGTCTGCTGTGGATGACCACATCAGTGTGACAGATCAGCGAAGACCCTGTGGACGTGAACACCAAGTCCTGCAGGAAAGAAAAAAAGAAAGTCAGTATAGCATATTACACCCTACTAAATCACATACTGTCAAAATGTCAACACGTGAGGATGGCCATTTTTCTGCACGAAGTGTGAATTTGTCAAATAGGATTACATGGGCCTGCAGCACCTCCTAGTGATCTCACTACTCTCTACAACGAGTTCCTCCTAATCTAATGTAAACCCAACTCCCATCTCATGGGCTCCATTTGTCACGAGTCAAGGGGTCACACTGAGCAGAAATGATACTCTAAATGAGACCACATTGGTAACAGACGTCCAGACGGGGTCACGGTCAAAACTACAGCTCTAATGACCCACATGAATCATAAAGACCAGCCTATATATCTGCCTGTTTCCTGTCTGCATCCACTAAACTGACAAGAATAAACAGACATGTCAACTTCATTTAGACGAGGCTGTGAGCTAATGATGGATGATGTGTGAAAGACATGTGATGAGAGAGAAAGAAAGAAAAGAGAGAAAGTGAGAAAAAAATGAGAGTGAAAATTTAAGAAAAAAATAAATAAAATCCAAGAAAAAAGGAGTGAGAAAGAAAGGAAATTAAAAAAAAAATGCAAGCAAAACAACAGCAATAACTAAAAGAAAAAAGGAATGGAAAAAGAGGGCAGAAATTAAAGAATGGAAGAGTGCAAAAAACAAAAAAAGCACAGAGTAACAAAAATAAAGTCAAGATGGAACAATAGGGGATAAAAAACAAGCATGAGTGAAAAAAATGCAAAAAGGTAAGAAAAAAACAAATTACTAAATGGCAGGTAAGCAAAAATGAAAGAACAAAAAGAGGGAGAATGAAAGAACAATTAAACAACAACAAAATGAAAGGACAAAAAAGCCAAGAAAAATTAATAATTTAAAAAAAATTAAAAGAAAGAATAATAAGCAAGCCAAAAATCAATACAAGAATGAAAAACAAAAATGAAAAACAGAGAAAGAAAGAAAGATCAACAGAGAAAGTGAGAAAGAAAGAAAAGTTTAAAAAAGCAAAAGCAAGCAAAACGACAGCAATAACTAAAAGAATGAAGGAATGGAAAAAGGGAGCAGAAATGAAAGAATGGAAGAGTGCAGGAAAAAAATGAACAGAGGAATAAAAATAAAGTCAAGAAAAATAGGGGAAAAAATAAAAGAAGCAAAAAGTAAGTACAAGTAAAACAAAATGCTAAAAAGCAAGAAAATTTAAAATCATAAATAAAAAAAGCAGAAATAAATTAATAAATGACAGGAAAGCAAAAATGAAAGAACAAATAAACAGCAATAATAAAATAAAAGAAATAAAGAAATAAAGAAAGAAAGAAAGAAAGAAAGAAACAAAGAAAGAAACAAAGAAAGAAAAAAAGGAAAATTGGGTTAAAATTTAAATGACAGCAATAACTAAAAGAATGAAGGAATGGAAAAAGAGCATAAATGAAAGAATAGAAGAGTGCAGGAAAGAATAAAAAAACAGAAATATAGTCAAGACGAAACAATTGGAAAAAAAGAGGGAGTGTGAAAGAACAAATAAACAGCGATAATAAAATAAAAGAACATAAAAGCCCCCTCAAAAAAGAATAAATGAACCAACAAAAGAAAAAAGAAAAAGCAAGCAAGAAAGGAAAATAGGAAAAACAAAATACGAAAGAGAAAGAAGAAAAGCAAAAGAATGAAAGAATGAAAATGGACAAAGATGATTACAAAGAAAGAAAGAAAGAAATGTGCTGTAGGGCAGTGTCAGCAGGAGTGCTAGTGTCTCGTTTCATAAAGCACAGGCTTGAAACTCTAGCCAGGACGTCAGTGAGAGTGACCGTACAAACACAGATGAGGCATCAAGACGATCCAGCATCCAGAGCCATCCAGATCCACAAACACAACAACACACAGATCGGCTACATCTGCACAGAGAGGAGGATCCCTCGGTTCACATTCAGCTCTGGACTTGAGCAATACGTGATTACTCACAAATCACACACTGCCAGCTTAAATTTAGACTGGGAATCAGTTTTGCAGAGTATCTTGGTTTACAACTCAAAATCGCAATATGTTGCAATGTTTGGAGAAAACTGAACTGCTCCAAATTGTGTCGGGGGGAGATCTGAAATAGTTGAGAAAGGCAGGTGCTTTCACTTTTGTCACTAGTTTGTATAGTTTAAGGTTCTTTACAAGTCTAACTGCAGGCCTCTGAGTGCTCGATATGGGCCAGTCCACACGGGGAGCTGACTGTTGTGGTGTCGTGTTCCTCATCCATGCCCCAGTGGAGCTAGGAGACGCTTGTGTGGTATAAAAACCGTAGTGGGAAGTGGATAATATTACACTTTAGTCAGCACCTTCTGAACACAGCTTTCCCTGACCGTAGCCTGAACGCACGCCAGCGTGCCAAACTGCAGGTTAACCCTTGATGCTGTTTGGCCTCCAGGGGACGACACTGTAGCTTCTGGACTGGGACATCCAGCATCACTTCCTCTATGGTCTTTACTTTCCCCGCTAATCAGTTTGGACCTTAGATATTCCCATCAGCATTTGATATACAGCAACACTGGAGAGTTTCGTGGGAGAGCAGAAATAGGTTTCCACAACGAAATACGAGCCTTTGCCGCCAATGAAAGATGAGGGTCATTTAATCTGGTTCGGTGGGGTAACCCAAAGCAAGAGTAGATCTGTGCACTTATACATGAACTCCATAACGGTGGATGCAAGAAATATGATGAGAAAAAATATGCCAAAATTTGTGCAATCAAATCTTTGGAAGATTTTCAGTTTTGTTCAAGCATGCTAACTAGACATCTAGAAGCAAGTCTGTTCCACCGTGTCTTTTGAGTTATGCCTGAGAAATAACCAGTACTTATTATTTTTGAATGTACCTTTCAATGAGATCATATGCCAATAATGAGAAGTCTAAGGGAGGTTCACACAGATCAAACAAATGGAGGTCTATCATCTTAGGTTGAAGGGCTGTTGAATAGTCGTGGACAAAGTGTGGCCTTCAAAAGGTCTGAGAACCACTAACAAATGGGGATTTAGGCAACTAGTAAATATACTGTCATATGACAAATCAAGAAAAAGAACGACAGAGCTCACCTGTAGAATAGGACTCCTGTGGACATTCGGGTAAGATGTTGGCCGGTTAAGCCACAGGATGAGATCTCTGTGTGAAAGAAACAGCTTGCCTAACCGGGCTCTCCCTTTAGCCTCGTTCTCCTGCACCTCTTCATCCCACATACGGCTGTGGTGGAGCCGGTGGGCCGATTTGAAGGACAGATATAGGGCTAACCACCTGAGAAAAGAGGAGATTTTATAATCTAAACAGCTCTTAAGTTGCTTTTGCTTGCCATAGGAAACAATGAATATGCTGAAATACACCCAAATCTCACCTTAATGCACTCAGTTATGCATCTCAAGTGTGGCAATAATTCGATTCTTATTGATATATTAAGTGAACTGTCTTACCTCACTAGAGTCCCCTGAAGCATGATGTTGGACATCTCAGCAGGAGACACATCGATGAAACGCAGGAAAGAATAGCTGCTGCCTTCATCGACAGCTGTATCAGTTGAGCACATGATCAGAAATTAGAAACGTTTACAAAATCAAAATATAATTGTTGAATAAGAGACTTACTTTTTCGGTGAAACAAGGACTGTTGAATGTGTTGAGCAGAGAACGGAGAGAGCAAAGTCTGCTTCAGCCTGAGAAGTGAGAGAATAAATAAAACAATGATTTAAAAAAAAAAAATGTTGTATAACATTTTGATGGAATCAACAATGCCACACCACTGGTTAAGCATCACCCTAAAGGTTTGTTCACAAAGAACTGTAACAAGAACTATAAATAACTATATAAAAGAACTATATAAAAAAAACAGTCAAATCCATTCATACCTATGGTAAAGATGATCAAAGTAGACTGTGAAAATAAATCTTCATTGGAATAACAATTTGAAATGGAGGGGAAAATCTCATTATGAAATAAATGTTTTTATCTAATACACATTGGCCACAATTAATCATACCTTTTTATTCAATACTTTTTGCAACCTCCTTTAAACAAGATATCAGCTCTGAGTCTTCACCTGTAATGCCTGATGAGATTGGAAAACACCTGACAAGAGATCAGAGACCATTCCTTCATACAGAATCTCTCCAGACCCATGTTAGTGCTTCTCCTCTTCAGTTCACCCCATTCATTTTCTATTGGGTTCAGGTAAGGGAACTGGGTTTGCCATGGCAGAAGCCCATTTTTGTTTTGATTTTGATGTTTTTTTGAATCATTGTCCTGATGGAAGATCCGACCACGGCCCATTATAAAATTTCTAGCAGGGACCGCTACAGAATTAGAGCGGTTAACGTTATAGTTATCATCCTTGGTGTGAACAGGCCTTAAAGAAGGTACAGTAAACCTGGGAGCTACATTCAGATCAACTCACTTGGTCTTTCCATTGTCAGACGTGTGGAGGATGGCATGTCGGAACAGAAATTTGGACATGATGAAGGGCTTCAGGGACATGTGGAAAGGCGAACGAATCTCCTGACGCTCAAATAAGTCTGGGTGGTTACAAACTTTTAAAGTTGAGAAAAACATGTTTTAAATACAGCAACTCTTCACTATATACACAGTGAGAGTTTAAAAGGTCACCCTGTTGTGGTTTCAAACCAAATTTTCATTTTTGGGTGACTATCCCTTTAAAGCTGTCAAACCCGGCCTCACCTTCCTGAACTGCATGACCAGGTTCATGAGGCTGCTGGTGGTGCTGTGGGCCTGCTGGGCCGTGCCCATTGACGACTGCAGCAGGTCCTCGATGGAGATCTTGTTCTTTAGAGCCTGGTAGAGCAGCCGCTGTCTGCTGGTCAGCTGGCAGTACGTCAGGATTTCAATCTGAGATGCATAAATAAATATTAGACACATAGACATTTTAGGTATGAAACCATAATTTAGACTGAGAGGCTATAAGACATTACCTTGTCAGAGAGCTCGTTCTCCACATCCTTCTTTATTCTGCGCAGCATAAAGGGTTTTAGGATCATGTGCAGTCTGGAAAGTTGGTCTGAAAGGGTAAACCACGGTAAATCATGTCAAGTGACAGAAGAACATGAGCAAAACACGAAGGCTTTGCTTGCTCAGTGTGAGTGCTGCAGTTTTAATATTACATGTTATTAAATTATATTGTGGCTGAAATCCCAAATAATATAGAATAAATTAATTATGTTGGCTTTCTCAAACTGTTCTTTGATTTGAACTCCTCAGTAGCAAAACCTAACAACTAGCTGAGGACAGGCTTGCTAAACTCTAAAACATACAAGCAAAGCCTAACAACATACTAAAATATGCTAGCAAAATGATGATAGACTAGATGAAGAACAGATGAGGATGACTTTTAAAACTACTTCAAACTGAAAACCTTTAAACTTTAAGCATTTTAATCTACTTCAGACTTTCTATCCTGTCTTTCCCACATCAACATCCATATTTGTCTTGACAAACTTTTTTTAAATAATTTATTTGACTACATTGTTCCACCCTAACACATATTGTATCCTACTTGGAGATCAAATGAGCAGTAAACAACAACTTAAAAGAAATAAACGCAAGGGTTGACTGACTTTCATCAATAGCAGATTTGTTTTCAGCATGACTCTCGATGTCCTTGGAGAACCACTCGTTGAACTCCTCATGAGAGTCAAATAAAGTCGGCATGATGAAATGAAGCAGGGCCCATAACTGAGAGGAAGAACAACAACGTCAGGTTTTTCACTCGCACACGTGGACTCTCAAACAAGGTCTCGCATGATTACACTCACTTCTGCCATTGTGTTCTGGATTGGCGTCCCTGTTAGCAGAAGGCGGTTCCTGCACTGGAACTGAAGGAGAATCTTCCATCGGACACTGCCAAGAACACCCAGACACAGCTATTAAGACCTCCCAAGCAAGCAGCAAGCTGAGGTTAACGGAGGATACAAATCTCGACATGACATCAACTCTCAATACTGAACTCTGAATCCTATAGGTGTTTTCTTCAGAGCTCACTTCTCAGACTCGGTTGAGTCTTTCATTGATCATGGGGACTTTAGAGACTTAAGAGCTCATGAAAGCCACTCTGACTGCCTGTTGAGACTCTGATTGGGCAATAAATCATGTTCCACCACAACAGAAGCTGCTGGCACATGTGCTGTCATCTCCAGAGAGGCACAAACTCACACTCAGAGCTCGAGAGGCCCTCATTCTCTGAAGGGTTCCAGTCCAGACATAGTGTCACTGAATTGACTGTGAGGATGGGGACATGGAAAATCTGAAATGCACCCATACTGGAGACTCCCTGGACCATATGGAGCTTTTTATAAGTTCTTTTTCCTTTGTTGAAAGGTTCAACTTAGGATTCATATCAGTGAGACAACCAGACTTTGGAGCTATATTTGCAAGAAAATACAGTGATTAACTACCGATACTTTTTAAGATTTTTAAGTTTTATGCTTTAATGGGTAAAATTCTGTTTGTATATGGAACTGTATTAAAATTATATGTATTTTTAGTTTTTTTTATGCTTATTTCATTTTGTGTATTTTTTTAAGATTTGTTTGTATGTAATAATCCCATATGCTTTGCATTCAATCATCTTGTTATTCCAAAAATGATTTACATATAGTGCTACATGTATACAAATAGTGTATGTGTGTGTAAAGTAAACATTTGAAAAACTGCTATTTTAAATGTTAAAAGTACTAATCGAGTGCTTTTACCTGGTGCTGCTTTTCAGTGCCTGGGCCTCGTCCAGAACCATATACTGCCATTTCACCCTCTGGAAATACTTTACATCCTGTACTACCAGTTGATAACTGGTGATGACCACATGAAACGGTGCATTCTGGGTATACAGAGTTTTCTACAGAAGCCAAAAAAGGATTAAATATAGTTCAAGTAGTAGATTTCAATTTATCTTACATTTTAGAGCATAGATCTTCAACCCTGCTCCTGGGGACCCACTGTCCTGCAAAGTCCTGGCCTGTGACTTTTCAAGTGATCCTGAAGACCTTGATTCGCTGGTTCAGGTGTGTTTGAATAGGGTTGGAACTGAACTCTGCAGGACAGTGGGTCCCCAGGAGCAGGCTTGAAGACCTATGTTTCAGAGCAATATTCTTATAAAATGTTTACCTGGCTCCAACATTTTCTATTACCTTTATGATCCTGAGGATTCCCCCAGTATAGAGCAATATTCTTATGAAATGTTTACCTGGCTCCAAAATTTTCTAATAACTTTACGATCGTGAGGATTCCCCCAGTATGGTAACACCTGCAAGACAGAATGAGACAAAATTGCAATCATAAGAAATATTATTTAAAATTTGTCTTAGCCTGATGAATCGTAAAACTTAAAATAAAAAATAAAAACTTTAAAATATATGTATATACTTTCCATAATCTTAATTACAAGGTGTATTACATGAATTATTTAGGGCTCTACAAGAAGGATAGACTGATTCACCCAGAAAAGAATGAGAACGTGAAAGTATGTGTTTGAATTTATCATTATATTTCTATAAGTTCCAGTTATTACACAAATTAAAAATATAATAAATTACTTTTTGTATCTTGTTTTTAATATAAAGAAAACTAGTGTTTCATGAAAAACATATTTCCTTCTGACACACAAAAATATGTTGCTAAAAATAAATTGTGGCAGGGCCAGTAAAAACATTAGCAGGACAAGTATAAATCCAAACTACTGGCCTTACCAGGCCAACAGAAAGAAATAATTATTGCTCAGCCCTCCAATATTCCTAAAGTTTTTCTGGCTGGGATTTCAGACACAGATGATTTGTGAGATTTAGTCTGACTGGCGGGAAGTGAATATTTAGGTTGCTGATATTAGTGGAACACGCTATAAATGATACAACACTGCCCCCTAAGGATTTCAAAAATCAGATCAGAAGTGCAGTAATCTGTCATGCGTTTCCTTACAGCAAAAATATGCAAAGGCTAAGAAAAAACACATTTTCCATTGTTCTGAAAATAGACGTAGTTCAATGGGTTTATAAAACATTTGATAAGTGAGGGCCACTGAAAGAGAGAGCAGTAAAAAGGATTCCACGGCTGCAGGTGTTTCCCTGCACAGCTGTCACACTCACCTTGAATTTGGGGACAAAGCGTGAGAACTCCTGATGCCAGTTGTTGAGTGTTGAGGCTGGGGAGATGATCAAGAAGGGTCCCCAGATGTTTTCCCTCTGTCAGATAGAGCACACGAACACAAAATAAGCCAAACAGGTGCAGACAGCGGAGGGGGAAGGGGGTGGAGATGGTGGGAAAGAAAGAGAGAGGAGAGAGGGGTCAAAACAGGAAACAACTGAAGAACGAGGTAACATGCTACCATGGCTTCCTATGGGCCCACGGCGCTACACTTTCATATCAAATACCAAAACTCTGTATCCTCCTCTTTTCGCAAGCCCTGGAAGTCACGGAGAGCAGCGGAGACAGCTGGAGGGTTCACGCTGATGCCAAAAAACTGATTTGTCGTGTCAGGGGTTTGTTTGGGAGAAAAGAATATGATAGCACTGGAAAGCAGAATGGTCAAATGTTTTCTTTTAAAATGCTGGTGTCTTATTCCCAAAAAATAAACCTTTTCCAGATTTTTGACCTGAGAGCCTGGAGATTGGGAAATACAGTATCTTTCAAGTGAAATCAGTTGGCTTGAAGACAATATGGATGGAGAGAGCATATACATGTATTTGCTTTAAAATGCTCTGAGAAAACTAAAATTTAGATTTTTTTATTAGTAGTAGTAGTCGTAATAGTAGTATTACTATTTGTTATTTATGGAACTCTGTAAATGTATTAATAATACTAAAATAGTATTATGAAAAGTTAGAGTGAATGCCAAGATTTTCAGTGTCTGTTCCTCAAACAAAGCTGCTGCATGTCTTCAGAAAGCTTGGAACATCAGTCCTTACCTCGGCCAGATGAGCCAGTAAAGCGATACACTGAACCGTCTTTCCAAGCCCCATCTCATCTGCCAGAATGCCATTAATACCCTATAAGAGACATAAACCAAGGCTGATCAAAAAACACTGTAACAACAGTAATATTGTGAAATATAATTACAATTTAAATTAAACATTTTCTATTTTAATATACTTGATTCCTGTGATGGCATTGACAGTCTGCAATGTCACATGATCCTTCAGAAAACATTCTAATATGCTGATTTAGTCAAGAGACATTTCTTTTATATTATCAATGTTGAAAACACTCATGCTGCATAAACAATACATTTATGATGTATAATTTTTCAGGATTCTCTGATGATTAGAAAGTTCAAAAGAAAGCGTTTCCAACATTGTTAATGTGTTTACTGTCACCTTTGATCAATTTGATGCATCTTTGTTATCAATTCCTTTAATTAAAAAAAAAAAATACTACTGAGCCAAACTTTTGAATGCTTATGTATATAGAAATAAACATAAGAGAACATCAAAAATCACCTGTTCATAAAGATTGGCCAGCCAGTTCATGCCTTTGAGCTGGTAGCCTTTAAGTTTCCCATTGAAGATGGTGGGCTGGGGGATGTCTTCACCTGCTTGAATAGATGGGTTTGATAAACTGTAGCTCTCGCCGAAGCCAGAGCCAGACACGCTAGCCGCATGCAGAGAGGCACTGCGACTGTCCTTTGCTTCCTCATCAAACAACCTAGTCTATACAACAAAAAGAGGGACAATGTAATAATTTCCACCAGAGATTCATTCATATAGACATGTACGATGCAAATCAAATGTATAAAATACACTTACTCTGGCCTGGTGAATCTGGTATGCCTCTTTTGCATTTTTAAGGGCCTGAGACTTGTAATATTCACTATCTGCAAAAGGACAGCATGAAATTTGACTCAAAAATGCACATGATTTTTATACGCATTTTGATAAGATCTATCAAGGTGGGTAAGAAAAAGATCTTACCATAGTCTTCCTGGCCAACATTGACCATGACCCCTCCACCGATGTTGATCTGCCGTTGGGAGGTGTTGTCCTCAAGCTTGCGTAGGATGTCCTCCTGTGTGCCGTCTCCCCCAGCGTTCTGCTTCCCCCCCATGAAGTGAGCATACAGCTCTGTCTGGGTGATCAGGAAGTTAAGCTTCCTCTGCTGACGCTTAGCCTGATAGGACACACAGGAAGAACTGTCAGGAAAATGATTTAGGAAGTGATTCTCAGCTAAATATAATTTCTAGTGCATATTTATTGATACCTCCCGCATCTCCTCATCCAGTTTGCGTTGCTCAAGAGCCTCTTTCTCAGCACGTTTGCGGTGCTCCTTCTCCACCTTATCGTACTTCTTCCAGTAAAGCAGCATTTCTTTGGTGAGGCGGCGTGCTCGCGGCAAAGTCTCTTTGCAGTTCTTCTGCGCTTGGATCGCAGCCCTCCGGACTTCACGCATACACTGGTGGGCCAACTGGACAAGTGTACACATGCATTTTTAATACCAGATCTTCAGTGTTGTCTCAGAATATTGACTTGTGACATTCAAATGTTTAGGGTCAGTAAGATTTTTATTCTTTTATTCAGCAGGGATGCATTTAATTGATCAAAAGTGTTAGTAAAGACGTTTATAACGTTACAAAAGATTTCAAATAAATTATTTTTATACTTTATATATTTTATATATCTTATAAGTTTATATTCAATAAATAATACTGAAAAATATTTACATTTTTTCAAAAATATTAATTACAACAACTGTTTTCAACACTGATGATTAGAAATGTTTCTAGAGCACCAAATTAGCATACAAGAATGATTTTTGAAGGATCATGTGACACTGAAGACTGCTGATAATATGGCTTTGCCATCAAAATATAAAAATACAATTTCAAAATATTATTTTACTTTTTTTCCCAAATAAATGCAGCCTTGGTGAGCATGAGAGACTTCTTTCAAACCCCAGTGGTAGGTTATGTAAAAAAAAAAAAATCTCTTACCTTTCTGGCATTGGATAAAACAAAGTTCCTTGCTGAGACTTTCTGTTTAAACGCCTGAAATGAGACAATGAAAACATAGATTAAAGCGGGAACAGAAGAAATAGATATTGTGCATGTCACAAATCTCAATGGGATTCAAAGAAAAAAGATTGTACCTTTGGGATTTCTTTTTTGGCAATCGTGAGCCAGACCTTTCGTCTACGAGCATTGAGCTGCTCGATGGTTAAGTGCTTCTTTTTGATCATGGGAAGAGGTGCATCATGAGAAAACTTGGCAAAGGTTTTAGTAACGTGCGGCCGTCGCTCCATGGAGAACTCCTCTCCTCGTTTCTTCTTCTTTTTCATCTTTTTTAACTTGGCTATGAAAACAGAAGAAGGATGAGTATTCAAATGTGCAGAAAAAAGCTACTGTCATCCTCTTTTGTTCTGTAGGCTTACCCTTACATTTCTTCTCTTCCTTGATTTTCTTTTTCTTGAGGCCCAGTAGGTGGCGCTGCTGCTCGTAGAATGGGTCGTGAGTGGACAGGAGGCCTGTGCTGTAGTGTTGATAGTTCTGCAGCTGTGAACACAAACACACATTACCAACTGTTTCCATGAAGCTATTAATGCAGGACTCAGACTCAGCAAGCGTGTGGTACCTCTCTGTCAGAGTGGAACTTGCTCTGGTGGAGTTTGGTGAACTTGTGCAGGCGCAGCATGTCCTGGAGCTCTTCTCGTGACATTGTGAAGTCAGAATCATCCGAGTCGCTATCGGAATCTGTGGTTTCATCACTCAGCAGGATGCCCTGAAATTCACAAACAATCTCCTAAACATCAGAATGCTTAGACACAGATATATAGGACAGGCACAACTGACAACGAAAGACTTTTTTTGCCAGTTCGAATAGTAGTATGGAAACCTGTTTCCTCTTCAGAGCAAAAACAACTGTAATTTCGTATCTTATTACTGCAGTTTATTTGCATTTTGTCATAACTGCAACAATTCTTTCTCCATGTCCTCTTAGAGTACATATCTCAATATTGTGAGTGTACTTCTTTTAATTGCGACTTTACTCTCACTAGTACTGTCACAATTTTGACTTTTCATATCACAACTGTGACTATATTTCTTGTAACTGTTAGTTTATATTTTGCAAAGTGCCTTTATTTACTTATATATTATATATATTATATCGCAATTACTGGTTTTATTTTTTACTCTCGAGGCAGAAACAGGTTTCTTTAAAGCAGGGATTGGATTTAGATAAAGCTTTTCGCAGAATTACTGTAGTGTTGTATCTATACATTACCTTTAGCCATTTCCTGCTTTTCTTCAGTTTTGAGAAGTTATACAGACTGGCCTTGTCAGCTTTGTATTCTGAGGATGACAGTTTGGGGTGAAGAGTACTTTTGAAAAATATGTTTAAAATCATATACACAGTGGAATGACTAATGAAGGCCGCCATGTTGAAATCACATGACCAGCCAAATACTACTCGTTTTATCATAGTAATGAGACAAAATGAACTACATCCACAGCATTAGATGCCAGCAGAAGTCCAAGACATCTGGTCTGCGCAATATATACAGAAAATGACGTTCTTATGTTATATGTCATGGCTACTTTTTCTTTTATGTCTTGTACCTTGCAGCACAGCTCCATTGAGAGTGCCACACTCTGCCTCTCTATCTCTGCAGAAGTCCTTGCTCTCATTCTCAGGGTTGATGTGATCATTTTTCACTGCCAGCAGTGGGTTAGACGGGGCCAGAGAAGACCCCTCGCTCAAACCATCATCGCTGTCATCGCTGATATAGAGAAGCACACACAAACACAACCATAAACAAACCACCACAGACCTTACAACCGAGCCGCAATGCATTATTTCACATAATTAGCTTTTGGTTTTTGGAATTATGGGGAATGGAGAAACATTAAAAAAAAAGGGTTTTGTAAAGCCATGGTAGTCGTGCAGTGACTCAAAAGACAAAAGACCAAAAAGGACCTGTATGCCTTTGAGTATTACACAACAGATTACCTGGAAATGTTCTGGTTAAACACCGCAGCAGTCTGCTTTAAAAACGTGTCTAGACGGAGGGATCGCTCAAGGTACTGCAGGTGAAGTGGTTTGGCCAACTTTGAGCATGTGGCGTCTCCCACGCCATCCTGCTCTGAGGCCATAGGTAGAGATTAAGAGCCTGAAAGGGCGATCACTGCAAATACAATATGGAAAGTGTTTGTGGGTTAACTCTAAATGAGATTATGAAGATCATCTGAATGCTTTGAATCGAGGTCATAAAACTGTGGTTAAAGAACAGTACCGTACCTTTGGAGAGCGAAACTTCATTTCACAATTTCAACATTGAGTGTCCCAGAAATGATTAATCTGAAACAGAGAAGGATGTGATATTGAATTATTTACTGCTTTTCCTTATGAACCTTTCTGCTCTTATATAAACAATCACTGTAAGATTTATTGCACATTTAGAATAAGAATATTGCATATGAATAAATATTCAGAACTTAATGACAATAACAAATTGCAAATAAAAATGAGAAATAAATTAAAAAATACACATGACATAATGGCAGTAGCTGGATGATAATGAAGTGGATTGAGATTAACACAGCTGACAGGTTTATTGAGAGCACACTGAGATGTAATACTGAATTTGTTTCATTGTTGTAGATGGATGTGCCCTCTGTAGGGCAACAGAGGTGCTAATCAACCTGATAAAGGTTCACAATCAGCTGGACACAAACTTGTGAATGCATTTGCCTGAACTTATATTTGGACTTTTTAGATTTGCATCTGTTCAAAGATTTCAAGAAAAGTAGTTTTTTTCTTATTAAAGTAAAAAAAGAAAAAATATGTTTTTGGAAGAAGTCTCTTATGCAAACCAAGGTTGCATTTATTTGATCAAAAGTACAGAAATACTGTGAAATGTTATTACAATTTTAAATAAAAAATGTTTTTTATTTAATAGATTTTACAATGTAATTTATTCCTGTGATGGCAAAGCTGAATTTTCAGAATCATAACTCCAATCTTCAGTGTCACATGATTCTTCGGAAATCATTCTAATATGCTGATTTCCTGCTCAAGATACATTTATCATTATAATTATTAAAAACAGTTGTGCTTCTTAGTATTTTTGTGTAAAATGAGATGCACTTTGTAACAGGACTTTACTGTTACTTTTAGTCACATTAATCATCCTTGCTTGATAAAACTAAAAAATCTTACAAGTATTACACAATTCAAGTATTACAGAAAAACAGACAAACGATTTACTTGACATTTTATCAAAAGATTTTTGTTCAAATCAAATGCTCACTAGAATGAGAATATCCACACCCTCCAAAAATACTTGTATTAATTAGTACCAAGTAGCAAATCATGTTTTTGTGGCATCAAGTGATTTCCTGGGGTCTTTAATGTTGAGAAAATGTAGCAACAATCTCGGTATGTCGACAATACAGAAAAAAAATCTGTTGCTACTTCTGTTTCATTGTGACAAAAAAAACAAAACAACAACAAACGAAAAGAATATATGCACATAACAATAATAAAATAGATAAATGGAAAACTAATTAACTATTATAAATGGAAAATAGGGTGAATGTCCTTTTCACACCCACTTTTTAAAACTACCGGTGACCCCTCAAAATATAAGTACTATTTATATAGCAATAGGCAATGTTTTATTAAAAATGCACCACTGGAAAAGGATTTATACTTGTTTGTAGTAATTCAACCCACTGCAAATCTAAAGCAAACATGATACTCCACCTCAAATAATAACACTGGTGCATTTGCACAGGTTTTTGAAAACATAAGCATCCCCACCACTAGTGTTTAGTGTCCCGTTTAACCATTTCCTGGATGCAATATAACAAACAGAGCAGTGGCTAGCCTATGAGTCACTCATTTTGGCAACTCATTTGGCTTTAATATCCGGAGAACTATTATTATACAATCACTAGACTCATGTGATACTGACAAATACTCGTCAGTTTTGTTTTCTTCATACGAGACAGCGCAATTTACAAACCTAACTATGTCTCTGTTGCAGCTGACGATACAGTCATACGAGCGTAACCTTTTATATAAAGAGGAAATATTAGCGGTGCAAGGTGTCTTAAGACTTATGAAATCCAGGAAAAAATACTGTCCACACAATATTACCGACAGGCTGTTTTTTTTTATCTCCGACTTAGCTTAGCTAGCACACTAAACTGGCTAGGTTTAGCTAAAGCTAAGCGTCTCAGCAGCCAGTTCTGCTTGTTCATCTAAATCCAGGGTTACTGTATATGTTGCTAGTTAGCAGCGCTGCAATGTAACGTAAACTTGAGCCACGACCACTAAAAACGATGAAGTTGTTACGTTAGCTGGCTGCTATTTGGAATGATAACCGTGCAGAGGTGACTTTTTTTTAGCATCATGGCAAGTTCATGATCATTTTGAATAATTGAAATGGGTTCTGTCTCTTTAAGGCCACCACCTCTTTGTCAATTGAAATGTAGGGAGATATGATTTAAAATGAATCGTAATGTTCCGTGGCCTTGTTCCACGTGAGGTCAAGCACCATCTGTCCCGTCTCATATCTCTATGCGCTGCGGGAGTCGAGGAGGCCAGCAGATCTGCGCTGCCCATATTCTAATTCTTTCTCCCTCCCGGCCATCTTCCCCCATTGCTCCCCCACCATGTTCCTCATAAACGCTAGCTCACCTTGTCCCCCGTGTGCGCCGTTTTTGCTCTGTCTCTGTTGCAGCCGACTCTCAGCTCTCTGTCTCCAAAATGGCGGTTGTGAGCGAGGAGAGAGACCGTGAGTCGGTAGCAGCAGAGAGGCGGCCACTTTCAGTAACTGAGAGAGCAGGGACACGGCGCCATGGCGAGGACAGAGTGGGGAACAGGCGTGCCAATCAATTATAGAGCGATGGCTGCAATCTTATAAGCATTTGGGGACGTATCACAATGAAGTACTAGTGACAAAAAGAAAAAAGTAGTTTCGTTTAAAAAAGACAGTGGTGAGAATCCGAACCTTTATAAATGTAGTGGGTTGTATTGGAGGAGAGCGTAATGGCTATCGGAGTTCTACTGATCGTGCCTAGAAAAACCGAACGTTGCCGAAGGTCTTATGACGTAACACTTTCCGAACGTAGCCTCAAAATATCGCGTGATTTGGACTTGACGTAGAATGTGTCAGACTTGTAATACACAAACAGCATTAATGTAATATGAAAATCTGTATTTTCTATGCAACTTTATTATTATTTTTTTTTTTTTTATTTTTAAGGGAATGTCTTCTGTATTAAGTGGTCCTAAATAAGACATTTATTTAGCTTTCTGTTTTTATTTTCACATTGATATATTTCCCTTTATCGCTGTCAAGGTGCTATATATAAACCCTTGTCCATTATCTCTTGGTATTTATTTATTTAGTATACAATTGTTAAAAATAAATAACAATAATGAACAGAAGTCATTTAACTTATCAAATAAATTACACCAATATTTTAAATGTGAAAGCTTAAAATGTGATTAGATACAAAATTGTGTATACATCACTTACTGGTTTCATTAAAATGTAAATTTTTCTTCTTTTTTTTTTTTTTTTTTACAAAATGGAAAGATTTTCCATAAAATGTCTTTACATTAGGAGTAATCCCTTCACACCTTTGTCCCATAACATTGTTTCACAACACAAAGTCTGGTCAAATAGCAATCATTTATTCTTTTTTGGAGCATACATTAAAAAAGTTATTATTCACATTACTCATAATGCAAAATGAAAACAAGTGCATATTAAATTTTGAAGTGACCAGTGACCTAATAAAGCAACATAAAATCAAAAAAGGCCATTGGTACAGTACATATCTGTTAATACTCATTAATTCAGCATGTAGCAGGTAACATTCTAAACAAATTACAATTTTCACAATGCACAAATGGTTAATTTGTCAGGATATCTACAATGTATAACATAGATTTACTGTGCAGCCCTCAAATGAACTCATGGAGAACTGTGTCCTTCAGAGCCAGCTGGACATCTCTTGATCAAACTTGTGTGGATCTATGAAAGGCTTGTCAATGGATTTGATCATCAGCTCACCACAGTAGACACACTCACACGCTATGATATCATCAATGTCAGATTTGATCTGCTCTCTGCTTCCTTGGCCCTTGCCTAAGCTGACCGTATCCTCCTCTTTGGGCTTGTGCCTAGATTTGGTGGTCTGAGTGGTTGCTGCCAGCTTCTTCTGAAGCTCCTCTAATTTATTCTGCTTAAAGGCAGAGAGGTGAGGGATGACTTCCTGTAAGAGGCAATCATAATGGAACATGTGACCACACAGGAAGAGATAGAAAGGTCTGTTGAGCAAGGGGAACTCGCAAGTGGCACATTTTTCCTGTGACTCCACCACACCGTACTTGTTCCTCATCTCCTGGATGTCTTCACGGATGCGTTTGGCACTTTCTGTGGCCTCCTCCATTTCTTGCTTCAGCTCCTCGATGTGTTGGTTGTACTCTTCCAAGGAGTTGCAAATTGCCTCCTTGAAGTGGTCTATTGTAACAAAATCTGGAAAGAAAGGCAAGATGTCCTCAATCTTCAGAAGGTTGCAACTGGACAGACAGTTCATGGCCTTCTTCACATCTTTCTCCTCCTGAACCACATGACGAGCAATCTTCAGCCACAGCTTCTTCCTCAACTCCTCGTCATCCTCTGGAAGGTCGGCGCAAGTCTTGGCCAAATCTACATCCACCTAAAGGAATAAATACAGGCATTATTTAAAAAATTAAAAAATATTACGGTTGAACCACCGATGTCACATGGACTATTTTAACGATGTCCTTTCTTTCTTTCTTTCTGTTTTATTTGATAGGGACAATGCTCATTGATCAACAAACAAGTTACTTGCTGTAAACAAGCCAGAGTTAGCTACAAGAGCTAGTTTCCATTCCTTACTACCTTTCTCAGCCTTGAACGTGTCTATACAGGGTCAGAAAGCTCTCAGGGTGCTTTCACACTAGCACTTTTGGTGCGCACCCGGGTTTGATTGATGTCAGAGTTTGGTTCGTTTGGATGATGTGAATGCTGTCTTCCGAACTCGGGTGCGCACCCGCGAACCGTACCGGAGTACACTTAAAAAGGGTGGTCTGGGGTACGGTTCATGTGAACTCTGGTACGATGAATGCAATCGTACCAAATCGCGGAAGTGAACCGCTATTAACGACATATTATTTGATAAAAATATGTGTTTGTGTGTGTGTTTCACTCATTTTCACACAGAGTGTGACTGACATGCTGCAAACAGAGAGCTGTATATATCATTTCTGTACATTCGTAAGACAGACGTAAGTGCTGTTATGTACCGAAACTTTGTAAACAAAACGAACGGTCCAAAAACGTAAATATATAAAAGTGCAGAGAGCAATGTTATGCATTTGCCGCCTTCTCCTGTGCCGCCATTACTAAGCAACGGGGTAAACAGCTGCTGGCTTGATGATGCAAACGAACCGTGGTTCGGACCCAAATAAAATAATATGAACACAGTCCAGCAGGGGCAGGGAGAGGGTGGAGCAATCGAACTCGGGTTCGGACCAGGCAAGCAAACCAAGTGTGAAAGCACCCTCAGATTTCATCAAAAAAATATCTTAAGGTCTTACGGGTTTGGAAAAACATGAGCACGAGTAATTAATGGAAGAATTTTAACAGAGAATCTAAAGAGTATAAAAGCACACATACTTGTAGAGCTAGATCCACAGCTTCCTCATACAGCTCCATAATCTTATAAACCAAGACACAGGCCTGCAGGTACCCATGTTCGGCACAAAGGCGCAAGGCATATTTCAAGTCGTAGTGGATATCAGAGACATGCGTTCCTGCTTGTTCGAGGTACCACAACAGAGCGTCTGCCTTGTGTTTGGCATAAAGTGACAGTAAGTAATTGTGAATGGCTTCGTCTTTGACATCCAGCTCATACACACAGAACTCCATGTACCGGATGGTCTCGTTTATCTGCTGCATGCTGCCCATCTGGCTGTAGTTCACCAGCGCTGGGATCAGATTCTTGGGATCCAACCGGTTTCCCATTTGAATCCATGCATCAACCACCTTTTTGGGAATGTGCTGCATGAGGACCGGGGAGAACTTGTAGAAGAGCTTGTCATCGCAGTGTTTGGAGAGAACATCCAAGGCTGCACTGTAGTCATCATGCTGGCAGTAATGAGATATGACGCGCTCGTAATCTTGCATGATGACTGAGAAATACACCATGTTGTCCACGTCGCCGTGACTAGCGAGCAGGTCATAGATGGTGTTGCGATTGTTGTAGAAGCAGTCCTTATGTTTGGAGCTTTTAAGAAAGGTGCGGAACTCTTCACGTGTCTCCAGAAAGAGGTGTTGCTTGCCGTCATCGGCCTCCAGTTGACCGAGCCGGTTCAGATAGAGTTCTGTCAGCCAGGTGACCAGCAGGGTGATCTGAGTCTTCTCGGTGGGCTTGAGGTTGGTCAGCTTCTTAATCAGAAACTCTTTCAAGGCCTCCTCCTGCTTGGCCTCGATGAACTTCAATGCAATCTCCTCAAAGTAATTCTGAGTGAGAGCGTAGCATTTGGCACTCTCCAGGTAGCGCTTGTTTTGGAAGCAGTGCTCTGCCTCTTTGGCCAGCACCATGTCTAGGCATTCTGGTCTGTCTTTGCAGTACTCTTTAGCCAGGTCAAACTTATTCATGTTCATGTACATCTGCCAAACGTCCCGTGCCTCCCTCTGGATGTGGTAGCGAAACACAGCTTTCTCGGTGTAGATCCACACGAGCCCAGTGATTGGATCTTTGATCATCTTTTTTAGACTGCCGAACTTTTCTGGAAAAAACTTTTCTTCATGCACTACCTGTCCGTTCAGAGTGCAAATACTCTTGACGCGGTCTGGGAGCAGGAGCAGGAAGTGAAACTGGGTGAGTACTATAGAGATGGGCTTGACGGAGTTTAAATCGATGTCTGAGGTGTATTCCCACACTTGAACATCACTGAGTAGAGAGTCGGGCCGCACATAGTCCAGCTGTCCATACAAAACACCATTTCCCATCATCCATGCAAAGGACTTCGGGGAACTGCGCAACTTGGACGTGTAGAACGTAATCTCACTGTAGCCCATGTTGACTGGAAACTCCTGGAAGCTGGGTAGGAGATCCTGGTTCTGGGCAAAGATGGAGCTGAACCCCTGCTGCTCGGATCCCTCTGCCAGCTTTCCTACAAACTGGAAAAGGCGCTTTCGTGTGGTAGCGACAATGAAGTACTTGGATTCCAAGCCACGTTCTACCTCGAGGCAACAAACCGGAGCTGGCTTGCCATCCTCCTCCAGGGAATGAACCTGTCTGAAGTACTGGTCTGGGTTAGTGTTGAACAGACTGCCCTCTGAGGCAGAGATCTCCGCTTCAAAGATGATTCCATGGCTGGTGCCAACCAGAATCGGCCCGGTGTTGGTCTCAGAGCCGATTAATTTGTTCCATCCTATGCTTTCAATCAAGTGGCCTCTCCATCGTGACAGACTTCGGACCTTTTGAGTGTTTCGGTTTAGGTATACACATTCGTTTGTGGTGAGGCTGATGACTAAATGTGACCCTGTGAGACAATCGATAAGGTCGTTTTACAGACTGCATTAAAAAGCAAGTCAATTTAAGCAGTTCAACACTAAATTGCAAGTTTAAAAATGCCAGCCCTGAGCTTTTGATCCAGTTTACACCTGGTATAAGATCCATCTTCAGTCAGTGCTAAACATGGGTGTAAATGGGGTTCAAAATTACCATGTCGTATTTGTATTGAAAAAGCTAATCCTTCTCATGAGTCTAATCACTTGTCAATTAACCACTGTGCCGAAGAGAGTTTTTAAACTTTGCTGCTAAATATGCATTTTAATTTTACATGTACAGCTATATATACACACATTTAGAAATGCAACAATTTGTATATATATTTGAAAATGTATTATTTAATATTCATTTCTAAATTACTTCATATTATTAAACATGAAATCATCACAAACATTACTGTAAAGTGTGTGCTATTGACTATCACAAGATAATCTTGCAATGTCAAGCATTTAGACCAAGCTAACCAGTTAAAAAAAATTAAACAATGTGCCAAAAAGAGATATTAAACTTTGCTGTTTACAGCTGTAAACAAAAATAACTTTCTAATAAAAAAGTATAACTTTAAAATTACAATTATAAATTTACATTTATAAATTTGCACTTCTCATTTAATTTATATATTTTTTTATTTCATATTTATTTTCAAATGATTAAATGTTATTTGTTTTTAAAACATTAAATGGTAGCATACAGGGTAAAACATAATTAAACTGATTAATTTGTGGTATTTATTATTACAAAAAGAAAACTCATATGCCAGCTGACTAGTTTAAAAGGTTAATGGAAAACTCAAAAATGTTTAATTTTGCAAAGCTTAAACAGCGTTTGTACAACAAATGCACATTATTACCAGGTGTAAACACTGCTGCGTCTCACCTGACCATTTGTGAATGGATCACACAAGACTATAATACCAGGCTTAAACATAGAATTGGTTTCTCTTAATGGGATGCACTGTAGATCATTACATGATATAAATCCTATCAAAAACAGATTACATTTCATGTGTTTATCCATTGTACTAGTTTCCAAGCAATGTAAATATACTTTCCCTAATTGAATTTGCCAGTTCACATCTGTTAAACTACTTTGGGATGCATATTTTTGAACATCGACACATGATTACCTGTAGGATCTAGAAAAAGTTTGTACACTTTGCTGTCATCCTTTCTTCCCAGTTCAATCTGATTTGGCTGATCAGGTTTTCCAAGATCAATTCTGAAACATAATGTGTATCTCAGCATATTAGGTTACAACACTTTAAACTGCTCTGTAAATGTTGCTGACCTCTTTTAGATCAGTTTTTACAGGAATTCATCCTATACATATTTTAATGACATGTATAATGAGAATTAATCATAATCAACCATTTTTTTTTACAAGAACACAAACAAAAGGCAGATTAAGTGATTTTTATCCCACTTAAACAGACTGTGACCAGATTAAATTTGCATTTCAAACAGAATTGTCTTTAATGGTCCACATCCTCACTGCTTAGTCCTTTCACCTTTCAATATTCAGACAATAAAATACACATCAATCACTAATTGCATGTACATAAACTAATCAATGCAAAACATATCTGCTGCAAAATATCCCAATTAAACAGTTGTTGATAACATAGAGTTGAGAAATGGCAGCTTTACCTCAGCAGGGTGTCTTTCCCCAGACTCATGCATAACTGGTTGTTGCACACTAATAAATTGTTGATTTTTTCGGGAGGTGAGAAATCGATGCGCTGCTTGTTGAAAATGGGTTTCTCTTCCTCCAACCTTACATTCACAAAGCCTTTGAACGGGAAAAAATATCATGTAAAGTACCACAGGTACCCCAAATTACCCAATCATAATGTCTGCAATATCCTAAAAGCTGTAGACGCAGAGGTTTGTACCTGAATGAGTAATCCCGATGTTGGCCGCTGAAACACGGCTGTGCTGACGGATGTTCTGAGAATCTTCATACTGATCCAGAATAGATGCCATTACAAATGATCAAATATTCACAAAACTACAGCATGTACAACAAATACTGAAGCTGTGTTCACATTGCACGTAAAGATGTAACGTTAACTGTTACAGTATCTCTAGCAGCTGTTCCCTCCCATAACACGCTAGCATGTGAGCTAAATATCCAGTTCAGAAGCTCATTTACTGGCAATGCCTCCGCTGTGTGCTAATTTATGTATACTGGAACTAAAACAGATACAAAATAAAACGAAACTGAGCTTTAACTTATATTTTATGAATGAATAAGGACAGAACTAAGACCGAGTTGTGTTGTGTGCGTTGCTGTCTTGGTCAGCTGATGAGTATCATGTGATTACATGACAACACTTTACTGTTGTTCTTTATCTGTCCACGTAGTGGCACTGTGTAGATTAGGATTGAATCTCATGGATTTACAGTTTGTTATTAAATATTACAGTTTTATAAATTATTGGAGTTATGCTTAATATGTATTGGTTATGTTGTACTACTTTGAAAATCGAATTTATTTTAATCAATAATGGTAATAACATTTTAAGGTCAGAGGTCTTAAAAAAGTTATAAAAAATAAAAATGTAAATAAAAATGCAGACTGTCTTTATTTTTAATATTTTTACACGGCTCGTGTCAGTCGACCAGGGCTGTTTAATTCCAATTTTTCCTCTTAAATATGATGACTCTATCAAAACAGCACAAAACGCCTCAGAACTACTGTATTCTGCATTAGTACATTTTTGCCTATTAAAAAAAATAATAAAAAAAAATCTAAACCAATAAAATTAATATAACCTATTAAAAAATTCATAAAATACTTTATTTTATTTTATTTATTTATTTATTTATTTATTTGCTTCTTCTTCTGCTTTGTTTCACTGAGAATCGTTTGGGATTAAAATCGTTAACGAATCGTTAAATAGCTAATCTGTGTTGAAACCAAAGATTTGCGGTGGGCGTGGCTATGCAAAGTCAAGCCTCTCCGAATCGCTGATTGAAAAGGCACAGAGAGATCCTTCACAGATCAGAGAGAGTCAGCTTTTGAGCTGCGAAAGTAATGAGTCACTCATCAGTCTCAACAAATACACCACCCAATACTGTGGAGTTTACAAAGTTTTCCTGAAGACAGTTCTTCTTGACTTTAATTGTTGGACATGCCACCTCAAATGGATTACTTTTACCAGTCAAGAGTTCCGTCCGTGTGTTTAGAGCAGGACGACGCGCTGGAGCCCGGGATCAGCTGTATGCTGGTCGGGGATGGTGCGGTCGGGAAGACCAGTATGATTGTCAGCTACACAACCAATGGATACCCTACGGATTACAAACAGACGGCTTTTGACGTCTTCTCAGGTAAGGGTGTGATCTTTACCTCTTCTAAACCTGGTGATTAAATTATTTAGATGAATTATGAGGATGAAAACTTAAAGAGTCTTTACATTATGCCTATTCAGGACTAGTTCAGGTGGATGGGACCCCTGTGCGGATTCAGTTGATGGACACTGCTGGACAGGTAACGGTTTTGTTCATTTGTGATAAATTTAATCGAATATTTCACATTAGTTGTAGAACTTTCTTGTGAGTTGAGAATTGATAAAGTATGTAAACTTAGTTCAAAAAGTTTGTCAGTTGTAAACTTTTTAGTTTGTGAGTTGCAAACAAGTTTTTGTAAAGTGTAAACATTGTAAAAAAGTTTGTAAAGAATCTTGAAAAGGTCTGGAAATTGAAAACATTGTGTTTGTAAAGTGAAAACAGTGGGTAAAAAAAGTGTATATTCTTTTAAAAAGACTGTAAAGTGTAATTTAAAAAGTTTGTAAAGTGTATATTTTGTTAAACAATAGTTTAACTTTGTCAATTGTTCTTATCTGTCTTTTCTTTGACTTGCAGGAAGAATTTGAAGAATTCAGATCTCTGTCTTATGCACACACGGATGTCTTCCTTCTCTGCTTCAGTGTGGTTAACCCCACGTCATTCCAGAACATAATCAAGAAATGGATCCCTGAGATTCGTGCGTGTAACCCATCCTCCCCCATCATTTTAGTCGGAACTCAGTCGGACCTTCTACTGGACGTTAACGTTCTCATAGACTTGGACAGGTTCAAGGTCAAACCGGTGCTCAGCTCACGGGCACAGAGCCTCGCAGAGAAGATCAGGGCTGTAGAGTACGTGGAGTGTTCGGCCCTGACCCAGAAGAACCTAAAGGAGGCCTTCGACTCAGCAATATTCGCGGCTATTAAACACAAGGCCAGGAAGGCCAAAAAACTGAGACTGTCAGACAGACGAGCTAAAGCTTTTTCCAAGTGCAGCTGGAAGAAGTTCTTCTGCTTCATCTGACCCTGTGGGTCAAAATGTGTGGACTGTTTACATGAGATATTAATTTATTTTGGACAATGTGTTTACCTACAGTCATTTAGCTTTATTTTATGGGCGGAGTTGTTTGATCAGTGGTGAACTTCCCAGGAAACGTTCGAGTGACATGTGAGAGCTGTTGCATTACTCAACACAAAGTTTTCGGAGCATTTTAATAGCACAAGCTGTATAAGTAACACTAGCTGTAAGATTTATAAACACATTATGAAGAAAGATTAGAGAAAACTACTCCTTAATTCATTTATTGTTCACAAACAGCACCCACCATATGTAAATGAGTGAATTTGCATGAGCTGGATAGCTGCCTTATTCAAAGCTTGAATGTGTTCACGTGGAGATGTCTCTGATGGTCGAGGGAACAAGAGTGGGTATCTATCTTATCTCTGTTGTGTCGGGTGCTACTTTGACAGACTCTTTCATATGCAACAGCCCAAACTAAAGTCAATGTGTGAGATGTCTCCTTCTTAGGTGCCTGTGACCACATAAATCTGACATCACTCTTACAATGATTCAGCCTGTTCTGCTGATAAACCTTAGCTGGGGATTGTCTTGCAAATTGGCAAGATAAGATTATTAGGCTTGTGTTAAAATGGTTTCCTACATCCGGGGAAATTTTGGCAGAGTTTTTCCTGGTTTCCTAAGACAGGTTTAGCGTCTTTTCTTGTGCAAATGTATTGTGAGAGCGCATACACAGATGAAAGTGTAGAAGCCCAGCCCATTTTGTGGAGCCATAGCTTGGTTTTGTTAATTTTTTTTTATCTTTTTCTGACAGTGTGTGCTTCCCACAGGGTAAACAATGCTGTCTTTGTTAGAAATATGCTTCTTGTGGAAGTTATCTTTTTTTTTTAAATGCTGTTTGTTTTTAACAGTTCTTTTTTAACAGTTTTAACTGTTCTGTTTTGATGCCTCAGGCAAGAAGGATGTACCGCTTGATCATTTTATCTGTCTTCATTATTGGTTTGCCTTTTGATCAAATTCAAGCAGCACTTTTATACAGCTTCTCCTTCAGTGTTTCTTTGCATCATTTAAAAATAAATTTAAAGGGCAAAATACATTTCCAATGCTGTTCACAATGCGACTATACAAGTTCTCTGTTTTTGTTCTTTTTTCCTGTTTAAGTGTTATATGTGAAAGTCATTTATTTACACAACCATGTGTTTCTCTTAAATATCAAATAAATAACATTGTTCCCTAATTGTATTTTTGAACTCAGTTAAGCAGCATTTAAATGTTTGGAGTCTGTAAGATTTTTTTTTAGTATTTTGTGCTCAACAAGGCTGCATTTATTCAACCAAAAATGCAATACATAGTATAATATTGTGAAATATAAAAATAACTTAAATATGTGGCTTAATATTTAATATGTGGCTTAATTTTTTTAATAAAAATAAAAATATGTGGCTTTATATTTTTGTTAAAACCTTTGTAACATTATAAATATCTTAACTGTCACTTTTGTTAAATTGAATGTATCTTAGCTGAATACATTTATCATTTGAAATATTTTTTTCAAACTACTTGAAATGAACTAATTATTTTGATTAAAAATAATTAAATTACTTAATTAAATGTGTGGTTATGAGAAGAAACTTCGCTTTCTTTACACACACTATGTGCTACAAAATTATGTACATAGCAAACAAATGTTAGAGATCAGAATACGCTTCCCAAACAGTGTGAGTACTTGATGTAAATGGTCCTGCAAATATCTTCAGAGGGTGTAAATGAGACAGAGAAGTGTCAGTTACTGAAGGATTATGAATACATTGTGAACTCACACTTCTCTGCTCCGAGATCTCACGCTGTGACTTATAGCCGAGCTCGGATGAATGTGGGAGAGGATTTCACTCATGTACTCTTGAAGTGTAAACAGGAGACAAAGGGCTTGTTACTGTTGTTTGTAGTGTTCGAACTACTCAAAATGAAATTCAGACTGTTACATTAGCTAGACTTTTTTCAGAAAGTTCCACATTCAAAAGTTCATACGCCCTATGATATAATGCTTAATTTTTTATAGAATTCAAACTTCAAGGCTTTTGAAGTAGTTCACCAAATAATGCAAATGTGTGTGTGTGTGTTGTATATACCCTAGAAGGTGTAGAAGTTTATTTCTTCATCGGAACAGATTTAGCAGTAAAAACTTGCTCACCACTGGATCCTCAGCAGTGAATGGGTGCCATCAGAATTAGAGTCCAAACAGCTGTCTACAATTAATCCACATTGCATTACAGTCCATCAAATAACCATGTTAAATATTAATTTAATTATGACTTTGTACATTTCAAACACTCAGCATTTCGCTTCTCAAGACGTTAAAGGTATAGTAAACCCAAAAATGAAAATTCTGTTTTTTGTGTGTTTGTTTTCCCACTGACTTCCATAGTATTGTTTCCATACTATGGGAGTCAATGGCTACCAGCAACTTTTTTGTTACCAACATTCTTCAAAATATCTTCTTTTGTGTTCAACAAAAGAAAGAAACTCATGCAGGGTTGGTAAAACTTAAGGGTGACTAAATGATGCCAAAATGTAAATTTTTGAGTGAACTGATGAACTGGAGTTGTGTGGATTATTCGTCATTATTATGTTTTTATCAGCTGTTTGAACTCAAACGGCACCCATTTACTGCAGAGGATTCATAAGTGAGCAACAATGTTTTTAAATTTTCAGGCAAAGCTATAATATGGTGTCAACATTTAAAGTGTCTTGACAAACTATAATTTTTTAGATCAAATTCAAATTTCTATAATAACAGTTTACATTTAAACTTTCACATGTCTCATAAAACACTAAACAGTCATGTTGAATACAGAAGTAACGGCTGCCGTTAGTACCTGTTTAAATGACAAAAAGCATATAGTGAAATTGTCATGTACATGATGGTATTGCTCACTATTGCTGCAACAGAGCCTAACAACAATGAATCACTTCCACTATGGAGTTAAGCTCTTGCTACCTGAAGAGCAATCCTGTTTAAATGAGTTGCACAATTCCTATTGCACTGAAGTGAACCATTATGGATTATGAGGACTTCATTAGGTGTCGCCAGTCCTAACAATATGAAAGATCAAATGAAGCATGACCTCATGTTTGTTAGACCACAAAATGACTGAATGAATGGAATCAAATAGTACTTTTTATTACATCTATTCTAGCAGTATAGTGAACATATATTAAGTAAAAAGTCAGAGAACTACAGGAAAGCAAGAAATAAGAAATTTCTATAATTAGCCTGACACAAAGTAATTAAACTAATCTTCTCTGCTTGTTAATTCAGCCATGTTCACACACACCCACGTTTCTTTGAGGATGCATTTATGCTTTGGAGTCTAGCATGATAATGCTTTCCACATGTTGAGCAACAGAGGCCAGGCCTGACAGGTTTAGGTTCCCATGAATGGTGAGGTGTTCATCTCACTTTGTGGTTAAAGAAACGGTTACTCACTTCTTTGTTAGCTTTCTGGCCCGCCCCCTTTCCCAGGCCTCAGACCAAACTGACTAGTGCCTTCTCTGGCACACAGCCAGTTTCAACAAGTTTCACTCATGTCACATTTACCTACAGGCCTCCTGAGCGGAGACAGGTACACAGTCACAGACTCGGCCTGTTCCTGATCAGCCAAATCACCCATTAATGTTATTGTCAGAGGCTTATTGACAGAGATGATGATGCATAGGCCTTTGAGACATATTTGCAGCTTGTTTTCTAGTATCAACACAATGTTTGATTTGAATCTTATAAACTTTGCTTTCAAATTAAATTTACCGCATTCTTTCAAAAGCTAACTAGATTTTTGCATTTTATCAACCATTGAATGAGCGTAACTTACGCTAGTTGCTAGGTTGTCTTAGCTATATCTATGTATATATATATTTAGATATATATATCTTGCTATATATATATATATATATATATATATATATATATAGATATATATATATATATATTTAGATATATATATATCTTGCTATATATATATATATATATATATATATATATATATATATATATATATATAGCTTTAATTTATTTCAGTTTTAGTAACTATAGTACTATAAATTCATTAGTTGTCAGTGCAACATTTCTAATTTTGTTCTAAAATGTTGTTTTTCATCTAATATAACTATTTATATTTTATTTCATTTCAGTTTTATTTCAATTGATGAAAATGATTTTTAATGTTTTTACATTACATCCCTAAAACTGAGTAAAAGTGATGCATTAAAAATCTAAAACAAAAATAAGCAAAAAAAAAATAATAATATTACATTTTTTTGTCATTTTGTTTTTAGTTTTCATGCATTCAAACTTTCTTTACATACAGAACAGATTCTTGTTAGCTTTACAAATTGACACTAATAAACTGTCTTCATGTAATTAGTTAAACATCATGCTTTTAACTATAAATTAATAACTTAAGTGAATCTTTATAATTAGATAGCAAATATTGTTGTAGAAAATATCCCTGGAGCAAGGGGAAGTTTTAATCAGGAAAATAAAAGTAGTGATAACGGACAGCTGGAGGGCTTGTGCTAATATGTTTGTCTTGCAGCTGTTGTCTTCTGAACTGCCTGTAGGCAGTAACGTTACACACTCCCTCTCTCACTGTTATGTTTATTTGATTTATTCCCAGTTTCGGGTGTGTGGCTTATAAGCTGTTATGGTTTCAGTTCTCACACACATACTGTAAGACAGAATCCTGTTAAATCTGTTGCTGGCTGTATTAACAGATAACTGGTAAGTAGTCATGTGATCCTGTGACACTGATTACTTGATAACATGTACATAATGGATTGTCTCATTAGAGAATGACAGTTCATCAGCTGTCTTTCAGGGCATCACAAATGTCCGTCTTCAAAGAAATCATTCCTGATCCTCAAATTGGTCCCCTTTCACAAGACTGATGAGCTGATAATGACTTCAAATATTTGATATAAGCCTTGATTGGACTGTTCAATGTGATGGTATCATTTTGACCAATGAACTAAATCAATTGCACGGCTCTTATAACATTGACATGTCGCTTTTGTCCGCATTAAAGTTTGACCTTTTGAAACCCATTGACCTGCTTAATCTGACCAACACAAAGATCCATCTTGGTCAACATAAACACACAGATACAATCTTGTCACATGAAACAAAGTTACATACTGACATTTCACTTTGCTGTATTTTGATTTCTATTAATTATTTCATAATGTCTATCATTGTATGTCATACAGGCCCTGTTCTAAAACCTTGTGAGCGGTCGTAGGCAGCCTTTAAGGCATAGGTCTGTTGCAAAGGAAATAATAATTATCTTCTAAGACAAATTTTAACGCAGCATCACATTGTCCCTGCAGAAATGGCAATCCCAGAGCGCATTGCGGCAAACTTGTGGTGAAAAATGTATATATTTAACAGATGGGAGAAATATTAGCCCAAAATACTAAAAACGACAAACATACAACAAGAATACTAAAACTGTCACTAAAATTAAAGCAAAAACACGAATTCAAAATACACTAAAGACTAATTAAAAACAGGTATACAAAATGTAAAAGCATCAAAATGACAAATTCAATATATACTGTATACAGTGCTGCTCAAAAGTGTGGGATCAGTAAGATTTTTCATGTTTTTAAAAAAGGTTTCTTAAGCTCATCAAGGCTGCATTTATTTGATCAAAAATGTAGAAAAAAATGAAGTGTTTATTTGTTGTTGTTGTTTTTTGGAGCAATTTTGTTCTTCCGGTTCAAAAGGCAAAATTGAACCAACGTCACGAAAAGTGACGTATATGTGATAATTTGCAGTGGTGATTGGCCACCGTGGCTGGAGAGTGCGTATCTACATCATCAGTTTTCCAAGCTTTTCTCAGTATTATTCATGAGCATTAACTCTTATGATCCAATGAAGCAAATGTGAGTCAAGTCTTCTGTTCATTTTGCTGTAGAACTTTCAAAATTGGTCACTTCATTACAGTTAAGAAGCTTAGAAGCTCCTTACATTTAAAGTCATAGACACTTACACTCATACTTCAAGACAAACTAGCAACACAAACAGCCAATATAAAGATTCTGAAACATCAGTAACTTTATTGTAATGATGAGATGCCTCTGTAAAGATAAGTGAATTAATTATGATAGGTCCATCAAGGGTGAGAATCAGGAGGAGGTGCCTTTCTCACACTTTGAATGTAGGGATGGGGGTGCAGCCACATGAGCCAACTGAGTGGCGCAACTACAAGTAAGGACAAGATGATAACAACAACCAGCAGTATCCCACACTTCTCAACCATCCGAGCCAGTACCGAAAGAGAAGACTAGCTGACATCAGAACATGTTTACCAATGGTGCATCAAGTCGCATGAATTCTCACAAGCTTGCTAAGGCTTGTTAAATAGCAAGAAAATTGGCTGATGAGAATGCCATCACTGTCCCTCGATCACCATTCCACATTAGGAACCTCTACAGACATAACGGAGAATGCTTTCATTTCAAATAGTTGCACTGTATTCTACATTACATCCTTGTTATCCACCTCTATCTTAAGAGTCATAGATTGAATGTGCCAGGATTCCAGAGCCAGCAGCTTCCAGCTATTTTAGCTGTACAAAATCAGTCCGTTATATTGCAAAGTACTATTAGTTATCATGCTATTTTAAAGCGATAGTTCACCCAAAAATGAAAATTCTGTCATTAATTAGAAGTCATTAATCATTCATCTTCTAAACACAAATTAAGATATTTTTGATGAAATCCAAGAGCTTTCGGACCCTCCATAGCAGCACAACTGACACGTTCAAGGCCCAGAAAGGAAGTAAAGACATTGTTTAAATAGTCCATGTGACATCAGTGGTTCAACCTTAATTTTATGAAGCTACGAGAATATTTTTGTGTGCAAAGCTACAATGAAAGCTAATGAATCAGAAGTCTCACTCATTCACAGAAAATAGCTTAATTTCATGTTGCAAGGATACTACTGCACTTTAGAATGCTTGATTCTGATTGGCTGACAGATATAACGACTGGCAGTTTATTTCAGTCATCAGTCAAATGAACCAGGAAAAAATACAAAAGATATTATCCCGACAAAAATGTTTGGGGAAATTCCCTTTTATTCCCCCAACAAACACAAACAGAAATGTCTTGTCAACACTGTCAATATTTTTTTATTTATTTATATTTTTTTGCTTTATTACATTTCTCAATAGTGAAGTGATAACTTGGCTATTTTTAAGTAAAGAAAGATAGAAAGGTGCTGCTGCGTAACACTGCTATGAGACAAAGTCAGATTAAGTTCTTGACATTGAGCTAAGAAAAGGAAGCATACAAGAGCCTTATGATCCTTTGTTAGAATGATCTGCGACAGACATCAGTGTTATCATTTGTCAGCTCTAATCGTAGTATTGCTGTAAGAATGCAATGCATGCAGGACTGGCATGTGTGTCAGCTGTGTTTCCAATGACATCTACCAAATGTTTAAACTTGATTGGTTCTTGCTTACTCATCCTGAAAGAATGGGAATCATCAGAGTTTTTAAAATGATGGAACTTTACACTCACATGGATTATTTGGAAGCACCAGTATACCAAAAATAGCCGGTCTTGAATGAAAGATGATAACAGTGTTCCTTTAACACTGAAGATAAAATTTTTGTTAGCATGATGTCACAACAAACCAATTTCCTCTTTAATTGTTTGAAGATAACTTTTGCAAATGAGTAGATGATCTGCATTATCCAGCCCTACAAATGTTGAATTTAACCCAGCTATGGAAACACATACTGTGGCCCTTAATGTAAGTATAAAGTATATCCAGACCAAAGGTCATTGATAAGAGGTAACCTCATGATTTAAAACAAAGTCTGCACGAGGCTTAAGATTTGTTAACAAAGCGAATGCTCACCTGACCGGCTTTACAAGCTCTCTCTCTCACCTCTCATCTTAAAAGCCACTGAGTCAAAAAAGCCGGTTTGACTGGAAGAACATCTATCGGCCCAGCCTTCAGATCAGCTAACTGCTGGTGAGGTAATGTGAGCAGAGAGCTGGGTTAACACATCAACATCCGCTTCCATAGACTTAGACAATGATATCTATAGATGATTAAGCTCCAATTAAACTAAGGCCCTCAGATTAATCCTTGAGGAAATGATGTGTACTTGCTGCAGTTTTTGTTTTTAAACTACAAAAGTGCCTTTCAAAAAAGAAGGTACTGTAACTGTCATAAGGGTAATTTTTATTACATCTGACAATGTATGATAAACCTGTAATGACACCCTACCGTTCAAAAGTTTGGTCTCCATATTTGATTAGATTTGTTTTTGAAAGAAGCCTCGTATGCTCACCAATGCTATTTAATACAGTAAACATGGTAATATTGTAAAATAATATTACAATTTAAAATAACTTTCTATTTTTATATATTTAAAATGCAATTTACTCATGTGATGGCACTACTACTTTAGACTTTAGTGACACATTATCTTTCAGAAATCATTCAAATATGCTGATTTTGTGTGTAATAAACTGCATATTTTATGCAAACTGTGAAACTTTTTTTCAGGATTCTTTGATGAATAGAAAGTTCACTACTTCAAAGTTAAATCAAACACACACACAATTTTTTTTTAATTGCCAAAAATGACTGAATTAATTGACAATTAATTTTTTTAAGCATTTTATTTAGTAGTTCTCACATTTGACCTCAATAATGCATTCCAAACAGATTATTTACAATAACTTCCAGGGTGTGGATTTTAAAGAAACCGATGTCAATACAACTATTGTTATTTTCGTTTTATTATAAAGAGTTAATAGAGTCACCTTTCAGCTTCAGTACTGCCTGACCTATTATCACAAACAGGTGTTTATTCCCTCTCTGCCATTCTCAGGGGCTTGGCAGTAGTGAACTTGAGAAATTAATTTAAGAGGATATCTGGTGGATATTTCTAGGTGAAGGTTCACAGGGAGGTAGATGGAAGCTGCAGTCCAAAACAACCTCAGGAAAAGAAAAAAAGAGAGAGAGAGAGCTTGAGTACCTAACTCTGCAAAGCTGAAAAAAGACATTTTATAACAGGCTACTTTAAGAATAAATTGCAAGGCAAAGCAAAAGACGCCACCAAGCTCCCATGATTCAGTTCAGGTGACAAAAGATGCATAGCCACAGCACCTGTCCTATGTTTCTGCACAAGTTTATAAGAGAAGCTGAAGAGTTCTGAGCAAAGATTCAAATGAAAACTTGAGGCTGAAGGGGTGGGCTTTTCTGGTTGAAGTTCCAGTGACAGTTTTATTATTCAGAGAGGTACGGGGGATGGAGAGCATTGAAAAGGCACAGCAGTGTAGCTTCCTGGGTAAAACTATCGAGCCTTCTCCTTTTTCAAAGCATTGTTTTTATACCTGATTTACTTCAGTTAATAATTGCTATATTTGAAGTCAATAACTGAAGCAGATGCAGCGAGATTTTCCGCATTGAGTTTCTCAGCACTATTTGCATATGTTATTATACAATACAAAAAGCACAGAAACACAGTTTAGGAAGGGTTTATGTCGCTTCCCGGTAACATAAGTACGTCCAACCCATGAGTTAGCAACTGCATACAAAAAATGGTGGCCAATGACAAGAAGATTACAGCTGAGAGGGGAGTCGCTGCAGCGGTCCATATTCTATCACCAGGGTGTTTTTGTGTTGCCTCATGGCCTGTGAATGTTACACCTTAGCACATTTTCAGTCCACAGGGAGGCAAAGTAGCCAGGAGGGGAACTCCCATCACAGCGGGGTTCCTGCACCCTTCCCACACAACTGTTTTTCCCTCCAAAAACAGCCCATCCTTCAGGCAATCAGATGTAGCCGTTGAATCCGCTCACAGGTGGGGGGGGTCTCGGTTTAAATATACTTTTAAAAACAAGAATCCAAAATGCGGGTTTTCGCAGCAATGCCATTTAGGCTTGTGAACTTTCATTTCAGTGAACTGTTCTTAAAGAACATATTTTTTCTTAGTGTTTTAATAATCCAAAGAACCTTTTCTACCATCATTTGCGTGAAAAAGCCCAAAACATAGCCCTTAAGGAGGCTTCCTTCTAATTGTGCTGAAAATGCCAAGTTTTATCACTTGAGTACTTTAACTTATAAACCAAGTGAGCTCACGTGCCTCTGGAGTGTTTATGTATACACAAAGATATAAACCGTGGTTAATGCTAATTAACTTGATCAGCAGGGCGCGGTGTAAACATGTCAATCCGAGCAGCTAAACACACTGATATTTTATTGTTAGACTGAGTTGAACTCATTTGAAAAGTGCTGATGGTGGACGGTTTGTTTATGATGTGCTCTGTTGGGTGGCTGGAGGGTGTAGGACGGTCTATCCCCCACTGACACCCCCCGAGCAGACTTCCTGGGAGGTTCGCACCTCTGGGAGGGATGATTATCCTGTCAGGAGCATCTTCACAGCAACTTAACAGGATCATTTCAAACCCCTGAGTTGTTTTCACAGCTTTTATGGGAATGGTCATTCCAAATGGTCAGAGGGGAATGAAGCAATGCTACATGGGAAACCATATTTGAATAACAACAAGGTCTCTGAACTCTGACCTTTAGGTTCTATTCAGGCTCAAGCATGGCTTCAATACGAGTTTAGCCCAATCGACAGCATTTGTAACAATGTAGATTATCCAAAAAAAAAAAAAACTATAATAAAAAAAGAGGCACTTACAAAAGAAGCAAAATTAATTGCAAAAAGTTTTTATAAAACCGCTTAAATCATTTCTTCTGTTAAAATGTGTAGTGCGTGAACTGTAAAGCTGTTTTTGTAATTTTTACGGTCATTTTATACTGACATGGGAACAAAGCTGTAAATTGGATATACAATACCACTCAAAAGTTTGGGGTTAGCAGCTTTTTTTTTTTTTAAAGAAATTAATACTTCTTTTCAGCAAGATTGCATTAAACTGATCAAAAGTGACAAAGTTCAAAATAAAAAAAAATGTTTTCAGTATTGATAATAAATGTTCCTTGAGCAGCAAATCAGCATTAGAATGATTTCTGAAGGATAAGCATATGCCACAAACAACTGGAGCAATGGCTGCTGAAATCTCAACTTTGCCATAACAGGAATAAATTACACTTGAATACACGAAAACACACAGAAAAGGTTCATATGTAGTCATTTTTCAAACTAAAACTAATGTTAACACAAACGTTGTTGAATCCTGTTATACTATTTTTTTTTTTTTTTAAGTGCCTCGTAACCCAAATTGTGATGAGTAAAGAGGAAAATATTCAAACTAATTTCCTTTGGTAATCAAAAACGACAGATTTGCCATTGTTAACTTGTACTGAATCCAGAATATTCATTTAAATGCAAGGGAATTTGTGTTCTTAATTATTGCCGACGGTTGCTTTTAAAAGTGAAGGGAATGTTTCACTGTGTGTGAATACAAAGCAGCATGAACACAAACAAATGGGTGGTTTCTCTTTCCTTTTGCCAAACAGGTAAACTTGAATGACAACTCTTACACATGTCTATGCAACATGCATCGAGTTCCTATAAGGAACTTGCAGAATATTTAAATAATACAGAGGTGGCATGGAAAACATTTCCTCAGAATATGTAAAGGTTAGCAGAATCCTAAGTAAAGATAAACACAGCAACAACAAAAGTTCTGTGTTCCACAAAACCACAGTAAGAGCTATAGTGTGATGGATATTCACAACAGCTGTGCACCAGAAATACTGTGAAACTGATATTACAAGAAAGCTTCACTTGCCTTCTGTTGTCTGACCTCTAGAAAGCATCTACTTGGTACAGACCACCACAGTATACATTTCCACTTCCCATTTCTAAAATTTAAACACGATTCAGAAATGAATCAAATTACTACGAATTCATCATTTTAAGGCACAATCATCACTTAAGTAGGCCAATTCAACTACTTAATTTTTAAGGAACATTCATCACTTAAGTTGGCCAACTTAGAAGCTTTGTGATGCTGTGAACTCTGCAATAAGAGCTCAGATAAACTTACAGTGAGTCCTGCTTGACATAGTGACAAAAGCAGGAACACAATTAAATGCTAAAATGTAAATAAAATTGGATTAGCATAATCCCTCAAATGACCCACAACAATGGGGGCCAAAAAAGTCCTGCTTTAAAAGCTGAATTCTCCATACTTAAAACAAAATCTATGTATCAAGTAAACGAGTATTATAACGTTTATTTAAACAGTTTTATTGTTCATGTTTTCACTTTGATTTTTAAATAGGAAAAAAAAAATAAAAAATTACTAATACAATGCCCATTTAAAACGGCATGATTAAAAAGAGTATAACAGGAAATCATCATCAATAAAAAACGGTTCTTATTAATGCTTAGAAATGCTTCTAGTTACCAAAAAATTGGCACACATGTCCCTCTAGTGGCTAACAAAGGTCAGAATCATCAGGAAAAACAATCAGCTAAAGTCACTGCAATATTAATACAAAAAAATATTTAAAACATACTACAACATGTAAATATCAAAACCAGGAGTGTACCTAATTTATATGAAAAAAATATTAAAAGCATTATTATTTTTAATAAAGTTCAAAGGACCCAGTAAGTTTGTGGATGGATTCAACCTATATGTAATAAACCACTACATGCAACAAATGTAGTTTTGGTGATGATACATAAACTACTAACAACACACTTGTGGTTCATTCTTGGGATTTCCAATCTTTATCCTGTTTCAAAGAAAGACTCTGCAGAGTAAAAGAAATAGCGCCATAAAATATTTAAAGACACAGAAATGTCAAGTATGCAAAACATGTATAGTATGAGGCATAGCATGAATCATTACCTCGGTGTCATCTGGACTGTGCAAGAATCTCTTGACAGCTCCTGTACACTTGAACCAAACAATTCAGCCGAGGATTTGAACTCTGCCGGAAGAATGCAACATGTTAATTTAGAGACTGACATGCCAAAGATTGATATAATCTTGCTTTCCCAAAAGAACATCATCTGCTTCATACCTGGAAAAGAGGGACAACACTGGTCACTGTCTCAGGATCTGCTGGGTCCTTTATCAGAATGCACAGATAGTATATAATGCTGTGCTGAGGTGGAAACATACAAGGGTGATTATTTTTAGATCACAAAGTCAATCATGCACAAGAGTCACTGGAGAAAACGGCATGTTTACCATATAAACAGCCTCGTTGATCACAATGTCTTTCAACTTGTTCATCTCAATGAAGATCGTACTTTCTCGTCCAGATGCATACGATGAAGACAGCTGGACACCGAGGGAACCGATTATGAGAAGGGTCTCATGGTCCACCTTCACAAAGTGAATATGAATCATCATCCCAGCCAGAGTGAGGATGATGGCACTCGACAGGACAGCCGTGTTCTAGACAACAGAAAAGTCAATAGTAGTCGAATAATCTCATTTTATTATTGGAAAATAAGATTACGATTTCGTTTTCTTGCAGTATCAGATGTTCTTACCTCGGTGAAGAAAAATACAGCATAAGCAAATAACCAAACGAAGCAGGTGTAGACCATCACCTTGCGCAAGGACAGTTTCGGTGAGGTGACCGTGAACTCTCTGCAGAAATCAGAGTGAGTTTGGCAGTCTAAAGAAATCGAGTTGCCATTTATGTCTGTGAACTCTTCCTCGGCCATGCTGATCACACTAAGAACATTAAATGAATCAGGATTTAGGATTAAATAGCTTTGCTGTGACAGTCATTTGACAACAAGCCGTGGAATCTTCTTCTTGTGGGGTATGGCGTTGACACATTAAGAGAAAATAGCTTTTCCGCCACCTAGTGGACTGGGGTGTGAAAAACGTAAGATTTTGTTCTCATTGACCTTTGAAAGCGAAAGTGTTGTATACAGGTGCTGGTCATATAATTAGAATATCATCAAAAAGTTGATTTATTTCACTAATTCCATTCAAAAAGTGAAACTTGTATATTATATTCATTCATTACACACAGACTGATATATTTCAAATGTTTATTTTTTTAATTTTGATGTATATAACTGACAACTAAGGAAAATGCCAAATTTAGTATCTCAGAAAATTATAATATTACTTAAGACCAATACAAAGAAAGGATTTTTAGAAATCCTGGCCAACTGAAAAGTATGAATATGAAAAGTATGAGCATGTACAGCACTCAATACTTAGTTGGGGCTCCTTTTGCCTGAATTACTGCAGCAATGCGGCGTGGCATGGAGTCGACCAGTCTGTGGCACTGCTCAGGTGTTATGAGAGCCCAGGTTGCTCTGATAGTGGCCTTCAGATCTCCTGCATTCTTGGGTCTGGCATATCGCATCTTCCTCTTCACAATACCCCATAGATTTTCTATGGGGTTAAGGTCAGCCAAGTTTGCTGGCCAATTAAGAACAGGGATACCATGGTCCTTAAACCAGGTACTGGTAGCTTTGGCACTGTGTGCAGGTGCCAAGTCCTGTTGGAAAATAAGATCTCTGTAAAGTTGGTCAGCACAGGAAGCATGAAGTGCTCTAAAACATCCTGGTATACGGCTGCGTTGACCTTGGACCTCAGAAAACACAGTGGACCAACACCAGCGGATGACATGGCACCGCAAACCATCACTGTCTGTGGAAACTTTACACGGGACCTCAAGCAACGTGGATTGTGTGCCTCTCCTCTCTTCCTCCAGACTCTGGGACCCTGATTTCCAAAGGAAATGCAAAATTTACTTTCATCAGAAAACATAACTTTGGACCATTCAGCAGCAGTCCAGTCCTTTTTGTCTTTAGCCCATTCTGATGCTGTCTGTTGTTCAAGAGTGGCTTGACACAAGGAATGCGACAGCTGAAACCCATGTCTTGCATACGTCTGTGCGTAGTGGTTCTTGAAGCACTGACTCCAGCTGGAGTCCACTCTTTCTGAATCTCCCCCACATTTTTGAATGGGTTTTGTTTCAGAATCCTCTCCAGGGTGCGGTTATCACTATTGCTTGTACATTTTTTTTTTTATCACATCTTTTCCTTCCCTTCGCCTCTCTATTAATGTGCTTGGACACAGAGCTCTGTGAACAGCCAGCCTCTTTTGCAATGACCTTTTGTGCCTTACCCTCCTTGTGCAAGGTGTCAGTGGTCATCGTTTGGACAACTGTCAAGTCAGCAGTCTTCCCCATGATTGTTGTAGCCTACAGAACTAGACTGAGAGACCATTTAAAGGCCTTTGCAGGTGTTTTGAGTTAATTAGCTGATTAGAGTGTGGCACCAGGTGTCTTCAATATTGAACCTTTTCACAATATTCTAATTTTCTGAGATACTGAATTTGGGATTTTCTTTAGTTGTCAGTTATAATCATCAAAATTAAAATAAATAAACATTTGAAATATATCAGTCTGTGTGTAATGAATGAATATAATATACAAGTTTCACTTTTTGAATGGAATTAGTGAAATAAATCAACTTTTTGATGATATTCTAATTATATGACCAGCACCTGTAAAGTCCATACAATAATTTGTGTTTACTAGTGATAAGTAACTTTTTAACAGCATAGTCTTTGTGACACTTTGTGATGAGAGTACTCATTCCAGAAATAATATTCTTTAAAACAATATAGCCTACTTCAACAAATATAAGTGTGAACTAAATTGTATAGGCTTCCATTTACAATTAAATGAAAGTCTAATAGGTTAAACTTTACATGTAAGATTAGATAACAGTTAAAACTTGAATCAAGTACTTCACATGTGCTTTAAAACGTTAGTCTACATATTAAGTGTACTTCTTTAAAGCACAAACGTTTAAAATAAGTTAAAATGTGCTATAAAAATAATTTGACATTATAAATGGCCCTTTATAAAATTTTTTTTAAAAAGTTTAAGTGTTAAGATGACAGTGTCCATTAACATCATTGCATGAAAACTATCTGCAAGTACAGATTTTTAAAACATACTTTTAAGATTTGAAGTACACGTAAAAGTGCAAAATAAATTAAGCACACTTATTTTTCAGACAGGAATGCCCAATGATAAGTTATTATTCTGTGCCCTCATATGTTCCCAAAGATGTTCCTCTTGCACCATCTTGTTTTTGAAATCATATAGCTGTTGACCTCTGCCCGGCACATCTTACAAGTAGGCTACTTGTGGAGAATGGACTCCGTTACCCATCTGGCTTTGCGGCTGGTAACCTTCGACTTCCGCTCCAGTGAAAACAAGCCGATCAGCTGATCTGACCTGGCAACAACATTCACCCAAATCTACCGGGGAGGGCAATCATTTTACAAGCTGGTGGGGAAAAAACAGTTATCTTGACATTAACCGGCTTAATTAATTTGTGTTTATCAAAGGGTCGTTGTCGTTTGCGAGGTTTCAGGGAATTCAGAAGCTTGTTTGATGAAAATTGCGGTGTGATTCTGGCTCGAAATCAGCTTGTTTTGTTCGGTCAAAGCTGAGTTGACCAATGTGTTGTTGGGTGTACATATTTTAAGGACAGTCTGTACGATACTAAACAATTATTAATTCCGCTGCATTAGTCATTTCTAACCCCCTAGTGTTTGTAGTCTTTGAAATTTGAGGTGTTTTTACAGGCACGTATGCTAAGATTAGCTAGCTTGAGTAACAAAGCCCAGGACGATAACAACACCCGAATGTAACGTTAGCTATTTTCTTAGTGTTTACATCTGCCAATAAATACATGTCGATTGTTGTCGCTTGTAGTTTGTAAGTTTAGACTGCTTGATCACTTTAAAATCAACCAGAAGTCTAACTTAGTGCCAGTGCTATACGGATATCAACTGATCTATTTATAGTTCATATTGAATGTTTGATTTTAAGCCAATGTCATAATTTGACACCACATTTCGAATTCCAATGAATTTCAAGGCAAACGAGTAAGAGATTTTGCTTAAGATCTCATATGCATCATATTTGAGGCATTATATTTAATCTCTCTTGTTAGTTGTACATTTAGATTGATTTCTACTATAGCAACTTTGAGGAATATCTAGTCAGTATTTTTCTGAAGGATTTTAGTATTTTAAATTCGGTCGCTTCCGTTCGGTCCGCTACCTCTCTGTTATATTCAGACGTATAATGAGCAGTCAGGGGCCGTCGGTGGAGAAGGGGGTGAACGGCGTCCTGGTTTGTCAGGAGAGTTACGCCTGCGGTGGCTCGGACGAGGCCGCCTTCGAGTGCGACGAGTGCGGCAGCCTGCAGTGCGTGCGCTGCGAGCTGGAGCTCCACTGTCAGGAGCGCATGAGGAACCACGACAGGATCCGGATCTCACCTGGACACGTACCCTACTGCGATTCATGTAAAGGGGACGGGGGCGTTCCGAACGGGGGTCGCCTGAGAGCAGTGGTCCGCTGTCAGGGATGTAAAATCAACCTGTGTTTGGACTGTCAGAAGCGGACTCACAGCGGGGTCAGTAAAAGAAAGCACCCTCTCATCGTCTACCCTCCCTCGAAACCCGCGGAGAACTGCAGCACTGGAGATGAACAGCTGGATGCGTTGAAAGCTAAACTGGAGCAAGTCACCAGCTTTCTTCTAGTGGATGAAAAGGAAGATATGCAAGTAAGTCAGCTTGTGTAACTTCTGAACTTTTCCCGTTTTATACATACAATATGTATTGTTAGCTTACGGTCGGAACTGTATCCCTTCTAGCCACAACCAGTTTTTGAGCATACAATTTTGATTTTATGCAAAATAAACATATAATAATAATAATAATAATAAAACTGTGATACAAGGAAAATGTGAGATATTGAGTGAGGTGAAATGGAACACATTATTAAGCAACATGTTCATTTCCACAACCTGAACAGGTGAAGGATGAGGAGGAGTTCGTGAGGAAATTAGCCTGCAGGCCCGAGGAGCTCTTGAAGGTGGTGTCCATTTTCGGCAACACTGGAGAAGGCAAATCCCACACCCTCAATCACACTTTCTTTTTGGGTCGTGAAGTTTTCAAGACATCTCCAACCCAGGAATCCTGCACCGTTGGGGTGTGGGCAGCACTGGACCCTGTCCATAGTGTGGTGGTTGTTGACACAGAGGGACTCCTGGGGGCAGGAACTAACCAAGGACAGCGAACCCGCCTCCTCCTGAAGGTGCTTGCCGTCTCTGATCTGGTCATCTATCGGACCCATGCCGACCGGCTACATGATGATCTTTTCAAGTTTCTTGGAGATGCATCAGATGCGTATCTAAAACATTTCACAAAGGAGCTGAAAGCCACAACTGCACGCTGTGGTTTGGATGTGCCCCTTTCGACTTTGGGTCCTGCTGTTATAATCTTCCATGAGACAGTCCACACCAAGTTATTAGGCTCAGGTCAGTTTTGGATGTTTTCTACTTTGCTGTCTTACCTAACGATAATAAGTTAGGAATGACACTGTAAAGATAAGGTAAGCAAAATAATAAAAGCATAATACGCCTCTTTTGCACACACTGTAGACAAGCCATCAGAATCAGCTGAGCGGCTTCTTCAGGAACGTTTCAGAAAGCTTGGCCTCTTTCCGGAAGCATTCAGCTCTATTCAGTACCGGGGCACTCGAACCCACAACCCCCCGACTGACTTCAGCGGTCTGCTGCGCAGCATGGAGCAGCAGTTAGACAACAACACTACACGATCTCCACGGTCTGCCGGTGTCATCTATAAAGCCTTGCAGGTAATTTTTTTGATAAACTCAGTAACACTTTTAGCTCATCAATGACATGAAAGGGTGGAAGAGTTGCTTTGAAATGTTCTCAACAACTTTTCTCTAAAATCATTCCTTTTTTATCTACTGAAGTGGGCTGTTTTTGTCACAAGACTATTTACAAATCTTAAGACCTGGGCTTTACATATTCCAAAGGACATTTCTGCTATTTCTAGTTATCAATTATAATGTACAGTAGCTGATCAAGCTCTTGTTCTCCAGGCTTTGAGTGAGTGCTTCAGTGGAGAGATTCCTGATGAGCATCTGGCAAGCAACTCTTTTTTTCCAGATGAATACTTTACCTGCTCCAGCATCTGCCTCAGCTGTGGGTAAGTCTTCACATTTCAGGTATCACTCCACTACTGATTTCAAATCTTTCACATTTTTAAGGCAACACTCACTTAGAAGAACATACTCTCTGTTCGGGGTGGTATGAATTAAAAAATAAATAAATAAAAAAAAGATTTTGTAAGTAGCCTCTTTAGTTTGCCAAAGCTGTTTTTATTTAATAAATAAAAAACATTACAAACAGTAATATTGTGAAATATGATTACAATTTAAAATTACTGTTTTTTTTATTTTTATTGTAGTATATTTTAAAATGTAATTTATTTCTGTGATGGAAAAGGCTAAATCTTGAGTCTCTCACTTTTGATCAATTTATTGTATTCTTGCTGAATAAAAGTATTAATTTTTTAAAAAAATATATCTGACCCCAAACTTTTAATCTGTAGTTTTTGTTAAATAGTGTAATTTTAGCAATTTCATTCAAAGATTCATATGGAATCTGTGACTGTTTTTATGGAATCCTTATGCTGATTTTGAGGGGAAAAATTAAATGAAATATGGTAATAATAATAATAAGATTGATTTAATTAGCCAAATGACTTTAGAGCCTTCAATGTTAAAACTTTTGAATTTAAATTCTGCATTTCCAAATTCCATGTGGGCCTATTCTCTTCAAATGATCGTTTAAAAATTAAAAATAGAGAGACAATGCTCTAGAGGGTCCCTGAGCAACATTTAAGCATGTAAAATTAATATTTTTAATGTTTTATTTTTACAATTGAGTAATTTACATAGACTGAGAACTAGTTTGGAAGAGTCATTTAAAAGAACTGGTTCAAAGGAGTTATTTGTATGGCTCCGATAAGGTGGCTAAACTAGTAATTAGACGTTTAACGGTACTAGTTTTGACCCCTGTAGTGCAGGTGGAAAATTCCTTGCATTTACACCCTCCTAAAGCCTGTTCTAGTCATGTTCAAGTCTGTTCTGAATTACATTTTTAAACAAATATAATTCTAATACTTTGTGGGTTTTTGTTTTTTTTTAGCTCAGGCTGTAAAAACAGCATGAATCACCTACGAGAGGGTGTGGTGCATGAGGCCAAACACCGCTGTCGCTATTCAGTCCACTATGATAATCGCATCTATACCTGCAAGGTAAGACATAAATAAAAAAACACATGACCTGACACAGGCTCTGTGACTGCCCACGTCTGACATTATGTGTGTAAACCTGCTATTCCAGGCTTGTTATGAAAGTGGCAAAGAGGTGATTGTGGTTCCGAAGACGACAGCATCCTCTGACTCACCATGGTTTGGCTTGGCCATATACGCCTGGTCCGGGTGAGTCATGTTATTGAATTATATTCGTAAATGGTCCATTTAGTTCAGTTCATTTAGATGTACAGGACTTAGTTGGGCTTTTTCCTTTGCAGATATGTGATCGAGTGTCCTAACTGTTCGGTGATCTATAGAAGTAGGCAGTACTGGTATGGAAACCAGGACCCTGTTGATACAGTGGTTAGGACTGAGATCCAGCATGTCTGGCCAGGGGTGAGAGTAATCTGCTGTTCAGCCCACGTATCAATATTTAAATAGCAAATAGAACAAGCTTTGTTTACTTTTACATTTACGTCTCAGTCTGATGGATTCCTGAAGGACAATAACAACGCTGCGCAAAGGCTGCTGGATGGTGTGAACTATATGGCTCAGTCTGTTTCAGAGCTAAGCGTCAAGCCTGCCAAAGCTGTCACTGCCTGGTTAACAGACCAGATTGCCCCAGCTTACTGGAAGCCCAATTCTCTCATCATTGTGAGTTTTAATGCTAGCTAGGCAATTTTAATGTGGCTTTTTTTTTTAATGAAGAGAAGTCTTCACTAAAACACTAAAACTTTTTCCAGAGATGTAAAAACTGTGGAGTGGCATTCCAAGATAATGATACAAAGCACCACTGTCGGGCTTGTGGAGATGGTTTCTGTAATGGTTGCTCCTCTAAGACACGGCCAGTCCCTGAGAGAGGTTGGGGCCTGGCGCCTGTGCGAGTCTGTGATGCCTGCTTTCAAAACAGAGGAATCTCAGAAGGTATCCCAAAATATATATATAACATCACTTCATTTCAAAAACATGAATTCATTTCATAATATTCATGAAAGATGCAGATGGTTGCTCTGAGCACAACAAATACCAGATGAAGTGAGTCATACTGTTTGTATCTGCTTTTAACTTTAATATTTGGTATGTCAACCTTTTGCAGCAATTACAGCAGCATATCTCTCTGGCAATACATTTCCTGAGAACTTCAACACTTATGTTATCCTATGCCGTCTGCAACTCAAGTCAAAGGCTTTCCTTTAAATGTACAATAGATCTGTCCAGTTTATTTTCCAACTCGCCCCAAATTTGCTCGATGGGGTTGAGGGGCCAATCCATCATTTACAGTGTTCAAGGAGATTCCTTCCTTTGTACGTAGTTCCAGGCAAAAGTTTGTTAAATGGGTATTGTAATGGCCAATTCAACATGAACAACTGAAACCTCTTAAATATGCCAAGTGTTAACAATTTTGGCCACCACTGTGTATGTGTGTATATACATATATATTAGGGATGTGCATCTCATATGAAGCAGCTACCGATGCGATGGGATGTGATACGATTCACCCCTATTACGATGCATTGTGATTCGATTTGATGCAATATGATGCAATGGAGAAAATATTATCACTTTTAATGCCTCAAGGCCTGTTTCATAAAAAAAGTTAACCAAATAAGCCAGGCTTATTTCAGTTAGTCTGACTCATTGTCAAATGATTTGGTTCCATAAAGTAAATTTAACACAAGCTTAGATCAAGCTTAGTCACTGAGGCAACTTATGCTGGGAAACTAACCTGGTCTAAAGTAGGCTATGTATGTGTATGTGTGTACATATGTATATACATAGATAGATAGATAGATATAGATATGTATTAGTACTGTAAAAAATTTAAAACTAATGAAGAATTAAGGTAAAAAGTGATCATAATATCTTAAATAACACCTTGCTAAATACGGTTATTTTGAAAGTACTACACACTTGGTGTCAGACACTGGTGCAACATGTTGTGACATAAACATGCAGTATTTCAATCCATAATATCATACTCTAACTGGTCTTACACAGAACTACTGGATGCAGCGCTGGAAGAGGAGCAAGGTGGGACTCTGATCGCCAGGAAGGTGGGAGAAGCTGTTCAGAACACATTAGGAGCGGTAGTCACTGCTATAGACATCCCTCTTGGTGAGTTCTTCAATCCTCAAAGAGCCTATAAAAAAAAAAGTTAACATGACAGTATGTTACTACTAATATAAATGCACACTTGAAATACAGTTGAGTAGCAATCCATTATTTGTTAAAGTAACCTCTTCTGTGATCTTTAGGATTAAGCATTTTATTTTCATAACAGTTACATACTTGTGCAGGAATATCTCAGCGTATATAAATTATCAAATGTGTTTACTAGGTCTGGTAAAAGACGCCGCCCGTCCAGCATACTGGGTCCCTGACCAAGACATCCGTTGCTGCCACCAGTGCCAGCGTGAGTTTAATGCCCGTCTCTCTATTCATCACTGCCGTGCATGTGGAGAAGGAGTATGTAACGACTGCTCCCCTGATCGCCGGGCCGTGCCCTCCAGGGGTTGGGACCATCCTGTGCGGGTGTGCATCACCTGCAACCAGAAATCTGGAGAGCTCTAGCAGAAGCGAACATCACTCCACATTATAAGACACCACCTTATGTGGCCACAGTGCTTCAGGATGGGTTGGGAGGGAAAAAAGCACTGCTCTCGAACCAATGAATGATTGTTTGAGAGGAACATCTCTGCTTTTTGTCCCAACACTTCATTCACGTCATGCTCCTCAGCTCTACATAAGCTGTTCACAGTTTAATATATGTAATGGCCTATGTATTTTCTTCTTTTAAAGGTAAAATCCAGCAAGAAAATAAATCTGTCAAACCCTCGACAATCCTTTGTCTACCATGCAATACGTTACCTGTGGGCAGGCCCAGATGGAACGTTGGAATAAGCGTTTTTGTGAAAATCAGCAGAATGGGTTTAAACATGGTAGGAAAAAAAAAAGTGTTAAACATGATCAAAGGTGCAAAATAAGAATTAAGTCCATTCCATATCCGTGGCTGCAGATCCATATGGGCCTTCCTGTGGGTAAAGGCAGCTAACTTATGGCCTCTACATGATACATAGACCGGTGCACAAATATTAGTAATATTGTTTACCGTCCTGTTGTGTTGCTCCATTTTTAGTTTAAGGAAAGATTAATTAGCTTTTACCTGTTTAAAACACAAGGTTGCCCATATTGTTTTGCATTCCTTTACCCTCCAAGAAACTCTAGTGTAGATTTTAAATTAATTCCTATTTGTCTCTAATATTTGCTGCCTGTTATGAAAAAGATCTGGCATGATCATGCAAAATTTTCAGATGTTCAGCATAATTTAAAGACTTCTTTATCATTTATTTTAAATGCATGTACTTGAGCAGGACGTTTTTGTTTGACGGTTTTAAAAACGGACATTTTTAATGAATCACTTCCACTGTTGCCGAATCAAACTGCATAGTGACTCTTAACACAAAGCAATGATGAAATCACACAAATGATGTGGCTCTGCTTTATCTGTCAAAAGCAAAGGCAATCCACATAAATCTCATGTTATCATATGGTAGTTGCTCTTATTTAGCCCCAGGTATGTGTTCTGGCCAAACAAACAACTCGTTATGTAGAATCAGGTTATCGTAGGCTCAGTGAGGCATTATGTGTGGATGACCGAACATGACTGACACAGACGTAAGAAACATGAATATCATTTTATGTGATTTGCACCTTGTATGCCAATTAAATTAAACTTGAGTACCTCTAAGAGTGTGGCTTAAATATAAAAATGTGTAAATGCACAAATGGGACCGTTTTCTTATTTGTCCATAAAATGAAATTCCATGGGGTCCAATGTTTTCATTTTATGGACAAAAACAGTTAAAACGTTAAATTCATGTTGGGATTTGAACTAAAGATACAGATAAACAAAGTTTGGATTTATTTTGAATTGAAGAATGGTTTCCCCTCTTTTTTTTTTTTTTTTACAAAAAGTTCCAGCACATTTCAAGTAAAACATTTCCAGAAAAACAACATAACATGAAATTGCACTTTTAAGAGGTATGTTTCAAGTGACTATAATTTATATCTAATAAGCTTTTCCAAAAATGAATTTATTGATGATATAACGGATAAGAAGTATTCTGAATCCATCACAGTCTAATCTAGAATATTAATAAAAAAGAAAAACTAAAGGCAAACGGTAAAATGGCAACATTTTGGTCAGGAAGCCACAGAAACGATGATGTATTGACCACACAGCAGCCTGTCTTTTTAGATGGCAAATGTTAGCACTGACCCTCCAGTGTTCGACCTTCCTGATAGTCTTTGTTGTAAGAGTAGTGGTACAGATCATGACGGACAGCCATAAGGAGTCCAGGAAGTCCTCTACTACCACCCAACTGGGAGGAAAACACCACATTTGGGATTGAGTCTTTCCCTGCAGGGTGAGGTGAGGGGATGGTCCTGAGGAGACGGCTGTCATGGAGGCTCCAGAGTCGGGTGTAGCAGTCCTGACCCACTGCAAACGGCACACAATTAGATGCGTTACAAGTGTTGCGATAGAACTGAACTGAAACTATGGTTTAAATGAAAGAGATTTACCAGCAAGCAGCAATCCTTCTGGCTCATTGACATGAATGGGCAGGTAGGCATATTCATTGTGGTGTCCTTCATACTGTTTGACGGACCGCTTGACACGAATGTCCCACAGCTTTATCTGTTCAGTGACAACATGAAGGCAGAATAAAAATGAATTAATTGAAATAAATTGTTATTAATAGCATGATGGTCTTTGGTCATTTTAGTTGTTTATTTTAGACAGACCTTGCCCAGCATGTCAGCAGCGAGGAGGTAGTTCTCATCCTGTAGCAGTTGGACCGAGGTGATGGCTGACTCCTGGAAGAAGCGGCTGGTTTTCCAACTGTGACTGCGACCCCTGTCACGCTGACGCAGGTCGATGCTGAAGATCTCTCCTGAGCGACAGCCGTTGAACAGCACGGGAGCCTAAAATACAATGCACATGGGTTAAAGTGTCACACAGATATCTTTGCTCACATACATAAAGTAAAAAACCGTGAGAAGAATGATAAAATTTACAAAAGCTTATTATTATTAAAGGGATAATTCTGAGCAGTACACAGATGGCGTACGCTCTTCTGTATCAGCCGTGCCACAAGGATACGTTTTTTACGTGTATTTACGCTTTGGTTTGAAAGCAAACAATGCATCGGCGCAGCGCGGCTGACACAGAAGAGATTACGCTGCCTGCGTACTAGTCAGAATTGACAAAATGGAGCAATGCTGATTTGGAGAGACACAGAGGAGAGGAATTGTTGAATAAAGTCGTTATTTTTGTTTTCTTCGTGTACAAAAAGTACTCTCGTCGCTTCATAATGTTACGGTTGAATCACTGATGGCAGATGGACTATTCTGACGATGGTTTTCATACTTTCCTGGACCTTGACACTGTTATTTATTTGGCAGTCTATGGGACAGTCTCAAGCCTCCCTGTTTTCATCCAAAATATCTAGAATTGTGTTCCGAAGACAAATGAAGCTTTTACGGGTTTGGAATGACATGGGGTAAGTGATTAATGACAAAATTTTCATTTTGGGATTGAGTAACCCTTTAAGAGCCTCAGCAGCACCACATGCATACGTCGTGCTACTCTCGTGAAAACACTTACAAAAAAGACAAAAAATAGAAGAAAAAATTCATTGTTTGCAATATTTTTATTTTCTTTGCACACAAAAAGTATTCTCGTAGCTTTACAAAATTAAGGATGAACCACTGATGTCACATGGACTATTTTAACAATGTCCTTACTACCTTTCTGGGTCTTGAACATGTCTAGGCAGGGTCAGACCATTAGAGAGCTCTCAGATTTCTTAATTATAATAGAAATATTTTAATTTGTGTTCCAAAGATGAACGAAGGTCTTACGGCTTTGTGAGAATTTATGTAATTAATGACAGAACTTTAATTTTTGGGTGAACTATCATTTTAATAAAGGATTTTTTTAAATATAATTTTGCATTTTGCATGAACTTCATATTTAAAGTGGTTACGCATTCAAATTTAGTGGGTTGGATGCTGTATTACACAATTAAATTCTGTAAAACATTTTAATGAGGTAAAAATGACAGCGAGTACTTTTAATGAGAGTAAAATTGAGAGGGACTGTAAAGTAGGAGGCGACAGAAAGAGACAGACATGATGCAGGTTACACTCAAACCACACAACCATTGCGCCATGGCCACGACTTCAGGGTTGCTTGGGATGAAAAATCATTGTTCTTTACTCACCCTCAGGGCAAACTGTTGAGCTAGAACATCACTGCCTGCGAGGTATGTCGCTCTGCGTCCAGTCACAGCATCCGTCACAATCACTCGTCGAGAAAGGCCTATATAGAAAAATAATAGATATAAACTGGAAATTGTAATAATATTTTACAATATTACTGTTTTTACCATATTTTTGGTCAAATAAATGTAGTTATGGTGAGCATAATTTTCTTTCCAACAGCATATTGCAGAAACACATAGAAAAAGTCACCAGTGCTGAAGGTTTTATCAGCCTGTGGGTTGAGGCACCATGCACATGACCAAGCTGTGGAGATCTTAAAACTGCACAGCATCCCTGGCTGATCTGATGATAAAAAGTCATTTCAGTTTAATAAAGGGAAAACAAATAAAAAGAGTTTTTAATTTAAAAATGTGGGCGACCCAAAAGGAAAGGATTTGTACCTGGATTGAAGTTGCTGAAAAGAGAAGCAGGTAATAAGCTTACACAGCCGGGGGTCTGAGAGATGCCCACCAAACACAACCTGAAAAGACTTGTCAAGAAACACTTCCTCATCGATTAGACATGTTTGTGACTATTTCATTTGATTAATTGTCATTAATAGAGTAAATATGCAGGTATGCTTCTATTGTAATGATATAGTTTACGCACTTTATTCAAACAGAGTGATTATTTGACCTACATTCATAGAAGTATTTATGAAGAAAGACTAAATGTATTAAGAGGATATTAAACGATGCCAATAATTCCATATCAAAAGCATATGGTGTTTAAAGTCCTTCCACCTCCACATCTGTTTTGTGGTAATGTTAATTTATTAACCATTTATTTTACTGACTACTGATTGTGAAAATTCCTGAAAACTGACACCCCATTACGGTTTCAAAATAAGCATAAAAAAAATTGAAGATGTAGTTTTTAGAATCTAAAATGTTTGAAGCAGGGCCGGACTGAGACGCAATCTCAGGCCGGGAAATCAATCATCAATCAACCAGGCCACACAGAAAAAAGGGGCCAAAATTGTATCTTTTGGGGTATAACAGCTTGTCACTGGAACAGGAGCCTTAAAAGGACTTCTTTGTACCTTTTTTTTTTTTTTTTTTTTTTACCCCTAATAGGAACGTATTAGTACCTTAAGAGTAGTTATTCATACCCTTAAGGTACTAATTTGTAGGCCTACCTATTAGGGGTAAAAAATGAACAAAGATGTCCTTTTAAGGGTCCTGTTCCAGTGACAAGCTGTTGTACCCCGATTAGCCCCTTTTTTCTGTATAAAGTCTATACATCCGCAACAATTTCTGAAACCACAGACAACCCTATTACTTGTATGGCCATCACATAAAAAGTTCTAAATCCTTGGTCTGGGGCCGTGGAAAATAATAAAGTTTCTTTCTTGCACTGCACCTTCACTTCCCTTTCCTTAATTTTCCCCAATACCTCTTTACCCCCCCCCCCCAACACTCAACTAGGTTAATAAAGACAAAACTATCTAGCCTATTTACACATGAAACTGACCTGCACTTGAAACCCTGAACAGGTCAGTGATGTTTCATCCGTCATGTTTGACGGAAGCACGGAACAGACATGAGCCGATATAACGCAGCGCTGCCAGTCAAGACTAACCAATTTATGATTTATTATCGAATTAAAAAAATCGGAAATGATCACTTTAGTACACTGAGACAGCATAAATCTAAAATTTTAAGAATAATAACAAAAAAAAAAAAAAAGTAAACAAAAAAAAAATCAGGGCAGCGGGCCAAATCAGCCTCCAGGCCACCGGGAATTCTCCCTGTGCTCCAGATGGCCAGTCCGCGCCTGGTTTGAAGGATACAGAACATGAGAGTCTGTATGTGTCACGGACGCCCAGCACACAGAGTTTACCTGAAACAAAATTACAAGGAAATAGTTTTTAGTACTATAAAACATCTTATTTTTGGTGAAAGGAATTCATTTTAAATTCCCCTGGTTACCTTGCGGTTAGTGAAATAAAGGTTATCACACATCTCCACTGACAGAGAGCCTTTCCTGTAGCCATGGAAATTCATAATGCCGTACTTGCAGCCTCCGTGTGACACGTCATTTACTGTGAAGACTCGCTCACAAGCTGAATCTGCCTAATAAGATACATCCAGAAAAAAAGGAAAACAGTCAGACTGAAACCACATTCACTGCCAAAACTTAATCTTCCTTCTGCTAGTTTTTCAAAGAACAGACAACTGGAGGCCAAAACCTCCAGTAACACCTGCCAGCAATCCATTTCCATGAAAACAAAGAGTAACCCACAAATGGTTTGACTGTTCTCAAATTGCCTGTCCTCAGCATAACATGCTGTTTTTCCACTGAGAACACATTTAAATGAACTGAGTTGCCTCAGAAATCAAGTTTCAAGTTTTTCCATTAAATGAGAGGCTTACAACAATAAGATGGAAGTTATCTGTGTTCGGGCTGGTGGAGTTGGAGCTCTGCACCTCCAGCCTCTGACGCTGCATCCCGCTGACTTTCACTTCATGGATTAGCCTGCAAAAAGGAATCAAATTCATTTTGGGATCCAATTTTTTCTTGGTCAAGTACTTTCTGAAAAAAAGCTGCATCCATAAGATATTTTATGTCATACCTAGAATAGGAGCTTGGGGGCAGCAGACCCAGATGTCTCTTCTGTAACAGCAATGCAGAATTCAGCCCAGTCCTGGGAGCTTTCTGAACACATTAGGGAGAAACAAGGAGAAAGTGAATCACCTGCACATCTCAATACAATAATTTATACTGATGAAACCCATCCAGCTACTGCAGATATGCTTGTCCATGAAACATCCATAGATTTCTCTCAAAGAACTTTGCAGTCGGAATTCAGTGCAAAAATGTGATACAAACAGTGAGGGATGTCCATATAAACTAGATTTACATATAGCTAGAGGAAGTATTCAGTAATTCCCCAACTCACCTTCCTAGGACCATCATCCTCCACCAGAAGCGCTGATCTCTTTTTCTCCTCTTCCTTTTTCTGAAGCCCTTCTTTTGTCAGAGGGTTACAGTTGTTGTGCCCAGGCAACAAACGGAAGTAGCGGTTTTTCTCTGGGTCAAAGTAGAAACCTGGCAACTCTATAAACAATAATGGTTAATGATAAAGTGAATCATTTAGGACTGACAGGACAAAAGACGTAAAGGGAGATAATGTAAGTAAAAGTTGACCTGGTGCAGATGAGGATGCAGAGGATGAACTTGCATCAGCTGATGCACTGTCAGAACTAGGAACATTCATAATGTTAATGGCTAATATAAAGTTAATACAAGCCGAACTGAAAATAATCTAAATCAAATTTGACCGAAAGGGACTGAACTCCCAAAAATCACTGACTCTAGATCTCAATACTTTAGTATATACACATGCTGATTTGGAATGCAACATACACATTGAAGAGCTTGTTCACTAAAAAAAAATGACTCACCCTCATGTTGTTTCAAACCTGTATGATTTTTTTTTTTTTTTTTTTTTTTTTTGTGGGACATAAAAGCAGATGTTATGCTGAATGACATCATTCACTTTGACTACATCTTTTGTCCATACAATGAAAGTGAATATTACTGACGCATTCATTCTGCTTGACATCACCTTTTGTGTTCCACAGAAGAACTTAAACAAGTTTGCAACAACACGAGGGCGAGTAAATGACATCATGTTCATTTACAGGTGTGTCTAGGTGAAAAATGATAGACTCTGCCTGTGTTAGTTACCTATATTCCTGCTCCTCGTGGGCTGAACGGAGTCTGCTCCGCCACTGTGACTGATTATGGTGTCGGTGTCGGTCCCTGCCACTCGATCGCCAGTTCCCCCGCTTCATTTCTACTTCTCAGGATTCATGCCAGTGACTTATACCTCAAAACGGTTAATGTTAAATAAATAGGCAAAATCGTGTATTCATTTTTGGGTTTAGCACATATAAAAGGAAAACCTAAACTTTTTGCAGGATTATTTAGAAATCGAGCAGTGATGAAAAACACTGATTTGTTATGGAGCTGAACAAGGAGCTAACATGCTAAGACTAGTATTATGAACACGCACGTGGTTCGTTCATGTTAACGGTTACTCTTGCAGAAGAGAACTCGCGTTCATATAGTGATTGTTCGTTGAAATAACTTGTAAACTTTATGCAAAAAGAAGAGTCATAACAAACTTACCTGATAAAGATGCACTCGTGCTGACTTCCTGTTTGGAAATATGATTTCCTCATGACACTGGGAATTCCCGCCTCCTTACTGTTCATTGGTGGAACCCTGAGACTTTGCGATATTGAAATAATGTGACTGGATAATGAGCTGTCAATCACGTAAGGGGCTGTCTCGTTGACATTCAGAATCATACACGAAGCTAAAGGAATTAATAAAAATATAAATAGTTATAATTAGCACGATGTAACTGTGTTTTAATTATGACCGTTGTATGTATTTATATTTAAAAAAAACAGATAAAAACAATTTAGGCACAAACATGTATACTGTTTATTTACTTTTATTAATTATTTATTAATTAAATTACATTTTTATATTTAAAATATGCCCTACAGAAATCACCAAGCTCAAATTGTGTAGTCATTGTGTAGTAAACCGCAATAATATAATTTAAATAAAAATCTAGTTAAATTTGACAGATGAATGTTATTTTTAATGTTATTATAAGGCTAAAGGCTGCTCTTATTCTGTTGCTGAATGTAAAACAACATATGCAGTTTACATAAATTGCGTTACTTTATCTCTTCAACTTCCAAACAAGTAGTCTAAGTAAAGCTGTTTAAAATAATTTTTATAATTTTGACAGCTCTCGGAAGCCACGCCCAGATTCTGATTCCTGGTTTTGGATTGGCCAGACTGCCGGACACTGAGGTCCGTATTGGCTGCTCTTCTTTCACAAGGTTCCCAAAGAACTCAGAGTTGGAATATTGGGTTACAGTGTGGCAAAATGGCGACTGTCATTCAGAATCCGCTGAAAGCGTAAGTAATTATAAACATTATTTTCGCTCGTTTTCGAAAATGTGCTATATTCCGCATGATTTAGAGCGTGGGTGCAAATCGAGTCTCGAAAAAGGACTGTATGGACCGTGCATTTTGTATTTCAAGGAATTCTGTCCCAAACGAATAACTGTTTAATCCATGTAACGTTAGTTTGTCTTTGTGTGGGTGTGAAATGTATATATACATATTTAAATACATTAGAAGCCTTGTGTTCGGTGTTCATATTGCAAATGTGCAATATGTGTGTCTCAGCATTCAGTCTCCGATGGTCAGTGTTAGTGCAGCATTATTTCGGATGCAATGCTTTGGGAGTGTAACGTTACAGACTCCGTTGACTTCTTTGCAGGACACCTAGATTTAAAGCCTTTGCCGTATATAAAATATGTCGGGATGAGCTGTCATGTGACTACACGAGCGCGCTGCATGCCACGCTAAACAACATAAAATAATAATTTAAAGGTTCATATAGTGAAGTAAATTGATGCTATGTTTCGATTCCACTATCGTCTTAAAAATGCTTGTATAAGGCATCGAATAATTTCCCTGTTGTGGCCTATAGAGAACTGACATACACATTGAGAATCGGAAAGTGGCAAGTTGCAGAAGCAAAACGAGTAAAATATGAAATATGTTAATTTTCCATAAGAATTAATTAGATAAGTTTCTCTAACGCACATACAGCTTTAAGTTGTATCCAGCCCTTTCGTTTTTGTGCACCCGGGTTATAGTAAACATTACATCGGACATTGTTTAATATACATTAATATTTGCGTCGTGTCTGATAAACAAACGCCGTTTTATTTGTGATGATATATTATAGTAAAAACAGGCTAACAATCATGAAGTCAAGAGACAAGTGATGAATAACAATGGAATTCCTGTGTTCTCTGTTGTTTGTCTTTTCTTTTGAAGTGCATGTGACAGAATTCCAGGTTCTATTGCATTACATTTATTAGTGCTTTAAGAAGAGGTCAAAAGAGGTTGCCCTTATTACTGGCATTTGTCAATACCTTTTTGGTTTAAACTGAGTAGTCCCGATGTGGAACTTTATAGGAATTGTTTTTAAATATTTGATAAAGGAAGAAATTATTTACTTTTTTTTTTTTAAATAATTTAATCTCGACATTAATAAAGAAAATACATGTCAACCTTTAAATTTCACATATGCATTTATCTTAAGCTATTCCTACATTGCACAGTGAGGGGAATATTTGTAGTTTGCAGGCATTTAAAAGAAAGAAAATAATCATGCTCTATACTGTATGTCATACATATATGCAATACCTAGTCATGTTTTATAACATATGCATTATATGTGTGTGCATTGCAGTGTTTTTTTTTTTTTTTTTTTTTTTTGGTCATGCCTCCTTATCTTGCAAAGGAGTGAGCTAGGATTGCATCTGTAGCCTCCTCAAAAAAGGGTTGCATTACACCCTTGGATTCATACCAGCCTAAATCATAGTTACTTTAGTGATTCATCTCCATTGAAACTCAAGCTGATTTGTCGATGTAAGTGTGTACACTGAGGGGGATGCTCCATCTCTAAATGCTGTGGTGGAGCAGATTAGCAGTATCCCAGGATCCCTCAGTACCCATCTGTTCCGATGACTAGCTTCAGAGATGCCAGTGGGCAAGAGACGGAGCCCCATCTGCTCCAGATCAGGGACATAAAGCTCCCCTCCCATCCCACCAAAAAGACATCAGGGGGTCACCCGGAGCAGGAAAAGGAGCCATATACACCTGTCTGAGCACACTTTCATGTTTTTCCCTCTTCCCAGTGCTATTATTCTAAATACTTTGCTATAAAACAGTAAGCATTTTCCCTTATTGTGTTATGGAGGAATCTGTGAATGTTGGATTTGGTTAACAAAGACTGTTGCTGGTGTAATTTGACTGTTTTGGCTATGCTGTTTTTTCTTCCTCTGTAAATCTCATTATGTTGCCCAGGCAATTAATGTGTTTCTTGTCTGGTTGCTTGTTCGTTGTGAATGAGATTACTTCCCACTGCCGTTAAATACAAGTGTTGTTTTCTACCAAGGAGCGGTCATATATACTGTGTTCAACAGCATTTAGTCTATTCATTTATTAGTGTCTGGAGAGGGGGGTCAGGTGGTTTGCGTTTGTTTCGTCTCGTATAAATCGAGGGGGGCACTGAGGGGGTGAATATGTGGGGTTTAGGTTAAGGCGCTTGCAGTAGCCTGCTCCCCTCCCCCCATCTTCGCTGTCTGGATGGATTTCTCTTTCGCATTACAACTGCACTACAAACACCGTTGAGCCCGAGGTCTTTGTGTGTCCAGAAACAGGGGTTTGTTCTGGGATAGACTCCACTACTCTAAACCCTTTTCCTGTTTTTGTATATGCCATACATGTTTTTAGTCAGCTGAAATAATATGGCTTGCAAAAGAAAAAGAAAAAAACTGAAAGGAAAGCATATTTTACATGCCTCTTTTCATTCCATTCCGTTATCCATTTGCAAACAGTCTAGACCTCTACATCACATTTTTCCTTTTCTTTTTTTAAAATAAAGACACTAAATATTTGCTAACAAGGCCAACAACTGCAAACTTCAGGACTTCTTCAAGCTCTTCTGGCTTCTCTCTCTTGCTCAAGGCCCTTTCTTTATTCACCGCTGAGGGGTTTCTCTCAGAATGTGAGTGATATCATGAAAGCACAGCGGTCTGATGGGGCACCTATGTTTAGCTTCCTCACAGCCTAGATTTGCTTCAAACTCTTCAAGACTGACTAAAGAGGTTCACAGCAGAGCTGAATTAGGCATTGCATTTCCATTACAGTCGTACATGTTTTCACAAGATTCATAATAAATCGTAAAACTACAATTTTTGGGTACAACTTGCATTTTATTAATGATGGTGATTCTGATGGTGAATTTCCATCAGAAAATGAATCTTCTAAATACTTACACTAGTCTGTGGGTGAGTAAAAGCTTCAAGTTTGTTTTACTGACTTGCCTTTTGAATAGGGATAGGAGTTTATTAGGATACTGAGAACTAATATGATACACTACCATAAGTTTGGGGTCAATTAAATTAAGAAAGAAAAAAATAATAAATGTATTCAGTTGGGATGCATTAAACTGATCAAAGGTGACAGTAATGATTTTTACACTGTTACAAAAAAACAAACAAACAAAAAACAAAAAAAGATCATGTGACACTGAAGACTGGAGTAATGACTGCTGAAAATTCTACTTTATTAAAAATATATATTAAAACAGAGAACCACTGTTATAAATTATAATAATATTTCACAATATTACTCTTCTGTATTTTTTTGATCAATGCAGCATTAGAGGCTTTATTAAAAAATATTACAAAATCTTACCAACCAAACTTCTGAACAGTATATATTTCCAATATTAAAGGTGTAGTTCACCCAAAAATGAAAATTCTGTCATTAAGTACTCACTCTCATGTCGTTCCAAACCTTTGTCGGAGAAGAATTGTTAAATAAAGTTGTTATTTTTGTTCTCTTTGCACACAAAAAGTTTTCTCATAGCTACATAATATATTATGGTTGAACCACTGATGTCACATGGACTATTTTAAAGGGGTCATATGATGCTGCTTAAAAGAACATTATTTTGTGTATTATTTTCCAAATACTGTACATTATTGTTTCTCCTCTATACCACGCCTTTCTGAAACGTGTCGATTTTTACAAAGCTCAGTATTCTAATATTGGTTTATTTTGCATCAGTGGGAGTTGCAAGGCATGTTTATTAACTGAATAACTTATGTAATTTGTAGATTAACTAATAATATACATTTAAATTTGGTGAACTGGTTTGACCGGTTCACTAAGAAGATCCGGTTAAATAGAAAGATTAATTTGCAATCCGGACATCACTAGATGAGACAAAACCAATAAAACCCATTACAAATGAGGCATTTGTTTCATCCAATGGGGACATAATTACTGATTATAATGAGTTATACTGTCTTTTTACGCATTGTGTTGCATATCGCGCTGCGTAAACATAAAACCATGTCTGTATTTGTGATCTGAGACACAACAAACAACAAGCCTACTCTGCTACTCAAAACTCGCGTTTGAATCATCATTGGCAAATTATTTAAATATAAAAACCTACTTACAGGCTGTGAGTCAGAAGCGCCAGACTGTCCTTGCAAAGTTTGAACTGTCCAACTTTATAGAAACAGCCTTTTCCTCCATAAAATGCACTGCACACATCTGAATATTTGGGTTGTTCTGGAACAGTGTTGAAATACAACTTAACCACTGAATTCTAGTCGTGTCCTCTTTTGGAAGGCCAAACAAAGTAGTTTCGCTTTCACAATGAAACACAGCGACTCCACAACATGGCAGCTGCAGCAAGACAGAGAGAATAAAAGTTACGCCTTCTTTCTTTGCATGAAAATTTGGGTGGTGTTATGCACATCTTCCCACACAGTGACGTAGAGATGTGGGGGTGTGTTAGAACGAGCCGTTTTAGGGGTGTGTGGTTGACTCTTAACTTTTATAAAGAATATCTCTTTGGATTTGAGACTTTAGTCTTTGCAACTTTACAGATCTTCTTTATTCACCAAGAGCTTGTAACACTCCAAAGAGAAAGGAAAAATTTAAATCGCATCATATGACCCTTTAACGATATCCTTTTCTGGGCCTGCGAACATTTCAGTAACATTGCTGTCTATGTAAGGTGAAAAAGCTCTCGGATTTCATCAAAAATATCTTCATTTGTGAAGATGAATATGTGAAGATGAACAAAGGTTTTATGGGTTTGGAATGACATGGTCCCGATATATTTAATGTAGTGCTAAAAATGACAGTAAAAATAGTCTGGGTATGGTTTATATGAAATTAATGATTAAAATTAATTGAAGCTACATTGTTAAATGCCTGAATTCTGTTGTAGAGGATCAATGCATTTTGGTATGGCAAACGTAGGCGCAATAATTAATGGTCAATTGGATTAACAGGCATGTAATGAGTGAATGTAGTGAATGTGCTGCACTCAGTGCCCTGGGTGTTTAGAGAGAGAGAGAGAGAGAGAGAGAGAGAGAGAGAGAGAGTTTTCAGCCGCTTCATCTCCCCGTAGACACACAGAAAGGAGCCTGACTGTGATGGATAACTCTCTCTTCTCACTATACACTGTGGAGGGCTAATCCCTATTCATATCAGCAACTTCCTATCCTCTGGTGCACCACAGACTTTTTTAAAATTCCCATACAATCACTTAAAATGCTTATTCTGTTTGAAGAGGGGGTTTACTTTAAAGTGAGAGGTTTTGAAGAGGTTTTTAGGTGATATAGCAAACAGATCATCACAGAAAGCCCCGCCCCCAAATAAGCACCATTGGTTGAGCCAAAATTATGCACTTCATCTGGAAATCTGGATTTATGATGAAGCATTTGTAGTGAGATTTGTGAATGAGTAGGTGATTTGAACAAGATTTCGGTGAAATCAGATCTTGTTTATTCGCACTGATGAAAAGCTTCCTTAGGAAGTGCTTCGAGACAAGACGTCTCTGTGCTGGTCTGTGTTAACTAATGAAAGCTTAATCACATTTGGAGAGCCGGTTTACAAAGCACGTGTCTAATTGAAATGCAGTGCTGATTATCACGACGGTATGCATATGTATTTGAAAACGAACAATAATTCTCAGAGCAACGCCTACCTAAGCCAATGATTATTCATGGACACCTGTCCTTAGAGAGCCCATTCGGATTAAATCAAACTAAAGGGGTCATTTGAATATGAAAGACATCGTCTACATCCTTAAGAAGTGTGGCTATGTTCTTTTGAGACACAAAGGAGACACCCCTGTTGTTCAAGTAATATGAATATAGACGCTGGCTGAGTAAAGGGGCCTCCAGCCTCTGAGTTACACACAGCTCTGCTCTGTTGAATAAAGAATAGGTATTAATTTCCTAAGAGCAGCCCAGGCACAAAGCACATGGCTCAGTGCAGAAGGTTCATTTACAGTTTTCATCGAGGCTGAAACAGGCTGATAGAAAAACGCTTGTTTACAAATGCATTTGAATTGGATGTGTGAAGACTGAATAAATGTTTAGTCTGCAGCTAATTTTCTTTGCTCTACCTCTCAGTGAGAACATATTGTCTGCTGCTTTTCGGTCTGTAATAAAGCTTCTGTAAAGATTAAAAGCTTCTGCCAAATGCATCAATGTAAATATATATTATTCTTCTATATCTGATATTGGGTCTAACAATCAGTGCCACCATTTATTCTTAAGAAAACATTATTATTAATAATTTATATCATGTAATATATAGTAACAACAATCTTGATAAATCTCTAGTAATATGAAAATGTGGAAATAATAAAATATGAAAATAATAACATAACACAACCAGAAATACAATAATAGTTAACATTATTATTAATAAAAATAAGATAATGCTTTTATCGTTCAGTATAAGTTTTTATTATTGTGTCAAAATGCAAAAAGTTATTTTTAATAATAATAATAATAATGAATGATAATTTTATAATGATGATTTATTTAATATACAATATTTATTGAGCATAAATATACAGAATTGAAATTATGCAATAAGAACAAATGATTGAATAAAATGATTATTATTATACCGGTAATCATAAAAAGGAAGATAATCATATTTTCATTGTTGCAGTATAAGGATTATTATTTTTTTATTTTATCAAAATGCAAAAATAATAAAAAGTTTCTCATTTTGTGTATCAACACTTAATATTTAATAATATTTTAGAATGAATTATCAAGTAATTAAAAAAAGCGTATCTTTCTTTCTTTCTTTCTTTCTTTCTTTCTTCTTTTTATTCTGTTACATTTGTTTGGTGATTTCATTTATTTGATTGACCTCTTTAACAATTAACAACATAATCTGTGCAAAATTAAGGTCTAGGCTTTTTCCATTCATCATTCATTGTAGAGGTTTTGCACTGGTCTACATATCTTTAAAACCTCTCAGCTTACAGAAGAGTTGAAACCCAAAATGCCTTGTTATGACACCTAGCTGAATGTTTACCCTAAAACATTCCATTGTCGTACCATCCCACAATTTTGGTGAGCTCACAAAGACTGTGAGAAGCCCCGCTTTAACCTTTCACTTTCAAAGTTAAAGGATTTTACTTCACCAAAGTCACATTTGTGTTTCCTGACCACACACTTGTAAAACATGCATCATCTATAGTAGCTTCATGCTCTTGAGGTTGTGGAAATCAAATACTGTGACAGATTTAATAAAAATCTCTTCTATTCTCTTTAGCCCATAACTAATCAACATTAAAAGAGTGAAGATCTCAACGACCTTCAAGACGCTCTCTTCATCCGTGCTTTCAGGGAAGTGGCAGAGAGAATACGTGTCTTCCAACACGCCAGTCTAACTGTTTACATAACTGCTCCACTCTGTTGACCAGAGTCCTTGCCTCGAGTGTAATACAGGAGGCCGTGAACACACGGTGTGTTTATAGTAGAGGTTTTGTATGGGGGAGGCTGTATGAAGCGTGGTGTCCACACACAAGCTCTCTCCTTAAGATGGTGTTGATAGACACCGTCATCATCAGCCGCTCATTGGTAAGCACTTGTCATCTCTAGGGGCTGTTATGGTTTTGTTTAAGGTGCTGAAAAGTCGTTATAGATCAGCTCTGAGAGGAAACTTCAGCTGAGAGCCATCAGGGCCGTTTAGTCTAGTGAAGCATGTTGATGATTATGGTGATAGCGGCTTTCCTACAGGTCGTGGGCGCTCAAATGCGGGCCTCTGTCACTGCAACTTACATAATGACTCCTGCAGTCTCCAGCTGATAGCACAGGCATTTCATTTCAGGGAAATAATGCTCACAGGAAGCCCAGGAAAAAGGGTGCAGTGGAATATAGTGAATGCTGGAGGAAGGAAGAAATGTAGATGTAATCTAGAGGTTTTCGAGATGAATGACGAAAAGAATCAAGAATTCAGCAGCTGATTTGCGAGATGATACTGTTCTCAGTGTCTTTTGGGTAGAGACTGGTAACATAAGGAATTTTGGTTTCTATTTTTATTTCAAATATCAATTCTGGTTATTTGGCTTATTCTAGTGATTTGAAATTCACAATACAATTCATATTTATTCCATGTAGCAGTTGGTATTTTACCTAAACGCATACAATACTTTGTGTGTGTGTATATATATCAGTGTGGCATGTCAGATGTGACAAAGAAAAAAAAGCCAAAAAATGACAATTCTATCATCATTTAGGCTGCTCACACTCATGTCATTTTAAACCTGTGTGTCTTACATTCTTTTGTGGAACACACACACACACACAAACATTTTGAAGAATGTTTGAAGAAAACAGTCCAAAATAGGGATGTTGCAATATATTGGTATTGACTGTTATATTTTAAAAGTGAAATATTGATTTTGTGTTAACAATACTATACTTACAGTAATACTGTAAATAACTAACTTGGAAATTAGTATTTGAAATTTGGAATCTGGTTGACACTCCAACCAGTTTCCAAATTAGTCAGAGTTGGTTTCGTAACACACTGGTCACTACCCATCATAAAACGGATTTTTAAACGGACGTGTAAATCCCATCTGATAAGCGTGCATCCTTGAAACACGAAAGAAATCCAGACTAATGTGTTTTCAACTACCTCTTGAAGTGGTCGAAAGTAGACAAGCTCAAAACTACCAAAACACTTTCTACACTACCTCTTGAAGTGGTCGAAAGTGGATGAGCTCAAAACGTTTCACACCCTGTTTACACTAGTATTTAGTGTTGTCCACTTGTGATCCGATCGACCAAAACGCATCTTAATGCCAAGTGTAAACAGGGTCAAAGAGTCACAGGTTCGGAATAACATGAGGGTCATGAACTGTTTCTGCTCATATTTACAGATGTTCCAGAACAGTAACAGTTTTATTTGAATGGAAATGGTTCTAAATAAGAACTGGTTCTCAATTCTCAAAGCTACTTTTGGGAGTAGACTAGGCTATCAAATGTTAGTTGTCTCGTTTGTCTTTCTCAGGCCTTTGCTTTTCATACCTGCCTGTTCTTTTTCTCTCCTGCTCCCTCCAAACACTGAGGCTCTTTGTGTCACTATGCTGGGTTGGAATACTCCTCTTTGTCCAGCCCAGCATTCCTCACATATCTGTGTATCCTCTAGTCCAGAGAAGAGTGATCTAATCGAAACAAGAGGCAGTTATGGGGAGAGAAGCCATGCAGGCTGGCTCAGGTCCAGTCTGTCTTCTGTCTTTCTGTTTGGAAATTAGTAGTCACATCTCTGTGCCTTTTGACTACCTAGAGAATGACATGGATAACACTGTGGGAAAGTGAATTGAAAAGAAAGCATGACCAGAGACTCAACAGCACAAAACACTTGAAGCTTTATTGATCTGCAGCGGTGTTATTAGCCAACAGAAATAGCCCTATCTTTTCCAAAGACGGCTTTTCATAACTAAACATCTTCGTTGTCTGACTAACGTATGGAAGTTTAGCCTGCAGTGAGGTATTTAGATACTCTTAATTATTTGTTGAAGGTCCACACTAGTATGGGCTGGCATGTTGATGCTAAAACCAGGTTTCCTCACCAAATGTGTCTTCCTCAGGCTCGGGGACCAGTTCTACAGGGAGGCCATTGAGCACTGTCGCAGCTACAATGCCCGCTTGTGTGCGGAGCGCAGCGTACGCATGCCCTTCCTGGACTCTCAGACGGGCGTAGCTCAGAACAACTGTTACATCTGGATGGAGAAGCGGCACCGGGGGCCAGGTACCACATTCTGCATTTATTTTTAAAATAACATTAACATTAAAAAGATTCAGAATAAAAAGTTGACCAAAAAATTATTTTATACTTAACTTCCCTTCATAATAAAAAAAAACATTATGATAATACTATTTTCAAAAAAGTCTTAACAAAAAAACAGTAACTTTCAAAAATCTACTAAAAAAGTGGTATTTTTCATACAGTGACTGTTCACAGTCTTTTAAAGGGGTCATATGAAGATGCTATAACATTATTTTATTTTAATAACATTATTTTGTGTATTTGGTGTAATGCAGTGTGTTTACACAGTTTAAGGTTCAAAAACCACATTATTTTCCACACACCGTACATTATCGTTATGCCTCTCTGCCCCGCCTTTCTGAAACACGTCGATTTTTTACAAAGCTCATCGTTCTGAAAAGTGAGGTGTGCTGCTTTATATTATATTATATTATATTATATTATATTATATTATATTATATTATAGCAAAACACATACAAGGCTTATATACAAATGTAATAATATTATATAATAAAACACATACAAGGCTTATATATAAATATAAATATAATAATAATAATAATAATAATAATATATAATAATTATTATATAATAATATTATAAGACTTGTGTACATTTAATAAAACGATAAATAAATAAGTGGTCCACCATACAGTAACTTTATGTGAGGAACTTACTGAAAGTTAAACTTGACATCTGTGTACTGTAAGTGAATGAATCACTCTTTTCAACAAAGTGAATGTTTAACAAAACTGATTTGTTTATGAATTCAGTGACTGATCTGGTCACGGTGGTTTTTAGTTAACAGTTCAGTGGACAGTAGGATTATCACTGAATAAAGGGTTAAATTTCAGCCTGTTTCTGATGAGAACTATTGAATGTAAAAATTATGGGGGGGGGGGGGTTGTTGTCGTTTTTGTTGTGTTTTTTTTATTTATTTTTTTGTGTGTGTTTTTGTGTTCTTGGAGCTTAACAGCCAGTCAGTCATATGAGATTGGGATGACACGACAGTGAGTAAAAGATGTTTTGGGTGAACTCTCCTTTTAATGAAAAGGTGCAGTATGCTAACATATATCAGCAATATTTTTCTTATATTGCATATGTGTTCATGTGCATTAAATGAACTGCAAATTGGATAAAGGGGTTTATTGAGTGCTGTCGTCTCAAGACACAGTCATCTAACAAAATGTTTCAAATTGCTAAACTGCATCATGTCCAGTCGTTTTTTTTTTTCTCACCACAGGCATTTGGATAAGTTGGACTTTGGGAGTGTACACTTCGATTTTAAAATCCACTTAAAATGCAGCATGATTTAACGATAAAGACTGATGAATTTCATTTTAATGCACAGAGAGTGCAATTAGACTATATGTTGGTGTGTGTTTTTACAGCGTACTAGTGTTTAGGAAATTGCAAGTTTGTAGCATGTTAAACAATGCATTGCTCTATTCAATGTAATGGGACAAAAGTATGTCTCTAGTCTTTCCACAGCATTCCTTTCCTTATTATCTTACCAAAACAGCCAATATCTAGATATACAGCTGCCAAAGGGAACAATATGCCTCCAGAAAACCACACAAAAATAGACACAGCCCCTCACATCAAAAATCCACAACAACCACACCCTACACTTTGTGGTAGACCAGTGTTTATTGGATGTTATTTTATTCTGGGTTTGTCTTGCTCTCAATTCTTGACTACTAAAATATGACTACTAAAAATTAAGATTTGCCTTCACCTAAATAAATAATATTTTGAAATATACTATAATAGAAAACAGTTATTGTAAGTTGTAATATTATTTCACAGTAAATCTGTTTTTACTATATTTTTATCAAAAAAATCCAGCCTTGTTGATCATAGGAGACTTCTTTTTTTTTTTTTTTTTTTTATTGTTAATTTCTGCAGTTTTTTTTTTCTTTTTTCATTTTCTTCAACCTAAGAGCACTTGACATCTCATAACATTCACATGAAGACAATAGATTCTAATCCAAACTGGTATATGAAATTACACATGTCCTCCATTATTAATTTCAACCTAAATATTGTCTACAAAAATACTCCCATCCAAATAGGGCTTATATGAAGAATGTGTGAAAGAGCCAATTCAAACCGTGCTACTACTGTCTGATTGCAGGGTTGGCAGCAGGTCAGATGTACACGTACCCTGCACGTTGCTGGAGAAAGAAGAGGCGACTTCACCAGCCACTTGACCCCCAGCTTCGCCTTTGTGAACTTCGACTCGGTGAGATCATGGTTGCGGCTAATTGTGTGATTTCTCTCAAGCTTACATTTTGGTTTTGAATTCTTTCTTGCTGCTCTTTTCTCTCTCCATCCTTGCTTCTTTGCTCTAAGGTCATTCAGAGGCTGTAGAACCGGCCCATCTGGGTCTCATTATCCTTCCCTGTGTCTGTGTGTGCCCTGACCGGGCCCCTTTAATCATTTGGCCATGCAGCATTAGAGTGTAAGTCTTGTGGACTGATGGGGGGCTACAGAAGGGCTTGAAGAACTCGATAAAGGCGCATAAAGGCCTGTCTGTGTCAACAAGAAAGCCACTCTATTATTTTCTTAGCAGTCCCTGGAAATACAATAGCAGTAAAGCAATATAAGAACCCCTGACCTTCACTTGGAACTCAGCCAGCATGAGTTCAGCAAAAAACAGTGAATAAAACTGATTCAGGCCCTCAAGTAAAGTGTGATTGCTTTCCAATAATGAAGATATCAGAAGAAGGATTTGAATGACAAAATAACTCCTACCAAGTGTCATGCAGGATCCGCAGTTAACCCCTCAAAAGCCCCCCTCAAGTCAAACGACACCTCTCCTGAGCAGTGTGAATGTTTGGGGTCGCTAAGATATTTTCATGTTTTTGAAAGTCTCATATGCTCACAGAGGCTGTATGTATTTGCTCAAAAATGCAGTTAAAAACAGTAATATTGTGAAATATTATTACAATTGAAAATAAATGTTTTCTATTCTAATATAGTTTAAAATATAATTTTTAGTTCCTGTAATGGTACAGTTGAATTTTCAGCAGTCATTACTCCAGTCTTCAGTGTCAATCCTTTTGAAATCATTCTTCTAATATGTGCTCAGAAAGCTTTTTATTATAATTTTCAATATTGAAAACAGTTAATATTTTTGTGGAAACCATGATATATATTTTTCAGGATTCTTTGATGAGTAGAAAGTTAAAGGGATACTCCACCCCAAAATGAAAATTTTGTCATTAATCACTTACCCCCATGTCGTTCCAAACCCGTAAAAGCTTTGTTCGTCTTCGGAACACAATTTAAGATATTTTGGATGAAAACCTGGAGGCTTGAGACTGTCCCATAGACTGCCAAATAAATAACTTTTTGTAAGCGAAGAAAACAAAAATAATGACTTTATTCAATAATTCCTTTGTCAATAGTCTCCTCTGTGTCTCTTCATATCACTGAATGCTGCTCTTCTATATCATCCGCGCCACACAGAGACCGTTGACAAAGGAATTATTGAATAAAGTCGTTATTTTTGTTTTCTTCGCTTACAAAAAGTGTTCCTGTTGCTTCATATAATCCAGATTGCACGTCTGATGGCAGATGGAGTATTCTGACGACGACTTTCATGCCTTTTCTGGACCTTGACACTATTATTTACTTGGCAGTCTATGGGACAGTCACAGGCCTCTCGGTTTTCATCCAAAATATCTTAAATTGTGTTCTGAAGATGAACGAAGCTTCTACAGGTTTGGAACGACATGGGGATAAGTAATTAATGACAAAATTTTAATTTTGGTGTGGAGTATCCCTTTAAAAAGAACAGCATTTATTTGAAATACAATATCTTTTGTAACATTATAAATGTCTTTACTGTCACTAAATGCCATGTTGCACAGAAGAAAGTCAGTCAAAGGGCTTTGGAACAACATGAATATAAGTAAATAATGACATCATTTTAATTTTTTAGTGAACTAGCCCTTTAAGTTATGTGTTTTCCAGAGTCCTGGAATCGTAATATTTACACTATAGCGAGGCATAATTCTGCTCTGTTACAGCAGGACATCATTCCTACGCTTCCTGTCTGAAATGTGTTTGTGTTGTACATTTCTGGGTGCTCAGCCACTGTAAACAGGTTTGGTGTCCAGTATCCCGTCCAAGCCTGGTTCATAACGACAAGCAAGCAAGCTGAATTCCAATGTAAATCTTCATACGCTGTCTTTTTCTCCACAGCAGATATGGCATGTAGAACAGGCTCTAATTCAATAAACTGATTCAATCAGGCTATTTTGTCTGCTATATAATCACGTCACTGTGACAACACCAAATAGCTGCATCTCAGTAAACTGATATATTCATTATGCTCTACAGATGCCATGTGAAGCGGACTCCTCAGAGTGATCTTGCTTAACTCTTAATTTAAAGCAGTAGTCTTTCCAGTCAGCGCATGCCTTTTCAGTGCCAATGTCGTGATTTAATGGCATGCATAAATATCGCAGTGCTGTATTATATTGTGATGATTAAGACCTTATGATTTGTGTCTGTAGACATCAACCTCTCTTAGCCTCTCGTTCATGATTGGCGGCTTGAAAAAGGGGGATGGGCGGCTGCAATCAGCCCCTGACTGGCAGTCTGAGCTATTTTCAGCTCCTCTCCCAGGGGAAGAGTGTGTCTCGGCTCAATCAGACACAAAGAGAATAAAGACAAGGACAGAGATTCATAAAAACATTCTCAATCATGTACACATACTGAGTAGGAGCATCTTACAGCAAACACATGATATGGCCATCAGAAACCACAGCTTCTGGGAACACTTTAACTCCACTGATGCAGATTATAGATCAGAAAACAATTCAAATATTATGACAGACCTAAGGGTGTGTTTCAATCCACTTCTTAGTTTACCAATAAGTGCACTTCTCAGAGAGTCATCCATTTTTAAGGCTCTCCATTGTCAAAATGGTTCCACTGCACTGAAACGTTCACTTCCTACCCAGATTGCACGGTAACAACCAGTGAACATCAGATGTTCCTCATGTGCTGTAAAGACAAAGACGACAAAAAAAAAATGTATAAAGAAATTTATATATTTATTAGGCAAGCAATATATACACTATCAATGTTACAAAAATTATATTTCAGATAGAACTGTTCTTTTGCACAACCTATTCATTAAAGAGTCAGTTTCCTTAAACATATTAAGCAGAACAACTGTTTCCAAAAATGATAACAATAAGACATTTTCTGAAGACTGATGTAATGGCTGCTAAACATTCTTTTAACTTTGCCATCATAAGAATAAATTACATTTTAAAATATATCGAAATAGAAAACAGTTATTTTAAATTGCAATAATAATTCACATTATTACTAATTTACTTTATCGTTAATTTAAAAAAAAAAAAAATTCTGCCCTCTTAAATATTGGGAATTTGTTCAAAGACATTCAAAAAAATTATCTTACTGTCCCCAAAATGTTTGATCAGTAGTAGCCTGTATGTATATTTTTTTACTAAGGTACTACTGATATTTATATTGTAAGTATTTTGTGTCTTGCTTTATTAGAATTGTTTTATGTTTGAAAGGTAATATATGTATACATAATGAGTTTTGCTTGATTAACAAAAATGCAAGACAAGCACATACTTCATAATGGGACGGTGCATTTTAACAGCTAACAACAAATACATGATGCATATCCACTTTATTTTTTTACATTTATGCATTTAGCAGACGCTTTTATCCAAAGAAACTTACAGTACATTCAGGCTAACATTTTTAACCTAACATGGGTTCCCTGGGAATCGAAACCACAACCTTTTGCGCTGCTAACACAATGCTCTACCACTGAGCCACAGGAACACTATATGAGAAATTATAAGAAAATAGCTTACTTCCATGTTGCAAAATATGGATATAGCAATGTTGAAAATATTAGATTCAGCTATATTTGAATGCATGATCTTGCTGTTATGTCATTTGTAGATGTGTCACAAATGTCCAAATGCTTAGTGGATCCAGGGCCTTGCTAGTGCTTGATAGTATTTTTATGATATACCAATTCACATCATAAAGATATAGGGAGGGAAATGAGACACAGCTTTCTCCCGCCTTCTCCTCCATACACACACATCCTCCATTTTATCTTCAGCACCTGGAGCTTCTGACCTTTAATGAGCCTTGAAAAGCTATCCACCCTGTAAAACATATTGATGGCTGGTGTGTCCAAGAAATCTTCCCAAACTTATGGTGGAAAGCACACACACACACACAAAATCTGTCTGCCTGTGTGAAACCGATGCCTTCATGAAGTGACTTCAGAAAAAGTGATTTAATGCACTCAGTGTATCTAGATGATTGTACCTCTTATTTACAGTAGATATAGAGTGGGGTCCTTAATCTGGGAAAAAATCTGGAATTTTAATCTTAGGTTTTATTTAAACCTGGAAATAGTAAGAAACATATAGAAAAACAGAAATACTACATACTAAGTAATGTATTACAATTTTTTAACAGATCTTTTCACAAAATATTATGAAAGTAATAAAATTTGTCTCAGCCTACTTTCTTTTTATGTTTAGAGGCTGAGCTGATGGCCAAGAAAGAAGCCCCAGCGACGGAGGCCACGGCCCTGGAGGCACTGTTACGAGGTGATGGGATCTTGGACAAGAGGAACAATAACTCCAAAGAGGAAGAGACACTACTGGAAATCCAGGTAACACATCCAGCTCCAGATGGTTTGGACATGCACGATAATTTATTAAGAGTCAGTGTCAGACTTACAGAGTGGTTTTCAATCGTGCATCGAAGACTGACACGGAAGAGAAAAAATAGTTGAATAAAGTCGTTATTTTTGTTCTCTTTTGCACACAAAATGTATTCTCATAGCTCAAAAATCTCTTATCGATTTTGGAACGACATGAAGGTGTGTAATTAATGACAGAATTTTCATTTTTGGGTGACCTATGCCTTTAATGGTTGATATAAGGATATTTCAGTTACTTTTGTTTAATAAATAATCATTTTGGTTTTGGTTGGAGTGCCACTTGACATCTAATGTTAAAATATATCATAAAACTTGCATGGGGAAACCGTACCTCTCAAACTTCTAGCACCATAGAAAGCTTCTTTACTAGCTGCATTACTGTATGTTTCAAAAATACTATCAAACCCAACAGAGATGCTTTGCAAAGTGTGATGGCACAGAGCATTTTAAGATGCAGCCTACCATCAATCAGTGATATCCACCATTTACTGTCACTGTAAAGCCTAATCCATCATCTGAGACCCCATCCACCCCAGCCGAAAGCTGTTTTGCTTCCTACCTTCTGGCAAACAATACCGCATTATTAGGGCAAGGACCACTAGACTCAACAAAATACAAACTGCAGCATGCTTTCTACACAGTGCACTTCACATTACTATATATTTTCACAATATCACTCAAGCAAGAGGGACGTTGTACCCAAATATCATATTCAAGAAAATGCACGACTGCGAATATAATCTTGTTTTTATACAATAAAAGTTAATATTAAGTTAACTTACATTTTAAACCCAGTTGTGCCAGTTACATTATCTGTTTATGCTTTCAAGTGAAGCCACAGGAGAAGCAACACACAGTAGGTGCTGTTTCATTCCTGAATGAATCGGTTGAATGAATAATTCAATGACCCACTTATACAAACAATCCACTTTTAGTGTTTCTTATACTATGTTGCTACGAAATGCCAGCATTTTAAGGACCCCATTAACCATATATGGCAATAAATTTCTCCACTCTCTCTATATGCAGACTATTGTCTTTTGTTGTGCAGTGCATTGATCTTAGTCATCTAATTGCTTACCCCAACTTTCTTCATTCTCTGCAGAGGGTGCTTGAGGCAGATGAAAATGGGGATGGTTTCCATGACGATGAAGATTTTGAAGTGGACACACCAAAGAGGAAGCATCGAAACAAAGGCAGGGTGAGTGATAAGCATGACTCATCAAAGTCTGTGGATGGTGTGAAGGAAAAAAGGCAAGTGAGAGCAAGAAAAAGAGACCGCTTGAGACAGGGTGGACTGACACGGGAGAGGGAAATAAAACATGAAAATGAAAAACTTGTGTTGATCTCTCTGACTTATGGTGTGTGCAGAGACTAAGAAAAGAAGAATGAGAAATGATCTAAAAATAAGAAAGTGATTATATAATGTCTGTTATTTGTTGATCAGGGTCGAGGCTCTGGGCGCAGGCGAACAGAAGCAGTGGCCAACGACGATCAGGATAAACCCTATGTGTGTGACAGTAAGTGTCAATTTCATTGCTTTCATATGCAGCCTTTGTGCATTAAAGTCTAAGCAACTTGAAATAGATATATCATTTTGTATACATTAGAAGTGCAGAAAAATAGAAAAAAAAATTAATAACCTAATTTGGCATTATGTATTTGTGTCCAAAAGTCTGAGTTACTTAAAAAAAAAAAAAAACTTTTTGAATTCAGAGGAAATTTAAAAAAGAAAAAAATGAATCAGAAATATTTACAATTAACAAATGAGCACATTTCTGACATTCTTTAACTTTTTTCACTCAAATTAATTAAAATGCAGATAATGTAATTTGTATTTAATTATTTTTAATTAAGTTATAAAAATGTGATATAAAAGTAGACAGAGACCGTAGAGGTCTCAGATTTTCGGACCCCACTGAATATTAGTATAAATTAGTAGGTTTATAATAGTAGTATTTATTTTTCATTCCACAATGCTGTCAAATAAAATAATGAATGTTTATTGTCTCTGACCTCTGTTTTAATCATGGGTTTTGAACTATTTTGAATATACTATTGTTGACTGTCCTACTTTGGGTCTTAAAAGATATCTTTAATTTTTTTCATATGGTACCCGTCTGTGTTTCTCATCTTGGCATGGTGGCCTGTTATAATATCAAAAGCATGTGACTACCCGAGGAGATACTAGAGCCACTTTGGGTTCCAGAGGCCTCTTTGAATGTAACTTACTTCCTGTATTTTTTTTCTGTCTTCTCTTTTGCTTTGTGTCTCCTCTGTTTCAGACAGATACAAACAAAAGCATAACTCAAAAACTGCTGACTCAGGTATTCAGCCATGTTGCCATCTTCCTCTTGCTTGGACATGTGGGCTATGCTAATGACAAGGCTAAACACTTAATGCTCATGTCGGGGAGGGCTTATTAACATAAATAATCTAGTTCAGTATTTTCTCTGTAGCTGCTGCTAATATTTCACGCTGCTTGGCCAAAGCTATCACGCATGGCTAACAACACCGCTGCTAAAATAGCAAAACTTGAACACGTAGCCTTTTCATTGACGCATCTAGATTGCAGGTCCTGTTCTAGGTAAAATCTGCTGCATTGCTGGAATCATTGACTCTGGATGTGCAGTTTGCTGAAATGAAATGCATGTAGTTGCTTCCCTTTTCCATACTATATGTTCTGCTTTAATAATTCCTGTGTCCATCTATATGATTCAGCAGTCTGTACAAAATAACATCTGTTACATCAAATATATACTAGTAAAGTACATTTTCCACAGAATACCATGAATACCCTTTTAACAAATATGATTATAGTGATTTAGGATCACATTAGATGAAGATATATTACTAATGAAATCTCACTACCCCTTGAAAAAGTAGTACATGCTAAAGTACATTTTTAACATACTTTCTAAATAATATACTTTACTTGAGAAATGAACTTTAAATGAAGGACATACGTAAATTGTATTTTAATTGCAATTAAAATAAATATGTATTGAAGTTTAATCATTTTATATGCTTAAAATGTGCTTTTGTATGTTCGTCAGCACATAAAACTAAGTGCATTTTTTAGAGCATGACAAAAATGATAAAACAAAGATTTAAAATGTAATTAAAAGTAAAACTTTATTTGAAAATTACAAAATGCTCTTTTTAAGTATTTTAAGAAACAGTCATGAACGCGTATCCTCTTTAAGTACACTTAAGTGGCCTCTTATTATATTAATATTTTATTATCTACAAGCACAGTTTTTACAAACTTTTAAGATTTAAAGTACACTACTAGTAGACATTTAATACAGTTAAGCCCACTATGGTTGGATACGTTAAGCATAAATGCACATTGTAAATGTTAATTAAAAATCCTTACGACATGGTTCAGGGTGCCTCATTGGCACCCCCTGCTGTCTGTGTTGTCCCGTCACATTTGGCAGCTTGTGACCTGGGCAATCAGCGCTGATCTTACGGCAGGGGTGCACAGATCACAAGCTGTTTCTCCCTCACCTGTCGCTTGTTCCCCTCTTACTTTATAATCTCTGCTTTCTTGTCCTTCCTTGTGAGTAAATTGTTTAGTGTGTACCGTGTTCACATTATTATCAGTGCTTTTATTCAAGCACTTCCCTTGTTTCACTGTACCCCAGGACACCTAGTGAGGAGAGACAGTTGTTCGTTGCCTCGCTCTCTCTCTGGTCGCCTGAGCTGTGTGAACGCTGGGTCTGGGACAGCTTCCACAGCCCGTGAGGTCCACATTACTCTGCCAGCCGGCTCTGGAGTACCCAAGGACTAGTTCTCTGTTTTTGTGATTGTTCTATTGTTTTGGTTTTGCCTTGTGAGAAATAAATCTCCATTTTTCACCTACTTCTCTGTATTTGAGTCCGCTGTTATCCGGGGGGGGACCTGACAGAATCTACTCACCACATCATGGACACAGTAGAGGAGACGGAGTTGCGCCTAGCCCTTGTGCAGCTGGGCGCTCTTCTGGGTCAGCAACAGGAGGAACTTGTGGCTTCTCGCCGCGCGTACGCTGAGATCTCTCTCCAGCTCATCCAGCTGCCAGAGCAGCTTGATCAGCTGCAGTCTAATCCTCCCGCTGCCCGAGTTGTAATGTCTTCTCCCAACCCCGATGGAGCCATTCTCCATCGTGCTGAACCACAGCTCAATCCTCCTGCTCCATACTCGGGTGTGCCTAACATAAGTCGCTCCTACTTGTCCTAATGCTCCCTGACTTTCTCACTCCAGCCTTCCTGTTTTCCCACAGAGCAGTCCAAGGTGGCATTTACCATCACGCTCCTGGTGGGTCAAGTGAGAGAGTGGGGAACGGCTATGTGGGATAACAAACATCACTGCTGTTCTTCGTTTGAGAGTTTTTCGGAGGAGCTACAAAAGGTTTTTGATCACTCAGCTCGAGGAACTGAGGCGGCACAAGCTTTGTCGCTGCTACAACAGGGAGAGCAGTCGGTATCAAGGTACTCTATCGAGTTTCGTATGCTCACCGCATCCTGTTGCACGAATGCTAAGGCGCTCTGGGACTATTTTCTCCATGGTCTGGCCGAATACATCAAGGACGAGATCTATTCTCTCAAACTGCCCTCTAACCTGGACGATTTGATCGACTTGCCATCTGGGTGGACAACCGGCTTGTTCTCCATTCTTGAAATCGGAGGAGCATGTTTCCTGCTGAGCCCGTCACTAGAGCTGCGGCAGGAGTGGCGAGTGACACGCCTTCCCAACATCTTTCCCGGAGGAGGAGCCGATGCAGGTCGGAGAGCACAGCTTACTGTAAGGGAGTGACGTTATCACCTGGACAGTCAACTTTGTCTCTACTGTGGGTTCTGAGTTCCAAGTCTCATTACTGTTTAATGAGACTGCTGATCAGGTGTCTGCATTGATTGATCCTAAAGCGGAGGGCGATTTCATGGATTCTAGGCTGGCCACACGCTTGGGAATTTGTCTGTTGCCCTGGCCGAGCTTATATTGGCTAGAACACTTTGCGGCACCCTTTTCACCAGTATTACCCATGCCACTAAGTTTGTCACACTCACACTTTCCAGCAATCATGCTGAAGAAATCCGGTTCCTCCTCATTCAGTCGCCCACTGCTCCAGTGGCTTTGGGACACACCTAACTGGTCAAGCATAACCCTCACATTGACTGGGCTGTTAATGCTGTTTTGGCTTGAAGCCCCTTTTGTTTAGCTCAATGTTTGGGTGCTGCATTTTCCCCCGTAATGTCTTGTTCTGTGTTCCAGGAGGAGCCGTTGAATCTGGTGGATGTACCAGAGGCATACTATTACTTGAGAGCCATTTTTAGTGAGTTCTGAGCTTCATCTCTGCCTCCGCACTGCCCTTACAAATGTGCGATAGACTTCTCGGCCTAAGGGGCATCTTTACTCTCTGTCCGGACCTGAGAGGGAAGCCATGGAGAGGTATATTCACGATTCTCAGATAGCAGGCATTATCCGTCCCTCTTCCTCTCCAGCTAGGGCAGGGTTTTTTCTTTGTGGAGAAGAAGGATGGTTCGCTGCACCCCTGTATAGACTATAGGGGGTTGAAAGACATCACAGCGAAGAAATCATTATCCTTTGCAGTTGATATCATCAGCCTTCAAGCTATTAGAGGGGGCAACCATCTTTGCAAAGTTTGACCTACGCAATGCATATCATCTAGTTCGGATTAGGGAGGGGGATGACCGCCTTTATCACCCCTATGGGGCACTTTGAGTATTTGGTCATGCCGTTTGGGTTTTCCAACTTCCTGGCGGTCTTCCAGGCACTTGTCAACAACATGCTCAGAGACATGGTTGACCAGTTTGTTTTTGTCTACCTCTACGATATCCTGATCTTCTCCCAGACAGAGCATGATCATGTCCAGCACGTCAGACGAGTGCTCCAGGGGCTACTTGAGAATCGTTTATTTGCCAGGGTAGAGAAGTGATAGGTTCACGTACGGTCGGTTCCATTCCTGGGATTTATTCTCTCTCCTGAGGGTATCCGAATGGATCCCACCAAGGTAAAAGTGGTTGTTGATTGGCCCACCCCAGATAGGCAATTTTGTCTCAAAGATCACCTTCGGACGAGAGAATACATCCCTGCACCTTCTTTTCTCATCATTTAATCCCACCGGAACGGAATTATGACATCAGGAATAGGGAGTTACTTGCTGTCAAGCTGGCACTGGAGGAGTGGCGTCACTGGTAAGAGGGCGCGGGGGTCCCGTTTATCTTTTGGACTGACCACAAAAACTTCGAATACATCCGCACCATTAAGAGACTAAATTCTCGGCAGGCTCGTTGGGCATTGTTTTTCGGGTTCACCATCTCTTACCACCCGGGGTTCAAGAATGGTAAACCCGATGTGCTGTTGCGAATCTTTGAGGCTTAGGCTAGTCCCACCCTCCTTGTGGCCATTCTGCCTCCCAAACGGGAAGTAGTGGCGGCGGCGGTCACCTGGGGGGTGGAGTCCAAGGTCTGCACTGCGCTATGCAACGCTAATATTCCCGCGGGGTGCCCAGAGGGCCTGTTGTTTGTGCCTGAGTCAGTTCAAACTAGCGTCCTACAGTGGGGCCACTCATCCAAACTAGCTTGCCACCCAGGAGCGAACCGCCGTCTTCGAGTTCCATGGTCAAGTACGCGCATAACTCCCTCCCGGTCTCGTCTACGGGTTTGTCTCCATTCCAGTGCTGTTTAGGCTACCAGCCACCATTATTCCCTTCCACAAGAATCCGACATCGTTATTCCATCCACGCACACATTTCTTCAGAGATGACTCCCTCCCGGTCTCGACTACGGGTTTGTCTCCATTCCAGTGCTGTTTAGGCTACCAGCCACCATTATTCCCTTCCACAAGAATCCGACATCGTTATTCCATCCACGCACACATTTCTTCAGAGATGACTCCCTCCCGGTCTCGACTACGGGTTTTGTCTCCATTCCAGTGCTGTTTAGGCTACCAGCCACCATTATTCCCTTCCACAAGAATCCGACATCGTTGTTCCATCCATGCACACATTTCTTCAGAGATGCCTCTGTATTTGGAGGATCAGCAGAGAATCCCTCACACGGACTGGTGAGAGGAACAAGGTGTCCGTGGACCGTCACTGTACTAAGCCCCCAATTTACGTGTGCGGTCAGAAGGTTTGGTTGTCTTCTCAGGACATTCACTTCATACTCCCCTCACGTAAACTGGGACACAAATTTTTTGGACCATTTACCATTTCTAAGGTGCTTAGTCCGGTGTCGGTGCGACTCAAGTTAACCCCTCTATTTAAAAATATCTGCCCGGTTTTTCATGTGTCTAAGATCAAGCCCATCATTCGCTCCCCACTTTGCCCCAGACCAACCGCTCCTAGACTCATCAAGGGGTCGCCGGCTTATACTGTACAGCCGCTGATCGATGTGAGGCTAAAGGATAGAGGTCACCAATACCTGGGGGACTATGGTCCGGAGGAGAGATGCTGGGCTCGGGCCTGCGACGTTCTGTATCGTGCTCTCATCGACCAATTCCAGCATCATGGTGAGTTCTCCGGGCCATGAGGGGGAGGGTACTGTCACAGTTCAGGGTGCCTCATTGGCTCCCTCTGTTCTCTGTGTTGTCCCATCACTTTCGACAGCCTGTGACCTGGGAAATCAGTGCTGATCTTGCGGCAGGGGTGAACAGATCACAAGCTGTTTCTCCCTCACTTGTCGCTCATACCCTCTTCCTTTATAACCTCTGCTTTCTTGTTCTTCCTTGTGAGAAGATTGTTTGGTGTGTTTCGTGTTCACGTTGTTATCAGTGCTTTTATTCAAGCACTTCCCTTGTTTCACTCTACCCCAGGACACCTAGTGAGGAGAGACAGCATTGCCTCGCTTTTTCTCTGGTCGACTGTCCTGTGTGAACGCTGGGTCTGGGACAGCTTTCACAGCCCCTGTAGTCCCCAAGAACTAGTTAGCTGTTTTTGTGATTGTCCTATTGTTTTGATTTTGCCTTGTGAGAAATAAATCTCAGTTTTTCACCTACTTCTCTGCATTTGAATCCTCTGTTATCCCGGGGACCTGACAGTTAGTAATTATTGTCTTTATAAATCAAAGAAAAATTTCCTAGTTTTGATCTTCTTCAAATTCTGTACACATGCTTTCCTTGGTTTGTCCATCCTTTTTTATAGATTTGTAGTGAGATAATTTAGAACTGTGAAAATATTGTCCTTACCTTGCTGGTATTGCAGTCTGCAACCCACAGATGCTTGACATGTTTACTGCATCCACCTGTAGAAAGAAACATATATTTTCTGTGCTGAGCTTTAAATAATTTAACAACATAAACCAACATGTTCAATAACAGCTAACTGGCATTAACATGTGTTTTCAGTTATCAGATCACAGTTGGATAGCATTTGACCATAGTAAAAGCTACATAATTGCACCCAAAACATACAGTATCAGTGATGGATTCTGACCGCATTCAACAGAGGTGTTACTTAATATAATAGTATAGTTTTGCTCTGAGGTGGTCACATTACCAATTACACTTTGTGAATTCCTACTATTTACAGGTACAGTCAGTGCAGAGCACTTGCTACAATGCCCAGCAGCACCTGTACATGTTCATGAAGACACACTGTGGGGTTGCAGTGCTAATACTGTGCCTTAAACACTGTTCTTACACCCCGCATGTCTCTCTCACTGGCTGAGAACATGCAATGTAGATTTTGTGATAGCGCTTTGACTCCACAGCTAGCTGCTTTTGTGAATTCCTTAGATGTGTGTTAGCATCCCAGCTTGATTATTAAAATAACTTATTTGAGACTCAATAAAAAGTTTTTGCCAGTAAAATGAATTTCATCATGACTAATGTTCTCTATCATAGTTTGCGGGAAGCGTTACAAAAACCGCCCTGGACTAAGCTACCATTACACCCATACTCACCTTGCTGAAGAGGAGGGTGAGGAAGAACGAGAAGCTGAAATCCCCCAATCTCCTCCTGTCCACCACGAGAATCACAAACGTAAGTTAATATCCTTTGAATTGTAAAATAAGTGTTTTAATATCTAGCACTCAATATATCATGTAGATTTTAGACATTTTATGAATGTTGTGTTTATTGTGGGCTACTTTTTGTGTTGTGCCTGTTTTCTAATTGCATTTTAATAACATTATTGTAAACAGTTCATCCATTCATATGTTTTATTTAAACAACTTTAGTATAGGGACCAGTTCTCACTATTAACAAGTTGCTTATTAGCATGCATATTATTAACATACTGGCGGTTTATTAGTACTTATAAAGCACATATTCTGCATGATCATAATCTACATCCCTAATCCTACCCAATACCTAAACTTAACTACCTTACTAACTTTAAATAAGCAGCAAATTACTTATAAAATGAAGAAAAATTCATAACTAATGGCACCTTAACAACCATAAACAAAACCCAAAAAAAAGCATGATGAAAAAAAAAAAAAAAAAAAAAAATATATATATATATATATATATATATATATATATATATATATATATATATATATATATATATATATATATATATATATGATATATGATCTCATAATTTTTCAATTAAATAAATGTAATACCTCGATCTTCCAATAAAACGGCAGACTTCTTTTCTGGTGGGGTTTACCAGATATCATTTAGTCCGCTTAAACTCTGCACCTTTTAGACCTCCCTTCATTCAATCAACAAACCGATGGATGAAATTGTGTTCTTTTTCGGTAATCCATTTCACTCAGTTGTATGTTACAATATGAGGGAATAATCTGTTGCTACTTATGCTACATAGTGACTTTAAACATGGTAAAATAATTGTAACATAAATTATTTCTATAGTTAACATCCAAGTGTGAATTTTAGCATAACTACAGTTAGTAGCATTTGCTCTATTCCAAACATTAGTGAACTTCCTCAACATATTCAATATAAATATTCTAATTATATTCTAATTGATATTATTTAGTATTCAATAAGCAAATAAATACATAGCAAACACAAATGTTTCTATTTATATTCTTTAATACTACAGTGTGCATGATGTTACAATTTTAGGATGTCTAAAATAATAAAAGTAATACTTTCCAAGTTATCTAGGGTTTGGAGTAGGTCATTGTTCTTCTATGTTCTCTTCCCCTTTTTAATTTGTACTATTTTTACAGCACAGAAAGGGCCTGATGGCACGATCATCCCTAATGACTACTGTGACTTCTGTCTGGGAGACTCAGGCTCTAACAGGAAGACAGGCCATGCTGAGGAGCTGGTTTCCTGTTCAGACTGCGGCCGCTCTGGTGAGTCCCTTCACATCACTGTATTCTCTATTACTGACAGTTACAGTATCTGCCCATGTTAGATCAAGAAGGGTAGTTTCACCTCCATCTTGTTTTAATTTCACTCTGAGGGAGATGTTTACTGGCATAGCCAATAATAATCTGGTTTAAATTATAAAAAGAAAGATTTTTTTTTGAATGAATTGCCAGATGTAGTCAGTAAAAGTATTCAGAGATTTCTCTCTCTCTCTGTAATCAATGTAAGAGTCTGTGGTGCTCTAAAATGGGCCAGATTACAGTATCTGTATTTCAGGTCAATAAGACTTTGTCTACAATTCAGATGTTAGTTTTATTGACGTAATAGGTTAAAGACATGTTAGTCTTCTATTTAAAAGAAGCAGAAAAGAATGAGCATTATACACACACATTATTCTTGCTTTTAAGAGAATTAAATGTGAAAATTTTACACACAGCAGTAAAACACCAAATAATTATATACATTTACAAGTACAAGTTTTTTTAGTTGATCTGAAAAAGCTTTAGTACATTTAATAAAACCCATATTTGGTATATATGTATCCACCAAAAGATCCCATTTAATGCTTTATCATGTCATGCATCAATAGCACATTTCATTAGCTTGTTTGTGCATATCCCATTTTTTCATGTTTTTTGCTAGAGCATGTTTGTTTCTTTGAGTTGTTGTGATTTGGGTTTGGCTTGGCATAATGGTGTCATATAGAAATGATTTCCCAGACACTGATTAATTCTACCAGAAAGGCTTTTTAATGGAGAGTTGCCATTAGAAGTGATTTAAACCCAGACTAGACTTAGGCCCTGTTTACACTTTTAAAATGTTTTCGTTTTAAAATGCATAACTTTTGCTACGGTTACGCCTATTGTTTACACTACTCTGGCGTTTTCGACCCTCGAAGTCTCGAAAACGGAGACTTTTGAAAATGCTGCAAACCCCGTTTTTAAAACTCCGGGGTTGTGTTTCAGTGTAAACGGACCAAAACGGAGACTTTTGAAAACAATGGCATGGCTTCCCACATTCGCTCTGCGTATCCTTGACAACCGTGTAAACAATAACATCATGCGTTGTACCCATAGATGTATAGGTAGATTCCCCATTCGATCACTCCAAGCACATAGACGCGTCCGCGCATGGTCACGTGACATGCGTTTTAGGTTGTGTAGTGTAAACGGAGATCGTTTCTGGAACGCAGCGGAAACGCCAGTGTAGACTAGGATCGTTTTCATTCTAAAACGCCGTTTTAAAACGAAAACGCACTAGTGTAAACGGGGCCTTAATCTGTGTCCTGGAAAGCAGCACAGTAGTTCAGAGATGGGCAGATTACCACTGTTTCCATGCAGTTGTTTATCTGTTGCAGTCTTGATGTTTATTCATGAATTCTTGCAGTATTTACAAACATGCTGATTAAAAGCAACATGTGAGGAGAGATCGCTCGGTCATTTTAAAAATGAATTCCAGTATAAATTACTAAAATTGTAATCAGTAAGGTAGCACAAATACCACAATATGAAAGTAACAGACTGACTGCATGACTTTTGGATTTACCGTACATGTGCAATGAGAAAATAAATAATTAATATATCGTTTTTTTTTTACTTAAGTATCTTTTGTGCAACAAAAGATACCATAGTGAAAATAATGAAAATAAAATTAATGAATAATATAAATATAAAAAATAGTATATATTTTTCCCTTTTTTTGTTTAATTAATAAAGAATTTAAATATATTTAAAAAAAAATTGTTATTGTTTCTTTCTAATATAAAAAGTTGAGTTTTACTGCTAAGATTTTGTTATCATACAAAAGACATATAGGCCTTAGTAAAAATCATCTAGTTGATATTCATTTTCTGCTCTGACTGTTTTGACCAAGGCTAGATCACAGTTCATTCTAATTAGATTTGGAAGGGAAAGCAGGTGCAATTCTGTGAAACTGCTGTGGGAGTGTCATGGGATTCGATTGAAACGGAAGAAACTGTTAAGTCATGCCGTTTTTTATGGCTAATGCCAAGAATACAAGGTCCAGAAGCATCTTACATTTTAGATTGCTTAGATGCGAAACGTTTTCAAGGTGGCAGACCTGAGAATATTTGCTCTTTGTAATTACCCAACCAATCCACATTGGTCTTTAAAAAAAAAATCTGATAAAAAAAAAAAAAAAAATTCCCATGCTTGCATTTAGAATGTGTATTGTGTTTGTGTCAGACATGTGAGCCAAATCCTGCAGTGTTGAGAATGAGCATTTATATGTGACGTGGCCTTTAGTGCTTGTGTTTTGGGTTTTTTTTTTTTTTTTTTTTTACACAAGTGCTTTTGCTAGCAAATGATCCTGGAACTCCTAAAATTCTTAACTGTTCAGGGCATTATCAATTATCTCAGTTCATGTGCGCAAAATATTCTCATATTTATTTTGCTCATATGCTTCCATTCTTTATGTTTTTCTTTCTTGGCTGTGTGATCCATTGCCTTCTCATAATCGAATGGTATAGCAGGAACAGGGAGAGACCAAATGATGTATTCTTCAGTAAATAAAAAAAAAAGTTTATAGGGATAGTTCACACAAAAATGAAAATTCCGTCATTATTTATTCACCTCAAAACTTGTAAGACTTTGTGTTCCATCAATCAGCGAGTAAATAATGACAGAATTTTCATTTAGCGTGATCTATCCCTTTTCATGATTCACTTACAGCTATTAATGCGCTGCAACTTTAATCTACAACCAGTGAGATAAACACATGTTCATGCAATCAGACATGCAAGCCGTAATCCCTTAATGTATGAGTAACAGCAAAGACTGCAAGTTGTCCAAAGCTCAGAGGAGTGTGAGTCCTAGCTGACTGCAGTGTTACTTGTGTGTGTTTCCACTGTGATGCTGATATGTCCGTCATGCATGTCAGCTGATCGCGTCGGTGGGACCAGGGCGAAGAGGAGGACGGGCGGACTTCTGGACATGTTCGGCGACACGTCAGAAAGCGAGGCATCCACCTTTCACGGCTTTGAGGAGGACGACCTGGACGGGCTTCTGTCCGACGACAGCACAGGCTCACCTCAGTACAGATAGACAAAGGAGAAGCCCAAGAAAACAGCATCAGAGAAACTTTTGGCATGTGTCTGCTGCCTGTTTTTTTTTTCTTTTTCCTTTTTTCCTGTTGTTTTGCAGCAGCATGCATAACGGATTCACAACTCCAGACACAATGTCAACTTCAGGAATTGCTTTCAAAGGACAATTTGCAGCCTTTTATAAATTAAGGAATGTTGTTTTTATTGCTTCACACTTCTGTATACTGAGAGGTGCTAGTTATCGGAGGAGCCATTACTTCTGGACTGTTAGTTTTCCGTCTTGGAAAATTCCAGGGATGTGTGGATTACACTTCGCCATGTAAGATAAATTGCCTACTGTGTGGAAATTTACTTTAGAAATAGAAATGAAAGAATTTCAAACCTCACGGAGGAGAAAATACTCAACATGTATCTGTAGGTCAGATAGTGAAGAGGGTTTTTTTCTTCCTACCTCTGGATAAATACAATATTTGCAAAGAAAGGGATCACGAGAAGGCAGAGTATGGGCTGAGGCCAGGCCCTGATTGGATCCAGATGGAAGGGAGGACAGTTTGCAGAGGTAAGAGCCAGTTGGCATTTCAATGTCCATCTCTCCTCCTTTCTCAGGACAGCTACAAGAACAAGAACGAAAAATGACAATGAAATTTGAATTCCCATGTTTGCTGGAGGATACATGCAACTTGGCCTCTCCCTAGTTTTGTTGAGTAAGAAGAAGAAATAGGACTCGTATTTTTGGAGTAACTTCCCTTTACTATTCAGGAAACTCTCCTTAAATGACAGGTACAAGAAGGGGTACAATTGTAGCGTATGTGCAATGATTCTCATGAAGGCTTTGTTTTGCAAATAAAATCTGGACCATTCACCTCTGTTAACAGATCCAGCTCTGAGGATTTGTCTGACTGTGTATGTGTAAATGCAAATAATAATAATACACTGGATTTCAAGCACATAAGCTTCCTACGTTCAATAGGAAAATGCAGTAAATGTGAACTAGAAAACAGAATACATGCAATAAAAGGCACAATACACATTAGCCACAGGGACGTCACCCAGTTAATATGGGGATATTTCAGTGTATCCATTTTGTATGAACAAAATTAGCTATATTTGCTCTTTAAAGCTCTTCTATTTATTGTTATGGTGAACTCATGTGTCACTTTTCAATTGAAACTGTTCCGTATTAATGCTTTCGATCTTGTCTCTATTTCAGGGCGTTCATTTTTTGAAAACGTTAATATCATTTATTAAGATATTGTATAATGTATATATGCCCACAAACTGTTGCAGGCTAAACCCATTGTTCTATAACAGTTCCTGATGATATTTCTCCCAGTGTTTTGATGTCTAAACTTTGAGGAAATGTTTCAATGTTTAACATTCAAATTTTAGTTCATTTAATACTAAGCCAAAGGGCAACATGGCTAGAGATGATGCTTGTAACTGCTTCTGTGTCATAAAGACCTGTGGCACAAACACACAGAACACACTTCATGCAACCTGTCATCCATGCTGTGGCCGCTGCTGAGTCCTGTTACTCCAAATGTCAGCCTGCAAGTCTTTCACTGGATTTTGTTACTGAAAAACATTAAACATTTTACATTTTATGAATTACTCTTTGAGTTAATTTTGTTTCAAGGAAGGAAAACAGGGGACAAGTGACCTTGAATAGTATTTGTACACTTTAGTCACACTTAAAAATGTCTGAACGACACTAAAATATCACTCCAAGTCTGCAAATAAATGATGCTAAACATGATCTCAGAACAAATCACTTTTATGAGCCATTTTTAACTGGTTCAAGGTCATTCTAGTGCATTTATGAAGTCAGCTCCCTCAAGTTCACATGAAGATTATTAAAACTGTCTTAATTTTGAATAATATGTTGTCTTATAATTTGAAACCTAGCAAAGTTGTTATTGTGAAATGTTTAACTTGAAAAAGGTGCCATATTTAATTTTCATAAATAACACTTGGCTTTATATTTTCTAAATGCATTACATTAGACATTTATACATGTTTAAGTATGGCTTGCATCAAAATAAATTTGGGGGCCAATGTAGTCTATAATTTCAATGCAACTAACAGAACTTTATCAAAATATTGCAAATAAAATATTTAAGTTATTTTAGATAGAATTTATATATATTGCATCAAGATCAACATCTTAAAGGGATAGTTCACCCAAAAATGAAAATTACCTCATGGTTTACTCACCCTCAAACCATCCTAGGTGTATAAGACGAATACAAATGGAGTTATATTAAAAAATGTCCTGGCTCTTCCAAGTTTTATAATGGCAGTGAATGGTGGTCGAGATTTTGAAGCAAAATAAAGTGCATCCATCCATTATAAAAAGTACTCCACATGACTCCGGGGGTTAATAAAGGCCTTCTGAAGCAAATCGATGCATTTGTGTAAGAAAAATATCCATATTAAAAACTTTACAAACCGTAATCTCTAGCCAATGATGTAGGCGTAGTGTAAGCTCAGGTGAGAAGTGATGAACGCTGAAGCGCACAGGAGAGAGCAAAACAAAACACTTGTAAAGAAAAATGTCAGAGGATTTCAATGTAAGCCAAGAGGAGACTGGTTTTCCTTTGCTGTAAACAAAAGTTGGTTCTTGCGAGACTAGCATATTCTCACTGGAGCTTACGCTACGCCTAGATCCTACATCATCTGTTTGAATGCCACTCTCTCGTGAAAACACATACGACAGGACACTAGACATTATATGGATATTTTTCTCACACAAATGCATCAGTTCATTTCAGAAGGCCTTTATTAACCCCATGAAGCCACTTGGAGTACTTTTTATGATGGATGGACTCATTTTATGTTTTTCAAAATCTTGACACCCATTCACTGCCATTAAAAAGCTTAAGAAAGGCCAGAACATTTTTTAATATAACTCTTGATTGTATTCATCTTAAAGAAAAAAAGACATATACACTTAGCTTGAGGGTGAGTAAATTATGTGTTATTCTTTTTGGTGAAATATCCCTTAAATCAGGCATGTTTCCATACACTTGCAAGAATTAAATCAAGACAAAAGATGTATGTCTAAATGTCGGCATAATGTGGCTTAATATATTCAACATAGTTCTGCATGTGAATACCAGGGACACAGCCATGAAGAGGAACGAGGTAGCAACTCTTATGAAACTCCCTGTAGGGAAAGAGCTTCACATAACATCCGACTTCAAGCCAAGGCTCCACATGCTTTCCAAACTGGGAAGACTGCACATGCTTTACTGGGCATCCAAGCAAGAGGAGTCTGCTGTTCTCACAGTTTCATTGAGGAAATGAGCAGGCCGAGGAACTGACACCTCCCTAAGAGACAGAAAGACAGAGAGAGAGAGAAAGACAGACATGTGAGGTTACAGAACCATCTGGCATTTCCCAAACCTGTGCTTACCCTCTCTCTGTGTGTGGAGGGCAGAACAGAAGATGGAGGTGTTTAGGGGAAACTGTTGTTTGTTCCTTCCACATAAATCATGTGTAATCTTTTTTTTTTTTTTCGGTCATGTTCCTGTCATTAATATAAAAGGATAGTTCACCTGAAATGAAAATCTGTCATCGTTTACTCACCCTCAAGTTGTTCCAAACCTCTATGAGATTCTTTCTTCTGCTGAGTACAAAAGAAGATATTTTGAAGAATGCTGGAAATGCTGAAAACGGTTGAGGGTAGCCATTGACTTCTGTAGAAATCAGTTGCTACCCTCAACTGTTTGGTTTTCTTTTGTGCTCAATAGAAGACAGAAACTCATAAAGGTGTGGAACAACTTGAGGATGAGTAAATGATGACAAAATGTTCATTTTTGAGTGAACTATCCCTTTAATGTTATCTATCTATCTATCTATCTATCTATCTATCTATCTATCTATCTATCTATCTATCTATCTATCTATCTATGGCTGTCTTTCTATCCCCCCACCCATCCGCATATCAATCCACCTTAAAGTACATAAATTACATTAAGAAACTTTCTACTGATTAGTCTTATGACATTTTATGTTGATTTATGTTTTTCTAAATTAAATTGATTATAGTGAAGTACATCTGAAACTAATCTAATCCTCTGAGTTTAGCTTCTCTTTTTTTCTGTCAGATTATTCTTTCATCTTTCTCTTTCACCAGGTCATCCTTCATGTCTGCAGTTCACAGACAACATGATGCAGGCTGTTCGGACGTACCAGTGGCAGTGCATCGAGTGTAAATCCTGCAGTCTGTGTGGCACCTCAGAGAACGATGTGAGTGTTAAATCCTAGGGGATGTATAAAATAGTGTGCGAGCGTAAAGAAATACTTTGACATCTCAGATTTCTCAAAGCTCTCTTTACTTGTTTGATATTATTGACGCAGCGTGTTGCTAGTATGCATGTTTCAGCAAGCCTGCTCATATGGCTGAGTGTGTGTGAGCTCAGCTCGGTGACGCCCTCTAATTTTGTAGGATCAGCTTCTGTTCTGTGATGACTGTGATCGGGGATACCACATGTACTGCCTGAAGCCTCCCATGACACAGCCACCCGAGGGTAAGATCACAGCAGTTAATAACATAATATATATTAAAATCATTAATAAATTGCATTGTTTCAGCTCTTAAACTGCTGAACCATAATTTCTTAACTTTTAGGTTTGGTGGAAGCTAAGGTCTTAACGTTTAATTAAAAAACTCAATATTAATTAGTTAAATGAATGTATATATATTTTTTCTTTTTATAAAAATACATTTAAAGAGGTCATGTATTGTTCTCTGAGGTTTACTTATAATGTTATCAAGACTTTTACATAAAAAACCCTGTCATTTTTATGTAATAGGCTATTTTCTGTACTGTTTTGACCCCCTCATCATAACGCTCTGTTTGAATAGGCTCAGAAGTAAACACCCACTTCTATAATTGGCTAATAGTTGTGTATGTTTGACAGCCTGTGTCCTACATTGATGAACGCTCAAACGATCTTTAATAACAGGCAAAGCAATAGTGATCAGCTAATAAAAACATATATCACACTTGTGTGGGGTTACATTGGATCCAAACAAAGGAACAAGTTCTTACTGACACTGTCTGGAACTTCATTAAAAACGAAGCTCATTAAATAAAGTTTATCTTTTAGTTTCTACGTAGACCTTTGTTTGCCGCTCTCGTCATTTACCTACATGTGAAAATCAGTGGGCGGGTCACACATTAAACAAACAGTCACACATTAAACAAATTCACATGCTATACATGTGAGTCACCTTAGTATCTGTTTCGTACACAGGAAGTTGGAGTTGTCATCTGTGTCTCGATCTGCTGAAGGATAAGGCATCTGGTTTCGGAGAGCCGTAAGCGTTGTGAGAAGGTTCTACACAGTTACACACACAGACTCGCACAGCAGACTCAGGATGGATGTTTGTCTTGGTTTTGCTCTGTAGTTCTCCTCCTGTAGTAGTGTGAAGTGGAGTCTTCCTCTACCTCTGTGTTACAAACATTTTTCTCAAGTCTAGGCAATCGGTAGTCTAACTCACATCCTGCTCACTAACAAATCCAAAGGAAGGTTGGGTCCAGATTGTCCGATTACCTAGAAACATGATTTGTATTATATAAAAAGTACTTAGTTAAATAGCAACACCAGCACAATAATTATAATATTGCAAATGAATGAAGTGATAATCGACCTCTTATACACACATAAGCTCCTGAGCTGCAATTCGAAGCTATTTTTAAGTTATCTGCTGTTTCTTCTCTAAGTCTTTAATAAAAGCAGCAGAAAATTACATTTAGAGACACACACTAGTGGTATAAAGCAAATTCCTTTTCATTTAAGTCGGTTTCTATTCACTTTAATCATGTTTTCAATGTGTCTATGATGTTTGTAAAGCCACATGATTTCTAGCCAGAAAAGACATTTTTGGCTCATAACAAGAAACTGTTTGATGTAAAGAGGATAAATGTGATTAGTAGCTCATCTTTCTTACTGGGATCATCATTCAGGTTGACATTTAGAGCATAGTATCTGAGAGTTATTGTGAAAGCAATCTTTAAACTAAATGGCAAAAAATAGTTTTTCCATGTTTTGAAGCAGGACTTAGCTTTGACTTCAGGACTGGAAAATAATGTTGTGAGTGTTTTTATTTGTTCTTTTACATATATAATTTAGCAGACAATCGTGTGGTTGGTAAATTACATGATAGCCATCATATAATGCTTTTCCTTGTGCTACGATAGTACTTGCATGCTTTCTTTTGCCTTTTCAAGCCAGCTTTTTTCCCTCTAGGTTACATTTTGTAATTATTAAATGTGAATGCATTAGACTGTTTAATCTTTCGTTACATTGTGTGGGACATGTCTGGTTATGCTCCAGGAACATTCCAGTTTTGTGTGTCCTAGACCCTTCTATTGTTCCATCCGCCTGTTTGGAGCCCTTCATACCTCTCTGAGTGAAACATCTGTTCACTCCATTTTGTATTTCTTTGCTCGTGATATATTAGCATTTCTATTTCCATCTGGACATTCTCTCATGTCATTCCCACCTCCTTCACCTGTATAATACATTAGAGGCTCTATTTTCAGAGCCAATTCATCAACACTCTCCAGATCTCGCGATCTGTTGAATATTTTAGATATGCATTTTATCTATTTTAAAGGTCATCTACATCACATTTACATTTGTTTTTCAGCTTAAAGGGATACTCCACCCCAAAATGAAAATTTTGTCATTAATTACTTACCCCCATGTAACAAAAATAACGACTTTATTCAACAATTCCTTTGTCAACAGTCTCCTATGTGTTTCTTCTTATCACCGTATGTGTATGCTCTTCTGTATCATCCATGCCACAAGGATGTGCTGTTTTCTTTCAAATCAAAGCTAAATACATGTAGAAACAGCACATCCTTGTGGCACGGATGACACAGAAGAGCATACGGTGATATGGAGAGACACAGAGGAGACTGTTGACACAGGAATTGTTGAATAAAGTCGTTATTTTTGTTTTCTTCGCTTACAAAAAGTGTTCCTGTCGCTTCATATAATCCAGATTGCACGTCTGATGGCAGATGGAGTATTCTGACGACGACTTTCATACCTTTTATGGGCCATGACACTGTTATTTACTTGGCAGTCTATGGGACAGTCAGGCCTCCAGGTTTTCATCCAAAATATTTTAAATTGTTTTCCAAAGACGAAAAACAAAAAACAGACAGCTGATACATTGACTTTTCGCACTTGAAATTGTTAACCCATTCTAAATATAAACCTTCAGGTATCTTTTTTCATGTTTTGTACTAGACTGTACATTTGTAAACCCTGGGTTAGTGTTCTTTTATGTATATTTACCTATATTGATCGGAGGAACACAGCATGTGCTTCATTTAAATATGTGCTCGTTTCGTTCCCCAATGTACCATCATAATAAACTGGTATCTTCTGCAGTGCTATGACTGCATTTCCATTCATTTCTGTTTGAACATTGTATTTTCCCCACAAACATTGACATGAAAGACAATGCAAAGGTTCCTGTGACTGTACAAAGCTCATGAATATGTAATGAAGCTGGTGCTAGTTAGGGTTATGATTGGTTATTTGTTGCTAAACAACTACCAGTTATAGAGTGCAGCAGTCAAAATAAAAGTCCCAATCCATTTTCTCCGACAATTAAAACTTATAAATTGCTATAAAAAAAGTGAGGTTGTTAATTGATGGTATTTGGTGGTATGTTGTTATCCTCATATACTCATATACCATATGCCTTTGTCATTTATAAGTGGAATTTCTGGTGAAAAACTACATTATCCATGATTCTGCAAAGACATTTCCACCAGAGAATCACGAAAGTCCCCTTATTTAGTTTTATGTTTCTCCATTGTTTTGTAATTTGCTCGACTCATTCACAAAGCTTCATGGGATTATAGTTTTTATCCTCATTAAAGCTGTCTGGTACCAGTCTTGTACCTTTGGCTTCAAATCAAAGTTTGTAATGTTCACAGTTTATAATTCTTTAATGAGAACTACAAATCCTATGGGAAAATACCACCTGAACCAAGGGCACTTAAAAAGTGGTCGGGCACTGTTGCACTCCTTGAAAGGGGATTTAACTCAAGATTTTTTGCTCCAGGCTTCATAACCCACTGCTAAATTCCCTTCTGAAGTAAAAGTGCAATACTTTTCATTGCCCTGGGTTGAAAGCAAGCTTAAAAAGACGATGACCTGGGGCTAAGCTAGAAACAGCTCCATTATACCAACTCACAAAATGAATTAAACTAGTACAAAAGTAGAAAAATGCAGCCTGCTACAATGACCTTTCTTGTATATAATCATCTGTATTCAAACACAAATGTTGACTTTTTAATCCTTTGCCATCACAAGAATCGGTTTGTACTTAGTTTTTTCTGTATTATTATTTTTTCTTGTCTTTTTCCTTTTTATCCTTGTAATGTAACTTTTAATAAAAAAAATAAAAGTAAAACCAAGCCCTTTGCTGATTTCACATGATTCCTGCCATGCTTACCACTAGAGAGCAGCACTTACACATTAACAGATGAGCAGAGACACCTCCTTCCTCTGTAATGTCATTCAGTGCTCATCTCAGTTCAGTATGATTATGAAATCCTTCCACACTGGCTTTATGGAAGTCAAATCTAGCTTATTGAAGTACAATTCTCTGATGTACTGTAGCTATATGTATATTGCTAAATTCAACATTTAATGGATGTTTAATGAACCATCACAAACAGTTTGAGCTAAAAATGTGTGACATAAAATTCTGTCCATGAAGAGAAAAATGAAAAAGCATTCCAGAGCTCTCCAAACTGAATGTTTATTGAATGTCTCAGGACTTCCGGTCCTCCATTCCATTATCTTGATCTACTGGATCCTCATCTTTGCCAATTAAAAAAAAGCCTAAAAGCAATAAAACTCTTTAGAAATATTCCATGCATAGATTTGTGCTGAATATGGCACTTGTGCCTCTACGTTATATTCCACGTTCAGAATTCTATACAGCATCTTCCATATCCAGGATTGCTATACATTTCATTTCAAACTAATGTACAGTTACGAGTCAACAAATCAACTACCTGAAATGTGCTATATAAGCCGCACACACATTTCTGATCTGCAATTTGACTGTGTTTAAATTTGTGGGCTAAAGACAACTGAGAGAATGAATGTGTTCCAGCAGCGTAAGTCTATGTGTCTCTGGCAGTGATGCTGCTTCAGGAAATGATGCAAGCAAAAAATACAGAAATGCGGCTGGGTGTCCTTCAATGAAAAAACACCTTTCTAATGGGTAGTAATCCCACAAAAACAGTCTACTGTTGATATGTTGAAAGGGAAGGGCTGTGATCCCCATATGTTTGTGTTCAGAGCAAATCATCATCATCATCATCATCATCATACTAATCACAACACCGACACAGAGCGACATTAAGCACACTACAATATTAAAGCAAAGACAAACATAGTTTATAAGGACCAATGTATTGGTTTCAAACATACCGTAATATCAGATGCTTAAGGAACCCCATTTCTGCCACACGAGAAAATAAATAAATAAATTGCTTTGGTAAATCACAATTATGACACTGTCATAATTATGTCATTAAAAGTTGAGATTTTGTAATAATTATGACTTACGCCAATAATGACTTAGTATCGCATAATTTTGATTTAAGTCATAATTATAAATTAAACAGTCAAAATGAGATACTAAGTCATTACTATAAAATAAAATCTAAATTATTACATTTTTGTCATTATTTTGTCAATTATTGCTTTTTTTTGTCAGTTTTCATAATTTTAACTTTTCGTTATAGGTTTTGACTTTTTTTATCTAATAATTGAAGTTTTTTTTTACTTTTTCCTCAGAAATCTCATAATTTCAATTTATGTCATAATCGACCCTTCGCAAAGACCCGCCCCCCTTCATTACTGTTGTCCGACAAGCCATGGTGCTCTAACGCAACACATCATGTTGAAGTGAAAATGCAACGCAGTGAAAATAAATCGCGGCGCAAAAAGGAAACTGACAACGCAGTGACAGACAAGACTAAGCAGGTTAGTTTTGGTATGAAACAAAGTCTCAGCTTTAAAATGTATATAAATACATTTATAAATACAATAAATGCCATTTTGTGGCTGTCGTGACAAATCACTGTAGCGCCTATATATAACATTATAGCATGAAATCAACATGAACATCAGAAGGTATCTTGTTTCAACCGTGGAAAGATGTCAATACATAAGGTTTTTCAAGTTTAAGTCTAGCGACGATAATCTACTCTTCTGTCTTAGTTTGTTTGTCGGACAAAAATGGCGGATTCGGCGTTATGATTGGTCAGATCACCTGTCAATCAAAATTCTTGCGAAGGGACCATTTTGATTTTTTGTGACAAAATAGGCCTTCATAGACACTCCTAAATCATTTAATTTTGTTATCTGTTTGGTTCAGGAAACACAGTGACAAAGCACGACTCGCATCTCCGGGATCCAGCGTTCCTCACTTGGCGCCGTTATTGTGCAAAAGCAATATTCAGGGCTCTGAATCATCCTGAAATACAGTATTACCACAGTCTAAAAGGTATCGCTCTTCATTATTTTCTCATCTCAGTTAGAAGTATCATGTGCTAATACAGTAGGTGAGTATAACACGGCCTGTAGACAGAATAAATAATTCTAGTTTCTTCGAAATGGCAGGAATAATAATGTGCTTTTCCAAACCCCTTCATTTCCACTTTCATTCTTCATATTCTGTGACTGTCCAACAAAAAATATATGACGAAAAGTTCTGTGCAAACCTTGACTGAGGGAACACAGTCACTGAAAGCCCTTGTCAAGTTCTTCACTCCTTTGGAATGCTCTGAAGATTTGAGACACATCCTCACTTCATCTAAATGCTTAGCGTTGACATTGTTTTCATATCTGACAATGAATGTTTTTAACAGTAATCCAGGGAGACAGTCCCGTTCTTGCTGCAGTTTGGTTGTAGATTTCAAATAAATGTAAAATGGTTCTCTAGATGGTACTGATAAATCTGACATTCATGTATGCGGTCTTTGTAGTCACTGATTTAATAGATATAGACAGCACTGTCGCCGTTTGGAGAATTTTTTTTTTTTTTTTTTTTGGACTTATTGCATGCTGCCATCTAGAGTCGGTAGCTGTGCGGTGTTTGGGTGGGTTTTGGAGAGAGGGTGGTCCATACATGTGGTCCGTCATGGCCACAATCCTTCCACCCCAACAAACTGCAAACCGCAGAACTCGTCAGGAGGACTGCATGAGGCCTGTCAGTCGTTTACTTGTCAGAGACTTGCCCTGAAACACAATTAGAATTAATTAATTGTGTACTTTAAAGAGTACCGTCTAAAAATTGTGATCTTGGATTCAACTTATAATATTCATCAGTAAATTCCAAATATACTATTTTATTCTGGTCTGACAACCTTCCAGAAAACCTGATTTTGAAACAAAGCTAGAAAAAGAATGTCGAGAGTCGCTTTTTTCTAGACAACAGGTGCCACTCACCACACTGCGAGTGAATTTCTCCAGGGATGTGCGTCGACCTTGCTCAGTCTCAGGCTGTGGAGCCGGGGTTAATGGAGGGGAATGGGGAAGATGCAGTGCACAACACCAAGTTAACGTGTTAGTAAATAAAAGAAAATGGATAACAAGAAAATTTATGTTAATCTGAAATAATCACAATGGGACCGAGACAATCAAACTGCAGAATGCCTCTGAAGTGAACTGAAGTGCTCATTTTTAACCATTACAAGTTGGCAGTAGAGTAAGTAGGCCATTTGATGAGTAAATATGAAGTTGGCTTAGTATGTTTTAATAGGTACAAGCTGAACACTGAACACTTGTTTGCAAGCAAAGAAAAGGAAATCATTCAGTTCAGGACTGATGTTTGTAGTCAAAAGGAAATTAAGGCTTGAAATATCATCTCTTACGAAATAACTGACTTGGAAAAATGTGCTGAAAATGAACTCACCCTCAGGCCCTTCAGGAAGAACAGTTTGTTTCTTCATCGGGATAGATTTGGAGAACGTGTTAATGATTAGTTTCTTACAACCACAGATTTTCACTTTACAAGACACTAATTGTTGGACTGGAGTTGTACGGATTACTTGTGGTTTATTGTCATGTTTTTATCAGATGTTTGGACTCTCATTCTGACGGCACCCATTCACTGCAGAGGATCCATTAGTGAGGAAGTGATGAACTGCTAAATTCCGCAAAATCTATTCCAATGAAGAAACAAACTCATCTATATCTTGGATGACATGAGGTTAAGTAAATGTTAATTTTTAATCTTAATTTTGGGATAAACTATTGCTTTAATGTCCTGACAGAAAATTTATCTTTTCTGTTTTGCAACATTTAGGAGCTCTAGGAGCGCACTGATTTTTGTTCTTATGGCTGAATGGTTTGTGAAAAAGAATGAGTGATACTGAAAACAAAAATGCAGAAAAATTCAGATTCATTATACGTGGCAGAGAGAGATTTGAGACGAACCTTCTTTCTGGCCAGCAGGAGGTCCTGGTAAGCATTGGAGCGCAGGAAACGAGGGTAGCTGTCACTCTTCATCAGCTTATAGATGTGGTCCTGAAAGAGAAAAAACATTGGAGGCTGACAGTGAGTCTGCAGCCTGGACGAAAGGAAAGTGCCTCATTGCAAAGTAATGAGAAAGAGCCAAGAATCTTCACAAAAACTGCTTTCTGTCCTCATGATCCGGCTTCTATTTCCTTTCAATCATGACATTGCATATGCACACATGAATAAATATGTACTGTAGTAGGTTCTCCCAAGGGATAATGTATATCTTGCAGCAGGATTAATTAGACTTTGCTGCTGCATATGAAGGCGATGAAGGTGCATGTTCTTTTTCCTTAAAGATTATTAAAAAAAAGAAAAGCATAATTCACTTGACACTGACAGACTCCTAGCAAGTACACTGACAGACTCTAAGCAGTGGATTCTGCAACACATCCTTCAATTATTCTACTTTGTCACTACAAGCTAACTGCTCTCAGAAAATTCAGTTTCTGGAATAAAATAGGTTTCATAATTCCAGAGAGACCTTTTACCCTGGTTCTGAGCATTGCTATGCCTGTTATTCTGTCTCTTTCATCAATCATGTAAATGTAGATAAATGAAGGAGACAGACACAAGACAAACTCTTCTGAACAGAGCCATGAGGACAAGGACAAGGAACAGATGATCCATCAGCATTATTGTACATCAATCTCCCCGAATAGCCCAAAGCCCTCAAGTTCCTATTTCATCATTTCAAAGAATGAAAAAGATTCTGCCTCGGGCACAACTTGTCCCTAAGTGCAGCTTTCATAATTCCTCTGTCCATCAAAAAACCTAAAAGCCCTCAATCATCTGTGAAAATGTGTTTACAGTATGATTACTGGACATTAAAAAATAATAACATACAATTGTTAGATATCTCAAGATTTCTTCCTATTTAGTTACAGTACAGTAGGATCATTTTCTCCAAACATGCAGAAGAGGTGTGGAAATTGTTAAAAGGAACAAAAGGCATCAGTGGTTGAGCTGTACTTCCTGTGACAGTTACTCACCTGGGCATCTTCAAAGCTGTAGCGGCCCGGGTCTTTTAGATTCTGACTGGTGCGCTCGTAGCTGTGCGAGTCCAGATTGATGGCATTGGGAGCTCCCTCAGCAAGAAACTCTTGCCAGATCTCCTGAGCACGAGCTGCCACTTCCTGCAGGGGGCGGCACTTCAGATCCTGCACAGCCAACCAGAACCTAAAGAGAAAATAATAAATGTCAGCTGTATAGAATATTGGTCATGGGAGGATGGTGAAAATCAAATTAATTTGAACATATGAACTTTTATTGTCAAAATAAAAATTCTACATATATACACTACCATTCAAAAGTTTAGGCTTAGTAGGATTTATTTTAGTACTTTCATTCAACAACAATGCATTAAATTGATCAAAAGTGACAGTAAAGACATTTATAATGTGACAATTTTTTTTTTAAATACTGTTCTTTTGAACTTTTCAGTAATTAGAGAATCCTGAAACAATGATCATGGTTTCCACAAAAATATCAAGCAGCACAACTGATTTCAACACTGACAATAATAAATGCATATTAGAATGATTTCTGAAGAATCATGTGACACTGAAGACTAAGAAATTCAGCTGAAAATTAAACTTTGCCATCATATAAATAAATTATATAGTAATACATTATAATTGTAATAGAAAACAGTTGTTTTGTGTAATAAGTGTAATAATCCACAATATTACTTTTTAAATCATATTTTTGATTTAAAAAGTCATATTGGCGAGAGACTTCTTTTCAAAAATGTTTCAATGTTTTGCCAACCCTAAACTTTTGAATGACAGCGTACATATTTTTGTTCCTGTGCCAACATTTGGAATGTTGGTCAATGGCATCATGATTTTGTTCTCATATCTTGGTGTTCAACCTCATATTTCCATGTGAGGAATATTGCATATATGTGTCAATGCATGATGTTATGAGGAAGAAGAACAATCTTTAGGCATTTGTTAAATTTGATGGTAAACATGTGAAGGCAAGACTATCTACAATCTGATTTCAATCGTGCATTATGTTGCTGTTTCACAGCCAAGTTCCCTCCCTGAAGCTAATTTTCACTCCCAATTAGCACTTGGCATGTGTTACTTTTGGCCCCCTCTTTACATCGTTGATGGCAATGGCATTCCCAAAATCCTCAGGAACAAACGCCGGGTTAATTATGGAAGTCAGTACACACACAGCACCCGCCACAACAGATAGAGGAAAGCAATCGGCCAGTAACTTCTTATTCTCTCATATCACACTTGCTCTGTAGCTCTATAGATCTCTGCAGTGTAGAAGTGGTTTAGGCCCTAATGGGCCCAGGGGAGAGTCAGGCAGTCAAGAGGACACATCACTTTCACTCTCCTCACAGACTGGCAAACATAAGACAGCCCCTACAGAGGCTATTAGATGCCTAGCTGGGGGATACGCAGAGATACGAGAGGGGTGAGAGATGTATGGAGACAAGCAGCATTTTATCTCTCGCCCAGTCACTTTACGGCTCCAGTGACCTGCGTTATCTCTGCAGCTCCCTTCGGGGCCTTGCTGTCCTGGTTGGGCATCTCCTGGGGCCCGCCGCTGCCTTGTTTGCCCCATGAAGCCCGTGGTTTGCAGTAGCTTATCACAATGCATCAGTGATGAGGCTTTGGAAGTGGTAATGATCATGTACCATCAGTGGATTTACTCACTCGTTCTCATCAGTGATATTAAAGGTCTGACCTTTTGCTTGTCCTGTTCTGCTACATTTTGTGCAAGTCATTAAAAGCAGAGTGGGAGGATAAGAGAGAGGGGAAAATGTCACAGAAGTGCAAATGAAAGGAGGACGGAGGAATAAAGTGCTGGAAAACTCACAGCAGGTTCTCGGAGCTAAATTCAGACTCCAGGAATTTAAGAAACTGCTCACGGCCCACTGGATCCTTTAAAGCCTCGTCCAATGAGAAGCCCCACTTCTTTACTCGAGGTTGACTCGGGTCCTTACTAAGACAGAGACACAGAAAGAGAAAGACAGTATTTTATTTATTTAACTTGCATTGTTCTTCCAGATATCTACTGACAGCAGCTAGTGCTTTGACAACACAATGTACCATTGTTTGTCATATTAGCAAGACGGGGCTGAAAACAAAGAGAGAAAGAGACTGTGTGTGTGTACACGAGATCCCTTAATCACGCCTAATAATATCTTGTAAATTAGTGTTTGAATAAGTAACAATATGTAAACCACCACAGGAATACTAATCATTTTGAAAAACCTAATTCCAACAACTGTTAATTAATTTAATAACTTCATTTTTGCCTAATTAAGTGACAAGAGTCACATTGTTGAACAATGTGAACAGATACATAGAAAGAAACCCAGAAATAAAAGCCTTATTTTCTGTTTATAACAACTGTTCAATATAAAATAAATAAAATGACTTGTTTTCTATGTGACTATATTATAAAATGTAATTTATTCCTGTGATTCAAAGCTAAAAATTTAGCATCAATACTAATGCTGTCAAATGATTAATCGCATCCAAAATAAAAGTTTTAGTTCATATAATATTTAGTGTGTACTGTGTATATTTATTACGTGTATGTAAATACAAACACATGCGTGTATATATTTAAGAAAAATATGTTATGTTTATATATTAAATATATTTATATATAATATAAAATATACTAATATAAATATATGAATGTATATACATGTAAATATTTCCGAAATATAAACTGTATGTGTGTGTATTTATATATACATAATAAATAATCACACTACACATAAATATATTATGTAAACAAAAACTTTTATTTTGGATGTGATTAATCGCGATTAATCGTTTGACAGCACTAATGAATACTCAAGTCTTTAGTGTCACATGATCCTTCAGATATCATTCTAATATGCTGATTTGCTTGATTTATTTATGTTGAAAAAAGTTATGCTGCTTAATTTCATGAAAGCTGTGATACATTTTTTGTTTTGTTTTGCAGGATTCTTTGATCAATTAAAAGTTCAAAAGATCAGCATTTTTTTTAATAGAAATCTTTTGTAACATTATAAACTCCTAAACTTACACTATTAACCAATCCAAAAAAACATTAATCAACAAAAACCTTACTGACCAAGTTTAAAGTTTAAAATAAGAAATAAAGCAATGTTTTAAAATATAGAGGCACAATTATAAGTCATAAAAATACTCGGTGCAAGTTCATGTAATCGTGAATCATCTGATCGACTGGAAATATTTAGACATCATAATAAAGAGGACTGTTTAGAGGAATGTGTTCGCTCAGCTACAACAAAATGTGTCTTTAAAACAGTGATTTAGCGTTTTGTCACAATACACTGCTACTTGTTGGAAAAAGTAGTTCGTTATTGGCAAAGCTTGATGAGGGGGTGTGTGGGAGGTATTTCTTCAATCCTGTTAGTTAGGGCGTCTTTGAGGGGCTGTGAAAACGTCTCAGGCAAGCGGAGATGAAGGAACCTGCAGTGTTTTATACAATTCAAAACAACATAAGGACTTCAGCAGACTTGAAACTATTTGTGATATTCAGAACGAGGTACTACATTAGTCAAAATTCTAAAGAGAGCTCCACCAATCAGAGTAGTCACTGTTACTATGAAGACACGGCACTCGCTCTGTGATTAATGTCATTAAATCATTCCCCTCACACTATCAAATTCGCCATCCTAGAGTTTCTCTTGGGTGACTTTTTTTTAAAAAAATTGTCTAAAATGTCCATGTTTTGGCTTTTTCCCCCTATTGACATACTCTACAGTCCTTATACATTATATTTGCATTGCTTTGACTGTTCTCTGTAGATTCTTCATTCTCACACACCACAATTGGTTGATTATGTACAATGCCTGCATGCTATTATATTACTACTTTTCAGTTATTGCCTTCAGCAAGCAAAATGCCGGATTCACAAATCAAATAGGTTCATATTAACAGATTACAGCTTTCACAATGGGAGCATGGGGTGTGTGGTGTTGATCCCAGAATTTGTCCCAATCATCAAAATGAAAACACCTCGCTCACGCAGTATGTATGAACCGTGCACAAAAAATTCGGAATCACATTAGCCAAAGAAGAAAGTTTGTAAGCTAAATTAACTAAATGAAACACTTTACTATAAGGCTATGCATTGGGAATCACAATGAACATTAAAGCACATGTATTTTATAAATGAATAAATAACTGTCTGCAGACCTCCATGTTATTTTAAAATTGACCCCAATTTGAGAATAATCAGGAAACAAAAGCACAACATAATAGTGACACAAGACTTTCAAAATAAAACCAAAAAGAAGCATAACAACAAAACAGACAATAGCGTTTTGACAAATGAGACCCTAAAAATGACCAACGTAATCAAGACTCTCAGTTAAGATAAGTGAAATTAAGAAATTCAGACATCCTGATCCCTCTTCCTTTCATCTAAAGAAAACTAGACTAGCTCTATAAAGAGAGATGTAGTGTTAAGGTTTTCATACCTGGCCTCTAGCTCCCAGAAAGTGACATCATCACTGATCCAGGGGTTAGCTGGATCTGGTAGTGTTACAAACGGGTCATAGTCAAGATACTGCTCTGTGTAGATCATCAATCTGCAAAAATGGGTTGAAATCATGTTATTATTTCATATTATTGTATAATAGTATTTTTGTCTGTTTTTTATTATTAGAACCACATGAACTGTTTTCACACATGCATTCCTCCGCAAACGTGGATGGTACACGGTACTAAAATACTCTTGACAGTCTCCCACACAACCGCAACCCGACCACTGAATTTATAGCATTAAACTTAATGTGGTTTGATTCCTGAATTTATCAAAAACATACAGTGCAACCAGTGTAGATTCCCAAATAAATATCTTAAATAAGTCAGTCCTTTTTAAAAGAATCAAACACATACAGCTTATAATTTAACTATTTGTTGTAAAGTGAAATTTGTACTGTTTGGCATCTTGTAATTAAAGTTACACATGAGTTTTGTCCGAAGTATTTTATAAGAATTAATAAAATGTTTACACAATTTTAGTTTTTGTATTGTTGTTTAATCTGTATAGTTACTGCCAATTAGTCGAATGCAATACATTTTGTCTCTAAACAATTCTTATGAAAATGTTTAAAGTACTAAAAGCCAATAAATTTTATATGATACCCATCTTTAATAAGCATAATGTTTTTTTAATTAACATATTATTAATGGCAAGTATTAATATTTGCTGAAAAAAATTTATTTCATGGACAGATCAAGAAAGAGGACTTACGTCTCAGCGACTTTGGACATTTTCATACAGTGCCGATCCAACTGAGTGTTCAAGAACAGAATCTGAAAGAGACAGAATACCGTTGCTCACTGCTTCTCCACTTGAGCAAGTGAGTGATCGTGCTAAATATTAATAACCGCTGTGAGGCAGTCAAGAATCAAATTCACACCGTCGCTCGCACACACCTCTTTCTCTACGTCCTCTCTGGTGTCCTTGCCGCTCTGCTGGGAGGGTGTGTGTACAGGACTCTGAGTCTGTGTGTCATCCACTACTCCATACACTGACTGCAAGACAGAGACAGAGACGGAGACGGGTCACAATACAATCAGACACATACAGCACATGCTTATAATAAGAGCATAAGCACCTTTTTCACCCTTTGAGGATTCTTCAGGCGACGGCACTTCCTGATGTCCATCTCTGTGGTGTTCACACACCCAGGCTGTCAATCACAATCACATGTAAATCAGCCATATAAAAATTGAAGATGCGTACATTTTCCACTACAATCTTGAGTCACACTAATTTCCGAATCCAATAATTACACATATCGTTTCATTTTCTTTCCTTAAAAAGAAACTGAATTTGTTAACAGCTGTGCTAACTATGAAAAACTGAGATTAATCACACTTAAATATCTGTTAACATTTTAAAATGGGGTTTTATTCATTTAATAAGCTATCAGAACAGCTAAAATGAAAAAGGGATAGTTCACCCAGTAATTTAAATTCTGTCATTTTCTCACCCTCATGTCATTCCACACTTGTATGACTTTCTTTCTTCTGTGAAAAATGAAAGAAGATCATTTGAATAATGTTAGTTACCAAACTGTTTTTGTTACCATTGACTTCAGTTGTCTGGACAAAAAACACTTGAGCGATTTCTCAAAACATTTTTTGTGGGACACTCGTGAATGCAACTCGTGTTATTAAAATAAAGTTATTTTAGTTTTCTTTGTGCACACAAAGTATTCTCATAGCTTGAGAATGTGCACCTTGAATGTGTCATTTCCATTGCTTTCTATGCAGGGCCAGAAAGCTCTTAGCTTTCTTATCTTAATTTGTGTTCTGAAGGCCTTACAGGTTTGGAACGACATGAGGATGAGTAATTAATGACAGAATTTCCTTTTTGGGTGAACTAACCCTTTAAGTGTCCTTTTATGCACTTAAGGAACTCTGGTATGCATTTTAAATGTGACCAAAAGAATTTAATTTTAGTTACTGTAGGAACCTTCACAAGACTTTACAGTTTGAAGGAACTTCTGGGTTCCAATTAGCAAGAACTAGCCTTTTTAAAAATAGCCTTGAGGTTTTCCAAAGTGGTCATCTGAGGAACCCCAATGGTGTTTTAAGTATTTAATTTTTACAGTGTGCCTATTTGATTAGATGCAAACACAGAAACCCGTCCCACACTGGATCCACCCCTCACACACCACAGGACGGTGAACATCCCAGAAGGCTCTCTCTTGACTATCCACAATCTTTCTCTCCGTTTTGTCTTTTTTCCTGTCGATCCTACAAAATCAGAGAAAACACAAAGCTGCAAGACATATTAAACAAATAGCAGGAAACCTTCCCAATCCACACACTCACACGTTAAAACAGACGAGCGAAGCCCTTGTGCTCATCAAAGTTGCAACCTGCCTGCGAGCAGAGCCAATTCATTTCCATTCCTGCCACTTCACTCTTACATAACTGACATTTGCTGCATCACTCTCTCTATCTCTCACTGATCCTGGTTTTGAGCCCTGAGACTCTTTCATTCATCTCTCTTTCTCTTCTGTTCTTGCTCTCCTCTAAATTAGGCTTTTCGTCATGAAAAGAGTACTGCGGACAGTGTGATGATAGAGAAAGACTGACGATCAAAAATCAGAGCAGGGTTGACTTGTGTTTGCAGCCCTCGGCCATCAGATGAGGCTCTTCAGTCGGTGTTTGAAGAGCGAGAGACTGCTTCAATCAATGAGGACCACTCCAAATCAAACACACATGCTAATACGTCTCGCCCCTAACAACTGCACTTCAGCAATATTATGATGTTACATCATAATGAGGGCTTGTGTATATACAGTATGTCTTTGTGTGAATGTGTGTGGGCTGAAAACAAAGGGTAGATGTGTCTTCAACACAGAAGAGAGCAGGTATGAGGGAGAGCAAGTGTTTGCGTAGTTGTCCTGACAACAGCACTTACTTGACCTGTGCCTCAGCCTGCATGAAGATGAACTCCCACTTCCTTGCAAAAGCCCTCTGTAGTCTCGCTAGATTCTCCTGAATGAGATAAATGAGTAAGTGGAAGAAAGAGAGAGAGAGAGAAAGAAAGACAACATTTCTCTTCCGGTTCATCCATCTAAACTGTAAGGTCAGCTCTTCCCTAATGGGTTAGCAGTAAGCTATGTTATATCCTGGTATTTTGACATTGTAATATTTCATAATATTATGTTTTTTTTAACTGTAATTTTAATCAAACAATTACACCCTTGATAAGCAAAAGAGACCTCAAAACCAACTCAAAATTTTAAATAGAATTATGCATATAAAATTCATAAAAATGTATATATTTTTATATTTCTTATTTGTTTTCTTTCTTTCATATATAAATATACATTTTAAATAGTATATAAACTTTTTTTCTTTATAATATAACTGTGACCAATAATTTTGAAAAGCATAAAGCATGCTGACTTTGACATCACAGCTCAGGATCACTTCAGTCAATCTGCATGTCATAATGCCATTTTAAACAACAACAACAAAAAGTTCAGAAATTAGCATCCATGAGCAAAGATGGAAGCAGGCATTACAGAGGTCCTTGTTCAGGCCACTTAAAAAAAAAACAACGTTAAAAACTCCACAGAGGCACAGAGTTTACACTCTTTGAGGGAATCAATCTATAAAAAAAACTTCCTTCTTGTTACCTCTGTACATTAAGCAAGGACAGGAGAAAGTATCACTGAAAAAAGAAAAAAATTACACACTTCACCTTTATTTCTCAATGACAAGGGCTCATAATTGGTATTTTCAGGTATAAAATAACTTGACATATCTGTTAATAGCTGTGAAAATACAAACTGAGATGCTTTTGCCAGCAAAATGCTTCCATTTTCTCTGTCGGCTGTCATCGCAGTGGGTCACTTACCGCCTCATAGTCCGCCAGCTCCAGCCGGGTCTTGTTCTGCATGGTCCGTTTGCACAGATAGATGGCTGTGACAGGCAACAGAGAGAGAAAGAGACAGACAGAGAAGAGAGAAACAGACAAGAGGCCATAAGAGACTTGGCCTTATCAGCTGTCATGTATAATCCCACCCCTACACATACACACACACATCCAGTGATTGGATTTAGTATTTTCCTCTGCATCTATCATCTCTGCTTGGCCAATTTACAGACAGTAGGAACTGAGAATGAGTCACCATTGACCATCAGTGAACATCTGCCCACAGTCAACACATTCTCATACACCTACTAATGCTCGGCAGTTCTCCCTGACTGTTCGCCTGTCCAACAGAGCTGTAATAATCCTGGGAAAGCAGACTGTGGGCTGAACACGTGGTGTCCAGCGTCTCTGGGACCTTATGAGTTATATTAACTCTCTGAAGAACATCTATCTCTGTGTGCTCTTGCTGTACGTCACTGTGACCATTCCCAGGAGGGTCCTTCTCTTACCGTAGTCTGTGTTCTCTGGCTCCCAGCAATTAGAGGGCCAAAAGTATGGAGCCTGGTGGGAAAGATAGATTTGCAAAATTGTAAAATTGAGTAGGCAGACTTTAGAGTATGAACATAAACTTATTCTAGCCAAAATACATTTAATTGTGCTGCTCATTTCTCGTATTTTTACATTTAGATTTCCTTTGCTGTCATCTAACACTGACTTTAAGTGAATCTGTAAAAACACAAAGAATTTAATAACACTGTTAAATCTAATCTGTAACGTCACAATGAAATTCTTTTTTTATACTATAAAAATTATGCCTTAATTTACTTATTTAGACAAAGTCTATATTAAATGAATACGAAAATACTTAAAATACTTATTGGCTCATTGCTTTGGCTAGAATTTTTATATTGGTGCATATTAATAATAATAATAATAATAATAATAATAATAATATTTTATTTTAGGGTTATGAATAGGGTTATTATACATATATAAAATATATTACATATATAATAAATATATTACATATATATATATATATATATATATATATATATATATATATATATATATATATATATATATATATATATATATATATATAAACTGTATATATAAGTACATAGTTTCAACATTCCCAGTTTGTGTTAATAAAAATATTTGGTAACAGTTTATTTTAAGGTTACATGTTACATGTACTTACTATTATAACAATAAATTATGCATAATTACATGCAAGTAAATCTAAGCCAACCCCTAATCATAAATGTATAATTACACTGTAACAAGTAAAGTGTAACCAAATACTTGAAAGCAAGCAACACTGTGAGTAAAAGCAGAGGTCACACATAATATTAGGTGTACTTAGATAAAAAAATAAGTACAATGTACTTATTGTGTTATTTATTGTAAAACATGTTTGCTTCTGTTGAGGTGGGATATGGGTAAGGTTAAGGTTAAGGACAGGTTTGGTGGTATGGGTAGGTTTAAAGGTAGGTTAAGGTGTAAGGGATGGGTCAACAGTGTAACTATAAATGTAATTTCTGAAATTAATTACAGATGTAAATACAAGCAGTTATTTTTTAAAATATAAGAACAATGTAAAAACATGTATGTACACAGTAAGTGTATTGTATCAAATGATTCATTTAAATAGTTAAGGCAACCTAATATAAATTGGGACCAAAGCTGAAATACCAGAGGCCAATATGGGGGTCCTTTAAATACTGTGTATTCAGCGGGGGGCCTTTGAGTCCAATGGTTAAAAACTGCTAATCTAGACAATATCTAAATTTAAAGATACAGTAATTGCTTCTAGTTTGTCAGTAACTACTTCACTGATTTACATGGATTCTATTCAAAATCAAGTGTGAGTCTGAAAGAACTTAGAATGTCTGCCATCTGGTTACTAGCCAAAGCTGAAGCTGGAATTGTGATTCTTTTGCTGTGCAGTTATTATATAAAGATATTCATGTTATGAAAGCTATTAACAGCATTTGTAACAACTGAACCAACTCCCTCGCCTTTGTGGAGCCAGTCTAAAAGACTACAGGCGGCACAAAGCAAATGATGGTGCATTGAGATCATTATCGTCAGGCAATAAGCTGATGAGCCATACTCCAGAGAAACAGAAACACTAATTCCCTCCTGAGTAATTAATGAACGAACAAAAGAAACTCAGATTCATTCATTGGCTTTTTGATGCTGTATCAAGCTTATTGGAAAGATAGCCTAATGCCATTATCTGAGAATTCGGCTAAAACTCTGGATAAATTACAGTTGGTACACTGCTTGATACTGAGAATATATTAATTTAACTTGATACTTTAGTACTGTAATTGAGTATTGATGCATAACCATTACACCTGCACCAACGTTTCTTTGTATTTTAGTAAATGCTTTGCATGTGACTGATTTTTTTGGCTCTTTAAATACAAATTCCAGATTGACATGGTAAATATGGTGGATCAGTGTAATTGAGTGCCTATGAGTAAAGATGGCAGATTTCAAATCACGCTGTCAAGCTCCACCTGAGCAACTGCCATTGACATGAATGAGAATGCAAACTGATAGCTTTCACCAGATATTACAGAAATCTTTGGCTGAAGAGAATAATAATAATAAACAATAAACATAACACAATACTGTTCAAAAGTTTTTAAATGTTTTTAAAAGAAGTCTTACCATGGTTCTTTTTATGTGCATTTATGTGAAATATTATTAAAACTAAAAATAACTATTTTCCAATTGAATATATATATATATGAATGAGATCTGAATTTTCAATGCCACAAGATTTATGAGAAATCATTTTAATATTGATTTGCTGCTCAAGAAACATTTCTTATTATTATAATGTTAAAAACAGTTGTGCTGCATCGTTTTGTTTAAACAGTGATACATTTTTTTTTTAAATAAAAAGAACAGAATTTATTTGAAACAGAAAAATTGGACACTATATTATCACTTTTGATCCATTTAATGCACAATGCATCCTTGCTGAATAAAAGTACTCATTTCTTTTAGGTTGTGTAAATACAGTATGTTAAATAAATCTCAGTAATGTACTACCTGTATAGAGAAGTGCTTTATTAAGGCAGCTGCACTGATCAAACACAGTCCTATTTGTTCAGTAGGTGTAAAGGTCAGTGGAGCTTCTCCATAGTGTGTCTTAGGTGTGATTTGCACAGTAGATTCAGAATCTCGGCAGTGCTGAAGTGAAACAGGATCACATCCTGGAAACCACAGCTGCCAGGATACAATCCACGTGATGTTAGATGGATAAGCTCACCTGAAAGCGGTATAACGTCCCATCATCCTTGAGGGTGAGAACATGATCAGAGATAGGGAACATGTAGCCTTGGGCGGCGATCAGACTGCCGATGTGTATGGCCTCCGCTGTAATTACAGAAAGTAACGCATTTGCTTTCACAAACGATTTGCAGTCATCAATAAGATTTCTTCATATCAACACTTACCAGGATCATCTATGTTGAGGTTCTTCATCATCCACTGAACAATGTCAGAACCTGACATTTAAAACAGGGAAACATATCACCTTATTTTCACATGCAAATTTATGCATAAATTCTCAAAGCCTTGATAAAGATTAAAATCATCACTGTCAAGACACGTTATGGTTTAAAATTCAATGTGTGTCAGAACATTCAAGCTTAATTTATATTAGCACCACCTCAATCATGTACAACATCAATGCTTTAGTTCCAAATCAGCTATTAGTTATCCGGATGTGGGCCTGCGGGCATCCATTTAGAGCTGCTCACTGTAGTAATTGTGTTTAGCGATGTGTGCAAATCAAGCCAAATCTACAAGTTTATTCTCTTTGAGGGTTTATAAGGACAAATAACTGTTCTTCCAGCATTCATTATCACACACTAAAGGAATCTGTGAAAGTTAAAGTGGTTAGTAGGATCGGTGGAGACCTCAGCGGAGCATATGGCTCCTGATGTGTCACTGATTTAAAAAAAAAATAAATAAAAAATTTATCTATGAAATGCCCTGGCAACTATAAAAGCACAACCCCATGTACGTATTTTATCAGTAAGGTTCATTGTGGTGGAAAAAAATCAGAGTGAAAAAATTTGGGGTGGGAGGAAAAAATATATTTTTAATTTTTTTGCGTTCTCTCGCAAAACTTTTGCGTTCCCTCGAGAAACTTTGCGTTCCCTCGCAAAACTTTTGCGTTCTCTCGCAAAGATATTTGCGTTCCCTCGCAAAACTTTTGCGTTCTCTCGCAAAATTATTTGCGTTCCCTCGCAAAACATTTGCGTTCTCTCGCTAAATTATTTGCGTTTCCTCGCAAAACTTTTGCGTTCTCTCACAAAACCAACTGAGTTCGGACAAACACTTCCTGTTTACTTTACAGCTTGTAGTGGTTTATACAGCTCCATAAGTTCACTACGGAGCCCCTTAAGGTTCATTGTGGTGGAAAAAAATCAGAGTGAGTGAAAAAATTTGGGGTGGGAGGAAAAAATATATTTTTAATTTTTTTGCGTTCTCACCTCGCAAAACTTTTGCGTTCCCTCGAGAAACTTTGCGTTTCCCCTCGCAAAACTTTTTGCGTTCTCTCTCGCAAAACTTTTGCGTTCTCTCGCAAAGACATTTGCGTACTCTCGCAAAATTATTTGCGTTCCCTCGCAAAACATTTGCGTTCTCTCGCAAAACTTTTGCGTTCCCTCGCAAAACTTTTGCGTTCTCTCGCAAAACCAGCTGAGTTCGGACAAACACTTCCTGTTTACTTTACAGCTTGTAGTGGTTTATACAGCTCCATACAATGGAGCGGTTCGTAGAGTTTTGTTTTGAACTTTGAGAAATAGTCAGTGCATGCTTATTACGGCACGGTTTTGGGACATACTAAAACGCTTAATGTAAAACACTGTGTTGAGAGCCGTGGGAACGGAGCGAGGCCGGTGGAGCACCTGCGCCATTCACCGGTAACGAGTCCCGCGAAGGAGAACTGAAGGAGGGACTGATGACAGTGTTGGACGACAGAGGACCAGGCTCGGACTTTATTTTGTGTTTTGGTTCTGTTTGTGTGCGACAGTCGTCCACGAGTAAGGGCTGTCGCGGTCTTTTAGGTATATTTTATTATTAAAGTTTTGTTTGAATGTTCGCCGGTTCCCGCCTCATTTTTCCGGTGACGTTTGTTACACACTGGATGACTAAATTCAGTACACGGATTACACACCATATTATTAAAGTAGACAGAAAAGCAGAATAGCCCAGAATATGAACGTAACCTGGTAAATTGCACTTTAAGCGAAGGCTATCCCTCATAGAAAGAGTTTTATTTTAAACTTGGACTCAAGTTCAAATAGGCTACAGTCAGCTTTGCCTATAGTTTAAGACATGGTTTTGGGACATTCTAAAACACTTAATGTGGATGTAGCTAATAAAAATTGTAATATTAATAACCTTATTAATAGCTATCAGTAAAGCAAATAGCCATAATACAACCTTTCTCCCCCATTTAAAACCGTCAGGATATAGAAAGGATCCTTAAGGGAAGCTGGACAAAGACAGTAGGCTATATAGGCTAAAACCAAAATATGGTAAACAGTTTATTAATAAAATATAGCCTATTATGCACAGGAAAGCAGACAAGCCCAGAATAGCTAGAAACAAGCCAAAACCTAATGTAGAGCGAAACTGGGCTCACGTACAGCTCTCTTTCACCACAAATCCAAATGTTTCCATATTCGCAATGGTATTTGAAGAAAAAATCACAATGAACAAAAATGTGCCGCACTGGAGTGGGCCGGGGCTCACGATACGGCACAGACATAATACAGATTATTTAAATTGATTGTGTAACGTTATATCTGTATTGGTGATTCTTTATTTTAATAATGAACAGGCCGCACTTGCAATGAATATATGCGCATGAGGCGCTAGCGCGATCAAATCGCTGAAACACAATACTCCGTCACTTAGGCTACAGTAGGGCATAATGCGATTTTGAATTCACTTTGAAGATTCAATAATATAAAAGATTATTAGAAATGTTATAAAGCGAACACTGTTACGTTCTCATTTCACTCTGGAACCTATACGAGAATGCAATTTTCCCTGAATATCCAGAATATTGCATATGTGAAATTGATTTTATATAGGCCTAACAGTTCAACAAAAAAGGCAATATTAAGTGTACATTTTAAATTTTAAAAGAAGCCTACATTTTAAACACAATATTGTATTTTACAACAAAATAATAGTTCCAAATGAGCCCCGGCCCACTCCAGTGCGGCACATTTTTGTTCATTATGATTTTTTTCTTCAAATACATTGCGAATATGGAAACATTTGGATTTGTGATGAAAGAGAGCTGGAAGAATGAGTCACGGGAAGAATGAGGCGCGGAACCGGCGAACATTCAAACAAAACTTTATTAATAAAATATACCTAAAAGACAGCGACAGCCCCTACTCGTGGACGACTGTCGCACACAAACAGAACCAAAACACAAAATAAAGTCCGAGCCTGGTCCTCTATCGTCCAACACTGTCATCAGTCCCTCCTTCAGTTCTCCTTCGCGGGACTCGTTACCGGTGAATGGCGCAGGTGCTCCACCGGCCTCGCTCCGTTCCCACGGCTCTCACACAGTGTTTTACATTAAGCGTTTTAGTATGTCCCAAAACCGTGCCGTAATAAGCATGCACTGACTATTTCTCCAAGTTCAAAACAAAACTCTATGAACCGCTCCATTGTATGGAGCTGTATAAACCACTACAAGCTGTAAAGTAAACAGGAAGTGTTTGTCCGAACTCAGCTGGTTTTGCGAGGGAACGCAAAAGTTTTGCGAGGGAACGCAAATAATTTTGCGAGAGAACGCAAATGTTTTGCGAGGGAACCCAAATAATTTTGCGAGAGAACGCAAATAATTTTGCGAGGGAACGCAAATATCTTTGCGAGAGAACGCAAAAGTTTTGCGAGGGAACGCAAAGTTTCTCGAGGGAACGCAAAAGTTTTGCGAGAGAAACGCAAAAAAATAAAAAATATATTTTTTCCTCCCACCCCAAATTTTTTCACTCACTCTGATTTTTTTCCACCACAATGAACCTTAAGGGGCTCCGTAGTTCATAGAGTTTTGTTTTGAACTTGGAGAAATAGTCAGTGCATGCTTATTACGGCACGGTTTTGGGACATAGGCTACTAAATCGCTTAATGTAAAACACTGTGTGAGAGCCGTGGGAACGGAGCGAGGCCGGTGGAGCACCTGCGCCATTCACCAGTAACGAGTCCCGCGAAGGAGAACTGAAGGAGGGACTGATGACAGTGTTGGACGATAGAGGACCAGGCTCGGACTTTATTTTGTGTTTTGGTTCTGTTTGTGTGCGACAGTCGTCCACGAGTAGGGGCTGTCGCGGTCTTTTAGGTATATTTTATTATTAAAGTTTTGTTTGAATGTTCGCCAGTTCCCGCCTCATTCTTCCCGTGACTATAACGTTTGTTACACACTGGATGACTAAATTCAGTACACGGATTACACACCATATTATTAAAGTAGACAGACAAGCAGAATAGCCCAGAATATGAACGTAACCTGGTAAACTGCACTTTAAGCGTAGGCTATCCCTCGTAGAAAGAAAGAGTTTTATTTTAAACTTTGACTCAAGTTCAAATAGGCTACAGTCAGCTTTGCCTATAGTTTAAGACATGGTTTTGGGACATTCTAAAACACTTAATGTGGATGTAGCTACTATAACAGTGGCATTTGAGGCCCAATTCGGTAAGGCCTAATAAATACAATTAATGCTAATAAAAATTGTAATATTAATAACCTTATTAATAGCTATCAGTAAAGCAAATAGCCATAATACAACACGTTTCTCCCCCATTAAAAACCGTCAGGATATAGAAAGGATCCTTAAGGGAAGCTGGACAAAGACAGTATAGGCTATATAGGCTAAAACCAAAATATGGTAAACAGTTTATTAATAAAATATAGCCTATTATGCACAGGAAAGCAGACAAACCCAGAATAGCTAGAAACAAGCCAAAACCTAATGTAAAGCGAAACTGGGCTCACGTACAGCTCTCTTTCATCACAAATCCAAATGTTTCCATATTCGCATAATAATCATAATGAACAAAAATGTGCCGCACTGGAGTGGGCCGGGGCTCATTTGGAACTATTATTTTGTTGTAAAATACAATATAGACAATATTGTGTTTAAAATGTAGGCTTCTTTTAAAATTTAAAATGTACACTTAATATTTCCTTTTTTGTTGAACTGTTAGGCCTATATAAAATCAATTTCACATATGCAATATTCTGGATATTCAGGGAAAATTGCATTCTCGTATAGGTTCCAGAGCGAAATGAGAACGTAACAGTGTTCGCTTTATAACATTTCTTATAATCTTTTATAAATTATTGAATCTTCAAACTGAATTCAAAATCGCATTATGCCCTACTGTAGCCTAAGTGACGGAGTATTTTGTTTCAGCGATTTGATCGCGCTAGCGCCTCATGCGCATATATTCATTGCAAGTGCGGCCTGTTCATTATTAAAATAAAGAATCACCAGTACAGATATAACGTTACACAATCAATTTAAATAATCTGTATTATGTCTGTGCCGTATCGTGAGCCCCGGCCCACTCCAGTGCGGCACATTTTTGTTCATTATGATTATTATGCGAATATGGAAACATTTGGATTTGTGATGAAAGAGAGCTGTACGTGAGCCCAGTTTCGCTTTACATTAGGTTTTGGCTTGTTTCTAGCTATTCTGGGCTTGTCTGCTTTCCTGTGCATAATAGGCTATATTTTATTAATAAACTGTTTACCATATTTTGGTTTTAGCCTATATAGCCTACTGTCTTTGTCCAGCTTCCCTTAAGGATCCTTTCTATATCCTGACGGTTTTTAAATGTGGGAGAAAACGTTGTATTATGGCTATTTGCTTTACTGATAGCTATTAAGGTTATTAATATTACAATGTTTATTATCATTAATAGTATTTATTAGGCCTTACCGAATTGGGCCTCCAATGCCACTGTTATAGTAGCTACATCCACATTAAGTGTTTTAGAATGTCCCAAAACCATGTCTTAAACTATAGGCAAAGCTGACTGTAGCCTATTTGAACTTGAGTCCAAGTTTAAAATAAAACTCTTTCTTTCTACGAGGGATAGCCTACGCTTAAAGTGCAGTTTTTACCAGGGTTACGTTCATATTCTGGGCTATTCTGCTTGTCTGTCTACTTTAATAATATGGTGTGTAATCCGTGTACTGAATTTAGTCATCCAGTGTGTAACAAACGTTATAGTCACGGGAAGAATGAGGCGGGAACCGGCGAACATTCAAACAAAACTTTAATAATAAAATATACCTAAAAGACCGCGACAGCCCCTACTCGTGGACGACTGTCACACACAAACAGAACCAAAACACAAAATAAAGTCCGAGCCTGGTCCTCTATCGTCCAACAATGTCATCAGTCCCTCCTTCAGTTCTCCTTCGCGGGACTCGTTACCGGTGAATGGCGCAGGTGCTCCACCGGCCTCGCTCCGTTCCCACGGCTCTCACACAGTGTTTTACATTAAGCGTTTTAGTATGTCCTAAAACCGTGCCGTAATAAGCATGCACTGACTATTTCTCCAAGTTCAAAACAAAACTCTATGAACCGCTTCATTGTGAACTTATGGAGCTGTATAAACCACTACAAGCTGTAAAGTAAACAGGAAGTGTTTGTCCGAACTCAGCTGGTTTTGCGAGAGAACGCAAACGTTTTGCGAGGGAACGCAAAAGTTTTGCGAGAGAACGCAAATAATTTTGCGAGGGAACGCAAATAATTTTGCGAGAGAACGCAAAAGTTTTTGCGAGGGAACGCAAATATCTTTGCAAGAGAACGCAAAAGTTTTTGCGAGAGAACGCAAAAGTTTTGCAAGGGAACGCAAAGTTTCTCGAGGGAACGCAAAAGTTTTGCGAGAGAACGCAAAAAAAAATTAAAAATATATTTTTTCCTCCCACCCCAAATTTTTTCACTCACTCTGATTTTTTTCCACCACAATGAACCTTAAGGGGCTCCGTATATCAGCACTGACAGTGATGTAAATTTTTAAGAACATATTGTTGAAAGCATCATTAACTTAAATAAATAAGAAAACTGCTATTTGAAAGGTGCACTTTGTAACTTTTTCCTCATTAAAAAAAGTTTTACACCATCTGTTATGAATAATACTTTTGAAATATATATTTATTAAAATCAGATGAAGACTACTGTGAACCTATTATGAAACACTTTTGCTTACAGAATAAATTATTCATGTCGTACAGCTAATAATAATTCTGATAAGAGGAACATTAATCTAAAAAAAATACAAAATAAAAAATAAACAAAGGCTGAAAAGAGACACAAAGAGCTATATGCGAAAGCCAAATATTACTAGATATTAATAAATATCTTGAATTTTTATTAACAAATACATATAAGCAAGCAAACAATCAAACAAACAAACAAATGATGCAGTGTTCATCTTGTTGCTATACTGATGATTTTCTAATTTCCCACTCCTGCCGGTATACCTGTAACAACGCTGGGAATCTTGGACAGGAAGCTCTTGACCGTTCTGACAGGCACACCTTCAGTTTCATCTTGGAGGCGTGTGATGATGTCCTCAATCTACAGGAAGAGAGAAGAAAGAGAGTATACCTAGTTAGTTTGGCTGACTCACATCTCATACTGTATCTACAGTCTAGACCTGCTTTACTTTTATTTCAGCACCCATATTGACAGGATACAGAATTAACACAGCCCACAAAAGCAGCACAGCAAAAGCGGAGCTGCAAGTGGAGTTGACACGGAGTCTATTTTTGCTGTATACCGTGTGCAGAATTCAGCAGAAAATGCAAACACAATGTTTTGTACATAATTTGGGATTTTTAAAAATGTTTTTAAAAGATATCTCTTATGCTCAACAAGGTTGCAATTATTTGATAAAAAAAACAGTAAAAACTAATACTGTGAAATACTATTACAATTTAAAATAACTGTTTTGTATTTTAATATATTTTAAAATTTTATTAATTCCTATAATGGCAAAGCAGAATTACTCCAGAAATGTATTAAAATACGAAACTATTATACTATTTTCAAAATATTACTGTTTTTACTGTATTTATGAATAAATAAATGCAGACTTGGTAAGAATAAGAGACCATTCTTATTTCAAATGTTTGAACATTAGTGTATGTCAAAGCCATCATTAATGAAAACACTCAATGTAGTAAACCAGAAATCAGCTGTTTCACACTGTCAGTATGATAGCACAATGTTTATTTTTATTTACACCACTCATTTACACTAGATTTGGTTATTTTACAGCTTTGTTCATGTGTTGTGTAGTATCACATTCTAACCAAACTGTCAATCATAACGGGTGTAAACACACACCTACGTCTCCTGCACACATTACTAAATGAATCAAGTAACCAATGCACACAAAGCATGGGCCAAATGTATTTATTCCATATCTATTTATATTCCCAAAATCTTTAACAGCCACAGAAATGCTCCTTTCACTTGTGATGGGAACATCTGTTCTCGTTCCTCTCTGGTTACGCAGGTGTCTAAGAATCGGTGGAGGCCTTTGGAATATACAAGCTCGCACCTACGGTCTATAAATAATCCCGGCACTGATGAAAACAGCTCGTGGTTTTGCAGGAGAGAGTGAGCGTAATGAGATTAGGTAGCTTTCTCTGCTTTGGAGATTGCATGTTGTCATCACTGCTCTGTGGCACTCGACGCTCTTTTTTTTTGCACGTGTCGTGTAGGAGGCGAGATCTCAGTTGCTTTGGAGACATTTAATGCATACAGTAGCTATATATAAGCAATCAAAGCCAGCCCCCGAGCCCCGACCCCTGTGAGCCTTTGACAACACGACACAGCTAAAATAAAGCAAAGCCACTTCAATTCAAGTATAAACAGAAGGCACATGTCGAACAAAACACAGCTGTGCTACATGAGGACCCGCCCTCATTATCCCAAAAAACACTCTAGTCATCCCATCCATTACCACGTGAGACTAATTTCCCCTCTCTACCCATGAAAGCACTTCACTTCATTTAATGCTCTCTATCTAGTGGCAAAATGCAAGTCTATGGCGCAAACTATTCTAAATGGGTCGATGAGTGTTGGCCCGAGTCCCAAGAGAGATCCTTGACAGACAACATTGCCAGACAGGAAGTCCACCTCTAAAGCCAGCGGTGACAGGGCAAGACAAAACAAAGCATCTGCTTAATACTCAAATCAATACAGATAAAATGCTACACAGTTTTTGGGGTCCCATGGCCCCATACAGTGCGACTTGACCACTAGGGCCCCGGGCCCCAGCAACTAAGTTTAGGTGCCATTCACGCAGAATGCCTTTTTGCATTTAAAACTCAAAAAATAAAAATGTATTAATTAAGCAGCACAACAGTTTCTAACTTTGATGAGCACCGTTTCGGCATATTAAAATGATTTCTGAAGGATCATGTGACACTGAAAACTGGAGTAATGCTGCTGAAAATTCAGCTTTGAATACAAGTGCAACACGCTCACATTCTTTAGTCTAATCTAATATCTAATACTCTAATATTTAACCTAACAAAATCTTCATTTTCTAATTCTGTCAAATCATCCTTGTCGCTTAAAGTAGGATAAATGGTCTGTTACAAGGACCATCCCAGAGGAAAAGGGCTTAATTTTGAGCAAATTTGCACTCGTCGTCACAATGAAGCCATGTATCTATCCTTAATGAGAGTGAATGCCATTAAATGAAGTTAACGGATGTCATGCCTTATCTTTCTGAGAGACGCTCTTCACTCGGCTTCATGCTGGGTTGTCACTCTATTTCAGTACAATCAGCAGCACTCACTAGAGAGCTCTTTTTAAGACGGGCCCTTGTGTTGGCACCAACCCAAAGAGCACTTACATATGTCATATTCTGTCAAAACACTGTGCCGAGTTCTTATTAGGTTATCACAGTACCGTCCCCCTCAGAGGCCACCTCAGCGTGTGCTAAATGTAGCAATTAGCGCTCTTGCTTCTTCGAGGAAAGCTGGTGAACCAGCCTCCAGCTCGGGAAGTCTCTGTAATCATTTTCCAAAGCCCTGGCACATAATTTCACATGTGAAAGAAAGTAACAATTTGGAAGGTTTTGATGCAGTTAATATTAAAATAAAGCATTAGACAAGGAAATACAAACTCAAATGGCTCAAATGGGAGAGCAAAGCGCTGGCAACACCAAATCAGGAGTTCAGTTCCCAGAGACTGCATAAAAATATGAATTTCATATGTACAAATTGCCAAAGAATGTATTGCTAATATATATTTCAAAATATATTAATATATATCATAAGTTTAGTTACTTATATTTCATCAAGTATTTTTGACATTTGTATATATATATTTTTGACCTACAATAAATATATTTACACTACCATTCAAAAGATGTCTGTCACTTTGAGGTCACTAAATGTATCCTGAAAAAAAAAATGTCACAGTTTCCACAAAAATATTAAGTTGTACAACTGTTTGCAATGCACCTTGAGCACCAAATTAGAATATTAGCATATTAGAATGATTTTTGAAGGATCATGTAAAGGAAAATTCTGCTTTACCTTCACAGGAATAGATTAATAAAGTGTTTATTATTACAATATTATTTCACAATATTATTGCTTTTACTATATTTTAATGAAATAATTGCAGCCTTATTGAGCATACAAGACTTAAAAAAAATCATATTGATCACAAACTTTTGAGGTGTATATTGTCCAAAATATACAGTATTTTGAAACTGGATTTAAAGGTTTAAATTGAATCTATTTGCTATATTGAAAAATATATATTTCCATAAGGCATTCTGTTTGCAACATATGTAAAGCATGTGAAAATATTAATACCTAAAAAAGCTAAAAAAAATTTTTTAAAAAGCACCAAAAAGTGCCTCGCAAATTGAAGAGAGAAAGAGAGAGAGAGAGAGAGAGAGAGAGAGAGAGAGAGAGAGATCTTTTTAATATCAGCATGTGTCTTTTATTGTTAAAGTGCTTGTGGTCTCTCTGGAATTCAGCAAAGTATTTCAAGTCAAGTCGTCCTGTTATAATGTCTTTGTGACACAGTTGCACTGCAGATTATCAATGGGGACATTTAAAAAAATAGCATTGATTGGATTCTTGACAGTAACTATCAAGTGAGGATCAAGCAACACTCACTTGTCACTTTCCTAATGGAAAAATGGGCACCAAAAGGGCAAATTTCTTTGATTGGAGAACGCTCACTCTGTGTTGCCTTGAGCTTGCTGCAAATGTCAAACAGACAGCAGTTTACGACATTTTTATTCGGCTTGCTTGAGTAATAAATAAACACTGTATTCTGAGACAAACACTACAAAAATCACAACAACTAAATAAATTTTATGCAAAACATAATATATCGTTTCTATCTATATGCAAACATGCTGATGATGGCATTATCTAGCTGTCTCTGAGGGATCTGAATGAGAGGCAGCCGCAGATGTGGGTGGCTACATATCAGATTCACCCATAAGAGCCCCTTCTCAATCAAGCCCATCTTTCAAACTTGATTACAGTAAGTCTCAGTAGCCTGTGAATGGCACTCTTACAGAGGAGAAGAGAGAAAACAAGGACAGATTTCCACCTCTGCTGAAGCCACTTAAGAGGCAGGTCATTTCTGAAGTAAAATAGATGGTGGAAAAGCATCTTTTTCTGCACCAGCTTGTCTTGCTTGCCAGGTAAATCCATGAAATGAAAACACGCCACTTTGGAGATGCATCAAGGTTGAGATGTGTAGCAAAGCAGCTTGAGTTAGTTCTTGAGACAGGTTAACAGCATGGGAAATGCTCCTGATGATAATACCTTTGCAGCATCATGTGGCTCATCTGCTCAGTCCCTGCAGGAGATATGTGAACAATCGATGCTGTTGATTTTCCACAGCCAGGTCCTGATGAATGACACTCAACCATGTCTACCCGAGGCGCATACTGACGTGACAAGCATTTCTTATACTGAGAGGCGGCATTATGACAGCTTCAAACCCCACAGTGGGATAATAATGTGTTATGAAATGTGGTCAAAGGATGCCCATAAAGAAGTTAATTGGAAAACGTTTATGCAGCAGGAAAAGTGAACATAACTTGCCAATTAACATCTAATATTGTAAATTCTGTGTCATATTTACAGTCTAAAAATACAAAAAGAACAATCAGATGAGATGAAAATAAACATTTAACATGCTATATCATACTTGGTCACAGGATCTGACACTGAATAATAATAAAAAAGGTAATTGCGACTTTTTATCACACAAATCTTAATTTTTTGTTTGCAATTGCAAGTTTACATCTCTTGATTCTGACTTTTTTTCTCAGAATTGCGGGTTTATGACTTTATAACACGCAGTTGCAAGTCTTTAAGACTGTAAGATATAAACTCACAATTCAAATTTTTCATTGCTGCACATTATTCAAAAGAAAATAAATAAATACTAATAGTTAAAAAGTGTTCATTGTCAACATTTCTGAAAAACAAAAGAATATTTAGGAATCGTGTTATCTCATTCAAAATTTATCAAAAAGTATACAAAAAAAATAAAAAAACAGAAAGTAATGCAAGGATGCAATAAATTGATCAAAAGTGACAGTAAAGACATTAATAATACTACAGAAGACTTTTATTTCAAATAAATGCTGTTCTTTTTAACTTTATATTCATCGAAGAATCCTGGCAAAAAATGATGACAGTTTCCACAAAAATATTAAGTGTCTTCAATGTTGATAATAATAAGAAATGTTTCTTGAGCACCAAACAAGCATGTTACAATGATTTATGCAACATTAAAAAAATAACCATAGCTTTTGACCCATATTTGATATGTTTTGAACAACATTAGGGTGAGTAAATGACAGTATTTTCTTTTTTAAAGGGAACTCTCCCTATCACATCAAGCTATGCGTTCTCTCATGAGTTAAAAATGACACCCACCTTCAAACTTCAGGCTTTCTGTGAGTGACCTCCATGACGTTAAAAGGCTCTTCTGTTTTAAACACCTGGCCATGCAGCTGGGAGATGAAAAAGCAGGTATGCAGGTGAAAGCTGGTCTCTGCTGATCTCATCTCTCATCAAAAAGCACTTCTGCTCTCTGTACGTCAGAAGCAGATGTCTAAATGCAAACTCTCCACCTGGACGTTCAAGGTTTGCAGGATTCAAAGTCCTGCATAGAGCAGGCTGAAAGAACTCAATAGTCAATCGAAAGTCCCTGAGGTAGAGGCTCAGTCCAAAACTATACCTTATGGATTGCTCTCTTTAAAAACTTAAAGGTTTAAAAGATTTTGAGGTCATTTCAGGCCTCGGATGATCATTTATGCATGTACTCTGAGATTTTTTATTTAATTTTTTTCATCCAAAGGGTATATGAGAGACTGCATTACTTTATCAATTCTCACTGAAAATGTATCTTATTTGCTGTGCTTTTAATTAAACCACTATTTGAGATACTTATCAAAGAATCTGCACACATATGATAATGATCGAGTCTATGATAATATAGGCAGTATCATATCAAACAATATCTGTTAAATGCTTTACTTTTATTCCAAAATGCATTTTTGGTTACTATATGCTATATAGTCTAAGTACTGTATAACTTACATCATCAAAAACAGAGCTTTTGCCATTTCCACACTACATTTTGCTCTTTGCACTGTATGTAGCTGCTTCACCAATTCATTTGAGCTACAATGTCACGCTCTTTCACAGATTATATTCATTTAGCCGTCTAGATGATGGTTATAGAACCAGAACTCATTCACACTCTCAAAAATGTGTAAAATAACATGCAAAATTTGCATATAAACTGCAATAATATCAACTCACAAAAACATGTATGCCAAAATAAACTGTGTTATGCTAATTAATGTTAAACCCCTTATGAGATAATGCTCTATACTTTGGCTCTATGTTGAATTTCTGAATAATTTAAGGCTTGAGTCTTTTATTTTGCTTCATGATTAGACACAACACAGAAGGTGGTAGCAAGTCTTGGGCAGCACTGAAAGAACTACCAGGTAGCCTGGACCAAATACGCCGATCTTTTGTAAGTACTGCAGAAATCAACCCTGAGGTAACCTCTTAAAAAAATCATTATAACCACAACAAGGCCTATGTGTTAATCGCCAGGTGAACGGATTGCCGATCGCTGTAGGTTTCTCCAGTAATTCATAATTAAAGTTAAAAAAGCTACAGTGTATGACTGCTTTTGAATCACATGAAGGTCAAGAGCAGAGTCTGAGCTTCGCAGAGAACCCAAGTGCGCACGGCTGATGCTTTTGACAGCAGCTGTGAGATGTGTTTCCTAATGGAAATATGATGACAGGGTCGTCAGGCTTTGAAAAAAACCTCAGACAGTTTTACAACCTGGATCCCGTCCTTTATGGAAATGCACACCCTTGATGTGGGGCTGTTAATGGAATACTCCTGGTTCAACAGAAGTTAAGCTCAACTGACAGCACTTGTGGTATAATGTTGATTACCACAAAATATTTATTTTGATTTTACCCTCCTTTTCTTTTAGAAAGCAAAAACCTGGGTTACAGTGAGGCACTTGCAATAATGGAGCCAATTTCTAAACATTTCAGCAATACAGACAAATAATGCCAATTTACATGATTTTAGTGTGAAGAAATTGCTTACTAACCTTTCCTGTGTAGAGTTAAGCCACGGTCACACTAGACTTTCCATTCCATTGACTTCCATTCATACGCATGCGAATGCCTCAGACCGGAAATGTAAGCCTGTGCGAAGATATTTCGCTGCATTCCAAAGTTCAAGCTTGGTGAACTCTGGCCTGCAAATTCGCATCAGATTTAAACATTTAAACAGCTGTACAGCTCAAATAATAAAGTTTTGAACAGACAAATTATGTTTTTTTAAAAGTACAAGCTTCACATTTTAACTTTTAAATGTTCCAAAAATCTCTCTCTCTTTTTTTTTTTTTTTTTTTACCTTTTTTTATGTGCTAATTGTCATTATGTCACAAATGCTGTTACAGAGATAGTTCGCCAAAAATTAAAAATTTTCTTAATTTACTCGCCTTCACCTGGGCTGTGTTTCCCAGTAGCACTGTAAGCTTAAGTACATCGTTAACCCACTGAAACCAATGGAGCTACGATCAACTTAAGCTTACGATGCTTTTGGGAAATGCAGCCTTTTATGAATTTCTTCTTTTGAACACAAAAGAAGATAAATTGCAACTAAATGGTGGTATAGCCATTGACTTTCATAGTATGGCAAACAGCAGCTTTATGGTTACCAAATCTCTTTAAAATATCTTCTTTTGTACTCAACAGAAGAAAGAAAAGTGTTGAAACAACTTGAGGGTGAGTAAATGATGAAATAGACCAATCATTGCACTTAACTTGTATTAAACTCTGGATTTCATTCACTATGTTCCAATTAGTAATTTGAACGTCCATTCATTCTTTATGCTAGTGGCCATTCCAGCAGTGTTTTTGTCTTCTGTTGGTATCTACTGTAAAGTGAAGAAAGAACAAACTAAAACTTCACCAGTCATACTGTTGACTGATTCAGAGACTGATTCCTTAAAACATTCACTGCTCTCTAATCTCAGTGATTCTCATAACACGGTCCACTGGAGCTGAACAGCAGTGGCATCTACACAGAGCCTGAAGCAATCCAGCCAACAATGTCAGAACATAGCACACGTGAATTAGATACAATAGCAAGACAACAGCAAAGGAATCAATGCCAAAGCTGACAGAAGCTCAGCGAGCACCAATTTAAGACAACAAGAAATTACAACTGACCCTGTTGACTTTATTAACAAAATGCAATGGCAAGAGAGAGAGAGAAAAAAAAATTCTCTGCCTCTAAACAACTTTTATAGACATTACCAATCCCATTTATCTCAATATAAGAATAAACAGCAATATAAAAGGCCATTTTACTCTCCAATCAATTCATGATGGATAAAACAGGTCTCTCTTTATTTCTCACTGTATATTCTGTTTCCAAGTCATCCAGGACACCAAATCAGAAATTACAGTAGCTTCAGCTTCACTTATATTGCATTTGTTCCTCACAGCACTTTCAGGCCCATATAATTTGCACACACCATGTATCATGAAATACAGCATGAAAAAAATGTTTGATCATTTACATGATCTCAGGGTCAGAGTGCAGCGTGTTCAAAGAGGAATGAAACTGGAGAAACCAGAGCCTTTGAGGTCCACTGTTGTCTCAAATCAAACTACACCTGCTTTAGCAATATAGATAATTAAAAAAAAATACGAGATTGCTTATTTAATGATTTTTACTAGGTGTGATTAGGTTAATTAACATTAATTATGTCATAGCATGATAATCAAAACAAAGAGACAATAACCTCCTTGATGGTAAGACAGTACATGTCATATCACCACCGACTCGATCATATCACAAGCTTCAAACATTTTCTATCTTTGCTTACAAAGTAAATATGACTGAATATGAAGGTAGTAATGGGGAGGATAGCATGTTAACTGCTGATATGTAGCCATGGCAACATAAGGTCCAAATTATTTGAAAGATAGAAAAGAAATGAGAAATATAGCACTGGATAAAAAGGAACAAGTGTGTAAATCAACGCATTAAATTCATATTTATTAAATGAAGTATAACTCTTCTACAACTGCATTTCATTCTAGACTCTCTAAAATAACAGACATCAATCCGGCTTGATTTTAGTCTCCATATCAAGCCTGTTTCTGTAAATAAAGATCTATGCCTACACTATACACCACTGACCATCTTTTCCCTTGAACAGAAGGATGACAATTTTTCCACACAACATTAATATTTACAGTGCAGTGCCATCAGCCAACTGGCTTTAAAACATTGCAGGTGGCTGGGTTCATTACATTCTTGTCTATAATTAGATGACTAGCGAAGACAGATGGACAGAGAGTAAATACTTTAAAAACATCCTGACACACCACTTTTTTTTTTCTGCGGTGTGTTTTAGTGCCATTATTTTGGAATTTTGGTCTCATTTTAATGGCAGACACAAGTAGAGGGGGGACAGGAAATCATCAGACAGCAAGCAAAGGGATCCCAAACTTTCTGACCAATAATTTTCCATGGTTTTCCATGACTAAGGGTCTTTTTTTTTTTTAGAGAGAGAGAGAGAAAGAGATTATAATCATCAAGAGCAATTTCTGAAGAAACCTCTTAAAACTGAGCATAACTAGAAAAATGTGCACTACTGTTCAAAGGTTTGAGGTCAGTGAGATTTTTGTTTTTGAAAAAAAGTCTGCACCGACTTGATTTAAAATACATAAAATATGGCAATATTTCCCCAGTTTAAAGCAACTGTTTTTGATTTTAATATATCTTAAAATGTAATTTATTCCTGAGATGGCAAAGCTCAATTTTCAGCCATTAATCCAGTCTTCAGTGTAACATGATCATTCAGAAATCATTCTAATACGCTGATTTGATGTTCAAGAAACATTTTTTATTATAATCAATGTTGAAAACAATCGTGCTGCTTCATATTTTTATGGAAACTTTTTTCAGGATTCTTTGATGAATAGAATCAATTTAATGTAGTAAATATTTATTTATTTAAAAAAAAAATAAAAGTGAATGAAATTATAGAAATTTACAAAACTTTTCCTTTTTTTCCCCATTTTTAAGATTTTCTCAAACTTGCATTTCCTGCATGGGAACTATGAATCCAGATGTGGCCAATGTGTCTGGAGCCCCGAGGCCACAGCTCCAATGTTATAGTAGTCCCTCCAAAACCCTGTCTAGAAATACAGTGATTGATTAAAGTTTCAAATGTGAAGTACAGTATAATACACTTAACCTTACGGAGCATGTTGTGAAGCTGAGAAGGTCCGAAATAGGACCACAGATATAAACCACAATACTGGCACATTAAAACTTTAATCATTAAAATAGAGTGTGACAATACTTCTACAGATATTAATCATTGAATTTCGTTTTGCTGATATCAATCACTGTATTTCACTGACATTATTAAGCGTTGCATTTCATTTGACTGTTATTGACCATTATTTAAATTTGGCAGTATCAATCACCTAATTTCACCTAATTACTCTATCGACATTAAGGCTAAATGTGTCAAACCTTCAGAAGCTCATATGAGAGAGTTCTGGGTGACAGAGCCAAATGAATGGAGCAGACTTGGATAAAACAGACAATGTGGGAGCCTTGAGTGGGTAGAACTCAGCCGGAAAAGCCTTGGCGAGGACTGGAATTGAATTTGTCTCTGCGTATCGGCACATTTTTGATTCTCTGCAACTTTCATTTCAGGAGAGAGAACGACGGATGTGGGGTCTCTATCAGATCAGATTGAAGGAAAGGAAAAAAACAGAGAGGGGGCATTGTGGAAAGCTGAGCAAAACGTTTGATATTGACCTATTCTTGTTTTTTCTGCGAGATGAAATGAGACAGCTGGTGTACGCTGTGCTTGCTGTCAGTTGGACAGCTTTCTTCTCCACCCCATTTGCTTTGGACAGTGTTCAAATCAGTAGCATCTGATTCCTCATTCTCATTGATCAGCTACCGCTAGACTTAAAAGTGGGATACAAAGGGAAGGATGCTTGGCAGCGTCCCACTCAGTCGGAGCTCCATGCCATTTAGCAGACTGCAAATCAGACAAGGTGAAGCTGGACCGTGGCCCCTGAGATCTGGCCCTAATCACTGAAAGCAAATGGGTGATGTGTGATAAAACTAGACTAAAATATAAAAAACAGATTTGGGTGATTTAGACCAATAGATGTGGAGAACATAGTCAGAGCAAAGAGAAAATTCTTAAAAAGGCATGAAAAAGTACAGCCTCTGCATATTTCACATAATTGTTAAACATTTATACAAGCATACATTAGTATGACACTCAAGCAGCATGTTATAATCGCAACAGTCCAGTGAACAGAATGCTTTGGCATGAATGTAAAAAGAAGCATGGCAAACAATAGGAACCCTTTCATCTATTATTTCCAAAAGAGACGCATCTGATTATCTGCCTGCGTAAAAATAAACAACATCCACATTCCACAAATCCTCATTTACTGCGCTCGTTATACATCTGTGGCCATTGTGAAGCGATGTGTATGTGGTCAAAGCTTTGCCTTTGAAGACTCGTTGTAAAGAAAAACAGCAAAAGAATTGCAATTTCTTTGGTAAACAGTTCAGCTCAATCAGTTTAAGGGAATTAGTGTTAAACAGTCATTACCAAATCAGATATACATGACATAAAATATTACAACTTATGCACAAACAAACACACAAAACACAAAAGCACAAGTGAACTTCAGCTAGTCAGAATGTGTAAGTCACATTTTGAATATGCTCTAGAACAAGGAATGAATAACTAATGCATAAAAAAAAAATCACAATATTGTATTACAATAGAGTACATATTTTAATGTTACTTCAGCTCAAGTTTGAGAACAAGGACAGATTTTTTTTTTAAATATTAAAATGTTGTTTATACAGGTTTAAGATAATATTTTATACTTTCTCATTTAGATAAAAGTTTTATATAAGTATAAATTTCTCACATAGTAACTTTCAAAAGTTTGGGATGAGTAAGAATTTTTTTTTTTTTACTTCTTTTTAATACTTTTATTCAACATGGATGCATTAAATTGATCAAACGTGACAATTTATAAATTCATATTGATATAAGTGATTTCTGTTTCAAATAAATGTTATTCTTTTGAACTTTCCATTCATCAAAGAATCCAGAAAAAAACAGATCCCGGTTTCCATAAAAAATTAAGCAGCACAACTGTTTTCAAGATTGATAATAATAATACATTTTATTGAGCACCAAATCAGCGTATTACAATAGTTTCTGGACTGGAGTAATGATGCTGAAAAATCATCTTGGCTTTCACAGGAGCAAATTACATTATAAAAAATGTAAATTTATTTCTTATCAAATAAATGTAGCCTTGCTGAGCATAAGTCTTCTTTCAAAAACATGAAACAATTTTAACTGACCCCAAACCATGTAAAATAAAATAAAAATAAATCAATGAAATTTATTAAATTAGATTCCATCTTAATTAAGAAAATATTATACTAGAGTATTAGACCTATTCTATAATTTCAGTATATTTTTAGACAAAAACTGTGACTGGAAAAGAAAAAAAAAACCTGTGTAAAAATGATCACTGGTCTGGGTTGTACACCAGGAGACTCATAAGGGGTGGAAGGTCATGCTTGTGATTCTGATAGAGATCTTTCCTTCAGAGGCCCTATTATAGCATGCACTCTCTTCACCTATTCGGCTATTGAACGGACCATGCAAACTAAAGCCTACTTATTGCCAAGCAATGTTGGTTTTGTTGGCCTTATAACATCATTGGAGACATCAGAGGAAGCAGTTAGCCCGTCTCCAAAACCCTCGACTAATTAAGTCCCATCTTATTGTTCTGCATCTACGCAGGTACACCATGCTTGAAAGTCCAGCTTCAGATGCTTTGTGCAAAAAGGGCCAAACAGAATAACCAGAGCCAAAGGCTACACTTTCGGCAGTTGATAAATTGGAAAGGAAGGGAATTATTGATGTGCAACTCTACTGAAATGCTGCTGGCTCAGCAAAGCTCAAGCATCTCATTCATTTTGGTGGTGAGGGAATGTGTGTTGTAGCAGCAGATTACGCCAGTTGTGTTTGACAAATGCATTAGGCTGGAAGAATCCCTGCAGTCCTTTTAAAAGCCTCTAGCTCATTTATTGCCATTACCCTGGAGGTAAATGGTACAGAAAATGGGTATTTTCAAAAAGGAAACCATTAAAGGAAAAGTGAAAGCTTTCTTTACAGCATATACACATATGCAAACTCAACTGACCCATTGATAATTAATAAAAGACTGATAACAGCCTCCTGTTGTTTGATTTTGGAAAATTAACAAGAACAAACATTTCTCAGCATTGAGCAAATTCATTCATTTCATGTCTCATTTTGATCAATATTCCTATATTTAAGATAAATACAAAAAATCAATTACAGTATGTCCTCTATTTAAGGTTCATGTTACCACAAAAAAAAATAATAAAACATCAGGACCCTGTTAGAAAATACACATGCACCACAATAACAATGTTTCGAAAGATGAAATGTTATATTATACACATTAATATAGCATATCTTAACATAATACACTACCGTTCAAAAGTTTGGAGTCAGTAAAACTATTTGTTCATGAAATAAGTCTCTTTTGCTAATCAAGGCTAAATTTAAATAATAATAAAAAAAAAACAGTAACAGGAGCAATATTGTGAAATACTTCCATTTCTATTTGAATATATTTTTTAAATGTCATTTATTCTTGTGATGGTAAAGCTAGATTTTTTCACATCCCTCATTTTCACAGAAGAATGTGGGCTGTATAGAGTTTCAGACATACAAATATATTAACATTATAAATGGAAATAACACATGTAAAAATTCAATATTTTATATCCAGGGCATATCTTGGTTTTCTAAGCGTTTTGCTGGTGAAGTATTTACAGTGTCTGAACAAGACACAGTTCCCTTTTCATCAAATAACTAATTTTGTTTGTCTTGGTTAGTCATAATTTTACTCCCTTATGACCTGTCACCATTGGTAAGCAATGAAAACTTGAAAGACGAAAAGAAATGGACTGATCAGGGACATTAAACAACAATTTCGGCCTACTGCACACTGTTAACAAATCATATGATAAATGAGGAAGAAAACACAGCAGCAGGAGGGAGCCCTGGCTTCTCCCTGCCTGACATCCAATAGTATTTAGAGGAGCTGAGCCGTGGTGGCTCCATGTCTCATCCTCACGATCTCCATCGACCCATCTGTTCAGATAAATTGATGGAGCTCAGAAAGCGTCTTCTCCTCTATGAAGTCCCCCCATGAGCTAGCAATTAATTTGCTCCCAGACCTTGAGTTACTCCCAGTGCTTGCCAAAAACAGGCACACGGATTTGTTGGCCTGTTCTGCCACAGAGAGCAGTTCTGCTCATGTTTACACGGGGTTAACGAACACATCTCTGTGGGTTTGGACAGGCTTTGCGAATAAAATGAGAAGGTTTCATGGACCCTGAAAGAACAAATGAAGAAAACAGACCTATTTTGCAACATTTTGCAGAGATATTTTGCTTTAAGCAGAGATGTTTTTTCTTCTTCTAACATTTAGAGTGTTTTGTTAAATCCAAACCTGCCTGGATTTTTTTTTAAAAAAATAAAAAATAATTCAATTCAATTAAATAAATAGTGTCCACTAAAAACAGCACCAATAATTATGAACTCCAGTCTTCAATCAAAAGGAGACAAAGATATTTTTCTGCTGAGATTTAATAATTCATGCAACAGACAGTTAATGTGTCTTGGGCTACTTGGCCATCAGGAGGAAAATGGTAAAACCCTCTTTGGAATATTGACATTGCCATCAATATTGAAGTTCCTTCCTAATTCAGTCCCTTTATGACCACCCCGGCACAGAGGATGTCAGTACAAGAGCCTGCCAGGCATATGATGTTATGGTTCAAGGTATGAAAGTATTGTTGATTGTAATGGTGAATGGCTTCATACATGTATCCCACTTCTCTATTGTTCCCTGTGCTATACTTACCTCCCACAGCCCGCTTTTAAATCTGCTGCTACCTGTCAGTAAATGTCTATATGCTATATATACACCCTCCTTCAGGATGTGAACCCTGGACATCTGCCTTCAGCTTGCTTTTGCATATTGTGCTACATGCATCATCATTCGTTTTAGTTTTTATTCGTAACTGATTACTTATTGCATCGCATCTTTTTCCTCTCACCCATTTATGCCAAGCAATGGTTCAGTTGCACAGCAAAGGCCAGCCTCAAGGTCAGATAGATGGGTAAAAACCTAACTTGTGAAGTTCTGAAAAGAGTCATGGAAGACATGGCTACATTCATTAAACAGGAATTAAGATGAATAGCCATTGTAAGGCACTGCCATCAGAAAGTAATTTCTTTTCAGCACAGTACGACCAGAGATAGTGACAGGCCATTACAAGTTTAGTGCCTGGCGATGATGTCCTACGGGAGGACACAGAACAAAAGAGACAGAGGCAAAAAGTAATGTGAGAGAAGAAGAAAGGCGAAGTCAGTCAAGAGTAGTAAACAGAGTATTAGGAAGAGCCTAACAGGGAAACAAGTGAATATTCTCAAGACCTAGTGATGGATGGCTTTGTCAGCCACGGTTATTTTCGGGCCTCTGTTGATCGCTTCATTATTAAGGTTTGGATGCACAAGCATGAAGTTACATTTTCGGCCCATTAGCCTCTTAGAGAGGACCATTAACCCTGACCACTTTAATGTAATCTAAGGAAAACTGACCTTGCAAAAAAGGAGAGCGAGAGAGACCTGTGGTGATCCTGATTGAAATGCCGGGATTCATGATAATTTTGTTTTGCCATCTTATCTCTTATGGTGTAGTAAATTATTACAGTCACTCAGGAACCATGGCTGAGTATTGATCTGAGTATAGGATTTGTTAATATGCATGGAGCCAGACCCTTATCTATCCGTTCTCTAAAAAGAAATAAAGAATACACAGATGAGGGAAAGCATAAGTCCATTAGCATCATGCAGAGCAAAAAATGAGTCAAGTAAAGTTTAATTTAAAAACAGCATCATCCAATTAGCACAAAAAACAGTCCCTTTATTATCAGTGCTTGTTGTTTGCAACCTTCCAGAGTCTAGAAATGGTTATATATATATATATATATATATATATATATATATATATATATATATATATATATATTTTAATTTTTTTTTTTTTTTTTTAAGTAATCTCTTAAGGCTGCATGAAGCCTCAAAGGCTGCAGTTATTCAAATAGAAATACAGTAAAGATGGTAATTTTTACAATTTAAAATAACTGTCTATTTTTTAACATGTAACTTATTCCTGCCATGGCAAAGCTGAATATTCAGCAGTCATTAATCCGGTCTTCTGTGTCACATTTCTTATTATCATCAATGCCAGTCAGTAGCCACGTCTGAAATCACTCCCTATTCCTTATATAGTGCACTACTGTTTTGTGCATTAAGCTATGCAAACTGTAGTTTAGGATATTAGGCCTTATTCTTCATTGCCATGTATCCCTATAATCTCCAAATCAGAGTACTTTCCAGCTCATTAGCCCCTAAGAACATTAGTGAAGCTTTGATTGGTGTTCAAAACTAACTGAATTTACATGTTTTACATATATTTGACTTACGCTCACCCATCAACTTTTTCCAAACCTGATGATCCACACAGAGAGTTCTCGCTGTCCACAGCATTACATACACATATCATTCCACTACGATTATTGTCACACTGTTGACAAGGATAATGCCAGCTGGTTATGAAAGGTTATCATCTAACGTTTGAACCAGTTAGAGTCATCCTGGTATAAATCAGTGACAAATAGGTGACATGTGATGTGTGTCCTAAAGCAACAAAGTAATCACTCTGCAGCCAGTCTGCCCCGTGGGTCCCAGTACTGCTGCAGGAAAGGCTCAGTGAATCTATCTGCCTGGATTAACATGCTCCGATAAGGCTTGAGTTGACAGGAAAGCCAATTAAAGCTTTACCATCCCTTATGAAAACCAGAATCTATGCACTCAGTGGTTCAATGAGTTGTGAAGAACAAAGTCAATATTATCCCATCAAACTATACTTCAAGTTAAAGCTGGTGGTCAGAGCTGCATTTATTCAGCACAGAAGGTCATTATTTGTATAAACAGCGATGATATTTAGGATAGTTGAAATAAAAATATTATATTTATATATTTTATATTCATATGTATTTTAACATTCAGATTTCAGCATTTTTATTTTTATACAGTATCAGCATATTAGAATGGCTTATGAAATATCATGTGACACTGATGACTTAAGTAATGGCTGCTGAAAATTCAGCTTAAATATATAATTAGTATTATAATACTGTATATACATTAATTAAAATAGAAAATACCTATTTTAAAAGGTAAAAATATTTAACAATATTGCTGTCTTTACTGTATTTGTGATCAAATAAATGCAGCCTTGGTGAGCATAACAGACTTATTATTAAACCTTATTCTTAATTATTCCAAACATCTGACATATTCTCTCTCTCTCTCTCTCTCTCTCTCACACACACACACACACAATTATTAATTATATATGTATAATATAACAATGATAATTGTTATAATTATTATTCAAAACAAGAAACATTGTTGAACAAAATTCAAAGTCCACAAAAATTCTGCATAAATTACATTTGTACAAAAATTACTTCTTTTGTGTCTTAAGACTGTAGTTGGATTCAAAGATTGTTATTATGTTGAACAGAAAAGCTAAGGTAAGCGGAGACAAACATAATAACAGGAGGATGACTCATACAGTTCATTTAAATCAACAAATACAAATTTTTTGGTGCCCTAAAACATTACATCATGTTATTATAACTTAATTTTACAAATTGCATATTCACAAGCTCTTTTCACTCCTCCACAGTTTGGCTGGCTCTACGCTGTAATCCATTCAAACAAAAATGAGCATTTAATATGACACAGCAATAACATATTTACCCCAGAGGTACTGCGACCAACATATTCTCCCGGCCTGCTGGAAGAAAATACATTCAGATGTTGATACGGCCTAATGCGATACTGCTCATTTACAGATTGATTGTGTTCCACTGTGTAAACAACTACATTTTCTAGACATTTCTTCAACATGATTCTAGTATTGGGTACAACTGATCATTTATGGTGTTTTTTCTGTATGGTATCACAGGCAGTACAAAGTTTGTCAATACAAAGTTTATACTGCCTGTGATTTCATACTGAAAAAAAACATCATCAATGAAACCCTTGGGCATCTGCATGGACCGAATATCTCTCCTAATATATCAGTCTCAAAACAGACCAAATGTGGCCATGTACAACATACTGATATGTTAAAAAAAAAAAAAATAAAAAAAAAATTCTATATAATATATTTATTATATTTATATATAGTTCATATATGTATACAAAATAATTGTGTGTGTATTTCTTGTAAATTAAAGTGATTACCATGCTAAATCACTATATATAGTAAATATACAGAGAAAATATGCAAAATTCTCTTTGAATACACATAAAAATTTATAATTCATGTATACATTCTTGCATCCACTGCATTAAATCACATACATAAACAAATATTCCCAGCATTTGAACGACCAACAGATGTAGGTCACTTTTATAAATGGAACATTTAATTTTCCAGTTGCCAGTACCAATTGCAGTTGCAGGATATTGGATCATAAGAAACCGAAAAAAAGTGTTCAATAATGCAAGACTTCCTCCCATGAACGACAAAACCAAATTCATCCAGTGGTGTGGCTGTGAATGGAGAGAGGATCTGCTTAACTACAATGTGGACACTAATGTGATTTATTGTTAAGGTGTTGAAACATTACTTTGTGGCAGCTCTTAATATAGATACACCAAAAACTGAACCTAAAAGTCACACAGACAAAGAAAAATGAGAGTGTGGGGGTGGTGTACAGTACATTTCATGCAGTACGAGATATGTGTCTCATATAAAACAGCATATGTTAAAATCTAAATTCTGTCCATGACCCAAGCCAGCTGGGCGTTGAGTCCCTCTCAGAGCATGTTGACAGTACAACAGGTAAAGAAAACAGAACAGCCGGAGGCTGAGCAGAGGTCAGTCTTCTTTTAAAGGTAACCTGCTATGAGACTCTGTTTCATCTTCTCCTAGTTCTCACTGTTAAAGCAACCATGAAAATTTCTTGACCTCACATTTCTAATATTTAGACATTACAAAAAATCCTTTTAATCTGTATTTTTTTAATTAGCAACAGACTTGCTTATTTAAATATATATATACTGTAAGCAAGTCTGTTGTATATAAGCAAGTCTGTTGTATATATACACAAACACTCACATAAATATACATTCATACATTTGATTTTCTTTTTAATACCTATTTTTTGTTAGTTTACCTATTTATTAGTTACCTGTTTTTTGTATAGTTTTTAAAGCACTCCGCAACACTTTATTGCATTATTTATTTATTTATTTGTTTGTTTACTTTTAAGTTTTACATGTCATTAAACCTTTTTTTTTTCTTTGTTATGACTGTGTAAAGTACTCTGAATTTCTATCATGTATGAAGTGCTCTATATAAATAAAAAATGTTCTTGCCTTAAGCATAAGGCATTTTTTGTTGTTGTAGCACATACACATATGGGGTGTGTTTTCACCCCACCGCTGTCCATCTGCTGCTCAGACGGGAATAAACTTCACCCAGTGTCAAACTCATGAATTTCATGTCAAGTCCAGAGCATGAAACAGCAGCATCCTCTGAATACTCGATTCCCTTCCATTTCCCATTTCGGTACCCACGTCCTCTCTCACAAAGCATAATTTAGCGTAATTAAAAATCCATTAAAAAATAATGACCACAAGGTGCAACACAGCAAAAGCACATCTTGGATGCATCCACACTGTCTGTTTTCTCACACCCTAGTTTCCTTGAGGCATCACAGAGGCCACTGGTGATAGATAGTCTAAGGCAGGGTTCCTCAACTAGTTTTCACTGAGGGCTGAATTCTGCCAACAATACCAAGCCAAGGGCCACTGACCTATATATATAATATTATTATTTTTTACAATTATTATATTATTGTTGCTTTTGTTAAAGTAATCAAAAGATGGTCACAAGATAAATATTCAGCAGAACCCCCCCCCCCCCCCCCCCCCCCCCATGAGTCTGTTTTATTCAAACAATTATGAGCATTATTGCATTTAGTTACAGAAGAACTTTGCCTGTTGAATACTGAAAACATGCAGATTGCCATGCAAATCAACTGTTCCTGCTCATCTCCAGATTGGATCTCTGCACTTTCCCTAATTGCAGATTTAATTATTAGATTTGTCAGCATTAATATTTTTATACTTAGATTTTTTGGGGGGATCAAACTCCAAAACAGACTTTACAAAACACAATTAACACAACCACCTAAGAAAAATATTCTCCACACAACTTTTGTCCTAACCATTCCGAGACAGCGACATTTGATAAGCACCATGGAATTCTATTTAAGAAATGGATTTGGGTTACGTTGCCAGTTAAAGGGTTAATAAGACAACTGGCTATTTCATTCAGCAAACTAGCTAACTATCAAATCACAATCTGCATTACAGATAAAAAAAGAAAAAAAGTTTTTCAGATGTACCCTGCTAAATTAAAGTGGATATTTGTCAATAAAACTAGACAAACTAGTGTTTGTCTCTGTTTTAATCAATGCAGTCTCAAAATAAACAGCTATCCCTGCTATTGCATGTTGTGTTGAGACATTGTGATGGCCTCACCCAGCTTGAGCATAAGGAAAAATCTTTTGAGGTGAAACGACGTGTTCTCCACTCAGTCATCCAATTTAATGACTCTCTATGGGGTGGAGACTGCTAAAATCCCTGCCCTTCTGTTCTGGGTTCAGACAGACTCAGGCTCCTTAGGTCTCATTGATTTTACTCCTTATTAAATCTTAAATTATCTGCAAAAGTGGTGTTAAGGTGAACTTAACTCTTTCATGCACTGTGATCAGTTATTTAAAGGTCATGTTGTTTAGGTTTAAATGGCACAGTTGCATTATGATTTAGACATTACTTTATAACATCATAAGTACATTTAAGTATAACTAAATCATTATAAAAAAAACGACCTTATCAGGTAAAAATGATAGACAGACAGACAGACAGACAGACATATGACAGATAGATAGATAGATAGATAGATAGATAGATAGATAGATAGATAGATAGATAGATAGATAGATAGATAGATAGATAGATAGATAGATAGATAGATAGATAGATAGAATTGGACAAAAATTTAATTAATGCATATGATGTCAACATTTTTGATGTATAAATTGTTATACTGTTTTTACATGAAAGTATTTATGGAAGTAACCATGAGGAAGACAATGTCATTGTTCATAATGAAACTGAATTAACACAAAAGAAAGCTGACAATGCAAAGGTGATTTCAAAACATCAGCAGTTTACCTGCAGGAGAAACGTTGGAGAAATTACAGTCTGAACGTGCTTTGTTTGATTACTGTCCTTTGTGTAGTACGCTATTATTTTTCCTTCAGATTTACGATAAAACCCCCCAGCACTTCTAACATCACATCATCTAAGGGTGACAGGCGCAAGATAAAACATCCTAATTGTTAATGCACTATGGCAACTTAATCGCCTTTTAAAACTCATTCAAAGTGTTATCGACAAATAAGTTATCCCCTTTGATGAGCGCAGACTACAGTAAGAAAAAAAATATGACACAAGAAGCTCCGATTTGACAAGCGCAACATTACCGTAATCCATTTCGCTGTGGTTATTAGAAACAGAGCAGAATTTCACAATGTCAGCAGGCCTTATCAAAGCAATTAATCACAGCCTTGAGTGAGTTACATGAAAAAGCATTCTTCTCACTCATCACATCAGACTCACAAAACACTGTAATGTAATGGCGGAAACTCTCATCATCTCTAACAACAACCAGCTGCCAATAAACCCCTAGTCAACGCTATAATCATTGGGACCAGTAAACACAGGACCAGTGCTTAAGCAGTTGTGGATGTGGTTTTAAACAAGGTGAGGTGCATTTGCTGCAGTCCTGTTTTGTGCTTCGGCTGGTGAAATGGTACAAGCACCCTCATTAGGGCTGACACACCGGCATCCTCCGAGGGTGCCCGGGAAAATTGACAGGCTCATTACCGCAAGTCTCCTTGAGCGTCGAGGTTTTGTTTAAGGAGAGATGACAGTTCTATTTACCCAGAGTGCCTCCGCTTTACCTCCACTCTCAGACACAGAGGAAAACACCACTGATATGGGGATTTAGTGTTTGAAGGTAGGCATTGCACTAAGCTGCTGTTAAAATGGTACACTAAAATTGTGACATAAGCCTTTTGGATTGTTTGTCAATCATCCATGTGCATGCTAATTGTCTCGAATGCAGGGAGCTGTGGACTCTCTTTCATCCATTGTATTCAAACCCTCATGAATCTGACACTGAATGCTTTCATCTCTTTAAGGAACTCATCTAGTGTGGTTGGAATGCTTTGCCCTCGATAAGTGAGTGAACTACTGTTCGAGAGAATCATTGTGATCGTTAGTAGCCTGCAATTCAGATGAGAGAATGAAAGCTCTACAGACATCCCCTTCCGACCGAGATAAAGCAAGCATCTGTTTGAATGATTTCAATGAAAGCTCGCAGGAAAATGAACCACCTCTGGGTTAATCAGGCTCTGCGTTCCCAGACAAGTTTCTGTAAGCCAGCTGCTAGTTCCCAACCAGGGATACACACATCCCAAGATGTACTTGAGCATTAAATCTATAAAACAGAAAACCTGCCTTCATTATCACAGAAAGAAAAGAAAATATATGCAATGTGGGTCAGTTTTGTATGAATTTGTATGGGTAACACTCATGGCAGAATGTCTGAAATATTTCAACAAAACATTCTACAAAACACATGGAAAAAGTAAATAAGTGTTGAATGCAAATTTGCCATTGTTTCCCCACAATATATGGATCTGTATACCTAACAAAGTTTATGGCCCCCTGTTGCAGAAGTCCTTTGATGATGTTCTCATTAGCATTAAGTAAAATAGGTTGAAGTACAGGCTGATAAAATGCATACTTTGACCATGATTAGAATAAAGCTGTGTCAAATGAATACATGTAAATGTAAAATATATTTATCTCAAGGTTAAGTGGATCATTAAAGATTAATTTAAAAACAGAAAGCTGGAGGATTTTGCCCTCCATCATCCTGTACAAACTAACAAGCAGAGGCTTACTTCAACATCACAGAACACTCACATCTGACAGCAGAGAAAGAAAGCTGAGTCAGATCCGTAGGGGGATTTTGCATTCTGTTGCTAAAGGCATTAGGATCATTATTCTTCAACCGAGAGGAGACACACTGAAAAAACATTAGATGCATGCAGAATAAGGGGAATAATGTGTATATAGTGTTTTTGCAACAATGAATTAGTTGATTTTTTGATGCTCAATTTAGAATGCAGCAGGCATGGCGAATGTGCAGATGTTATTACATTTTGGTCTCATCAAATTTAATTTGCTGTGTTAATTTAGGCTAAGGGCCAGGTAACATTTGTAAGTGACTTAATATAAGAAAGATTAGGAAAGGGTCACTTGTCCTATTGATGTTGCAATTAAATTGTGGTATTTGATTGCATTTCATTTTGATAAACGAATAGATCTTGTCTGATTGATGCATGGAAATACAACCTGCTCTTTTATTGCATTTCAAGTATAAATCCAATGAACATGAGGCTATAGCGTTTCACTGGCAAAGGCTAGTAGTGTAGGTCTGTGGATTTTGCATTCATTTTAGCTCGAGGAGTGTTCGGCGAATTGCAGTGCGAGGAGGTTCAAACAGCCAGTGAGTCATAAGGAGACTCAGTTCATTATTAGTGGAACAGTCGATGCAGTATAGAAGTAGGAGCATTTTTGTGACAAAAGCAAAAAAGAGGGAAAACAAGCAAGCTGTAGAGAATAGAGGTGTAAACTTACAATGCTGTGGATGAGGACAACTGTAAAGGTCACCAATGAAGGAAAAATCTTCCAGCATGATAAGCTAATAGTTAATGGATAGAGCCAGGAAACCATATTTTCACAGTTATGGGGTGTCCCTTTAAAGGAATAGTTCAACTCAGAAATGAAAATTCTGTCATCAACTTTCTTTCTTATGTTGAACATAAAAGAGGATATTTAGAAGAATGCTGGTAATTAAACTGTTGATGGTCCCCATTGACTTTCCTACTATAAAAGTCAATATAGGGTCCAACAACTGGTTGGTTCTTCAAAATTCTTCAAAATATCTTCTTTTGTGTTCAACATAAGAAAGAAACTTATACAGGGTTAGAACAACATAAGCGCGAGTAAATGATGACAGAATTTTCATTTCTGAGGTGAACTATTTCTTTAAGGCAAGTCAGTTCACTTGGTGGCCATTCTGGTAATGCTGCTAGGCAGCTATTGTTTATGTTTAGACATGATAAATACATACAGTATATCATAGTGAAATGATGCACATTCTAGATCAGCAGTTCTTAACCTTTTTAATTAGAAGGCCCTCCATTGTTCACACAATAATCAATTATTTAACAAATTGTTAACTATTAAGCAGGAACTGGGAATGTTGATTTATTAAATTAAATAACCATGATTTATTTTGTGATTCCAGAATTTAAGATTCTAATTCTTTGTTCTTCAATGAAAACAGTTATTGAGGGTAAAAATATGAACCTCATTAATACTTGATTTCTTTAAATTTTGCTTTTATTTAATTATTTTCATTAAACAAAATATCAATTGGCAACTGTAGATGCCATTTTGACCATTACAATTTATTCTTATACAAGTAGATTCTCTCCATTATACAGTTGTAGTGAATATCAAACTAAGAGTAGTGAAACAAACTAACCTTTTCTGTAGCTTATTTTATTTATTCAGAGTAAATATATTGGTTGAAATTTCAGATTTGTTTTTTCATTCAAGAACTCTCGCTGTTCTTGTGCCAGAAAAATAGATCTGTATTTAAATTATAAAATCATTATTAGTTATATGTTCAAAAATGTGATGACTCCAAGAAGGGGCATCATGGGTTAGATTGTAGCTTGGTAAAGTTTTCCCGCAAACACTGACATATGAATTAGCAATTATCTTTAGTTTAGATCTAAAAATTGTTCCCATGCAGCAAAAATAAAAAAATGTAAAAAAATATACTCCCAGAAGAGATAAGCACCACAGCAGCAGCAACCATGTGTAAAGCATAAAGCTGTGTGTGAGTTTGCATGTGTGTGTGTGTGTGTGTGTGTGTGTGTGTGTGTGTGTGTGTGTGTGTGTGTGTGTGTGTGTGTGTGTGTGTGAGAGAGAGAGAGAGAGAGAGGATGTGGAGTGGAGGAGAGTGACAGCAAGACAAGTGAAGGAGAAAGACAGAAAAAGAATGTTTGTGCATCAGTGTGACAAAAATTGAGAGCAATGGAAGGAGAGAGAATATGTGAACGCCTGTGCGTAGGAGAAAATAAAGAGACAGAAGAGAGGAATAGAGGAAGATGTAGTGGACAGCTGAAATTTTGCAGAAAGAGTGAAAATGTGAACAGGCTTGTCATTTATTTCCGTATGATGGGCTAATGAACAGTGGCTGTCATTCGAGATGGATTGTACCGTGTCCAGGTCTTAATAGAGCCCACAGACGAAGGAGAGGGTGAGATCTATAAAATCTATACTTATCTCTTGTGGGCAGAGCATCTGTTCAATCTTGCTTTGGGTTTTTTTAAAAGGCGCATGGGCATATGCCTTGCTTTCACACTGAGAACTGGAAGCATATGGACGTGGTGCAGACAGACCTCATGTGATTTGATGTCCCCAGTCCAGAACAGAAGCTCAGCCTGGGCTTGCCCCACTTTGTTGACATGTAGCTAAAGCAATAAAAAGGTGTCAAGCACAAATATGCTCAAATTTAATACATTACAGATTATATTTTATTAGGCCTGGCAAAGATGAAAGTGTTCAATATAAAAGTAAGCAATATGATTAACACAATTAACTTATTTGTAAATGCTCCAAACATGTATGACTTTCTTTCTTCTGTCAAACACAAAATATATTTTGAAGAATGTTGTTAACCAATCAATTAAAGGGGTCATATGATGCGATTTCAATTTTTCTCTTTGGAGTGTTACAAGCTCTTGGTGTATAAAGAAGGTCTGTAAAGTTGCAAAGACTAAAGTCTCAAATCCAAAGAGATATTCTTTATAAAAGTTGAGACTCATCCACGCCGCCCTAAAATGGCTCGTTCTAACACGCCCCCACATCTCTACGTCAGTATGTGGGAAGATTTGAAGAGTTTGGTTCCAAAACGTGATAAACGCCAATTTTGAAAAAAACGAGTTACCGCCAAAACAAGCTCCCCATTGACTCTCTATTCAAAGTTCGATAATCAGTTTTTAACAAAACGCAATATCCGCCGTGTTTCGCTGGCCTGTTCCTTCCCTTTTTTCTGAAACAGAGACAAACGCCAGTCCTGTTTTTCCGCAAAGCCCTACAGTTCCATTCGACCAATCACCGCGCACCATTCCATGACGCAAACTGTCATGGCGGCACCCTGTCAGTAGACGCCGGTAAACACTCACCTCAGACTTTTAAGTTTTTATATAGGCTACTAAAATGAATAACTTTGATGGTATTGAGGAGCCAGTGGTCGTGTCGTCTGTGGGAAAGAAGCGGAAGCCGTCAAAAGACAACCACGAAAGGGAAGTCAGAAGGAGAGTCAGAAACTCAGGGGGTGGCAAAATACCGGCGATTGCTTGTTCTCACAGTGAATCAAAAAACTTTTGTCATGCCGACAAACTGACAGCTGATGATCTTGTAACAGAATTAAACACCTCTTGTAGCGTGAACCAGACAAATTAAAGATTCGATCGGGAGCCTGTTTGAAACATGAGCCGAATTCCACAGAAAGGCAGGATGTTGTAAATCAACTCCCAGCACCACAATCTGATAACCAACCAACTCTTTCAGAGAACAGCTATCAACATTAACACCATTGGAACAATTATTGACAATTTCAATTCGTAGAAGAGATTGTCTAATTTGGGGCAAGTAATCGAAGAAATGGACAGTCTGAGCCTCACATGTAAAGCCATGAGATTAAACAAGATCGTTGGATTGACTTCCCCCCACCTAGCAAAACCAGACTGAAATTCCTAAGGAGACCTGTTAACCCCTCTGGTCTCCACAGGACATATCCTTACTCCCCAGAATGGCACAGAGAATGCCTTCCAATGCATATATGCACCAAAATGAACTCAAAAAAGACTTCTAAATGGATATCAGTCCATTGCTCAACTCCATATCATACATGTAACCCCCACATTTGATTTTAATGTTTCTAATCATTTATTGTGTATGTCTTTTTAAATAACTCTTGAATAGCTTAAGGGATCATATTCATGTTTAGTATGTGTGTGTTCGAATATTCTTGCTTGAAACGTTTCTGACCATCAGTTATTTGTCAAATGTATCATATTCTTGTTATAGAAATCATGTCCAAATTATACCCTGCAAGAGCGGGAAAATTCGGACCACGAGCTTGATAAGATAACATATGATTTATGAATGGGTGGGACAAACATCGCAACACCACGAGAAAAGACAATATCTAATTGGTCAAGACAACATTTGAGGTGTGGCCAAAAGGCCAGTTTAAATACTCAGGACACCATCAAATTTAGCTTTTAGCTTTTAGCTTTTGTCAAGCTTTTGCTATCAGTCATGCCTGCTTTTATCTTTGCTTGTAGTTTAAGCTTTTAGTCATGCTTTGTCATCACTTTTAGCGTTCTTCGAGCGCCGTTCCAGCGTGCTTCGGCCTGCACGCCTGCTGCTACTTAGCCACGATGAGAAGAAACACCACCTAGTCTCGTCAAACTTTACTTCTTTTCTTTTCCGTTTGAGAGTTCGTGTTCTGAGTTAAGTTTTGTAACGCCGTGTCTCCGAGTCTGACCTCGAGTGCCCGTTCAACTTCAGCCAGCCCCACAACTCCGCATCTTCAGCCAACGCCCAACCACGGGCTTCCCAAGACGTCACTTCAACGACTACTGAACTTCCAGCCAATCAGCAACTTCGGGAAACCCCCTTTTCAGCGACAACAAAGGGAACCCCGTTAAACAGGCAACGCAAGTAACCTCCAGACTCACATCTGTACTGGTGTTATCTAATATAATTTTAAACTTCATTGAGGAACTCAGTGCGAGTGTTAATTAAGTGATTAAATGGTTGTTCATGTCTATGCAATTTCACGTATTGCTGTAAACTTGGGATTTCACATTTTCATCCTCTTAAACTCACTCTTTCCTAACGTTCTATCCTCCTGCAACTTGTGTGAATGTGTGAGTGCGTGTGCTTATGTGTTAGATTAGTTTATATGTCTTAGATTTATCTAATAAAGGCTTATTTATATTGAAAAGAGAAGTATCTTGTGTTTTGTGCTCACAAGTTAATGTCTTAAACTGCCGATCTTGTTACTGTGCTAATTAATAGTTTTCACTATACTTTGGATATTAATATCCAGCGCAGATTTGATGTTAAACGGCTCGTTCAGTGAATCGCTGGCCGTTTCAGTGATCAGCCGTGAAACAGAGAACAACATCAGAATCAATCAAAAAACTTAAAAAAACAAACATAACCAAAACACACACTTTCAAACCAAAACACCTACTGTCATACCACGAAGGCCGAACAAGACCAAGCAATTTTACGCCTGATAACAGTAAAACGGGTACAGCGAAGACGTCCCAAGGTGGCAATTGAAGATGCACAGAAGGAGAGGGAGGTCACGAACGAGTACTACTTGCTCTCCAAGGATCATCCCACGAAGGTTCCTGTCTGCAAGGCAACTTTCTGTGCAGCGCAATACAAAAATATATAAATAAATAAAAAAATAAAAATAAAAAAATATATAAAAATATATACAAAGATAGATAGATAGATAGATAGATAGATAGATAGATAGATAGATAGATAGATAGATAGATAGATAGATAAATGAATAAATAGATAGATAAATACACAAATAGATAAATAAATAACATGCTAAAAGTGAGATATTATGTAAAAAGTTATTCAAGTTATTGGTTTGTAGGCCAACCCATTTCAGGCTGAAATGGGTTTGTGGTTGACTGCCACTGTATATTCTGATGAGCCACTAGCCTACGCTATCTCAGTTTCCTCTTAACAAAGAAATAAAATGTTATTTTAACTTTTGTCGTTGCAGGTATTGGCAAAGATAGAGTAGCTCGAGTGGCAAGATATTATGCAGAGAATGCTGAGGCCAGACCAGAACGTAGGGGTGGTGCTCGCAAAGTTACAGAAAATGAAGAAAAGAAGAAACTTGTGATGGATCACATTCAAACATTCACTTGTAGGGCAAGCCACTATGGCAGAAGAGGAGCACCTGGGCGGAAATACCTTCCCAGTGACCTCAGCGTAAAAAAAATGCATGATTTGTTCAAGCAGCAAAATCATGATGCTGTTAGCTACTCTCTCTATTACAGTGTTTTCCGATACAGTTTCAACCTTGCATTTATTTCATACAGAAAGTGAGTTTTTGTTGATGAAATGGATTTGTAGCATTTTGGGGAAAAACGTGTTATGGATATATTGCATTTTGGAGAAAAAAAAATTTCTTTGTTTAATAAATGTTTAAAATCAAAATATGGATTTGATTTTTTTATGTTATTACAAACTCATAATGATAGATTACAGTTTGAAACAGAAAATAACAGTTTTCATACAAACAGTCTTTTGGGAAAGAAAATGTCTTTTTTCTCAATTTAACAATTTTGGATTTATAGCGTTTTGGAACCAAACTCTTCATTTGCATAACACCACCCAGATGTTCATGCAAAGAAAGAAGGCGTGACTTTTATTCTGGTTGTAGTATTGTTGTTGCCGCCGCCGCCATGTCGTATAGACGCTGTGTGTTTGGTTGTAAAAGCGAAACTACTTTGTTTGACCTTCCAAAAGAGGATGATATCTGCTTCGTCATGCCTGGAGCCGATCCGTGCTGGTTGCTGAGGAAATACATCAACTTTGCACTGTGGATCGCCGGATCGGCTTTCACCGTGGACGAAGCGGGGTCCAGTCCGGGGTCATCACATGTGGTTGCCGCAAGCCCAATGGATGCTCCTTCGTAGAATCCACTGGCCGCGCCGTTCTCAAGGCTGCCCGCCTCTGCTCACTCAAGCCGGCCTCCACTCACTCTAGGTCATGGTTCACTCTAGGCCTCCGGCCTCCTCTCATTCAAGATGTGTGTGAGACGCTGTTTTGTTGAGAAAGTGAAAGTACTTTGTTTGGCCTTCCAAAAGAGGACATTACTAGAAATCATGTTTATATCACATTTATAATGGGTTTTATGTTTGTATCTCATCGCTCCAGCCGGACAGGGCATCACAATATAAATTTTTACCTCATGTCGTTCCAAACCTGTATGACTTTTGTTATCTCTGGAACAAGCCCCATTCAATGAATGTCCACACTGAATGGAGTACAGTGTTATTTTGGACCCCATTATTTTCGGACTTTCATTATTTTACAAAAACAGTTGCAACATTCTTAATAAAAAAATCTTTGTGCTCCACAGAACAAAAAGTCATACAGGTTTGGAAAAACTAATGTGAGTAAATGATGACAGATTTTTTTTGTTGGGTGAACTATAAATGCGAATTCCAGCAGATGACATTATCACTGGCGAATATGTCCTAACAATACATTTTTTCAGACAACTTTAACAAAACAAACAAACAAAAAAAAAATCATTCACTGAATACGTTCTAATGACAGGCCAGTACTTTCATGTCACAAAACAAATGAACGCAGAAATCTGAAGAGATCTGAAATCTCACTCCTGTACATTTCCATCTGTTTCGCTTAGGCTTTCTTCACAATGGACAATGGACTCTGCAAAAGCATCTTAATGAGCTCTTAAACTGTCCCACAGCTGTCTTCATCAACCATTCATGCACACACACACTCAAATTTACAGAGCTGCGCCCTTCAATGCCAGCCTCTAATCCTGCCATCCCACACTTCAATTATTTATCCATCACCCAGCCCGGCTTTCTGGCACTTTCTCTGTGATTACGGCACTTGTCTTTGCAGCGTGACTATGTGAGACAGTGCAGTACAGCAGTGCTCTGCCCATGTTGAACCAACCTGGATTAAATGCACCATTACACTGTGAGCTCAAATAGGCTTGATTTCAGAAGACACCTCGGAAGAATACATGAGAATAAAACTAACGTAAACTGAGGTTACTGCCTTTTCCTGTATTAAACAGGAAGGTCGCAAGTGAAGGTAGGCAGCTGGCATACAGAATGCCAATGAGGTGCAGGCTATGACTTAGTGTGGACGGTTAAAATGCCAAGGGCAAGGGTTTCATTACCGCTATGCTAATCCTTCAATGCTATATTGAGCTAAATGCTGTTCAGATAGCCTAGCCTTTAGTAAACACACATCAAATGTCACTATCAGTGCTCTTCACCTAAATCCCCCTTTCCCTTTTCAGCTCCCTATCTCACCTTTTCTTCCATATTTGAAAGAAACAGCAGCCCACCGGGACTCGATTAGAGCTCACCAATTCAAACAGCAACAGGCCATATCAGTGTCTGCCAGTTGAAACACTTAAAAGGGAGTGTGATGACAGGAGAGACATTCATAATCAAGGGTACTGCATTCTGGATCACTGAGGCTTTGAGTCTCCGTTAGATAAGATGAACATTTCGCTCGCGGCCAATACATTGACTGCAGCACATCATCAATCCATCTACATGACTTACAAAAACAAAGATTCTCTGCGTCAACCAGCCACAACAATAAAATAAAAAACCTAACAACCCTCACTGAGGTCACAGGGTGGAGTATCACAGGCCTAAATTAAGAGTTGTTCTCTAAAGCATCATCCACATGAACATAAAATAAAAAATGGCGCCATACCATCCCAGTGAAAAAAATAAAATAATGGTGGATGCTGTGTTTCCCAGCATGCACCACTATATGAATAAATCATGTAAATTACTGCTTCAGTGTTTACTGTTCTCTGCATTACTTGCACTGGTAACTTGGAGTGAATCTTAATGAGGAATTGCTCACTGTAGCACCTCCTCATTTTTACATTGTATTTTTCTAAGAGCAAACAGAAAAATACAATAGACTGAACACCATCAACTGGTTTACTTGCACAGCAGTTTATTATGCAGCGGGTTTATCTCAAGTGTGGCCTCCATACTGCTTATAAAGCTATGTGAGAATCAGGATGGATTACTGTAGTATATTGGCATACAATGTGAGGTAATCTAGCATTACTAAAATAAACAGATTTAATATTAATCTTTTCCACTCTTAAGCCAATGGCATTACCCCATATGTGCCTAAGGATGATGATGCCTGACCTACTGAGAAGAACTGAGAGAGGAAAGGATATAAGGTACTTATACTTATGCATAAAACTCCTCCAAACAAGACCAAATTGGAAGGTTGAGCAGATAAAGAACTAGAGCTATTAAAAGAAAAAAAGAGAGAAGTGTAATCTAGAGAGAAAGGTTTTGCAGTGTCCAAAACTGGAGCTCAATCCCTTAGGACAGTGGCTTCCTGCTGGTGTCTTTGAGGAGCAGCAGTGCTTGTCTGGGTAAAGTTCACATTTATTAATCATAGTCTCATGAATGGCACCTGCTGGGTCTTTTGACCTGACCTGACCCAACCAACCTCTTTAGCCTCATGAAGGTACTCAATTACAACAATCAATAACAAGGAATCCTCTTTATTTGACAATAACACATTTTAGTAATGTGACGGATATTTCTATGGAAATAATGTCATAAGGACAGTTCTAGAACAACTTTTGACATGTCTCGCACCAGACACTTTTTATACTTCATCACACATTTGGCCTCTGTACAACAATACTTTTTAGGATGTTCTCCATAAACACAGTGAGACATTAAACAAACTTGTATATACTCACATTAAAGGGGTCATGAACTGAGATTTCAAAATAATATAAGCGGTCATTGTGCTATAAAAACATTCAAGTTTCAGAACTCAGAATTTTCTCGTGAGTCTAAAAACAGCTTATGTTTAAGCCAGCCTGCCAAAATGACAGGTTGTAGAATGTGGCACTCTATGATGTAATAGTGTGGCTAAACACCGCCTCTGCAGAAGATCAATGCCTGTTTCTACATCACTACCTGTTTAGCACTGATTCGCACACGTAATGTAAATAAAGAGAGAGGCAAACACAGGTCTACCAAGAAACCAAACAATAAACTTTATTTGATGAACTTTGACATCAATGTGCCGACTACAGTGGATCTGATGTCTCATCACACAAGTGAGTAACTTTTCTTTACGTGATCACTATTGCTTTGTTATTACAGATCATTTGATATTTACTCAGTATTATGCATTTTTAACTTAAATCACAGCAGCATCCATCCATGAAGGATGTAATCTAAGCTGATAATCATACACAACTATTAGCCAATCATAACAGTGGGTGTTTACATAAAAATAACAAATACTTAAAAATAGCCTATTACTTCTAAATGATGATGTTTTTTATTTTAAAATAAAAAAACAAAGGCAGTTCATGACCCCTTTAAAGTGGGACTCAACAAGTCACATCCAAATCCTCGTGGTGTCCCCTTTTTTTACTTGGGGCTCTAAGCATGTGCCTAGCAGTCACTCTGAACAACTTGCCAACATTCTAGCAACACTCTAACAGCTAATAAGAATAACTTTTCTGAACAGTTTATGTTATTGTAATTTTTTCAAAATGACTCCGCACATACCAACTCTACTCAGATATCTGCTGAGATGTGCTGTTTGGAGAGATTGATTGTGTAACCTTTGAGAAAATGTGTGTGTGGGCTAGCTTTTTAGACAATAAACAATTAGGAACATGATGAACCAGGTGCTCTTTTGAGAAGGTGCATTGTAAGTACAGGTGTATCTTTCTATTGTTCTGAAGAGGCTTCGATACAAATCTTTACACCTAATGCGTGAGCCCTGGCTCATAACAGATTCACAAGAAGTGGTCTGTGCTCACCCATAGTATGAATAGGTCTTCATGCCATTTTCATAGAATGGCTGCCTTTGAAATGCCGCCTTCATTATGCTCATGAAATAACACCTTGGAAAGTAGGGCTCTGGGTCTTTTTAACTGCAAATGATGTGATTGTTTCAGCATACAATAACCTGCATACAGCCATATGCTAATGTGGCCCAATAGCGGGGGATTGTCCAGAAAAAAACTGCATGCTGCAACAATATTAGCATCTGTTCTTCTTATTCTGATCCTAAAAAAAAAACAACTGAGGTTGCTGATACTAATCTCATTGTGATATTAAAGGGATAATCAAAAATTAAAATTCTGTCATTGTTTACTCACCCTTAAGTCTTTCCAAACTTGTATGCATTTCTTTCTTCTGCAGAACACACAAAAAAATATGTTTTTAAGAATGTTGGTAGATAAACGGTCTCGGCTCCCAATGACTTCAACTGTATTTTTGTCAAAATAATGGAAGTCAATGGGAAACAAAAATAAAATATTTGGAAGAATTTTAGTTTCACAGAACAAAGCAAATACAGGCTTGGAATGACATGAGAGTGAGTAAATAATGACAGAATTTTCAGTTTTGGGTAAACTATTCTTTTCTTTTTGGTAGCTATTAGGTCAAAGAGGTTGTTGTCTTTTAGTATGATTCAATAATTGAACAGATTTGCTATGAATATTCATATGGAAAATTAAAAAAATAATGCAGCTCATCTATACTAGGCGATCTGCATAAACTGAAAAACAGAGATTTAGGATGCCTGCTCCACCCCCTCCTGAATGTCCTTCATATTGGAGCGTTCCACCGGGATACATCATCATGTCATGACAGCACTTCAAGTCCCAAGCAGATCAATGAGTAAATGACTCTTTTTGTGTGCAAACAAATAATCAAAGGGTGAGAAAAACATTGCCAGAGCTGCAACGGCCCTGATATATAGACATCATGGGGATGGAGGCAGGAGCTAACATGCCCAAAAGAGTACGGATGAAACATGAGACCTTCTCTGACCTCAAATGAAACTGTATTATTGCTTACACGAGAGTTTAATCCAGTTCAGTGACCCCCTTGAATGCTCCTCAAATAGTGCAGGGGAACAGATCCAAATCCCTGCCACTTCCCCAAAGTCTATACAACAAATTCTGTACAAATTCAGCATTCTGTTTTATTACCAAACTCTTGCATGTGCTTGCTAGTCCCAAAAGCAAGGTAGGAGCCTTCAGCTGGAGGCAGCATCTGAGCATAAAGAGGGAAACATGAATTGATTGTGTAAAGCACCAAACAAAATGTGCAGATTTGGCATTTTATATTATATGCAGAGGCGAAATGCTGTTTATTTGAACGATGGTGAACTCTGTTATCTGTCATAAACTAATTGGTTAAGTGGAGAAAATAACACAAATAAGAAATCTGCCCAAAGAAATACTTGCACGAATAAGTTCAACAGAGCTTGAAAGAAATAATTAACCGAGCTGTCAGAATTCACACAAACACTCAAGGATAAACCTGCATACACACACAAGCAAAAATACAAGAACAAAGCAATAATGGGGCACCAGTCCTTTCTGTCTGCTTGTGTGAAGTGGTAATGAAGAGCACATCAAGCTACTGCTGTTTTATAATAAGTCGTCTTGCTTTATCTGTCCAACTAGCACCAGAACGCTCTTCTTCAGCATCTCCCCACCCTCTGTTTTATCATTACCCTCACTTCATTTTCATGCCAAATAAAATATGGAGAGAGACATTTTTCACTACGGTTGTTTCTCTTTGAGGGGCCCTGAACCAAAAATGGCCACTGTAGCACAGACTATGGATGACAGTAATTAATTATAGCTGAATATGGTATGATAATAGGCTCCACTGATATAATTAGCTTCAAGAGCCTCCAAAGTATATTTCTGCCCACCTGGTTCATCCTTCAAACCTGTAATAAAAAGAAAGATCATTTGGGAATGATTTGCTTTGTTGCTTCTTGATTAGATCTAGCAATGTTCAGCATGTTTTTGTCATGGTCTCTCAACAGGACACAGTAGAGGAAAACCAAATGCAAATTTGAAATGGCGGTTGTCTAAATTGCTAACAAAAAGGTTTAACCCAAAAGAGGTCTGACCCAGAAAATTTAGTAGCTGAAATCCCAACACCTTTTTTTGTGACCAATGGGCTCTTAAACAGGACACTAAACTGCAGATTGCTCCAGGGACGGTCTCCTGTACAACGAAATTAGCATCACTCTGAATAATAAAAGTGGCTGCTAAATGGAAAATAATTCACCTTCATTCACAAATAACATATTAAAGTCATATTCATCATAATACATCTGACTATTGTCTTTTAAATTGTAAAATTGGCCTATCAATGATCCTTTTTGTTTGTGTAATATAATGTAATATAGCTATCATATTTTAAGTTAGGTTTAGTTAAGCTATAAGTGAACAGGTATATGATACTGACAGGCAATGAGTCAAAATGCACTGTGATATTCCCTCAGTTCAGCCAGTCTCACAGGTCATATCTGTGGCTACCTGCAAATCATCGGCTCAGTTCCCTTAAAACAAAATGAACAAAGCTTTAGTGGTTCCCTAGTCAGTTATGTTTTCCTGAGATCGGCCAGGAAAATTGCCTGAGCCTTTTGTAGCTGTAAACATGAAAGTAAGACATAAATCTTGTGTAAAATATTTCTCTTCTATCTTCTGCTAGAAAACTTCACTTGATACAAATTCCCCAGCATGATAGACTGTCAGAAGCTAGCTTGTAATCAACAAAGCATTGAATAGATAAGCCCGTTTCAAAATTACAAAATGGTTGTAAAACCAGCGAGCATACAAAGAAAGGTTAAAACTTAAAAGGTGCATGATCTGTTCAATAGTCATAAAATGACAATAGAAAGGGAATCAAGGTGGACACACACTGAAGTGAGACTGACAGTGATTTAAAGGGCATCTGAGGTCAGCACAGAGCGGGTGACACTTGAGATGTGACCGGAGAAATAAACGTCCTTCTGAATCCATCCCTCTTCCTGATTAATTCAGCTGGCCATATTCCATTCCACTGTACAGAACTGTCTTCCTCATTGTATAATTTACATCCAACCTTACCAGCTTTATTTGATTCAAATTATTTGGTCCAAAATACAGTGCATTTTGTGAAATACTATTACAGTTTAAAGTAACTGTTTTCTATTTCAATATAATTCTTCTTATTGGTAAAGCTGAATTTTCTGTCATTATTCCAGTCTTCGGTGTCACACAATTCTTCAGAAATCATTCTAATATGATTTGCTGATTATTTGATGCATAAAGTTCAAAAGTACAGTATTTATTACATTTTCGTAACATTGCAAATGGCTTTACTATCTTTTATTATCATACTACTTTTGATCAACTTAATGCATCCTTACTGAATAAAAGCAATAATCTATTTCAAAACTTTTGCTGATCCCAAACCTGCAGTGGTATTTATATTTTGTTTTATTACTTGACTTTCACCTGGGCTTATGTTAGAAAAATAGCTTCCCATTCTAGATGCAGTTTTGGGGAAAACTGGCAGATAAGTTTCTGCAGAGGCAGACAAACAGATCCACATATCTCACTAGATAAAGCTGCACTGGGAACTGTCATAAGAAACAAGATCCAAAGGATACTGTATTACGTTTATATAATACAATAAAGCCTTGAAGGTTGCCAGGGAAGTCAAATACACAGAACCACTCTAAAAATACTCCGCTGCCCCAACAGAATTTTTGATAAACGTGTCAGATTCTCACTTAGTTCTGTACATATTTGAAAGGGTCAGTGGATGTCAGTGAAACAGATTAACCTTGAGGCATTTTGTCTCATCACATTTCCTCAGAAACAAATAATAGCCTTCGTAACAGCAGTCGATAAAGTTGATTTCAAAGCATTTTCTCTGCCAAGAATCAGAATAAAAGTAGTACAAGATAACCTACTGGTTGTGACCATACATCTATTATTCCCCATGCAGGGGGAAGAATGTATTTTTTTCAAGCCATAAGAACACAGCATGTGTTCGCGCACCATAACAGAACACACCGAGCTTGCTGTCAGCCATTGAATACTCTCTTCCATAGTCTCACCCTCGTTCTCTGCATCTCTCGCACATGGTAATGATGTTCGCCCCGTGGGGCTTTGCATGCTCTCTTAATGGGTAAATTCATCAAAGTCAGTCCTGTTTCGCTGCACATCCAGGTTAATTGTGTCTGTTTACACATGCACATGATATCCCTTCTTGTTTCTCCTCCCAAAGCAGAGCAAAACTGAGATGAAGTGTGTACCAAGACACAACATCCACTGCAACAGTGTGCAATAGAGCAGTCAGCCATCACTGTACACTCTTAAAAATAAAAGTATTTTTTAAAGCAGTGCCACAGAAGATTATATCTGGGTTCCCCAAAGATATTTCAGTGCACACACAGTTCTTAAAAGAACCATTTTGGAGAACATTTTAATAATCTAAAGAACTTTTTCTGAAATTAAAAGTGATAGTAAAGGTTCCAGGGATAGTAAAGGTTCTTCATGGAACCACAGATGCCAATAAAGAACCTTTATTTTTAAGAGTCACAAAGTGAGAAAGAGAGAGACATTCTGTGGACTCATTTTCCAGGAGAGACTTCCATGCCATCACTCTTGACTGGGTATTTGTCTGTTTCTACACAGAAGAATGGCACTCGCTGTGAACTCATGCTCATGCCCTAGGGGCACTGGGCATTTCTCCCATGTGCCTAAAGCATATTGTGAGCCATCTGGTGCCTATCTCATATACCTGTGAGGTAGTAAGCGACTAAAGAAACAGCAAGCTATCAATCAAAGAGCCAATGAAATCCTATCTTTGTAAGTCAGTGTTCTCTATCCTATGCAAGTTCCACACAATCCTAAAATGATTGACAGCTGTATTCTATGGACTCTCTCTTCATATCTTCTCTCAGTGCAAAGAGGCTTTCCTGTATGTCTAAAATATTCTGTTTAATAAATGTCTTGACTCTTGCAAAGGTACTAAGATTGGGAACGTACTGTACAAAATGTCTTATTCATGATCTCACCCCAAGACTTCACTGTTCAAAACTGACATTTTTCTTTTGTGTCAACCACACCCACATCTTAAGAGCCCCAAATGTCATAACAGGAAGTACTAAGATCCACTGATGTACAATAAAGCACTGTACAGCCTTAAAATGTTTTTTAAGCTGTTGACACTTGTGTTTTTAATAATAAAAACATCCAAACTTTGTTTAATAATATTCATCAACATAATAACTGCAATGATATTTATTAAATATTTACAGAACACTGCAAAGTGCAAAAAAAATTGTCTTTTTATCAAGTTTTTGTGACTTGCCTGCCAGTACAAATATCCAAAAATAACAAATTTAGAAGCAACACTGCATAAGATATTAAGACTTTCATATTACAACTTGAAGTTAAGCATATGTTATCTTACTGCAGTGGCAGATGTTTTCGCTTGTTTGTAACTTGTTTAACCTTAAAACAAGTAAAAAATACACTCATACTGAAGATGCATTCTCTGAAAACAAGACTTAATTTCTTATGCCTGCTGCTCTTCCAAAAGTAAATTTGCTTTGTTTCACAGAATTTTAGATATTTTAAGTGGAAAAGAATCTCATTAAGAAAAGGATTTCTGGTAGTGTAATAATATCAGTTGTACTCTATAATTCTTAGTGGCATGGACTTTTCATAATTAACATTTTATCAAGATACTAAGCAAAGGGTGCCCAAAGAGTGATTAGTATAAAAATTGTTTGAGTCTTATTGGCTTAATCTAAAGGTGCACTCTCCACCACAATGTTTATCTAGCAATTTGGCAGTTGACTTCAATCTCGCTGCAGTTGGGCTCAAAATCTTTGCGCCAGCTTGAGCTGATTATCTCCACTCAGATAGAAGCAAATCATTTGGCATCAAATATGGTTCACTTGGTTTTCCATAAAAGACTTGCTTGTGGGTGGTCCACAGCTAACTGGTCAAGCAAAAAAGATGACACAAAGCAAATAAGTACAGTTTCTACAGAAAAAAAAGGTTGTTATCAAGCTAGTATGGGTTTGTGATACAAGCGAGATGTTGAAGAATGCTAACATTAAGAAATTCATCACCCCTGACAGTTATTTTCTCAGTGTAGATCAGAATTCATCTTAAACACACATATGGTCAATTACAGAAAACTGACATGGTGAATGTATGTCTCTTTCTCTAAAAAAACATTTAGACCTTTACATGTTGGAGCAGAGGTTTACCACTGGAGCCATGGATGGTATATGAAATGCATAGCCATAAATTCTTAGTATTATAAAGGAACACTTCATGGTTTTCTATATGCTTCCAAGCAGACACTTTTACACATTTAGCCAACTTCTCTTTACTCCCAGAGACCATGAAGGTCAGGTAAGAAAAGAAATATTACACAAAGAAGCTGAATAAATATCAAGGGATGACAATGCACTAGCAAACAGAGAAATAAACTCATTCAAATTCAAATCCAGTACTGAGCAATATTCATGACTGTGTGTCTGCCCTACCCTCATTGTATATATCTGCTGACCAAACTGCTTTCGCTTTCAAGCATTAACTTGCTGACAAGACTTTAAAGATTGCAAATATAAAGCATATAATATTTAAAGGCAATGCAGCAGTACCTTTCTGTAAGCAATCATGTTGGGTGAATCCTCATCTGGGTCAGCTATGCCCACTGCACCTTGCTCCTGAGAGGCCTGGGCCATGCTTGGTCTCTTGTTCTCTCTTTCTGTCTCTGGGGAAAGGACAGAACAGAAAAGAGATCAGTCAAACCGAATAGATTCCAGAGTGTCATCCAGACAATGAATTAAATATGTAGCCTACAATTGTTTGTGTGAAAGTGTAAATGAGATTTGAGAAAGTACATGGGAGTATTTTCAATAAAACATTTCTTAGATTTCACTGTTTCTTAAAATACTATCAAGACTTGGGAACTGATAAAATAAAAAAATTAAAAAAAGCTTTTATTTCCACTGAGGAAAGAAAGTCCTGCAGTAGGGTTTTGCAAAGTGTGGGAGCAGCATGGAAGACTGCCCTAGTTCTCAAATCTTTTACAGTTTCACACATTCAATTCGAACACGCTGATGATACATATGGGAACCAGAATGAATTTCTCCAGCACCTTATGGAGTACTTGTACAGTAAATATCAAATATATATGGGTAGAGGGGAATATTTTCAAAGAACAATGACTTCAACTTTAGGCTATTCAATTAACACATGCTTTATGTAACTCAGAATATACAGTAGACGATTCATGTGACATTATAGAATACAGAATTTCACATTCATAAGGTCATTTTTTAGTATTTAGTGTGAGTAATGTGTAGGCTACATGCTGAAAATTCATCAAGAAAGTATACTTTAATCACCCGGATAATGCGCATAATAATTTTTTTTTAATTAGTAAGGGAGGACCCCCCATGCACTCAAGTGTTAATATTTTTTTCTTTATGTTAATTTGAAAGAAAAAAAATACAGAAAAAATAGGTCTAAAAAGTAAAAGTTTCTTTAGTTTAATTTCTTTGGAGAAAGCACGGGTGAGATCGTCCGCGCATACAAAAACTATAGCTCTCGCGATTCTTCTCTCCCTTTTTAACAGACAGCAGCTGTCAGAAATCAATATATTTACTTAAATGACAGAAAAACGTTGTTGCCAGAATAACGAAATTATACCTAGAAAATACATTTGGTTATGTCCACCTCTAATTGCCTTAAATGTGTAAGTTCACTTGTTGTCAGGTTATGAACGCCGAGGGATTCAGCTTTCCACGCTAATAGGTTGCTCAGAAAGCGATTTATCGACCACTCATAATTGGAGTCAGCAGAGAAGACAATAGATCAGTTTTCAGTTTCACATAATGGAGAAGGTAGCCTATAGTTGTTATTGACATACACATCATTCGTGCAGCTTTTTAGTGGAACATGTACTGTTAGGCTACACTACAGGAATTGTAGCGTCTTAACTGAAAATACAGAGAGGTTTTTGAGCCTTAACACTACTCTATAAAATTCTTGTTTACTTTACATATTAAAAACAACAAACTACAGACACGCCTGCACTCTACATAAACCCCAACGGCGCTAGAAACATCCCTAAAACCTTCCCGATTAAACATCGATTATTTTAAGATGTCTAGCATTTGCATTTTACAAACAGTGGAAAAAATGTCTGTTAATACAAAAAGAAAAAAACACTCCATGCATTTGGTCTTCATCGCAGGCTGCACTTCACTACACAGTAGGTTATATGTGTGACCTACACGAGTGCGCTAGAAAAGACGGAAGATATGCTACTCTTTTATCTGCTCGAATCATTTGTGGACTTCTCTTCAGTAACCCTCAATCGGTCATGCTCTTCCGCGCTGGCCACACGAGGAGTGCGCGCTCACAACAGCTGTTTGTGATCCACACCAGCGAACCCAAAGGTAGAAATGTTATTAATTTGCGCGTGGGCATGATTTCCCAGCGCCGCATTGCACTACAAACATGTGTAGTTTTTTTTTTAAAATAGACAAACAGCTGCTTTCAGAGCGCAGTCCCCACAGGAACACCGGTCCCAATTCACACAGCACTCCACAGAGCGATGCCGAATATAGGCGACAGAAAAACCCGTCACTGAAAGACACGCGCCAGCCTCAATACAAGCGCGCGCGAGGCGACAGGATGATTCACTTCAAACTCACCAGCACTTCGGGAGCCACTTGAATTCAGCGCTGGACATGACAATTGATCATTCAGCGCCAGCGAACATGGGTACAAGTTTACAGTGACACACAGTCACACACAAACAACTGATGACTGGAAGAGCGCGTTACCTTGGTAAGTACCGCCTCGTCCACTCCTCGGAGCTCGATTTCCCCTCCTTAGCAACTAGAAAAGAGCAGGTTCATGATCTAACTGGCTTGAAGAGACTGTGGTGATGATGATGGGGGGTGTTGGTGGGGGAAAGATGATGAAGAGACTCCAAGGAGCTGTGCAGCTATGGAAAGCAGTGGGTTCCTTCCACTCTGTCCGTCTCTCGCGCGCACTGGATCCCAGCGTGGGTGGTCGCTGCGTGGAGTGGAGTGCTCAGGTACAGTGTGAGGATCCTGGCATGTGTGCAGCTGAGTGTGAGTGTGTGTGTCAGAGGCAGGGAGGGTGGGATGGAGGATAAAAGAGGGTGGGGGTTTGGGGATGGAGTGTCTCCCTCTGTAGTTTCTGGCAAGCAATTTTGAAACATGTTTTTGTTTATTAAGAGAAAACGCTTTTGCAGGCATACCGTTTTGAATTTCTGTCATGTGATTACAAACATTCAGTGGAGTAATCACCTCTAATATGTTTTTCTCTCATTGGGATTTCTTGCTACATCAAAATTAATTAGACAAACTGTGGGGCGTCAGGATTAGGGTTTAAGAAAAAAAAATAAACTATTACAATGTAGGCTATTACAGTTCTTTGGATCACAAAGAACTAATACATGAACACATTTTGTTTTTAATAGCATTATAAGTAGACCATATAAATGTTAGTAATTTCTTGTGCCAAAAACAAGACTATAAACTGAAGCGATGCAACACGTGACATTTCAAAAAAAAAAAAAAAAAAAATGTGCTGCTCAGACAGGTAAGTGTCAGATTTAAATGATCAGGGTTTCTTCAGAAGGATGTGTAGAGATAAACAGCCTCAGATATAACCAAAACAACCAGGTGGTCACATTTCTAGTTGTTTAGGAATAGGATTATAATACAGTAGTCAACATTTGAAGTGGATCAAAACCTTTCATCAAAGTTGTCCTAAAAGCAAAATGCGTTCTTGTCTTAGGATAACTTTGATGAACTTTTTTGATCCACTTCAAAATGTTGACTACTGTACATGGAGAGAGCTAACTAATCATTCTGGAGCCGCAGAAGAATGCCGTCAATGCAATGCTGATTGGATGTCACTGCAAGAACGTGCCCATAACTAGACACTGCCCTAACGTCAAAGGAAGCAGACAGGCAAAATATACAGGAAGTCCATTTTATGCGTTTAAAACCAGGCACTGGAGTTTCATTTTATTTAAATGTGTCTTAATAAAAATGCTGTTCTATCAGAATACACAACTAATGTTGAATGGCTATCAATGGAAGATGATGTTTTTCACAGGACCTGGAATCAAAGGGAAGGGATTCCTCATCAGTGAGTGTGACAGACCGGACTGAAAAGGGCAAGATTTTATCAAAAACAGTGGTCAGGTGAGAAATGCTTGACTACAACTGAGCGGTTTCAAGATGGCTAGTGGGACGCCATCTTTTGTCACTTTAATCAAGCTGAAAAGTCTATACAAAAGCTTTTTGACTGGGACTAGAAAGTAGAGTCGAACATTCTGAAAGTTAGAGTTTTTGTAGTACATCAAGCGCTTTTATCTGAAAAGATCAAGGGAAATCTGATTCCTCAAATATGATCCCTTTAAAACAAAAGAAGAAGAATACATCACATATCTGGGAGATACAGGGAGCCTGAAAAAGTGTTTAATATATATGTTGTACATTGCAAAACGACTATTTAATACCACTGCGTTGATGAGAAATGAATCAGATGGATTCAAAAAATGGAAGGAAATATTCATTAAATGCATTGCAAGTACACACTGTTAATTCATCCACATCAGAATGTCACACAGCTGGACCACAGAGACCTCACAGAAAACACAGTGTCTTTTGTCTCCTGTTCTTGAGGAAGCCTCCAGGTCCACTCATGCAATCTGCTACTTCATTTGTCTGCAGCATGCCCTCTTCCATCCCATACATATGCACACATACTCTCACACCCAAACCCCCCCTTCTATCTTTTTCCCCACTGGTTCTTAATTGGCCTTCTGGCACAACTGAGATGAAACATACCCACAGGGAATCCTGATGGAGTTCTGGGAGTCGCTCTTTACTTTTTGTTACATTTTCTTCAACTTCTGATAAAAGATGATGCAATAAGGAGTGATTTATAGAAAGAAAAAGTGCACCTTGCAACTTAGGGTAAGTTGCCAGTATATATATAAGAGACAGTGTTGCTCAAGACCATTGCATTTACAGTCTAGCAAGGGCCTTTGTTATCAACCCTTGACCAAATAGCAAGTACTCTACTATGCAGAGAACAGCCAGGAAAGGGCTATTTATCAGTGCCAGGAAGTGTCCTTTATCGCACACTCCAACCAGCCCCTTCCTGAGCCCTAGGTGTTAACACAGCTCTTACACTATTTTTGGGGCTCTCTGTCCTGCATTGTTTTAGTCTGGATGTAATAATAGTGGCACCGCTGAGCACAAGTGTATTAACACAAGTATATACTTTGAGGCTAAAAAATTGGTTGTTTTCAAGCTATGATAAACTTGCCCCATGTTGTGATTCAAAATACAGATGCTCCAAACAGTCATTAGTACATGCTCAAATGCTTGCTTCTCTGAAATCAATACCGTCAAAAGCCATTAGGGAGGGGTAATTGTTCATCATGTCTGAATCACAAATGTATTCAGTCAACCACTCACTCAAAGAGGCATGTGTACACACATATACAGTCATAATGGACATTGGCGCATAGCGGCATCAGTATCAGAAACCCACCCACTCCAGGCTAGATTAATTATTTAGACTAGTGAGAGATGCAAGAAATGCACAGAGGTGTTTCCCTATCTCCAGTAGTCTAATTGCATTGCACACACACGCACATACACAATCATCTCACTAAATTAGCTGTTTTCCCATTTCATACGGACAAGAAATAATCTTCCATTGAGCTGCAAGATGAATATCTGTTGCAAATGCAAGTGTTTTCTCCTTGCTTGCACTGAACTAGAGATATTTCCGTCTTGAAAGCAATGTTCCAATGTACATTAGGTAACATGTCGCAAGAGTGTTACATTTGCAGTGCATTTATGTTCTTTCCTACCAAAGAGACCTGCAGGAAAGGGCACATGTTGCGTAAGTGCCAATTATTAGAGCAGGTAGCTTAGAAAAGTCAAGTGTTAAAGTCTGACTGTGCCTAAAGCAATAAAGAGGTGTCTAGTATTAAGTTTAAATCAAACCTAGTGCACAATGTTAATACCAGCAACAAAATTTGTGACCAAAATGATAATCAAAGAAGGTTGTCTAAAAAACTGCAAGATATTAACAAACAAAAATGTTTCATAAATGCTATTGGGTTCCTCACCTAAACGAATACTATTCATATGAGATTAATAACGTAAATGTTATTAATAGTCAGAATGTCTAAAAATAGGCTAAAACAAAGGTTTCACAACTTTTAATGCACTCTGTGGCTTAAATAGACTAAATGTAACTTATATTTTTACCAAGAGAACAAAACTAACACTGCTAGTGCAGAGCAAATGCACATTGGTATTGCAAGATTAGTTGGTTAAGGTACAGTAAGAGTTATAAGAATTACAGAAGTGAGAAGAAAAGGGTGTATTTTTATGGCATTTGTCTAATTTCTCTCCTGGTTCTTTTCTGTGATTAGTGCAAATTGTGGAGAGCTCAGTCTATTGACAACCGCACAGAATTCTGACAGCATCTGAAACTGCCAGCACTCTTGGGAAGAGCTCTAAGCCCTTTGCTCCCACTACTTGCTCTACAACATGTTTATTTCAAGTGCACTGAAAATTCCCCATTGCATTGTTCAACCTGAGTTCCCGAGCAGAGGACACTCCACTTCAGTCTGGGTCTGAGCACTCAAGTCTACATGTCCATTTCCAATAGTCTGAGGCAGATAATAACAGCATTGACATTTGCTCGCTGATATATCAGAAATGTCTTCTACCACATGCATGAAAATCCAGCAAGGATATTTGACTTTCCTAGCTCGGCCAGTAAATGCTGCACAGACTTCTGGCCAGAATCGGCCGATACAGGTAAGAGATGCCCTTTCCGTTCTTTTCCATTTGGGGTTAATATTAGCATTTCCACAAAGAGAAGCAGCTTAATTCTGCAAATTCAGCTATATCACTGCCACAATGACATTAGATGGGATTCAGCGGCATGCGGCCACAGTCAAGGGAGGGTTAACGTCACAATCAGAGGCAGATCAGCAGGAGGACGTGAGGAGCCCTTGGCAATCCAGCCCTGCTCTTCAACAGGCTTTGCTGATTACTTACTGCAAGGTGCAATTATCCTCGCCGTTACCGTGGCAAAAATCAGCCTCTCCCACAAAAGCACAACACTGACAAAAACATGAAACAAGGGCACAGATTGCAGCAATAATAATAAACACAAGGAGACATGGAATGACATTCAACTATGGCATTTAAATTAATTTATTGGCTCAGAAAGCAATGGCAGATTACACCTCAGAGCAGGCGGCAAGCACGAGCCATTTGTTTTGTCCAGTTCATGAATAATTACAGCACCTCAAATCAAGTTTTTTTTATTATTATTTATTTATGAAACCTTAATACTGTAATCACTGGAAAGTCTTTTTTTTTTTTAAACCTCTACACTTTACAAAGAAGATGAACAGTATATGTAAACAGTACTTTTTGTTTGTAATCGTAATGCTCCTTTTTAAAATGTGCACATCATTAAAAACACAATTCTTTAAAGTTTAGATGGGAGAATATATGGAGTAACGTCTAATGACACAATATAAAAGATCAAGGAAGGGAACACCATCCCAGCCTCGTCTCTCTCAAAAGTGACTGCATACGTGAGAACAAGAAACAACATCAAAAGCCATATGTTTATGCTTGTCCATAAACCAATCGCGATAGATTTCTACAAAACAAAACAAAAACAGTGCAAAGAAATTCAACTCAGGAAGCTAAGAACAAAAATAGAAGAGATAAAAAGAATGAATTAAAAAAAAAAGATTCACATTCCCACAGTCATCAATATTTACCTTGAACAAAACCATTTATGTGTTTAAAAATGATAAAGGATTGAGAATGTTGGAAAAATGAATACCAAACCAGAGGGGAGAGATCCGAGAATAAATAGCAGTCGTGTTTTCTGCGGTCAGGGAGTTTGATGCTCTTGTTTCACCCTCCTGACTGAGGCAGCATAACCTGGAAATGAAACTAATAATCTCTCGTCGTTCTCCATGTTGTGCAGGTCATCCCTGTTTACAGGGAGTTTCGACCGAGGCAAAATGTTTGGCATTCTTAGTGTGTCGTTCTCTGCTGGCATCAGGAGGCACTTTCTGAGACACTTCGAGTGATTCCTAGAACAGAATCGATTATGGCTGCTCACTGTTCACAAACTCAAAACAAAGTTACCTCCGGATCCATTGTGCACATCTTCTGCACAATACTTAGAGTATCCAGAAATTGACTCCATCTACATTATACTGAGAAACCAGCTAGTGTTGCCTGCACAGTATAAACCAGAAAATGGAAAGCTATACAATATACATTACTTGGGTCAATGATAAAAGCAGGGCAAGATGTTTGGTCTTTGGTGACTGACCTTTTTGCTCTGGGAATGCCACTATGTTCAAACGAGGGACTAAGGAACTGACAACAAGAGCAAAGCGCTATAACTGGGTGTGAGATTACAGGGCACTTGTTCAATATTATTGATCCCAGACAGTGAACCAGGCTCTTAACTAAGCCGTCCCTCTTGTTCCACGCTCGCTGCGCAATGATGGCCACAGCACCCGAGAAATGACTCTGTGTGAGTGCATTCTTTCTGAGGCTAGTTCCTGTGAGCAGCCTATTGCATTTTTCATGAGAACTCATGACTCCTGTTAGGCCTCCTAGTTTTTTTTTTTACCTCCTTCCTTTTTCCCTTTTCTCAGAAAGGCACCACCTCTCATCCCTGATATTAAATCCAATACCCGTGTGTTTATAGCATTATCTCTTGTTTGAATGGAAGGTCTCCATCACTATGGGTGTGTTTAGGCAACGTGGAAACATACTGGAATAGATTAGATCTGAAGTCAAGTGAGATGATCACTTATTACCACTAGATGGCACTAAAGCAACACAATAGCAGACTAGGGCACCACAACTTCCACAACAACAACAGAAAAAATACTGCAGCTCAGGCAGAACTCTACTAGAAATACAAATAATACCAAAAATAAAAACAGAGTCCAAATGAAGTGACATCCCCTTCTGAAATAAACACTATTCACAGATGTCCGTTGTACTGCACGCATAGAGAATCAATTGATTACTCAAAACAAAAACGGAATAAATAACTGAACTGTTCCCAAAATAAGACTTGTCTTTAAATTCCAGGCTTCTAGGATCATCAGCGTTCGTACCGCAGACTTGAGATTTACTGGCAGGATATTGCCAAAGTTGTTATGCATGAGCAAATCTGGTCTTTAGGACAAGGGTTTAGACTCCCTGCTATTGCTTCAATTGATGTTGAGATGAAATATCACAACACAACACAAGTTTTGATTTCATTATGAGTAAATCACTTCATGCCACCTCAAAAAAAAAAAAAAAAAAAAAAAAAAAAAAATGGTGTTCTTTGTTTTGAAACAAATGGTGTCACACATGAAGTTTGTAGATTGGTTTTGTCAGAACATGCGGACAGGCTTCCTACAGTTTGTTAAAAAAGCACAAACTCCAAAACCACAATGACGCTGGAAAATTTTACGACTGGATGCTGAAATATGGTCGTGTAGCAGAGGAGTCTTCGACTCTGGCTCTGAGGCAGGGGGTCTTCATGGGGCAGAACTACAGCGCTGTCCAAATGACTGGAACCAAATGTCAGGTTGTCAGTCATAAGTAGGGCACAGGAGGGACAAGAGTGGAACAGCCTGGAAGGCAGAGGGTGGCATCACAGCCAATTACTAGTTACTCCTGTGGGCACTTCTAATGATGTCCCAGTGGATCTAGAGAGGAGAAGTCATCACAGGAAAGGGCTGAAGATTTGTATTTTTGCCCTCCCCTGACTTTGAGCCATGTCAGAGTTGGTCATTATCGCCACAGTCTGTAGAGGAATGCTAATGTGAACATCAAATTATGTTGAATCGTGAATGGACAATTCTCAATTCAGTCTCACATGGGAGTAAAAGTCTCTCCCGCGTCTGTCTGGTCCTTGAGAAGTCTATTGATCTTGCCTGTCTTCTGCAGATGGCTCAGTTCAGATCGATGGTGTTAAAGACCCACTCCGTGAACTTCTTGAGCTTGGCAGCGGAGCTTTGAGACTCTTCTTGCAGCCTCTGATTGTCCTCCCAAAGCCTCTTCATTTGTGCCTGCAGTTTCAGTTTCTCTTCCCTCTCCTTTAGAACAAACAGGAAAAACAGAGTGAGAGAATGATAAATGTGAGGGCGAATACACTAACTTTAGATTTCGACAGAGCTTCTGTTTACAACAGAGTCACTAGGGTTGTAAAAAGAGGTTCTTCTCACTTTCTTCAAGTCCTCCTGCAACATCTTCACCAAAGCTTCCAGCTGAGAAACCTTCCCACTGTAGCTTGAAGGTCCCTCACTAACAGAAGAACCAGAGTTTGGACAAAATGGATGACGTGCAAGAAACTACTAAATAGTTTCACATTCACACATGAAATAAGAATTAGGCATTGGATGGTGGATGTACCTGGGGGAGAGTCTGGTGTGCGGCACTGGCTGCAGCTCTAGATGCTGAGGACTGAGCGAAGTCTCTCTCTGACTGATGTCTTGAGAACTAAACATAAACCCTCTCTGCACTGAGAGGGGAATGGAAGAAGAGTGTGATGGAGTTGAGAGAGAGATGATGATGATGATGTGATGACAAGCAGAGCATTAATTTAACTGTGAAGGCAGCATTAGGCAAATGATAAAGCAGCACCTCGAGCTTAACAGAGATGCACATTCCAAGACAAAATTTCACATCTGTCCATCAGTGCAAGTCCTCAGGGGACATTCCCATTAATATAACAGCAGTTCACTCATTATTCTAAATCCTTACATTTCAGCAAATCATGCTATGACAAAATGGATAAATCCTGAACCTCACAAGCCTAAATAACTGCAAAGTTTAAGACGCATCATGCTTTTGATCAGTAATGGGTGTTATGGCGACTTTTGACTTTGTGACTTTTTTATCTTGCTAAAGCTAATTTTATGAATCGTAAGTTACATATTGTAGCTTTAAAGGGATAGTTCACCCCAAAATTTAAATTCTGTCATTAATTACTCATCCTCATGTTCCAAACACATAAGACCTTTGTTCATCTTCAGAACACAAATGAAGATATTTTTGATGAAATCCAAGAGCTTTATGACCCTGCATAGACAGCAATGCAACTGACATGTTCAAAGCCCAGAAAGGTAGTAAAGACATCATTAAAATCAGTAGGTATCTGCCACCATTCACAAGAGTTTACAATCAGAGGAATGCACACGCATACATCGCGGTACTTTCATGGATGGCGGTGGAGACTGACCTGGGAAGAGAAGAAATCTCTGAATAAGGTTATTTTTGTTTTGTTTTTTGTGCCAAAAAAGTATTCTCGTAGCTTCATAGCATAATGGTTTGATCACTGATGTCACATGGACTGTTTTAAAACAGTTGAGTTTTACCGTTTTTGAATCCATTCAGCTGATCTCCGGGTCTGGCGGTAGCACTTTTAGCTTAGCTTAGCAAAGATCATTGAATCTGATTAGACTGTTAGCATATTTTCCCTAATTAAAACTCGACTCTTCTGTAGTTACATTGTGTACTAAAACCGACGGAAAATGAAAAGTTGCTAGGCCCATATTGGCTAGGAACTATACTCTCAATCCGGTGTAATAATCAAGGGACTTTGCTGCCGTACATGGGTGCAGCAGGCGCAATGATATTACGCAGCGCCTGAAATTCCTAATCAAGTTCCTTGATTATTACACCGGATTGAGAGTATAGTTCCTAGCCATATGGGCCTAGAAAATCGCAACTTTTAATTTTTCTGTCGGTTTTAGCTTGGGCTTTGAAAGATAGGGCTTTTGGCGTGTCAGTTGCATTGCTGGAGGGTCAGAAAGCTCTTGGATTTCATCAAAAATATCTTAATTTGTGTTCCGAAGATGAAAGATGGTCTTACGGGTTTGGAACGAATTGAGGGTGAGTAATTAATGACAGAATTTTAATTTTGGGGTGAACTATCCCTTTAACAATCAAACCCTGGCATATAAAAGTTAAAATAGTTAAAGAAGCACTTTTAATTTAACAAAAAGGACTCTCCCTCTTATAAAAGATGGACATGTGGATTGTGCAAAGCTGTGACATAGCTGAGGAGGAGGGATAAAGAGAAGAGAAATGGGCTCACTGCGCTGTGGTCTTCTCTCACCCTCGAAAGCATTGGCAACATCCACGAGGTGGGTCCAGTCCAGGCCGCTGTCTGTGTCTGTATCCGGGAGGGGCATGAGACCCAGTTCAGGAGGAGGTGGCCTCTGTCGCTCGTGCAGGTCTGCTAGAGAGGTGTCAGACGCTGAGAGGTCACCTAACACAGCCAATGAGAAAACATGAGGTTGTGTGTATGTGCGTATGTGTGTGACTGTGCGCTTTAGCCCAGTTAAAGCTTGTGGAGTGTGGCACTTACACAAAGGGCAAATCTAGGGGAGCACTTACTTTAATTAATGGAACTTTACGGAGTAAAAAAGTAAAAAACTTCCCAGACAATGAAACATTTAGCTGAATTTTAGTTTTAAAGTTGCATTTTGTCTCATTTTTTCTCAAATAATTGGTAGAGCTCCTGCAGTCATGTCTCAGACACCCTGTTGATGACTTTAGGCTTAAAAGATTTGTTCTATGATATTTTGCATTTTCAGGACATCTCTATAGATTGTGCTAGACTGTAAAGGCACTCTGACTCAATCATGACAGGTTCTCTCACCATGCATCTTGATGCCCAATTTGTAGGAAGGTCTGCGCAGTGGGGCGCCACGGGTGGTCGGAGATCGTGGAAGGGTAGAGCAGCTGAAGAGCACATCGCTGGCCAGAGCCTGCTCCAGAACTGAATCTCCCAGAGACGGCAGCCGCTGGCCCCGGTATATACTCTCATCTGACAGGGTGCGGTGCAGAGAACGCCGCCCTGAGCTCGTTGGAGCTAAAGAGGACTGCAGGGAAGAGAATGTATGGATATATGATTGATGTCACGGACCCTATGCTACCATTCATACCAAGAACAATTACTATAATGATAACCATGTTAGCATCCATGACAATGTACAATACCATTCCGTTTATTCTAAATATGTGCTGTAGTTTTGTTGTCTGCTGCTATAAATGCGTGAGCACTTTAATGCATGGATTCTTATTGTGTGAGTGTCTTTCAATGTTATCGTTCATCAATCATTTTTAAAGTGGTTCTTCTGTGCTGTAATTAGAGCTGCATGATTCTGGATAAATTTGGAATAACAATATTTTTGTCTCAAATAGAGATCACGATTCTCCCATGATTCTGTACTAAAAATAATAATTTGAGACAAAATATTAATTGATGCAGTCTATTTAAATGTGTGTGTGTATATATATATATATATATATATATATATATATATATATATATATATGTATTTTTTTTTTTTATTATTATTATAATTTTTTTATATATATAAATACATTTTTGAGAAACCTATTTTTAATATTAACATATTGAAAAAATGGTTTAAATGAATGATTCTATGACTCATAAATATTTCATTTGTTTAATTAATGGATGAATCTGTGTTTTTGAACAAATCTCTTAAATGAATGATTCAATGACAAATACCTTTTTAAACAGTCATTTTTAATCGACACAGACGTTATTTGAAGCGCCAGTCACTTTCAGAAGGTAATTTTCTCTATATTGATCACTACCATAGACATCAATGTTTGTATCCGAACTAAGACATTTATTCCTGTATTTCTGTGATCATATGAATGACTGTATTACAGAAATAATACATTGTAATTGAAAAGACTGTTTGTGTTTCTTACCTAAACATGTCTGCTCTCTGTGTCAGCGGCAGATTTGAATGATCCAGTATGATTTTTTTCAAAGGTTTAACAGACACAGGCAAATCGTTGTCATTTAGAAATTTGATTGTGTAGGTGTTTAAATCGAGATCGCAATTTTTTTATTATTAATCATGCAGCTCTAGCCGTTATCATTATAGTCATGGTGTGGATTTGTTATTTTAAATTTAGAATGATTTTTAAAATCATATCTTTATCATTATTGTTAACATATTTACTTATGTTACCTTCCTTGGTGTGAACAGACTTTAATCCTCATTTTTGATAATTTAATTTTTCTGATAAAATGTACAATTAAAATGTGATTAAAAAAAAAAAAGTTGTTCGTAGACTGCAAATTTGGCCAATATTGTAAATATCAATAAGACTACAAAATAGTAAGAATCAGAATAAAAATAAAAATAATGATCACCATCATTACTTTGATTATTTTACAGTATATAATTAAAAAAATTATTTATACACCCTTGTTAAAAATTTGGTGAAATGTTCTCAGGTGCACATTATAAATAATGCAAACTCAAAGCAGTCCTTTCAATTTATTAAGTTAAATCATAATTTTGATTTTTTTGAATAGTTTAGCCCTAAACTATTAGGTAAACCATGTGATTTGCCAACCATGTGATTTGCCAACCTTACTCAAAAATGGAGCACACTGGTGGAGTGGAGTTTTTTCAGTTGACGTACCTTGTCCTTGTGCTGCTTGGATGGGGGACTTTCTGGCGTGACAAGTTTCTTCAGATCTTCTTCCACTGTAGACTTGCACATGGCTTGAGGAGAGTGCAGATCCCTAAGAGAGGGCCTGGACTGAGAGGACCCGGGGTCTGATCCCTCACCCTGTGGTCTTCTAAAGAAAAAAACATCAAGAATTTCCATATTTACAGGATGAATATTGCACAGATTTCATTTCACTGTTATTACACTTCTTCTCCAGAAGAGGGCAGTCATGTATGGAGGAAAAAAAAATAAAAAATTACAAGAGCCACTGAGGAAAATCAAAGCCAAAATATATATATTTTTTTTTTTACAAAAAGATCACACATTTATTGGCACTGAAAAGGAAGGTCAGAGAGAGCAAAAACAACTAGATCAAACTTAACTGTCTATAAAACAACTTGTGACAATTTGATCCAACAGGACTGTAGCTAGTCCATGATTTATGAACTTGAACTTGTGACCGTTTCCCTGTTTGTATCTTTTCGAGCATCTCCTTCACACCTTAAAAATCCAGTCACACATCTTTCAGCCATCCATCATCCCCACAGCCGAGCTCCTTCACTTACTTGCGTGTGTCCCCAAAGTCCACAGAGTTGATGGTGCTGCCTGGTTTCCTCCAGCCGATCAGGTATTTGCTAGTGGCCCCCTGGCGCGGATAGAAACTCTTAGGGCCAGGTGACACCGAGCTCTGGGAGGAGGAGGAGGAGGGCGAGGTGGCTGAGGAAGACTCTTCACGTGGGGAGCTATGGCTGGAGCTCAGGACTGCAGGGCTGACAGAGTGGCGTGTGCTGAGGAAGAGCCAGATGAGTGGAAAACATGTCTAGACTATCTCAGAAATGATAATCACACACATTATCACTTTATAGCATCATATTTGCCAAAATATTACTAGCACAAACATTTGATACAGTTTATCAAAGAACTGCTTGTATTTGCTAGGTTGTTGCTAAAATAAAATCCCATGGCAAAAAGCATACCCAGAATAGGAGGCCATGTCACTCAGACTGAAGGAGCTGCCGTCCCGGACCAGTAGATGGGTCGGTGGGCTTCGGTTAGTAGGCGGCCCATCTGCAGGAGACACTGGGGACTCAGCTGCAGGAGGGGACCTCTCAAGCACCCTCCGGCCCCCTTCTGTGGGGCTGTGCCAAGGTGAGGGGGCTCTTTCTCTGGCACCAGCAGCTCCCACAGCCAGCAGAGAGCTGGAACTGCCATGGGTGGGGCCGTATGATGTAGCATCGATGCCACTGTCGGCTGAAGCGCCCTGCAGGTAGCCACCCCCACCCAAACCGTTCGGCTCAGAGTCCGGCTGGTCTCCCATCCCTCCACTGCCCAGATCATACCACTTGTCATCGCTGTGACCCCCACTAGACGTGGTGCTGGAGAGCGTATTACTGCTGGAGTGGGAGTATTGACCTTCAGACTGTAAGAAAAGGTCATATATTCAGAAAGAGCTACAATAAAAAAAAATTAAAAATAGGTTGCCCATCACAATGCCAGAGCAGTATACAAGTCGACCAACAAAACGTGATGCATCCAACATGCCCAAAAAAAGTGTGCTTTAAATGACAAGGCAAGGTTGTAAAATGTGCTGTTGTGCAGCTCCTCAGAAACTATGATATTGATCAATTTATGACATTTGAATTATTGACATATTGAAAAATAAATTTTACATGGAAAAAAACATTTTATTAAAATAATGATTATCATGTAAAATCATGTTTTTAAGGAAAAATATTATGTTTTATTTGCTTACGCTACATTACATTTTCAGAGTAATTAAATTAAAACCCTTCTTGAAAATGGCATAAATATGCTTTCAAAATCAACATGAATACAAAGAAAACATTTTCTCACATATTACTGTTCAAAAGTTTGAGGTCAGCAAGATTTTTTAAAATATTTTTTGCAAAAAGTCTGCATTTATTTGATCAAAAATAACATTTTGTAAAATATTACAATTTTAAAGTAACAGTTTTTTTATTTAAATGTAAAATGTTATTTAATTCTGTGATGACAGCTGAATTTTCAGCAGCCATTACTCCAGTTTCCAGTGTCACATTCAGAAATCATTATAATATGCTGATTGGTTCTCAAGAAACATTTCTTTATATTATCAGTGTTGGTAAGTTGCACTTCTTAATCTTTTGTGGAAACCCTGATAAATTTTTTCTGTAGTCTTTTAACATTAAGTTCAATAGAACAATATTTATTTGAAATATAAATCTTTACATTTTATAATTTTTACTATTTTTTTATCAATTTAATGCGTTCTTGCAGAATAAAAGCATACAAAATATTTTTCTAAAATACATGTTTTTAGTATTATATAAATATATTTTTAATATAAATTTTAAAAAAATCTTGCTGACCCCAAACTATTGAACAATTATGTATATACTATTGACCTAGCTGCTAAGGTGCTCTGAATGGATTTCAGTCTTAAAAGATTACTTTTAACTAACCGTCTGACTGACATATTAGCTTAGTGTTAACAAACTAATGTTTGTGATATTGTATAGTACACTTAAAGCTCTTTTAGTGAAGAGATATCACCTGGCATCATTTTTAAGAGCGGTTATATGCAGCAGTCGAGAACCTACCTGGCTGCCCTTCTTGGGTGAAAGGTGAATAACCTGTTCCTGTCTCTGGATGCGTGGGCCGCCTGAGTAGGACGAGCTAGACTTAGTGACTGGAGCATCTACAGAACATAAGAGATAAGAGTGCATTAGAAAACAGGACATTAGACGGTACTTAACAGAAAAAAACGCTCTGGTGAATACTGAAAATGAGGGCACAACAGCAGAGAGGAAACAGACACACTTGAGACTCATTTAGATGAGCAATGTCATAAACAAAACCCCAAGTACACATGCATGTGTGCACGCACACGCAATGCATACATGCACACATTATAGAACATAATTCCTTCAAAAAGAAAAAAAAGAAGCAATCTAATTTGACCAATATAGCTAACACAATCTGGGCTGATTTCATTACAGGATATTGAGTGTAAACGAAACTATTGTGTAATTGTTGGCCGTTACATAATGGCCAGCATAACAAAAATAGATGTTACGAGCAATTAAAGCACACAGATTTCATGAGGGGGAGGGGGATGGATGGACAGGAAGCAGGGCGTCAGAAAAGATACAGACTTGAAATTATCCTCAAATATAAGACACTTAGTGAGTCACAGTTCACCCAGGCTGATTATACAGGCTATAAGACATAATACAGTAGACTTAGTTCTGGACATACATTTGTGAAAACATTAGGGGAAAATGTCATTTCTTTGTACAAGAATGAGCCACTGCACTTTGTCAGAGGGGGGTCAATTCCTTTCGAGCTTTATGAAAAGGCTTTCCTTCCCCTCTTGACACCCCACTTCCTGTCTCTACCTCCCTTCAGCGATTCAAAGCAGATTTTTGTTTGTTTTTCAGAATAATATTACTTTGCAGTATCTTAGAACACAAACTCAGTCTGTACAAACCACAATCTTTTAAGACAAAATCCCTCTTTAATCCATTCCTGAATAAACAATTCTGTGCTAACAGAAAAATGGAGCATTGCTTCAGGAAAAGTATCTAGAAGTTACTGGGAAAAGTATAACCTCATGTCAATGAGCAACATAAAATGTCAGAAATCTACCTAAAATTCCTAAAAGTAGCCATTGTATGCCTCATGATTTTGTCACATGCCTTCCGGTCTTCCAGATATGGCCAACAACAGAACAGCAGAACAGATCTCAAAAAATGCTTTCACTTTCTGTCTCTGTTTATGTCCCCTCTTTTGTATATTTCTTCGAAACCATCTTTCATTTTCAGCTGTTGTGGTCACTGTTCACCTTCCTCCCTCTTCTCTTCCTTTCCACCTTCTTAAATTTGTCTTCCTCTAATAACAATTTCTGCATCATTTAATAATCAGTAGTTATTTTTTTATACATTCCTAAGATTATGGAAAATCTATATAGAGAAATATCTATGTGTTCTTTGGAACACAAATTAAGATATTTTTGAAGAAATCCGAGAGCTTTCTGAACCTGCATAGACAGCAATGCAACCGACATGTTCAACACCAAAAAGAGTAGTAAAGACAACGTTAAATAGTCCATGTGACATCAGTGGTTCAATCGTATTTTTATAAAGCTACAAGAATACTTGTATTTTCTTTGTGCACAAAAAGTATTCTCATAGCCTCATAACATTTAAGTTTGAACCACTGATGTCACATGGACTATTTTAAGGATGTCCTTCCTTACGACCTTTTCTGGCATTGAACATGTCGGTTGCATTGCTGTCTATGCAGGTTAAGAAAGCTCTCAGATTTCTTATCTTAATTTGTGTTCCGAAAATCTTACGTGTTTGGAACGACATGAAGATGAGTAATTAATGATAATTTGCATTTATGGGTGAACTATCCCTTTAAGGTTCTTGAGGTTCAAAGCCAACCCAAAAGACAAAACCGGCATAGGTCAGCATTTGCCAACTGACCTCTCATGCTCCAAACAGTCGAATGCAATCATGAGAGCGGCGTATAATTCTAGGCTGCGGTAACATTTACAGCACGGGTCATATAGTTGACTGGGCCGAACGGCTTAGATGTGTTTTGCGTGGGACGGACCCTACTATTACTGTCCGGGTCTCCGAGAGGTCACATAGCGGTGCTAAGAGAGGTCAAAATGTGAAGGTGGGCCACTTGACCACAACAGTCAGAGAAGCTCAAAACAGTAAGATGGTTTCAGAGAAATATACAAAAGAGGGGACATAAACAGAGATAGAAAGTGAGAGACAGACACAGTGGAGGCAACAAGAGCCTGCAAGTCCTGCAGTCTTTCAAAAAAAAAAAAACGGGAATATTCCTGTCAAAAGCAGGAGACATGTGGAGAAGCAGAGGAATGGAGAGAGGAAGAGAAACAAGAAAAATACGCAGAAAGGGGGTGGCAGTGTGAGTCACAGCACACTTGGACCTTGAAGAGTGAGAGGAGAGGGGGGTGCTAGAGGCACACAAAGCGCTGCTTACACAACCGTACCAGCAGGAAAGAGGGGATATTTCTGTCTTCGCTTGAACACATACACAGCCTGCTGTTCAGAGACACCGTTTATGCTTGCTGCCTTTCACTGGACATAGCTTACTTTCAAAGGCTATGCTTGATCTATCGAGCGCTCTAAGGTTGACCACGGTTATACAAGTGAGAGGTATTCAGGGGGAGGGAAGGATCAGATGATCTGCTGTGTGTTAGAGGGGCGAGAAGACTGTGCGGAGCCGACCTGCTGTCAAAAACAAGTGTGGCCCAAAAAAAGGAAGCCGTCAAGGCCAGGTGGAAATATGGGATAATGAAACAACATAGCCTACAGCAAGACAACAAGGACCCTCAGATGATACGTTCCAGTGCATTGGTTTTCATGCTAGCATGTCTGTTTTAAAGAGTAATGTGTTAAATGTGTTGGGTTAAAGCAATGCGTCACTTTCACCGTTTTCTAATAAAAGCACTTGAGAAGACAAGGTTTTTACATATCTTAAAGTGATTTTGAGTGGCGCTTGCCTGCATGGCCGCCACTATTGCTAAGGTGTCGTGGGTGGTTGCTTGGACATTGCTATGCGGTTGCTAAGGAGTTCTGAGTGGTTACTTACAGACTCAAGTCAAAAGAGTCTGCCCTCTAGTCTCTTTGATATTCTGATCCTCAGATCCTTCCAACAATGCAAGTATATGGGATTTTTTAATTTTTGTTTTTTTGCTTATTTTATCACTGACCAGGTAAAGTAGGCCTGGGCTCTTCAAAAAGTAACATCATGATTTGAGGAACCATGTCTGTAGCATCAGTGTTGTTATTGTTAACTAAAACAAAAACTTCTAAAAATCGCTTTCAGAATGTTGAATGAAGTTTAAAAATAAATAATAAATATTTAATATAAACTAATAAACTAACAAAAGCATATAACACAATTATTTAAACTTAACTTAAACTAAAACAAAAGCTTAAAATCAAAAAATAATCCAATTCAAAATATTAATAAAATCTATAATAGTATACAAATACTACTAAAACAAACAGCAAAAAAAGGCGTGAGCAAGTTGGTATATAAATACCAACTAAACTGCCTTTGTGTGAATTTTTTAAATAACATTTTTTCTAAAGGTACAAAACCAGAAAGTATAATTTACATCATTAGCTGAGAGACAATTTATTTCATATGTAAGCAAAATGGACATTATAACTGAAATATGGCCATAACTGAAAATGAATCAGAATCGAATTAGCTCAAATCAAAAGCTTATGAATCAGAATTGAAACCAGTCTACAAATCTGCATTGAAGAAAGGTAATATTTTCATTATAAAAGCATCTGATTTAAGAAATGCTTTAAATCAGCTTTGAGGATGTGGTGTAACTGTTAAATACAGCAGAATTTTGATTTTGTTTTCTGAGAATTTATGAATGGCGTCATGCTTTGATGAGTCTAGAAGCAAAGTCTATAATCACACATTTAAATATCCAGCACTGAAGGCCTCAGAACCCAGTAATACATCAGCAGTACTCTTTCTGTCATCATGTGGTTCAAAAAAGTCAATTTTTGAATATTCGCTGCCAGTCCATTCTCCCTTTCAGTCTTTCATTCGTTTTGTTTAGCTCATTCATTTTTTTTCCAGCAGCCTTCTTCATTGATCTTTTCCCCTCTCACTTCCAGACACCTTACATTTATCCCCCTCCCCTTTAATAATTCATCACTGATAGAGTGTGGTCTGACCTGATGGTGGTCTGTCAGAGCTGTCCTCCACTCTGGGCCAGCTGGGTGTCGACTTGCTGCTGCTTCCATCCTCTGCCCCCATTTGCCGCTCCGCTGGGAGAGGAGAGTGCCTGTTGTGCGCAAATCTATAACGGAAACATAAACAAGCATATGCTGTCAATCGCTTGCATCATTTTGCGGTCGATGCCACAGCCATTTTGTCATAAATAACGCTGTGTGAAAGCTTGAACAGATAAAGCGGTGAGATGACTGGGTGATTAAGGGATGGACGGTTAAGAGCTTAAAAGAAACCAAAGACAAAGAGGAGGTAGACAGTAAGAGGAGGTGTTTTGTAGAGCCTCACCCCTCCGGCATGGACTTCTGCCTCCAGTGAGCGGTGCTGCCTGAGCCCGTGTCACTGGAGCAGGAGAGGTTACTGGGGGAACTGCGGTTGTGCGGCGAGCGGCCCAACATGAGAGAGGAGGTCAGGGCATAGTTCTCAGAACCTGGAGACATCCTGAGAGAGGTAGAGAAAGAGCGATACACACAAATAGAGATAAACACGAGAGACAGGAAGAACAAGCAAAAAAAAATGAAGGGGAAGTGCAACTTAATGAAAGCTCCACTACATACAGCCAACCATCGAACGCACCTTTTAGAGTCCAGAGGTCGGCCGTCACTGGACACGCTGCGGGGGATGGCGGCAGCTCTTTCGGGCCGCTCGGCAGAGAGGGTCTTGCCCATGCTGGCCCCCAGGCTGACAGCACGGTTCGGGGTTCCACTATGACTCTGAGGTGAAGCGGTGAGGGACTGCTGTGGGCTGGACGAGGTGCGCTGCCATTTGTTGTTATTGCTCCGGAAAGGAAACTTGTACTCAAATGAGCCACTCTCATTGCTGCCCTTGTATTCAACGACTGGCATGCGGTGCATTTCTGAACAGCCCCTGCAAGATGAATTAGGCAGTTAGTGGCAATGAAAAGCATTTGACATACTCTTAAAGGTGAAATCAGCTATTTACACTTGTGTTCAAAAGTTAAGGGTCGATAATTTTTCTTTTTTTTTTTTTGGTTGCACTTTATTTAACAGTATGTGTACTTACAATGTACTTACCAAAGAAAGAAATGGGTAGAGTATGGTACCTACTGTACATGGGTTAAGGTTAGGTTCAGGGGTAGGTCCAGAGTTAGTGCTTAGTTGTTTTTAATAAGTACATAATATGTACATGTGGAACAGGACTGTAAAATAAAGCTACTTTTTTTAAAAAGAAGTCTGTCATACTCAAGGTTGTGTGTATTTGGTCAAAAATACAGTCAAAACAATAATATTGCAATATATCAGCACAATATTTAAATAATTGCTTTAAATTTTACTATATTTCAAAATGTTTCAAAAATTTATTCCTGTGATGGAAAAGCTGAATTTTCACATGCCACATGATCCTTCAGGAATCATTCTAATATGCTGGCTTGGTGCTAAATAAAAAAAAAAAATGCTGAAAACAGCTGCTTGATATAATTTGTGCAGAATGGATGAAAAAGTTCACAAGAACAGTATTTATTTAAAAATTATTTATTATTGCCATCTCCTCCAACTAACCGTCAATGGGTTTTTGAAACTTGGAAAAGATTAAATTTGGAATTCTTTTTATTAAATCTTGGAGCCCATCTCTGGAATACTTTGAAAAAGCAGATTCTGGATGAAATGTGTTTTGTGTTTTTTATTTTTTCCTCCTTTTTCTTCTTGCTTGTTTAGATCTTTATTTGTATGCTTATATTATTTGTGACTATGTTTATAGGTAGATGGGCATTTATCATGCATGCGTATTTATGTTTCCCACTTTCTTAATTCTATAACAGATTGTTACTTGTATTGTGCCTTGAGATGCTTATGTGCTTTTCTTTAATAAAAAAAAGCCAAAAAAAAAAAAATTCCTTTACTGAACTAACTTAACCAACCAACTATTCTAGCTAACTAAAATAAACAACATTTTCTCTGTAAGGCTTACAAACCTCTAGGCTCTTTTAACATTTCTAAAAACTTAAATGACAAATAAAACTGTAATTTTAGAACGCATTCTAAATTTAATTCTCAATGGCACATAACAACCAAGTACTAAATCCTGGACACATAATAAACACAGGACACAAATATGTGCCTGTACATGGAGCTTTTATGTCAACAAACAATAAATCGGGTGTCAAACATCACCTATGCAGGCTCATACTGTACCCTTTTTGTGGCTCAATACAGTTTTAAACCCAGAGGACATATAGAGGAGTGTCAGTTTTTAGTTTAGGAAAAAAAAACGGAAAGGGGAGGTTTTCGAAAGATAATAATGCACCACCAAACTATAAAAAAGAACACAGTGAATGCAAATAAAAATCTGGTGGGTCTAATGATTTGTAGTTTAGACCCTGATCATTATAACCTTCAAGTTATCACGGTCCCTGCAGGCAAGCCTAGACTGGGAAGGCGGACCTCGTCTATTTTGGTTTGCATGTGTGGGCACAAAGGTGCAATGTTTTGTATTGTTGACATATTACAAAACTTGGAACGAGTGGTTTACTTATCTACCTGACAAAAATAATTACCGCCTACTTATTTACCTGGATTCACTCAAGAAATAACTAAATCAAAACATAACTGATACTTAGACCTACCTGCGAGGTGTGGCATCCTCGTGGGGCGGTATGATGACAACTTTCACAGTTACAGAGGTGCGGAGCAGGTCTATCATTTGCTCGTGTGAAAGTGTTGCCACAGCCACCTTGCAAATTTCAACCAATCGGCTGCCTTGTCTCAGCCCTGCTTGCCAAGCATAGCCATACGGCTCCACCTCTGCCACGATGCCTTCATAGTTAACGTGAAAACCAAGTTGGCCCAGACCGTTCCTCCGCAAGGTCATCTCAGAGGTCTCACAGCCTTTAGTGAGGTGCTGAGAGAAACAGATATTTTATGCAATTTAGAAACAGATTTACTTCATTAGGGATAGAAGAGCTTGTCAAAAATGGGCAAAATGGATTGGAAATGTCTATCACAAGTTATTATATCTTACTGCAAATTAGGATCAAGGCTTTTCGTCCCTCAGAATGTATAAAGAATGCTCTGCTAACATGTTTCATGACTGTGATGGAGATTATGAGCATTCAATTCGTGAGTACTAGTTACCATGGCAACAGCTCCTGCACTTGAAGAGTGACACAATTGGCAGGGGGCCAAATCAGGAGTACATTCAAGCCACTGCACAGTTACGCAAAGGCTCTCATATTCACCATTAATTCACACAATGAATCATAAACAACCCAGCCATAAAAAAACTACTTTGAGCTTGTGCGAAAGCTTGATTGTTATAATCCCACTTGGGTATAAACCGAAAATAATTAAGAACCAATAAACAAGATCTCAGGTCTGAGTGCTGTGTATGTGACAATGAAATCTTTCAGGGGAAAAAATCCTTAATTTTAAAAATAAAATAATCGGTCATGATCAGGGGTAGGTGATGTAGCGAGACAAGATTAACCAGTGGAAATTTGTCAACCAGTAGAGATTATCGACTATCGTCTGCATTGCGGTTACATGTTCACTTGGCGTTGCTGTGTTACGTGATCACAAAAAGTGAGGTGGTATTGAACTTACTTTTGCCACTTTATAGGCCTTGAACTGTTAAACAAACACATTTTTATGTGTCAAAATGTATCCTTGTAAACACAGTAATTTAGGTTTAGTAATTTCACTAATTTAGTGAAAGCAAACAGCTGAGAAAGAAAACACGTGTAACAGTATATTGGATCCGGGCAGCTCTTAAAGTGACAGCAGTCTAATATTCCTGTTGTCTGTCATTCACGTTAATCAAACAACAAAAGAGAGAAAATCTCTCACTGCTCTTGACTAAATCAATTTTGTAACTTTAATAAGAAGAAATATATATTTACACAGTGAAGAATATGTGTAATTGTATACATTTGATTACTTTATACAATGTATGTATGGAAGCAGATTAGTCTCAAATATAATTCACGCAAAAAACACGATTCACACATGCGTAGACAATTTCACATGCATGAAACCTAATTCACGTACACACACAAAAAAAATTCACGTGCGTGAAAAAAAAAATATATTCACAAAAAGCAATTCACATGCGCAAAATAAAATTATATATTCATAAAATACATTTCACAAATGCAAAACAAAATTCGTAGATATACAACTGTGCACAAAAACCTTTGAATGTTTAAAATGTACGAGTGTCTGAATGTACAAATCGTCATTTACTACGAATACACTCGGATTTGTGTGTGTGTGTTTTTGAGACTTTCCTGGCAGAGCTCTCTTCTCACGTGGGTCTGTCGTACTCTTTAGCCAATCAGATGTGAGCTTACCATTCAACCAATCATATCATAAGCCACTGAGAGTGCATTCAAGGAGCATGATTCTGCGCACCTTTTGCGCAATATGGATTAATTAGAACGGAAATTAAGCCTTTTTACATCAGTAATCCCATAGACAGTAAAAGAAATTGACACAGCGATCCCATTGGAACTCAATTGAGACAAGTGAAGCCCATTTTCAGACACTTCCGTTTCTGACGCGCAGACTCAAACTAAGCTTGATGACGTCAGCAAGCTGCCTGACAGATGTAAATCTTCTAGTAGCTGCGCGTGCAAACTGCCATCGTTAATCTTGCAGAGACGGCGAGCTTGAGCGGGGGGTTCTTTGGCATGAGTGAGCAGGAGTAAGTATTCTGATTAATTATTTTGTATAGTATTTTAAAATGTAACGCCAGGGCTTCTATGGGCTTCTGTCTTGACGTCTCCCCGATTGCCTGCGAGCTTCTGAATGCACTCTCAGTGGCTTATGATATGATTGGTTGAATGGTAAGCTCACATCTGATTGGCTAAAGAGTACGACAGACCCACGTGGGAAGAGAGCTCTGCCAGGAAAGTCTCAAAAACACACACACACAAATCCGAGTGGATTCGTAGTAAATGACGATTTGTACATTCAGACACTCGTACATTTTAAACATTCAAAGGTTTTTGTGCACAGTTGTATATCTACGAATTGTGTTTTGCATTTGTGAAATGTATTTTATGAATATATAATTTTATTTTGCGCATGTGAATTGCTTTTTGTGAATATATTTTTTTTTTCACGCACGTGAATTTTTTTTGTGTGTACGTGAATTAGGTTTCATGCATGTGAAATAGTCTATGCATGTGTGAATCGTGTTTTTTGCGTGAATTATATTTGAGACTAATCTGCTTCCATATGTATGTAGCATTTTATTTATTTATTTACTTATTTATTTACTTATACATTTCTATGGTATCGGAATTTTTTATATCATAAAGTCCTTATTTAAAGCAATATCTTTATTGTGATTTATATCATTACTGCTAAATAAAATTACTCGTATCATGACTCATATCGCAAAATTTTGGTCATATCGCCCACCCCTAGTCATGATACTGTCATGCAACTTCAAACTTACCTCTAAACGTTTGATAACCTCACGGAAGTCTTCTGTGTTGTTATTAATGGAGCGCAGAGAGACGTTTTCTCCACGTTCATAGTAGATCTTCATGGAAGCAGGGCTCCCCAGTGTCCAACCAATGACATCTCGGACCGCGCAGTTGAAGACAACAGCCTTGGCTTCTGGGTCCACCAGCACTAGAAAGTCATTTGAAATGGCCAGCAGGGCCTCCAGTTCTCCTCCGGCTCCATGGTCCTCGGCGTAAACATGCCAGGTGATGGACCCAGGGCTACGCAGCTCTGCGCCAGAATATGGCCGGGTCTTCTCTTTACGCTTGTGGGCCAAAGAAATAAAAGGAAATTTGCCCGAAGGATCGATAGGTGTGCTTGTTACATGCCGTTCAGCCAGGTCCCTCAAGTACTCCTGTCGCGTCCGAGTGGCCATGGCACGGAACTTGTCTGACTTGTGGGCTGCATTTTCAGCGTTGATGACCTTGGCTAGCAGGAAATCTCGAAAGACAGTGGATTTCGGGAACGTTGCATCCTCGGGAATAGGCGGTCCAAAGGCAGGTACATCTCGTGAGCGAGCCACTGCCACGCTGTGAATGAGGGGGTGGAGATAATGGAGGGGAAACAAGAGAGAAGATTTCAAACAATGAGACAAATTGCTCATCACATGCTCAAGATAATTGCTAAACCATCCTCACACTTCCCTAAAGGCCCTCATGTTTATGCATGAACGAAAGACAATGTGGCTGCTATGAAAATGATGAAACCAAAAGTCAAAATGTGAAGTGGGGACATCAAATACTTTGCCAAATGGGAATAGGAGGAAATTATGAAAACAACATGGATGGCTATTATACTGTTGACTACCTCACACAGTGCTAGGAAACTCAGACAGACCCCTCATATTCTACAGAAGAACCTTTTGAATTCAATTCCAGCTCTGAAAACCTTCAAATTTTTCTTTTCTACCTCACTTGCTTCATCTCTCCCCTGCTTTTTCCTTTCATTAAGCCTCTGGAATGGATATCTAAAGCTTCCTGCTCTGTCTGGTATGCCTGGAACTCATACGCAACTAGCCAGGCAGAGCAGTAATGAGGCTGGACTGAAGAGAGCCACTACCTCTATCTTACAGTGATACTGAAGGAGGAAGACAAAGAACAGTGAGGCCCAGAAGTTGGTGGTAGAGAGAGGGGGGCCAAAGAAAGTACTGCTGTCTGTGCATGGGTTTCATCTGTAAAAACAACGAAGGGAAACATGTACATGTGTGTTTGAAAAATGAGCTTGCAAATTCATCATAACACACTTCTCTCCCACAGTCCCAGCAGCTTGCTGAGGTATGGACTGAGATGAATAACTTGTTGATATCTAATTTAGTAATATTGTTTCTCTTTCTTTGCCTGCAGGGATAAATAACACAGCCATGGTGAAGACTGAGGCTGGTAACCAGAAGGTTGCTGGCATGATTCCCACAAGAAGTGAGCCATAAAATAATGTACACCATGGTAATTAATGATTATATATATGATTATGATCATGGTATTTTCCTTCATAATATCTGGTACTTTGAAACAATATAATGGTATTACCATGAAACACACAATACGAAAACTTCATAATACTTTTTTTGTAGCTGCTTATTTTAAATCTCTCCCATCTAACAAACACTGAAATAACTTTTATTAAATGCATGTAATTGCCAAGCGGTGAGTAAAGAGTTGTTAGTATGTGTTAATGGGATACGTGTTTCCCATAACTAACAGAGTCCTCTGTCACACTTGGTATCATTTGAAACACATTTTCACATCTCATCTGTTTTTGAGCATGGTACCTTAATGTACTTCAAAGAGCAGGATGGCTTTACCATGGTTCGGTTAAAAAAAAACAAGGTATGACCACAACTTACCATTGTAGTAAAACCTACAAAACTTTCTTTTTTGCAATTACTCTATTATTTTAAATCTCTGCATTATATTGTTTTCTGTTTTAGCATAAAGCAGTCCAAACTCCCACAATTGTGCTTCACCAATGGCATACAAAAACCAAACTCTGTATGAGAGTGTGGACAATAACAGTCATCAACATTTTTCAAAAGCAATAGAGCCGTGAACATTCCATCCAAACATAATCCACTTCTAGGCACTGAGCGGTTATTCAGTGACGAACAGCAAGAGGGCTGACTTTATTGTTGCAGCCGACCCCCTTGGCTTAGGTGGAAAGGCAAACTGGATTACATATCTGAAGTATAAATACACAGAGTGTGGGTTGGTGGAGCATCCACTGCCCACAGCAAGGAACCAAAAAACCTCCACAAAAGCAAATAACACCCTGACCCACTCAGAAAAAAACAGGTGTACAAGTATTGCATACACAGAGCAGACTTCTCACAAACTGTCAACCAGTTCAAAGGACAAAGCCAATCTGATACACTAATTTCCGGTATAATGTTCAAGGTTTCTGCTTGTTAAGTCTGACATCATGCGTCAACGCTTCCGGGTCCAAACGCTCTCAGACGCCACAACAAAACAACAAATGGTACTTATATACACTCAGAATTAGGGGTTGAACGGTTCGCAGAAAAAAAATCTAACCGTACAGTTCTCCACACACGGATCGGCACATGCTAGGACCACGGTTCAACTTAAATCTGACAACGGATCTGTAATATGGTTTGCTTTAAATAACACGTAAAACAAACAGGGTTTCTGTTGATGGATGCGCATTCTTGCTTCCCTATACATTACAACAACAGCGATGAAAAATGGTGTACAAACCATTCACTCTTGTTAAATGCGAATGCCGTATGCTGGAATATGAGCAGTCATTTATTCCATCATCACCCGGCTGCTGATAGCACGCGAGCACAGGTGAGACCTGAACAGCACATGTTGATATCTGTGTTTAAACTAAACTCATGTAAGCTTTGCCAGTTTAAACATTTAAGAGCCAGAGGATGTGAGCTCGCATGTGCAGTGAGAAGATTTGTGTGTGCGCTCATCCGAAGCGCGCAAACCCACGCCTCAGAACACCCGCAAATATTAAACTCTCTCTGAAATAATTATGTTTAAATGGACAAATTCACACAAAAATTATGTCAAAATATCCGTCTTGATAAGTATCCTACAGCAGGCATAGCCGGCTGAACGTAATTACAGTGTCTTAAAGTGACAACACTTTCTTAATATTAATCAAACAGCAACAACAAATAAATCACTCACTGCTCTTGATTGAATAGCTTTTGTAACTTTAATAAAGATTCTTCTTTAATTTATATAGTCAAATATGCAATGCTGTTTTACATTTCATTACTTTATTCAATTTCTGTAAAAACTAATGTTAGACCTACCTAAAAAAATGTGAAAATCACTGTTTATTTTATTTGTATCTTTACTCTTTTGTACTTATTTGTGCTGTTATTTTCTTTAGTTTTATTTGACAGTATAGTTTTTCACTAAACACAGCACATACCGAACCGTACTGAAACTGTGACTCTAAAACCGTGATACAAACCGAACCACGAGTAAGCTGAAGCGTTCCACCCCTACTCCAAAAATTATAACCCTAACTTTATCTCCATACCAAAATCCCAGATGGCCAGACAGTGATTTAATTATTTTTTATCAATCATTTATATATTTGTGTCTGGGACGCCATACGAACGGAGACGGTAGAGTACACTGTAAATTTTAAAAAGTTTAGCTCAGTGTGTAATGGCTGTTGAGATGGTATTCTCAAGAGAAACAAGTAGATGCTTGGACCCGGAAACAGCAAAAAAAAAAAAAAAAAAACAACAATTTATTGTAACAAAATCATTCTTTAATTAAAATACCGTCTGTCGTCACACTACTATTCAAAGGTCTAGGATCATAATCTTTTAAAAAAAAAAGTTTTTAAAGAAGTCTCTTACACTCAACAAGGCTGCATTTATTTGAAAATACACCAAAATCAGTAATATTGTTAAATATTACTAAAATATGAACTGTCTGCTATTTAATATATTTACTATGGAACACCACATGACATGCACAATTTACTAATTCATTCCCTCATTTTAAGTGAATTGTGTGCACAAAATATTAATTTTTCCTTCATTTTAAGTAAATCGTTCTGACTAAATAATAATTTGTTCAACTTCCTGTCCGCATTCTCATAAACTTGTTAGTGCTGTTATGTTGGACAGAGACACTTTATTTATGGGGTTTTTCTGAGCTCAGAACTAGTTATACAGACATTCTAAAAAAGCTTTGCAGCATTGCATGGAATCATTTTAAGTGAACAGCATTTACATCAGTTTACCAAAAAGAGCTTTAACACATTTCACCATGTTTAAATCTATTTTCTGTGCTTATCTTAGGGGTAAAATTGCAGATTCAATCATATTTAATTCAGACTGCAACCTCACAGCAACATAATTGTGTTTGCTTGACACTGTAGACTCAGCGGCGTCACAATAGCAATGCAGAAAAACACTGTATGGACTGTTTGCAAAAAAAGAATTAACAGCTTCCACTTTCCACATTACCATTTACCTTGCTACTTCACTGGTGGCTGAGAGGTTGTCTGCCAAAATTATAGGGTTCCAGTGAACAGTGTTAACCACTTCAGTACACCCAACAGCAGCCAATAAAACAACAGGAGGGCAGGGCATATAAATCATTAACTCTTTCCATAAACACCTTTAATCACTCTTCACACCCGTGTTTCACCTTTACACGAATAAACAGAAACGCAAAATGCTTACAAATGAAAAAACGGAAACCTGCTGAACCCACCTGATCCACTTCCTGACTTCCATCCCAATTCCTGTCTAAACAGTCCAAGCAGGTTAATACAGCAAGAGTGGCCACAGCTGAGGAAAATTCATGCTCACAAGAATAATTCGGTGTGCGATTGAAGGGGCTATGAGAGGGAGGGAGCCCATCAGGGAAGGAGGAGCAGGGTTGTCGGGTTTAAGCGGCAAGCCCCCAAAAAGGCCCTCTCGTGAGAGGACAGTTGGCAAGGGTCCGCATGCAGCCCTCTCGTTTGTTATGTGCTCCGTTTAGCTTATTGTTCCAGAGAGGTTCGGTCAGGACGGGCCTTTGTAACTTCTGTACTTTCAGAGCTGAACAGCAATGAGGCTCCCTACTGGGTATAATTAAAACGACACACAATGAGACCCATCAGCAATTAAAACCTCTATTAGTTTCATGAGGCAAAAACAGAAAGCAAGCGAGTATGTGAGCGAAAGATTAAGGGAGTAAGGCACAATGAAGATATCAATAATCAACATCATATTTGTTGCCCATTCGGTTCAGATAAGCACTCATTCTGTCTTTTGTTTGACTCATAGTAGCACTTTCAAGGTTGGACTGTAAGCAATGCAACGATCAACAAATCCTGCTGATAAACAGCCCCCAGTAGGCGTGAAGGAAATTAAGCGGGCCTAGCTCATTTGAAGTGGTTAAGAGCAGTGCTCTCCTGGGTAATGTGCTGTACGACAAGAATAATAAGCTGGCCAGAGGACATCAAGCGAGAACATAACCCACCATGGGCAGGAAGAAAATCCATTTCTCCAAAAATAAAACCAAAAACAACACCACTACATTCAGAGGCTGACTTATAATGGATTCTGGTGTTACAACAAGATCGAGAAAAGCTGATTTTGAATTAATAGGTCAATATTTTTAATTAAAAAATACTTTTTTTATATTTGAACAAAATATTAAAATATGAAAACATTGAAATTTATGTTTTATTTACACTACTGTATAAAAGTTTAAGGTCTGTAAGATGTAAGATTTTTTAATGTTTATGAAAGAAGTCTCTTATGCTCTCCAGGGCGTTTATTTGATCAAAAATACAGTAAAAGTCTAAATTTATAGAATATTATTACTGTTTAAAAATAACTGAATACGTCGGCGCCAATAGCCTCGTGGTTAGTGCATCGACATATATAAAAATGTACAAAAAATTTAAAAATCCACCTGGACTTTAATCAATGTGAATTTTTTGCAGCTAAATAAATGTCCAATCCACTCACCTGTAGCAGGTGTTGTCAGAGCACATGTTGTGCACTCGTACAACCACAAAGACATGCTGAAAGTGTGAGCGGATGTTCTTGGGGCTAAAGGGCTTTGCTCCAGGCTCTTGAAACACGATTGTGACAATGTCGTTTCCGATGTGTCTTTTCCTTAACAGCTGTGAAGCACAAACAGCATAGATCAGTATACACCATCATTCAAATGCACCGAAAACAGTAATGTACTGTAACGATTAAAAATAACTGATTTCTACTTTAATATTTAAAAATGCTATTTATTTCTGTGATGGCAAAACAATATCTTCTGCAGCCATTGCTCCATTCGTCAGTGTCACATGACCCTCTATAAATCATTTACATTAACATACTGATTTGGTGCTCAAGAAACATTTATTACCAATGTTGAAAACAGTTGTGCTGCTTAATATTTTTGTGGAAACCCTGATATTTTTGTTTTTCAAGAAAAGAACAGAAAGCCATGTTCTTTCACGAATGGAAAGTTAAAAAAAGTTACAAAAATACACTGTAAAATTATAAATGTCTTTGCTGTCACTTCAATTTAAACTGCATTTAAATTGGTCAATTTAATGTATCCTCACTGAATAAAATTATTAATTACTTCCAAAAAGCCCTTCTAAACCCCAAACATTTAAACAGTGGTGTATGCGATAGTTTAACAATGAAAATAACAAGATTGATTATTATAATGGTGTTTGTCGTTGGACAGCTTACCTGCTGTTTGTTATTGGGTGTGTAGGGCAGCATTGTAGACACATGGAACATGATCTCATAGTCTTTAAAAGTTGTGTACAAAGAATGTGTTCCGGTAGAGTCCGCTGCAAGAAAAAGCTCACGTTAACCTTTCAAGGCCTCGACATTAAACCTTGGCATGTGCTTGACCTTCGGACAAGTAAATCAGTCATTCACTGTCCAAGTAAAAAAGTTAATTGTCCGGGGTTCTATGAGGTCTTACTTTAATCAGGATATTTGTGATATTTGCCTTAAATTGATTTCTAGGACACTTTTTAACTTTATGAAGGGCATTATTGTCCTAACCTTACTAAATGTATGTCATCATTAACGTCAAATTCTTACATTTTATCAACACATTCAGTTTGAATAATTAGACTCTGTATGGTTGCTACCATTCAAATGAAATCAGTATCAACAAACTCCATTTTTCCACTGCAGAGGAAACATTGAAGCTGCATCAAAAGTGCCATTAAGATGTATTTACACCGACTGTTTAATGAAGATAAGAGGTTCCATAAATGCATTTGCAAATGTATAAATAATGTTATAAGATGTTTTACTTTTTTTATCATATACAGTAAATATGAAATGTTGGAAAAATGAAATTATACTTTTAAATATGAAACCAAACCACCAATAGGTGGTGGCAAGTCACTGTCTTAATGAGTGAGTCACTGATTCAACAAATTCATTCAAACGGCTAATTCATTCAATAAATAAAGCAAGTGACTGCCTGCTTCCCAATGTGCATACTATCCATCCTAAATTCGATGTGATATTAGTAATTTTCAATACTATTTAGGGCAGATAGGGTGAATAGTATGCACATTGGGATGCAGGGACTTTATGAATGGCTCACTGAATCATTGACTTACTCGATTTGTATAAAAATGCTGAATCATTCAGTAACGAAACACACCACTGTGTGCTGCTCGGAGATACGCGACTATTCTGCTGTGGCTTTGCTTAGAACTATTTTCATTCGCAAAAATGGTCAATAATGTGTCTAAAATGTAAGTCAGTTAATACTAACTACTTGTTTATTGAACTATTGCTGCATAAAATCAATGTCTCATTTGCAATCGTGCTGGTGCTTGGTCGTGTGATGTTGCTTAGCTGTATCATATGTTATATAGAATATTTATCTACCGCAGTATGTTTGTTCATGTTTGTTTCTTTGTGTGTGTTGTTGTGCCTATTAGTTTAGATTTTTCCGTAAGTCAGAAAGGCTGCACAAGCCTCAACTGTTGCGACCTTGATACTGTCAATACATTTTCCATTATCATTCACCGTTTACACTGGAAGTAATAAAATCAGAATCATTCTCACCAAAGTTTCGGTGCTGCCCTAGTTATTGTTTGTTACTGGTGTTTTAATCAGGTTACTTGTCCGGTCGGGACAAAATCCACTTGTCCCGGACAAGCGTTAATGTTGACCCCTGCTTTCATATACGGCTTTTATATGACCACCTGCTTTTCTATTGTTAAACAAAGAAGGACTTCTGTTTTGTCTGAAGGGAATATACTGTCTAAAGCCTTTGATCATACGGTCTCATTTATTTAACATTCCTTGACTTGTTAGGGCAACATATGGCTCCCGCTCTTTTAAAGGACCCCTTTTTTCTATTGTTTACAAACAGGATACTGTCGCTCTGGACCATGGCGGTACAAACTCATCTTCTCCTCAGTCCCTCCTTCCTGATCTCTATACTCCACCTGACTCCGAAACCACATCCTAATCCGTCAAGCCGAGATCAAAGCTTTCTGACAACTCTTCTCGGCCACGCTAGCAGCGGAGGGGGGAATGTAAGGGGTAAAATGTCAAGTCTGATAAGTGGAATTAAAAGCATGCTTGTGATCAGAGACAATATTTCTTATGGTCACAGGGGAGAGGTGGAGCACGGCTGCCAGGCACGGCATGCATGACTGGGTCTCAAATAAGGGCACTGAGTTCAAATTGAAACAAACCAGAGGATAGAACAGGAGATGACTGTTGGTGGTTAGAGCCATTCCCTTTTAATCACAACCTCCAATTGTCAATAAACCGCTGACACTGGAGGGACGTATTTAGAATGCGCTGCAGGCTCATTTGAGTGTGATCCTGTTAGAATTAATTAACTAGCCCTATAGACTACTAGACTGACATGACAGGAGGCCAGAGATTCAATAGCTGTTTTGCCCCTTTAGCTACATGCTGTTTTAAAATCACACAATAAGCCCCTCTCTGGCTTCAGTGGCAATTAAATAAACCTTCAAAATGATAAGACTCACTTTTAGTGTCCAGTTGGGCACGGTACTTGGAAAAACCCTTAAGGCGCACCCTTTCCCCCAGCAACTGCAGGAACTCTTCTAGGGCGGGACCTGCTGCCTCATTATTGTACATCTCCTCCTCACTGCTCTGGCCGGCCTGACAGTACATGATTCCCACCTTCAGCTGGAAACTGAGCTGCAGAACAGATCGTAAATAAAGACCATTAGCCCATGAAAAACAGGAACAATGTGAGTCAATATATATTCTATTATTTGGGCTGCCAATTTAATGTGCTAATTTAAGACACAAATAATTATTAAAAATAAAAATAGTGTGTTAAAAACATTTATAACAGAGCAATAAAGCATTAGCATATATGAAATACCACTTAGAACAAAGTCTTTTAAAAATGAAATAATCTCAGAGCTCTAAACTGCAAATAAAACGGTCGCAAAATATTAAATTGGGAGTGAAGTTTTTGCTGAGGTCACCACTGGTGACTAGGCCTATGTATTTACATGTTATAACTTAAAAAATTTAATGTAATGCCTTTTTTCCTGATTGTTTTGCGATCGCAATATTTACTATGTTCACATATTAAACTGAGACGAGGCGCATCAAAGTTTTAGTGGAAAAAAAAAAGAGTTTCAAACAGTCCTCATCTCTGCCGCACACACCTGATAAATGCAGCTCAGTTGTGCACCGCGAGAGAGATAGAAATGACGGAGACGTAAGAAGTGAACATGAGGAAAAGCAGCATCTATTTTGTGCAGCAAACTCCAACAGGTGAAGCTGTCAGCTGTGTGGATATTGGCAATATCGTAAGCAATTCTCGTTTATAATCATTAATAATATGGCTTCTACTTAACAAGATCTTAGGTCTATACTGTGTTCTTTTAATGCATAAACTAAAAAAAAAACTCCATTATTTGAAGCACAGTTGCCGACCAGTAATCGCAAAAATCTTTGTGCTTTGTTACTTTTTAATAAACAAAGTATCAGCTTTAAAATTATAAAAAATCATAACGAAATACAAACAATAAATATAGTTTTGGTGCTCTTTAATGTGGCAGGCGCGGTCGCTTTAGCGCCTCAGTTCAAGTGACAAGTAACCCCTTTAATCTTTCTCTTTACTAATATAGTACATAATGAACATGAATTAACATCAAACGGTAGGCTATTTTATAAGAGAGTTTACAGTACAACTTTCTGAAGTGTCTCATGTAAAAGTTCATTCAGTGTTTCAAACCGCGTAAAACGTGTAAAGCTTGTAAACATTGCAACGTATTATACATTGACCTCAGAATAACCATTCGGTTTCCATAAGCTCATCAGTCAGCTAGAAAAATAACCATAAAGAGGAGCATTTTGCTATATTTATGTGCTATTGCATTTTAATATTTTTACTTAACCTGTTGTCTACATGATTCAACTCGTCCTATAAAACTAAAAAGGGAAGGTAAGATCATAATACCCCCTGTTCATCCAGTTTCATCAGCTGCTCTGTGACCTTGGGTGTGTTGAGGGCAAGACGTAGGCAGTGGGCATTGAGCTCAGGTACAAGGTACTCCAACACCTCCTTTAGAGGCAGGCCTCGAGCCAAGCCATGCTTTGAGGTGGAGGGCACAGCATCCTCCAAAATGGAGCCCCGTAAGGTTGTTAACTACAGACAGAAGGTTAGAGATATGACAGAGAGATGTCTTTGTATTATTGTTTTAAATATGTGTAGGCATACATACAATTATCTGTATAACATTTGAAAATTACAGGTGTGTCTCAAAGGGTGGGTGTTAAATACTGTTATAACACTTTCTCAGAAAATTAGTACTTGGTACTCCAGAATCCAATATACTAGGGTCTTTTAGTACCTGCTTATTATGATTCAGAGATCTCAAACACCTGAAAAGGTGTCATAATGAGTGGAACAAAAGTTTTATACCAAGCTAAACCACATCTGCCCACCTGCCTATCTCAAAATAGCAGTGGAAAGATTGCCATGTTGGGCTGAGCATCACCTCAGTCATAAACGTATTAAGGCCCATCAGAATGCATGTGAATCATAAGCAGTTTCTATAAATCATGCCAAAGACTGAGGTCACATTTAAGAGCCTTTTGTGTTATAATTAGAGATATGCATCCATTTAAAGCTGCTGTCAAAAGCGATGTGATTGAGAAGCAGCATGGTGACGAGCCAGTCAGAGCACAGTGTGATCTGTGCCGAGCACTAGCAGAGAGAACTCACCTCTAAGCAAGTTATATAAGATAGCAGTGGGTGTCAGACCTGGATCTCACTCATCGCTAACTTCTTAGAATTAACTTTCTGTGCAGGCACGAGGAAGCATGTTGCATTCAGACACTACAACAACTATATATGCCAATGGAATTGGGCAGTGTGAATGAGTGCTCACCCCACTGGTTCTGAAGATGATTCTGTAGTTGTATTGCTGGCCGTGCTCTTTGTGATCCTCAAGTTTTTCCCGACGAATACTGACAGCTACCGGTCCCAGCGTCTCATCGACACCTAAGTAGTTCCAGTGCTCTGAGGATTTTAATAATTTTTCAATTAATGATTTATTAAATTCATTAAAGACAACAGCAATATAAACAAGTGCCATAAATAATTAAGTACAGATCTTACTATAAACAAGTTAAACACATTTTTAAACAAAAATTGATTTTCTTTTTTCTATTGCCAATTGAGTTGGATATAAAGTGGGATAAATCAATAATATGTATATAAATATTTGTCAATTTTAAAAGTTATTAAATAATTATTTTACTACAACATTTTACTACACATATAAACATGAAATAAATTTTAAATATATCTACGTTTTAAATGTGCTTACATTTTCAATTTGAAAAGTGATTTCTTTGCATCTTATTTTTTGACTAAAAGGGATAGATCACCCAAAAATGAAAATTCTGTCATTAATTACTCACACGCATGTCATTCCAAACCTCTAAGATGTTTGTTCATCTTCAGAACACAAATTAAGATGAATTTTTTTTTTTATGAAATCCAAGAGCTTATTGACCCTGCATAGACAGCAATGCAACTGACACTTTTCAAGGCCCAGAAAGGTAGTAAAGACATCCTTAAAATAGTCCATGTGACATTAGTGGTTCAACCTTAATTTTATGAAGCTACGAGAATCCTCTTTTTCGCCATGGTATTCTAATGAACAAGCGTCGAAGAGAAGAAATTGATAAAAAAAAAATTATTTTTTCTTTCTTTGTGCATAAAAAAGTATTCTCGTACCTACATAAAATTACAGTTGAACCACCAATGTTACATGGACTATTTTAACAATGTCCTTACTACCTTTCTGGGCCTTGAAAAGTGTCAGCTGCGTTGCTGTCTATGCAGGGTCAGAAAGCTCTCGGATTTCATTAAAAATTTCTTAATTTGTGTTCCAAAGATGAACAAAGGTCTTACGAGTTTGGAACGACATGAGGGTGAGTAATTAACAACAGAATTTTCATTTTTGGCTAAACTATCCCTTTAATCAATTGACCATTGATTCCTTTTTATGTGGAGTGGCACTCCTAGCCCTCCATACACAACCCTAATTTGCATGAATATCTCCATTGAAAAAATATTACCGGTACATCAAGTGTACCATTAATTCAAAATGTTAACACTCACCTCTCAAATAGAAGTACTTCCTGTAATAATAAGCACCCAAGTCCACATGTTCTACTATGTTGCTCTTTCCACGATCATGATGGAGACTCTTGCCATCCTTGGGGGCTTCAAGAACAGCCACCCCTGCATTGCTAAAATGTGTGTTGGGAGCTCTTTCAGGGGATCCTTCTTCATCTCTGGAAGAGCTAGAGGCACCACTGCCGATACTGCCCTGTTTGGAAGGGCTGATGTTCCTCTCTCCTTCACCGCCAATTTCGTTCCGGAAACATGGGCAGCTGAGGACCAAATCGTTGCTCTTGTCATCACCTGAGTCTAGAGAAGGCCCATCCTTGATGTTGAGCTCTTCCTGGCTGCCACAAGGGGAGCTGTAAGCCCCACTTTGGGTGGACGATAGAGAAGAAGTGTTGGAGGCCGAGGCTGCGGCTGCAGCAGATGCACCAGTGGTGGTGTTCTTCCGCTTCACAGCGCTTTGCCGACTCTGCACAGCCTCATTCAGGTCAAACAGAATGCTCTGGACATCAAAGTGCGCAAAACCTTTCTGGCAGACCCATGGTTTAGGAGGAGGAACCACATCATCAGACTTTCCGTCTTCCGCGTCGGAACCCGCACGTGACGAATCACCTTCGGCTTTGACGCTACGTAGTTTGCGGAATATGGACTCTCCACCTGTCTCTGACTTTGAACGCCTCTTCATGTGTTTTTCTCTTTCTTTCAGGCGACTGGCAGGACTGCCACGAGGAGGACCAAGAGGTCCATCGGGCAAGTCGAGGGCAGTTTGTTTATGAGCTACTGTCAGCAATTCACTTAACTTTTCAGGGGCAGGGCTGCGCTGGTCCGGAGCGTCGGTCTGATATCCTTTGAGCATGTCGAAGAAGCTTTCGCCAGACACACCATGCTTGTCGATGGACGAGGTACTGCCGTACTCTCGATGCATGGGCGTCCATCCTGAGAAAGACCAGCCCTCGCTACCATCGCCGTCTAGTTCACTTATGGTGATGTCGCTGTTGCTGCGCTGCCGTATGCGCCGCATACCCTTCCGGGGAGACCCGAGATACCCATCGGGTGAGAGGAAGCGATTGTCTTTGCCTTTGCTATGCATCTTGTTCTTCAGAGTGTTGTGAATGTTCCGCAGCATGGATGAGTCCTGAGGGCTGATCAGGTGACCGAGCTTGCTTGACAAGTTGCTCTGGGCACTTCCTGTGGTGGTGGAAGGGGAATCCGTCTCCACTGTGATGTGCCACACCCCACCTCCATTTCCACCCCCTCCCCCACTTCCTCCACTGCCGCCATCTTTCCTGGGGGGCCAGTCGGCAACCCTTGCTCGGACGCCCATTTTGGGAACCCCGGGTGTGCCAGTCAAGTGCGTGCTTTCACTGCGAGGGGGTGGTGCACCTCCATTGGGCAAGCGCAGACGGCGAGTATAAAACTCATCTGTGGCGGGAACAGAGCCGCCCACAGAGCGTTCAGTCTGGGATCGCTTTAGACTGGTCATGGTACGGCTAAGTGGCGGAGCTCAGCACTGGAGCATGCCCGCAGTATAGCTGAAATAACGAAGCTTGGGGAACATGGGTAGCCACTCAGCTGGAGAGACCAGAGAATGGAGGATAGATAATTGCCCGATGAATGTGAACTTTAAAGTGAACCTGAATCAGGCACGTGTGCTGATCATTAGGTGATCTGACCTTCCTCCTCTCATCCCTTAATGCAGAACTGAAACAGAGAAAAATGAGAACAGTTTAAGAATACAGTAATAATAAAATGGAGAAATAGAAAGAAAGGTAAATAGAAGGGCCATGGACGAGACAAAGCTGTTTAACATGGTAACAACAACAAACATACAGCATCACAGAAATTAAACAGAATGGCAATACCCACCCATCATAACACTTAAGTGTTTTCTCACGAGAGGTGAGTGGCATGTTTTGTGTCAATAAGTACCAAGAAAAAAAAACAATATTGCTTCCTTTAATCATCTAGGCAAGACAATTTTCCATAAAATGCATTCAACTCTAGGGAAAGAAAAGCGGTCAAATAATATTTCTTTATTATCCAGTTCCAGCCATAGTTCAGGGTGGCAGGCCTTTAACTGCAACATTGATCATATACTTGGCTGTGCCAAAGGGCAGACTACACCACATGAATAAATCAATGCCACCACCACCATGGAGAGGCAAAACACTGCACAACTCTAGACAAACCAAATCGACTGACTAGATATCCGCATGATGCTTTTGAGTATGATGCAACTTTGCAATAAGCAGAGATGATCAGAAGCAATTCAGCAACTTTAATTCGAACATATTATCTGCCACATGCCTGAAAGTACAATCCTGCTAACATCAGATTAAATTACTGCAGAGAATTGCAATAATATTTATCAAATGAGCTCCTATTGGTTGATATTGGATATTTAAATGTAGGCACTCATTTTTCTCTATTTTTAGATTTTACACTTTCAGATACTCATTAAAGCTGACATTTAATGAAAATGTAATTCTGTTTTTTAAAATTACAATCAACTGCAAGCTTGTATCCATTTTTGAAGCAAGTCCCTTTCCTAAATTTTTTGATAACCAGTTACACCATATGTCACATCACAACAAAAAAAGATCTGTCGCTACTTCCATTTTGTGCGACTTCCAAGAGTACCTGCCAAAAATAAACATCTCATCTCTACTATAGAGAAATATATTACTATTTATTTCAAAATAGATGTTCACATATTTCATACTTAACATTATAATGAATGGTTTTTAATTCTAAAAACATGAGTTTTTAATTCACTTAACATGTTATATTGAAAAATTATTGCATTTTTTTTTAACTACAAATGTTTTATACAGACATAACCTGAAAATAATTACAGGCTTATTGGTACTGAGCATTTTAACAATGTCTCTAAACTCATTACGTTGGAGAAGGAAAAAGTATATTAAAGGAGTCATATGACGTTGCTAAAAAAAGAACATTATTTTGTATATTTGGTGAAATGAAATGTTGTTATGCCGTTTAAGGTTAAAAAAAAATATTTTCCACAAACTATACATTATTGTTTCTTCTCTATGCACCGCCTTTCTGAAACGTGTCGATTTTCAAAAAACAGATTATAATGTCTAATACTGTTCTTTTACGCATTGCATCGGGCCGCATAAACATAAAACCATGTCTGCATTTGTAAACAGAGAAATGACAAACAACCAGCACTGCTCTACACTGCTAAAATCACGTGTTTGAATAGTCAGTAGCAAATCCTTTAAATATGAAAACGTACACTGCATGAACATTTGGGCGTTGTTATGCAAATCTTCCCACACAGTGATGTAGACATGTGGGGGCGTGTTTAAATCTTTGCAACTTTAGGGATCTTATCTATTCATGAACAGATTGTAACACTCCAAAGAGAAAGGAAAACTTGAAACCGCATCATATGACCCCTTTAACCTGGAAAACCCTTGACACACTTACAAACTGCTTTAACCTTGTAAGATTACCAATGACTAAACCTAAAATGAGACCTGGGTTCAAGGTCACACAGGTAAAATATAAATACAGCTGGTGGCTCTACATGTGTATAAGGCCTCATTGCTTAAATTATAATGCACTACAGATGAACATTGTTCCCATATGACAGGAGAAGCTCTGAATTATCAGTTTCCTTTGTTTCCTGGCAACCATCTGCCGAGTGTTGTGGTGCAGAGCGGCGGTGCTGCTGGGTTAACCTTAATGGGAGAGCTGAAGCCCAATGACTACACACACCTACATAATCTGCCACACACACCACAGGAGATCAACCCTGGGAGAAGAGCAATGCTTCACGGTGACATAGACAGAGCTAAAATTATCAGATGAAAAAAACAAATGACCTAATATTCTGTGTTTGATGACAGCATGTAGTTCAACAGCAAGAGTAAGCACTATTACTTCAGCAAAATAAAGAAATCTATTCCCAAATAGGGCGGTTGAATTAAACAATAGACATCCAGCTGAATCACTGGACAGTTTTAGTTTATGAATCACATTTGAAGTGCTAGACTCTATGTATGTGCTGATGAAAACATGAGATAATCTTCTTCCTGCCGGTGAGTCCTGACCTTCCGATGGCTGGGAGGGGTGTGTGGAGCGCTGGGTGTGGCAGCACAGTAACCCCAACACACACTCGCACACACTGTAGATGAGGTCATGCCATGGGTACTTCCATTCTTTGAGAGAGTGCTTTTCCTCTTCAATCTGCTCACACTCAGAAATCATGCTGTAATAAATTTCGGAGATTGCAGCACAGGTGCTTCTGCAAGGCCGAGAGGAACTCTGTGGCTTAGTCATACACAGCTGCCAAATTATAGCCCAAAGTATGACATATGGGGGCAGCGCGGGCTGACAGATCCCATGTAACCAGCTAATGAGACAGATACCGGTGACAAGCTTTACGAGGGAGACCATGAGTAGGGCAGGGATGACTAACACGGCAATGAAAACTTTAACTCTGAAAACAAATCTCTGACAAAATGTGACCTTATAGCACAAGACTTTATAGAAAGAAAGACACAGAAATAGAAAACAGCGTAGCTTTTAGATATAACATAATAAAAATTTTCCCTTACAAAATAACAATTTTCCCTTACAAAAAAACATTCAGAGATTCCTGGGTTGGCAAAGATTTTTGAATGGCTTTGAAAGAAGTCTCCCATTCATTTCAAAACAAACAGTAAAACAGTAATACTGTGAAACATTCTAATATATAATTATTTACAACAATAATTTATTCCTGTGAATACATTTTCACAGCTTAATTTTCAGCAGTCTTCAGTGTCCTCATGTGATCCTTCAGAAATCATTCTTATTCAGAAATCATGCTGATTTGGAGCTCAATTAACTTTTTTTTTTTTTTTTAGCATTTTTTGATTAATAGAAAGTTCAGCATTATGTAATAATGTAGTCTTTACATTTATGTAGTATTTAATGTCATTTTGTTTAATTTTAATTCAGCTTTGCTGAATACAAGTACTAAAAAAAAAAAGTACATTCTTTATAAAGTTTAATCTTAAATTTTAGATATAGGCTACACAGCTCCTACTCTTAGAAAACTATTTTATATTGTTTATGTCACATTTCCAGTTCACCAAGTCATTATCTACAGTACCTGTAACTTGAAGCACCCTTAAGGGATTCCTATCAATCCAAGCCTAAACTAACATCCCAGCTTTAACTACTACACTAATTGGTTTGCACTTGACAAACTGAATCAGATGTGTTAGCTTAAGCTGGAAACAGTAGAAAAACATTATGTTGGGGTGAAAACAACTGTTCAAATGAGACCTGCAGCCAAGTGTATGGTTGGACTGAATTGATGAATTCTGTATAAAATAATAAATGGAAATTGAATTAAATTCCTGAAAGAATCTGGTTCAGTCTGCAATAAAATACACACAGAGGTACAAACCTTTATACAAAAAGAAAGCTGAAAAAAGAAAAAGACTGACATTTAAAAAAAAAAAGAACAGTGTGGAAACAAAATGCACCCTCTCTGTGACCCCTAGAATTAAGCTGTCTGTTTTTCCCTGCTTTGCCTTTAAGAAATTTTCATTTCACAAGTAAAATGAGCAGCGCTTTTCTCCACAAAGACACAGGCTGTGAGACTCAACTCCAATATAGTTTTAACGCCCACCTACTTCAATAACATCCACTTCGCAAAGCCTGCATTACCATGACAGATTCAGAAAGCAGTTGATGACTAAATCATCATCACAAAAATTTAACCAAACAAAACAAACATATATCAAACCAGCTGGCATCACTAACCTCACAAACAATGGGTAGATCAAGTTTTTCATAAACAAGTTAGCATCGCTAATGTGTAAATGTTAATGATCATTTGGAGATGCATTCATCAACATTACAAAGTAGAGGAACATTTCAAGGTTGATTTTAACAAAAGCTCTTTTTGGGTTGGGAAGGAGGCTGGCTGCTCACTTTTTCACAGTACATCATTATTTTCCTCCCAAAAGACTGAGGAGGAACTGGTTCCTCTTTAGATGACCCCTTCAAAAAAACTGCATAAAAATATGAGAGATTTATCCATAAAGCAAAATAGTTTGATTAGTTAGTCCCAAAAATGTGACAGCTGTAAGTCGTAAAAAAATGGCAGGATTTCCAACCACAAGGAAGGAATAAAGAACGTCTGGAGGCTCGGAGGAAACGTGGTACTGGGCTGAACTCACTTGAAATCTTTCTGCAAAACCAAGAAAGGAAAAACAACAGTGTTGAACACACAAGAACAATTCATATAATTGCAGCCTTTCAGACAAAAGGACAACCGCTTTTAGGAAAACAACGCCCTCCACACAAGCTCAACAAAACTGCGGAGAAGTGGATATTTCCAAGAAGACTTTTTGGACCTTTGAAAAGAGCACATTCCTTATTCATTCATTGACCTAGCACAAAACCAGCACAACTGTAGGGCTCTATAAATTCTGCAATGCCGAAAACATGAACGGCATCACAGAATCCAGTCATAAAAATGGAATTTACTGTATAAAGCAGAATATGATGACAAGATACAGCAAAAACCTGGATGACTAAATCACAATATTAAATATGAAGTCTGCCTGCTCTGCATGTGTCTGTGTGAATGAGGATTTTGTGCATTCCTTTTATTACCACCATTTGTTAATACATTTTTATTACCTCATAAAACTCAGAATCCAGAAAGAGTAAACCAGACATTTCTGGGGTAAAAAAAAAAAAAATAATATATATATATATATATATATATATATATATATATATATATATATATATATATATATATATATATATATATATATAAAAAACAAGGTTTCCCATACATTGATTTATTTTAGTGCGGGCTGCCACAATATCACAACTGACCGCCACAAATAGATTTTCCAAAAGGCTTTGACTTCGTTGAATAAAAGTGAGCACTGCAGGTTTAAAAAACAAAAAAAGGAGAGGGTGTTTTTATATCACTGTATTTCAAAGGAAACAAACTGTCTTCAGAATATTTTTGATGTCACTTCATTTCATCTTGCATGCAATGCCTGATAAAGCAGCGTTTATGAGCAGAGCGCTGCTTTGTGTACAGCTGTTACATCCCTCCCTCTCTAAAAGCGCATATATTACTTTCTTTACTGTCTTTACATGCTATCGGAAACTTTCTATCTCCCACTAATGAAGTCATGATTACGAGCATGTTGCATTATTTTCTGTTAAAAATAACAGTGAACTGGTTTGTAAATGTTAATGCTTAGCCGAATTAATTTGACCGGGAGCATTCATGTGAGCGCTGCTGCAGTCTTAGGCCCACCCCAAATGCTCTCATTGGTTGAGACTCGTGATGACACCCATCCCAAGCAAATACTGATCAACATCCCAACCCTCCTGTATGTATGTGTATTCAGAGCCAGTGAGCAATGGACTTTTATAATAATAAAAAACTGAGTTTATGCGTGATAAAGTAATTGTCGGCATTAATCAATTAAAATACATATTTTATTTATTTATTTATATATACACATGCATATATATACAAATCTGGAATAAATAAATTAACTCTAGAATAAATCAATTATATCTGGAATAAATAAATTCAATCTGGAATGAATTAATGAAAAAGTTTAACAAATTCTTAAAGTGTTAAAGTTTGAAGAACACCATTGTTCAGAAATTATAAAAATTTTATTAAACCATTCAAACAGAATCTAGAAAATGTAAAACTGAAAACACAGGATGTGAAAAAAAGATTTCAGACCCTACAACTGGTTTTGTCATGTCTCTCTTCCATAGCCACACTGTCTTCCCAACTGTAAAAAAAACCCTCTCACCCTGTCACACGCACCTCATCTTCGCTTGGCTAGCTGATGACATGACCCATTTTTGAGTCACACTTTCAGGCCACGGAAAGACAACACCTGTTGTGTGAGGTGTGAGGACTAGTCGAGACGCTTGGCTCAGACCACCCCTCGGCCTTACAGGAGGATGATTAAAGCTTCAGCATGTGACTCACCTCATTCCAGAGAGGAGAGAGCGCGAGGGGGACTGTCGGGAGGCAGACAACATGTCTTCATCTCTGCTCTGATAAATAACTTCCATAGTATCAATAGTGACCTGAGTTTCTTACTGCCATGTCCTGTTATTTGAACTTTGTAGAGCTGGAGAAAATGTGAATGATGTGGTTGTTGCTGTAACTATCTCATTCCTTTTACGCTTCAAAGCGCACTTCAGGTCAAAAGCGGGGCGGCATGAGACTCTATAAAATGTGCTACAGACTAGAGACTATCTGCAATAACTTTTATACTGTGGCCCAATTTTTTTTTTTTTTTTTTTTTTTTTTTACAAAATCTGACATCAATCAGAAAACTAACTGTATCACAGAGCAAATAGCAAACTAAATAAATCTTTAAAAAAAAAACTAATTTTTAAATGCTACAAGTGATTTTAGATTTTTGTCATAACATAAAAGTACTTTATGAAAAAATATTCATGTTTGAGGTTTTTTTTTTGTAATTAAAAACAGAGAAAATAAGTCATTGAATCCAATCCAATATAGGTTTATCATTATAGGTATCCAGTATAGATTAAAAAAAAGATTTCAAAGGTAAAACATTTTATTTTATATGTACTATATTGTCTATCATTAATTGCAAACCAATTACAAACACTATATTATACATTTTATGTATATAAATAAAATGCAATACTACCCAATATTGTACCAAAAAGACTGTCCCTGATGTACTGCAAAACACTTTGAATGAAGTATACACTACAAATAATCATATGTTACCATGTCACTTTAACATTAACATTTACGAAGTGCAGGGCAACATCCAAAAACAACCGTTTCAAACAGACAAAACCTCCTTCCTTTACAATCACTCATCATTTTCCCCCCAAATTCTACCGTATCAATGGCAACCTGTGGTGCACCTCAAATTATGAATTAAGGAGGAATGTGCTTCTGTTTTGATGTGTACAACTGGGAACACGTAGCCATATTTGCAAAAGCAAGACAAAGTGGTGAAGCTGATTTCTTGTCCTCAGTTATTTGCCAGGCAGAAGGTATTCTGCCTCAATTTTTTTTTGTGAGTGACTACATTTAAAGGCTTTTTTTGTGTTGGCAAAGGAAGCCATGAGCAACAACATAATCCTGCATTAACACAATATTTAATGGCAGAAATATGAATGTAAACACACAGGTTTTTGCTGCCTGGTGGTTGATGATAAAACCCCTCATTTTTCATCCATCAACCATGGAAGACAGTGTTTACCCACTAAAGAGGAACCACTCGGCTGACTGAGGTTGATGTGGTCTCCCACGCACCCACCATATTTTCCTTGCCTTCCTATTTCTTTTTTCTCACATTCTCCCTCCTCCCAGTCTGCCTGTCCATCTCTCTTTCTCAATACATTTTTGTTTCTCAATGCAGGAAAGACATGAATGAGAACATGATTCTCACTTGCTCATCCATCACACTTTGGTGTAGAAAAGCAGCTTTAAAATAAATAATTATATCAGTATGATATAATTATGCAAACAAATTTGCCGTTTCTGCCCATGCACTGAACTGGAAAACTAGCAAACTAAACAAACAAAGAAAAGAGAATGTTTCTTAAGCACATTTCTCTGATAAGTTAATGTGTTGGTGCAATATGCTAACCCTGAAAAATATATATATCATCAAATTTTTGAACAAGCAGCATAAAACTTTCATTTAAATGCAGCAATTCATCAGAGGTGAGCAGCATTCATTTCCAAACGCACCACGGTGAGTCTGGACTAATCTCCGAGGCGGTGAAGCGGTGTCATTTCACCTGTGATGCACGCATCAGAGATTAAAAAAGCCAGCAGATTTCCTCTCCTCTGTCTGCGTGATTGAGCCATCAGCGCATGAATCATCAGCCAGCAGAGACAGGAAGAATGAAATGCAGATCTAGCTGCTAATCTTTTTTAACAGCTGTGATCATACGTACAAACACACACTGCTGCTTCATTGGTGATTCAGCCATACACATGACAAGCTCACACTCCGCTGGGGATCTTGGGTAAAAATCAATACCAGCCAGGGATGGAGTTTACCTCTGCGGTATGTGTGAGAAAGGCTGAGTTATGTGCAAGCTCCAGGAACTGATAAAACCAAAGAGAAAATCAATTGAAAATGGTCTGAAATTGTTCAGGAAAAATGTATCTATTATTCCCCCAATAATATCACCATATCCCAAAGCCTTTCTTAGTTGCCCATTCAATGGACTTTCATCAACCGAAGCTCCACTAAAGATCTGACTCATTGTTAATAAACTTAGTTTGATGTAGGTTTGTTCTTGGGTCCAATCACATATTTCTTGCTCACTGAAAGAGATGAGACCAATAAAATGGCCCATCTTTCTCTCTCGCACACATAATTGACAAGTATTCAATCTAACGCACAGTATGCAGTATGACATTAAATAGGAAAGCTGTTCTATCCGCTCACATCAGGAAAGTCACTGACATTTCCTAAATACACATTTACAGCGCACCTTTTTTTTTTTTATACAAAAGCTAGCGCCATCATCTATAAATAAACTGAGGTAAAATGCTCAGCAAGGCCATTTTAAAAGGCTTTATTCAACTAAACAAGGCCACTTCCTGTGAAAATGAAAGAGAGGTATGTCAGCATGGCAGTGGACATCATGTTTGTGGTATCGATTTGCATGAACTTTCAACTGGAGCTGCTCTCATGGTCTCCAGTACAGTGAAAAGTAAGCTGGATATATAATACTCAACCTCAGCCAGCACAGCTGCAGATATTGTTTGTAGAAGGTAAACGAAAGCCAGGATACACCGTGGGAAGCATTGTCATTTATTATGACATGATCCCTAACCTCTGTACTACACAAAGTTTAGCGAAAAAACAAATGTGGTGTAGAGGGTTTGCAAGCTTTAATTAGCTTAAATTCATATTAAAATAATAATAATAAAAAAAACAATACATAATAAACCTGTCAAATAATATCAGATAATATTCTGATTCAATGATGATTTTTTTTAGCAAGGATGCATTAAGTTAATCAAAATTAACAGTAAAGACTTTTACATTGTTAACTAAAAGGTGAAAAAAAAATGCTGAAATTACTGTTGTCACTATTGACAATAATAAAAATCTTTCTTGAGCATTTGTGCAGTTGAAAACTACCTTATGCGCAAATTAAATGTTTGTATCAACTCATTTTGTTTGAGTGTCTAAAAGTATAGTAACTGAATTTATTAGTTTGCACTCTGTTGTTAATTTTAATCTTTAATATTGTGCTAATGTAAAAAAATGAAAGGATTTCCTATATATATTTATTTAATTATTTATGTTTTAACGCCATATCAGCAACAATGGCTAAATTCATGGCAACACTGACAGTAGCATTTCAAAAATAATATGAAAATTTTTTAAGAACCAATCACTATACAAAAACATACAAGTAACAACAATAGTACTGATAAAAACAATATTAAACAATAAAAGTGCATTTCTGATTATAATTGAAACTAGACATTGTTGGGCTGAATTTATGTTGGACTCGTGGACATTTGTATTACTGATAAATGTCTTTTAAATGTTGATACTCCAAAATATTTGTAAAGCAAGCATTTTTATTGAAAATTTGTTGACAAAAACATTCAAAAGTAGTCACAAGTTATTTTAATTATTTGTGAGTTAACCAAAGGATAAATAAACTAATCAGTAAATAATTGATAAATAAAAAATGAAAAAAATCAATAGATTAATCAATAAAAAACAATAATTGTTATTAGCAGCCCTGTATAGTACAGCTCATTTTCAGAATGCAGAAAAGGCAGTAGGGCTGGGCGATATGTCAAAAATATCTTACTGATAATCGTCTTTAAAAATATCGCTATATCCGATAATATCGTCTACCCAAGCCCCACCTCCACCGCGCCCCGCCCCCACCAAGACAACATATAAAAAAACACCATAAACACACACCACGTAAATATTGCCACAAATTATTGCCACAAATTTCGTTTTTACTTTTCTTAGTTTGTGCTTAAACTAACAGAAAACATAAGCTTTGCTGTTATTTTGGTGTTGCTAATAATTTCCCCTCTGTTCTTTTCAAATTTGTGCTCGAAATTAATTTAGTTTTGTGAGGAGAACTATTGAGAAAAAAAAATAGAACCCAATTTTAAGTTCATCATGGTGAAGTTGGACATTCTGGCGGTGATTGTAAGAATGATAAATGCATGTTGATGTCATATAATAATGTCTTGAATAAAATATGGCCATTTTCCGATGTTTCTATTTCTTTTTGGCATTATCGCCTGTGTAGGTAAGGTTAGGTTACTTTATTCATACCCGCAGGTAAGTTTGTCGTGCAGTAAAATGACAGTGACAACCATCCATAACACAAATTCACAAACAACAATTTTTACATTGTTTACATTGTATACACGGTTTAAAAAAAATCTGTAAAATATTACACGGAAATGTGCACTGAAGGAATTTGCGTCTTTTAATTATATCGGTCATGCTTGTGGTTTTTCATCATTATTCAGTTTGTTTAAATAAATATTCAGAAACGCATGCAGTGCTACTTTGTCTTTTTTTCTGTTTAACTTTTATTAAACTGCAGATCAAAATAGAAAAGGCTTATACTCTAAATACGATAAATTATATTGGAACGCATCTCCAAAATAATTGCATACACAGATGGATGTTGCCATTACAGTAGTCATCGCCGAACAACAGGCAAATAAAATATAAACTGAGGTTGCAAAAGTGATTCGGTCAAGATCAGTTAAGGATTTTCATTTACTTTGATTAACATTATAATGACTGGAGGCAGCAGCTGCTGTCAATGCATGGATCCAATAGGCTACACCCTTGTTTTCTTTCTCAACTCTTTACGTTCACAACCAATTTTATTTATTATTTTATTTTATTAATTTGATATAATTCTGTATTTGTCCATTCGAATGTGTAAGAATGCCAG